>NC_079495.1:32761228-33992490 GCF_030052815.1 Hevea brasiliensis | reverse complement strand
TTATGTTACATACTTCTTTTAGGGGTCCTGGATTTTCTAAAACATGCCCATAAAGCATATATATATATATATATATATATATATATATATATATATATATATATATATATATATATATTGTAGAAGTTTTGAATGTAATATTACATATCCTCTAAATATTTTAAGGGGAATAAAACTCTGACTTTCTCTTTAAAATTTTAAAATAATAATAAAAATTATTCAAATTTAATTAATAGTTTATGCTATCATTTTCTTCTCCATTTTTTAATGAGTATCATTTCCCCTTTTAACAACTGTAAATTGAAGTTGGCTGGTAAAAAATTGAAATTTTATATTTTTTTGATAAATAAAAATATTATTAATAAGATAATCCAGGAAAAACTTAGTAAATGCCATCCAACTAAAACCCAATCAAGAGACCTCCCCAACAACCCCAACCTAGGATGACGAATGCTAAGTGAAAAAACCTGGAGCAAAACCGTGTAGACATAAAATTCAAATAGCCAACACAACCAAAGAACAACCTAGATGCAATAATAGAAAGTATAACATAGAGATACAGAACTAAAATCACAAAGAAAGACAAATAAAACAAAAGAACCAAGACTAAAAGTATAGAGTAAGGCCAACAATCCTTCTTGGACAACTAACAAAAACAGAATAAGCTGCAATTCAATAAAACCAAACGACCTTAATGTGCATTGAACTACCAAGTAGTGAAAGCAGAGCTGAAATAGATGAGAAAGATCAACAAACACACATTCCTCAGAACATCACTACAACAACGTGAAGAGCAAGGAAGCAAAGATGAAGAAGCACAGCCAATATCTCCCAAATCAAAATAGCAGCACCTAAGAGTGCTTCAATCAAAATCGGCAAAGTAAACACAAATTATAATAGCAACATCCCAAAAAAGAAAACCAATAACCCTGCATTTAGAAAATCATATAAAAACCAACAGAGATTCCCAAGCAACAAGGGAAGTAGGATTAGAAAAAAGCCACAAAGTCCTCCGATCTATTTAACCCTTGCTTAGATAAAGAATCAGCAATGGCATTTTCTTCCCTTAGAACATGACAAAAGGATATATTAGGCAAGATAGATAATTTGGAGCAAACGGAGTTTATGGTCTGAGGCAAATGCCATGGGGCTGCATCCAAATTGTGTATCCATGACAAGGCAACTCTTGAATTAGGTTCCAAGATGATGGAGAATACGCCATGGAAGATACTGGAAGAATAAAAGAGCAACTCTAAAGCCTTTCCAATTGCTTTAAGCTCAGCACCATTCGAATCATCTATACCAGCTGGGTAGGAGCAAATACATAGAAAGTGCCCCAAATGAAAACTCCACCAACGGCACATTTGCCTGGCTTACCCAAGGCCAGCCCATCAACATTCCATTTTAAACATGAAATGGGTGGGGAAGACAAAAATATAAGAGGCTTGGAGTGTAAGTGATTGGACTAACTTTTATTGATTGAGAAGACACCAGAAGATTAGTTCTAGTGAAAGGGAATGAAGTATCTAATGCCCTCATCTAAACTAAAAGACGAAGAAGAATGAGGGAACATAGATCCAAAACTGAAATTTCTTTATCATTAAAGACTTTCTCATTACGAGAGAGCCAAAGGGACAAAATAATCGCATAAAATAAGCACATCCATGCCTTGGATTGAAATTGCCTTGAAGCAAAATTCTTCAATTCAACAAATAAGTAAGCAACAGAATTTGGCAAACAAAGAGAAATTCCCCACCATTTAAAAACCCAATTCCACACCCTCCAAAAGTAATAGCAAAATAGAAATAAGTGTGCAACAGATTCATCAATGCAATGGCACCTTAGGCAGACATTCAAAGAAGGATCAATTAAATTGATATTATAAAGCCAGCTTCTTGTGCAGAGTCTCTCGTGACAAGCGAGCCGCACTATAATTTAAGCTTTAGGTGGGCCGAACCCACCCCAAATAAAAGGTACAGGTTCTGACATCGGAGATGTAGCATTAAGAATGCATTTATAAACAGAATTGATAGAGAAATTACCATTTAAAGAGGGCTTCCATATTAGCTTATCAGAACTGTTTTTACAGAGATGAATAGAGTGGAGGGCAAGCATTAGTTGAGACAAAAGGATCAATTCCCACTCAAACAAATTTCTCCGCCAAGAGAAGATCCATTCCCAAAAGATACCATTCCAAGATCCAAAATCAGAGATTTTACCATTCAGGTTAAATGACAAATTAAAAAGCTTTGCATATGAAAATTTCAGTGCAATGTCATTGAGCCATTTATCATGCCAAAATAAGATTGATTGTCCATCTCCAGTAATAAAACCATCATTTTCAACAATCAAAAAATTGTTGAGAGAGAAAGAAGTACATTGTTGTATATCAAGCCATAAAGGAGAGATGGCATTGCCAATGGCTAATGTAATACCATTATCAATTTGAAACTGATATTTTGAATTGAGAACTAAGGTCCAAAGAGAGTTAGAATCCTGCTCTAATCTCCATAACCATTTGAAAAGGAGCGCCTAATTGTGAAAAAGAATACTGTGAATCCCCAAACCACCTTCAGATTTAAGCTGTGTAATTAAGTTCTAATTCAACAGATGAATTTTCGTAGTTGGGACACCACCAGACCGAAAAAATGCACAGAACTATCTCTGGATTCTAAGGGCAACACTCGTGGGAATTTTAAAGATGCTCAGAAAGTAAATAGGCAAATTACAAAGACAGGATTTTATTAATGTAAGGCGCCCTACAAGAGAAAGGACCTTGCCTTTCCATAATGCCAACCCATCTTCAATTTTTCGAATTATTGGACACCAGGTAGAGACCTTTCTTGAACTGGCACCTAAAGTAAGACCTAGGTAAATCGTAGGTAGAGAACCAGATTTGCAATGGATGGAGCTTGCTGCTGGATTAAGGAATGCATAAGAAACATGGATACCATAGATTATGCTTTTGTGGAAATTGACCCTGAGCCCAGACATAGAGATAAAAACAACAAAGGGTTCTTGATTGAACATTTAGGTAGTCCAATTGTGCAGGCCAAAAGAAAAGGACATCATCTGCACACTGAAGGTGTGAAATTGTAAAACCATCATTACCAATTTGTATCCCTTATCAAGACCCTGACTACAAATTAGCTTCATCAAAATTGATAATGGTTCAATTGCGATTTTAAATAGAAGAGGAGATAATGGCTCCCTTAGCCGCAACGCATTTGACATAAAAAAATTCCTTCGAGGACAAGCCATTTTTAAGAATTGATATACGAGCATTAGAGATGCAATTTAAGATCCATGACCTCCAGCGAGTACCAAAACCCATGAGCTCCATAACTGAATTGAGATGATCCTACCTAACTGAATCAAATACTTTTTCAAAATCAACTTTAAATAGAAAGCATTTTTTATTCTTCCTTTTTCAAAAATCAATTATCTTATCAGCTACAAGAAAGTTGTCCAATATTTGTTGTCCTCTGATAAAAGCAAATTGGTGCGGTGATGAAAACTCTAATGGATTTGCTAAGGAACTCCCAAATATTTGAATCATTTCCACATAACCCTCACAATTAGATTCTTTTACTTGAAATTAATTAACCCAAAGCGAACCTTGCATTAGAGAACTAAGTGAATAATTTAAATAGGAAAAACAAAGGATTCAAGACTTAATACCAACATGTGGTATAGAACCATGAATATCGAGATATTAATTCTTGCAAGTTAATTAGACTAGTCAAGAAGAAAAGTTCAATAAAGAACCATAGAGAAGAAAATTTTCTCAATAATCAATTGATTAATATCTCAAAGTTATGTTTACAGCTCTAAAATAAGCTATTTATAACCTAAAACCTTAGGAATATTAAAAGTTACATACATAATGGCACTAAAAATAACCAAACAGCAAGCCTCATGGCCTTAGGTGAGCTTCCCATGGCTTGTGGTGCACCTAAACAATTCTCATGGCTATGAGTACATTTAAAACTCATCCCACACCCTCCTAAGCGCCTTGTATACCTTTTTAGTGTGTCTCATTATTGGCCATGCGCCCAAGGGACTTCCCATGGCTAGATGCGCCTCATGGCCTCCAAAATCCTTCCAATTGCATCTCACAAGAAGTCATGCGCCCCAAAGGACTTCCCATGGCTGGCTATGCATCTCATGGCCTCCCAAACTTTTCCAAATGCATCTCACAATAAGCCATGCGGCCCAACGGACTTCCCATGACTAGCCATGTGCCTTCAATACCTCTTCCCATGGCTAAATGTGAGCTTCTTATGGCCGAGTATGAGATATTCTACTCCTCTTGCAAATAAAGAGGATTTTAGCTCTAACTCATAGCTGAAGGTGAGAATCTTATGGTTAGGCATAAGATGTTATGTCCTCTTTGGAAAATAAGGATATTTTGGCTCTTTATTACCACTTGTTGGAGAAATTATTAGCATTGAACACCACTAACTCCATCAATGCGCACTTGTACTAAAATGACCCATTTAAGCTCTCTGAGCACGCCAAACTTGTGAATTCCAACCTTGCACACTTGAACTAAGATGACTCATTTGGGCTCCTTAAGCATGCCAAGTTTGTCAATCTCATGTCTCTTACCAACATGTGTTTGATTGAACCCTTGAAGAAATTCGTTGCAACTTATTGCTCTTATGATCACATCATATCCTCCTTCTTTAAGGAAATTCTTCATCGAATTTACACCTTTATGATAATAAAGGAGAGGGTTACAAACATTAACAATAATAACACAATTAATAAGAAAATAATATCCAATTCTAAAAGCATCACATTCAAGCTCAAAGAATTTATCAAGCTAACTCAATAATAGCGTATAACAAGATTTCCTTTTAAACATATTACATGTATATTCTTGCTCATTCCCCTACATAAATTCATTATATTTTTTAACCTTTTCTTTCACAAATTTCCTACAGTAATAAGGCAATCAATATACACTGCTCACATTATGCACAAAAATATGTTTTTCCATGCATAAACAATACTTTAACTTAGAATTCAAATTTTTTAAGTGTTTATGCATATTTGTATTATCTTTCACTTTGTCATCAAAATGCACAAGCAAATCATGCATGAAACATTTAGGCACACAAATTCTATTTTCTTTACTCAAGAATCCATTAAGAATATAATTCTTTTGAGATGTACTTTTCTCAAACTTAACAAACACTCTAACAAAATCATCATCATTTGCATAAATATTTTTCACATACTCAAATCCTAATAGTATAGCTTCAAGAATAGGATTAAGAATACTCTCTCTATTAGATGATATTTCAATTTCCATAGGCTCTTTTTCTTTATTATCTTGAATGACATTAGCCATTAATTTCTCCTTTTCAATAGGTGGTAAATCACTTGACTCCTCACTTGGAAAAACACCTTCACATTCCTACAAAATAGAAGCAACAACACCAGATGAAAAAATGTTAAGGTTAGAATTTTTCTCATGAAGAATTCTTTTCACTTTCTCTTTACTTTTTTCCTCTTACCTCTCATTTTCTTTCTTTTCAAGCTCTTTCACTAGTTTTTCTCCACTTTCTTCAATTCATTTTCATCTTTTCTCTCTTTACTTTCATGTTCTTTTTTTTTCAACTTTTTCCTCTTGCTTTTCTTCTTTTTTTTTTCTCATTTATCTCAATTTCAACATTTTTATTTTTACTTTTTCTCTCTTGGCTCTCCTTTTGCCCTGAACACTTTCCTTTTGTAAATTCACTCATTTTCTTTTCTTCAATTTCATTTTTCTCCTTTCTTTCTATATTTTTCCTTTTACACTCATGTTCAGACACTCTTTGATTTTTTTTTCCTATTTTCACTTTCCTTTTTAATTGCTCTTTTAATTCTTATTTGGTCCTCATATATTTTCATAGAAGACAATGTTGCTAAAGTAACCATTCTTACAATGATGCCAAAGTAACCTTTCTACCATCTCACTCAAAAGAATACCTATTCTTATATTTATCATGAGTGACTTTCTTATCTAATTGCCAAGTACGACCAAGCCACAAATGAGAAGTTTGTATAGGAATAACATCATAAAGAACCTCATCCTTATACCTCCTACTAGAAAATGAAACTAACACTTGTTTTGTAATCCTAACTTTTCCATACTCATTAAACCATGGTAACTTATATGGCCTTGGGTACTTCAAAGTAGGTAACTCCAATTTCTCAACCAATAAAGTGCTCGTAATATTGCATCTACTTACTCCATCTATTATCATACTATAAGCCTTTTCTTTTATAAGGCATCTAGTGTGAAAAAATTTATGCCCTTTTAGCTCCTCACCTTTCAATTCCATTCTAATAATCCTTCATTGTCTTAGCAACAAAATTCTCATCCACTCTATCAACTTTATCTCTTTTTTCATTCCTCTTCCTTTTATCTCTATCTCTAGGTCTAAAACCCCTCTCATTAATTATTGACATTCTACCTTCTTCAATGTCATAGTCTTTATCATCTTGCTCATTTTCCCATCCAACCTTAACTCTTCTTTCTTCTCTTCTTTGTATTCTCCTATTCCCTATTCCATCATTAGTTCTCTCTCTCTCACCAAGCTAGCCAACATCTCATCACACTTTTCCTTTCCATACCTTCTCCTACCATTACCTTCCCTACTACTCCTTTGAAACATAATTGTAAACTTGCAAGGAAATGTTAGTGATAAAAATATCTTTTCACACTCCCTCAGTGTTACACTTGAATATGTCACTCCCCTTGTGTTTCACACAAATTTCAAGCTTTTACTCTCTTTTATGCTCACTACTTTAGCCTTTTCCCACTCTTTTTTGCCTCTTTCAGCTCTTTAATAAATTAATCAACCTCAAATAAGATAACCAACTCACAAGAACCAACAGAAAAATATCTAAGAACGAGATGGATAAAATAAGTTTACAAAAACAATATATAAAGTGACACTAGAGCCCACAAATGAAAGACATCCAATTAGGAGTGAAATTTTAGAAAATATATCAATGAAGAATCTCAATACAATGATCAACCCAAAATGCATCCAATAAAATTAATATCTCCAACATAAGCAACCTCTCAAAATAACTAGTAAATAACTCAATTTGTATTCCAACTTTTGTAATTTTCAATCGTAACTTTTTTTTTTATACTTATCTACTAGCAATTATAAAGGAAATAAAGTTATTGTGACAAACCCACAATACTAGTAGTAATTTACCTCTTTTGTATTTTTTTCTTCTTTTTTTTTTTTTAAACTAAATATGTAAAATGGTAAATAAGACAATTGAGATATCACTAAAATTGCTAGAACAATCAATTCAACACAATAATAGCTCAAACCAAAGAATATCATTCTAAGAGATATTTCATCAAACACCAATATACAATCAATTGTATTGATTCAAAAACTCCCAAAAATAGAAATCAACAAAAAAAAAGCTCAAAGGACTCACACGAATTAATCAAATAAAAAATAAAATTGAAGTAAAACATTTGAATCAATTCCCCCAAAACCCGCACAATCAGATTCTTCTACTTAAAATCACTTAACCCAAAAACTAACCTTGTGGTAGAGAACCAGGTAAATAGTTCAAATAGAAAAAACAAAGGATTAAAGACCTAATACCAACCTATGGTAGAGAATCATGAATATCAAGGAATTAATTCTTTCAAGTTATTTAGACTTGTCAAGAAGAAAAGTTCAATGAAGAACTATAGAGAAGAAAACACTCTCAATAATCAATTGATTAATATATCAAAGTTGTATTTACAGCTCTAAAATAAGCTATTTATATGCGTGTCCTAATACAAAGCCAAAAATAACCTAAAACTATAGGAACATTAAAAGTGACATACATGATGGCACTAAAAATAATCAAACAACAAGTCTCATGGCCTTTGGTGAGCTTCCCATGGCTTGTGGTTAACCTAAATACTTCTCATGGATGTGGGCGTATTTAACACTTATCCCACACCTTTCCATGCACCTCATATGCCTCTTCAGTGTGTCTCATGGCTGGCTATGCACCTAAGGGACTTCCCATGGCTAGCCATGTGCCTCATGGCCTCCAAAACCCTTCCAAATGCATCTGACAAGAAGCCACACCCCAAAGGACATCCCATGGCTGGCCATGCATCTCATAGCCTCCGAAACCCTTCCAAATGCATCTCACAAGAAGCCATGCACCCCAAGGGACTTCCCATGGCTGGCCATATGGCTTCTAGACCTCTTCACATGGCTAAATGTGAACTTCTCATGGCCCAATGTGAGATATTCTACTCCTCTTGCAAATAAAGATATTTTTAGCTCTAACACATGGCTGAAGGTGAGAATCTTATGGTTAGGAGTGAGATGTTCTCTCCTCTTTGGAAAATGAAGATATTTTGGCTCTTTATTACCATTTGTTGGAGAAATTATTAGCATTGACACCACAACTCCATCTATGCACACTTGCACTAAAATGACCTATTTAAGCTCCTTAAGTGTGCCAAACTTATGAATTCCAACCTTGCACGCTTAAACAAAGATGACCCATTTGAGCTCCTTGAGCATGCTAAGTTTATCAATCTCATGTCTCTTGCTAACATGTGCTTTAATGAACTCTTAAAGAAATTCTTTGAAACTTGTTACTCTCATGATCACATCATGTGGGCTAATAACTGAAGAAATTACAGATTTCAGTCTATTGGCAAGAAGCTTAACCATTATTTTATAGACTCCATGAATAAGGTTGATGGGATAGTAGTCTTAAACTCTTGAAGATCCAATAATCTGAAGGAGCGGAAGCATGAAAATTGTTACATTAGAGCATTGAATTTCAAAAATTTTTCTTCTAGGGTTACATGCATCATACCACATATCTTATGTGCCTAATTAATTTCAATGCTCAATTGCATATTAAAACACTTTTAATATGTATTAGGATCTATGTTTTCCATTCAAGATTGTGAATTAACAAATTAATTCATTTAAACCCTAGTTTAAAAGAAGAGTTAGAACACTAACCTCTTTGATGCACTATGGATGTAATTGGCACCTTTAGGAAGCACCTAGGACCCCAAGTGTTATCCCTCTAGTTTGTCCACACCAAGATCACCAATAGGCAGCCCCCAATTTTCTTCTTAAGCCTTTGCCAACCAATTATAAATTGGGTTCTTACCTTTAGAGAGATTGTATGTGTGTATCGGACACTAGAAATAATTTCTAGTAATTTTAATTCAAAAAAATTTGGGCAATTTTCTTTGTATTGATGAGACAAGATGAAGAGGAGAGGGAGAAGAATAGGTGCCACCACCTTTGAGGAAGAGTGTTGTGTTGTATTTTGTTCTTCTTTCTTTTCCCTTTTATAATTAGGTCATTAAGTCACTTAAACCCTATGCCACATGTCACCACCACATTGCATCTTATGTTTAATTAACCTAATCACATTAAGTGTCAAAGGTAGACTTAATCTTGACTTTGATCATCTTACATGATAGGAAGACAAATGGCAAGCTAATATGGTGCCATGTGTCACCATCTCATGGTGCCACATGTCACTATGTGAAATGACCAAATTACCCTTGTGTTGTAATTTTGAGTTCTCAACCCAAAATCATTATTTCTCCTCTTCTAATCAATTTATATCAAATATAAATTAATTAATCTCTATTAATTAATTTCTCACAATTAAATTCATATTTAAACACTTTAAATATAAATTTAACTTATACTATACATCCAATAACCTATATTTGGTTTCAAGTCATGCAAGGGATTTTGTAATCTTGTTGCAAATCAAACCTATTTAATTAATCAATTAAACTCTTTAATTAATCAATTAAATCATATTTAACTTGTGATTAACTTGTGTATGTGTGTGACTCACTAGGCTCATCACTAATTGGCAATGAGATATGATATTAACTCTTAATATTATCAGAACTCTTTCTTACCATAAATGATTTCTCTAAATCATTTTAGGCATCTCATAGATCATGGTTGACACCTAGCATAGCGTGCCATGGGCACCCAATCAGTAACAAGGAATACCTTAAATGAACCTTTAATCATATGTTACCATGCACTAGAATCTCTCTGTTACAAAATCCCAATTCGAAATGAGTCATGGTTTATGTCAAACCCCATTTGCTATGAATATAACAAACATGTTCTCTTTCTCGACTAAATCATCTGTCCTAGTCAGGAACTTGAAACATCAAGAACTTTTAAAAGAACATAGGATTTTATCCCTATTTACTTAGGATAATAGATTCTATCTTGATCAACACTTATCTCCATATATAACTAGTAGAAGCCAACACATGCCCATATACCGATACACAGTACAAGTATGAAAGCAGTATCAAACTCAAACCACCTATATACAAGATAACTGTGTTATCTCAGGTCTAAAGATTATATGCACTGATATGATATATGACAATGCATTAACAAGAGTAAACTCCTTGTGCTTGTCATATGCATCACTGGTTCGGCCTACTTATCATGTATAATTGCCTATCATGTTTGTTATATGGCATAAGACTCACCACTCCATCTTATTTATAGCTCATATAAATACCTTGGGAACAAATATGATTACAATCTTTTTGGATAAGTCAGGTCTTGTGACACCCCTTACCCGACTACAGTGTAGCCGAGCAAGTTATGCCACTCAGTGTGCCGGAGCACTCTATTTTATCTGATTTCATTACAGTCCTTGATTTATTTATTCAAAAATTTTATTGAAGATTTAGGCTATTTTTACTTTTATCAAAATCTAACTAAATTAGAAATTTCAAAAATTTTAACGATAATCCGACAAAGTGTATTGTAATTTGGACTAATGATTCTTCCGAACTGCCAAAGACTATTTCTATATATACTCTATTTCTCATTCTTAATTGTCTCAAATATTTTCTATCATAATGTATCTCAATACGATTATCAGATTTCTCGAGAAATCTCATTAGATTTTCAATATCTCAATATTCACAAGTATAATCTCATTATAACTCAAATTCAATTCACATACTAAAATACTTACTTTGAATAGCTTCCATAATTCATAGGTTAATTACATGAGTTTATTTTGTACAAGATATACAAATAATTTATAATGTGCTAGGAATGAACAATATACATAACATGTATAAAATGAGCCCTATCTACATGCATTGCTGAGGAGGTGACAATCTTGAACTCTTCTGACACTTCTGCAGATATGGACTCCAAAAATCTCGATCGACGATCTCTGGTTTTACCTTGATACTGCGAGGAAGCAATTCCATCGCGCTAAGCATTTCTGCTAAGTGGTGCAATAATATAACCAGAAATAATATACACAAGTAAAGAAAGAAATAAATGATAATTCAGATACTCAAGAATCAATTTAATTTGGTATGGTATTTCTAGTATCAACGATCTTATATACTAGTTTGTTCCTCTTTGGAAGTGCTTAGTTTATAACTTTTCGATAATACTAGCGGTGTATATAATTTATTTTATCTGTATTGTATTTCAAGTCATGCAGTTACGCAATTTATATTTTTGTTATGTTTCTTTTGCTAATCTCTTTTGCCTATTCATTCAATACTTAATTTAATTGTAATCTGGATTTTCATTATACTTAACTTAACTTAGTTGCTGAATTGAATAATACTTTAATTGATCCCAAGTAACCTATACTAGACGATTTGGATCGATAACGGTCGTTGGCACCGACACCGCGGTGCCTCGGGCCGTCATACCATGGGACCTTGAACGTCCAACCACGTATCAGATCGATGGCTAAAAAGCCATGATATCACATAATCGGCATAAAAGCCATGAATACGGGCATAAAAGCCATGAATACGGGCATAAAGCCATGAATACAGGCATAAAGCCTTTCCTTTTCGCGATCGCTAAAACAATACCCTATTGGCATGCCAAACTATCCAAACCAATCTTGTTAGGTATACTAGGGCATTTAATATTTTAAAATATTAATATATTGTGCTTTATGACTTCATTATTTCATGATAAATTTCAATCATAATTCATACATTCATTTGATCATTTATATGATCACAATTCACATCAATTAGGTGACTTATTTTTCATGTTTCAAGTAATCCATGAATATTTCATGGATTTCAAATTTATGGCCTAAATTTCTTTTTAACAATTTTGACTAGGATGCATAGTCCATATTTGTCATACAATTCTAAGCATTTAAGCTTAGAATTGGTTCTAGGTCTTCATCTTAATTTACTAATCATTTTGATTACTATTCACCTTACTAGTCAACCAAAATGTTGACCTTTTTATACTTAATGGATATATTACTTCTTATTACACCAAGATCCCACATTTTGAGTTTTACATTTGCTAGTATTAATTGCCAATTGCAATTTAAAGTCCCCTAGATGCATTTCTAATTTCAAATTTTGAATTTCAAGTTTTAGTGTCACTATTCACCTCTTTGGTCAACAAAAATGTTGACTTTTAGGTAGAAATTATGTACATTGGTTTTGGCATTCCCAACATACCACATTTTGCATTTAAAACTTGTTAGTTTTGGTCACTTCCTCAAAGCTTAAGTCATTTGGCAAAATTGCCAATTTTCGGTTTTTGAAACTTAACTTTACTATTCCATTAAGCATTGTTGCAGTGGGAATTTGAGGAAATGGTAAACATGAAAGTTGTTCCTTATTTTGTCTAGTTGAATTTCCTTTTTTGAATCACTCTATTTGGAGTTTTGTAGCTCAAGTTATGGCCAAAATAAGTTTACTGTTCACGTGCACTGTTCATGCTGAGATTTTGGGTCTGGCAGATTTTTGGTCCAACTTTGGTCAGTAATTTGATCAAGTTAAGTTCATAATTTGGTCTAACTTTCTTCATATGAAATGTTCTACTATGCCTTAGGTTTCCATCGGTTCAAGAATCGCCTAAATTCGAGTTTTCTAGAGAGAGTTATAGCCATCCAAACATTACTGCTCAAATGAAAATCTGCAGAGTTGCAGGTTTGAACAGTAACTGTGACTGCCATTTGGGTTAGGTTCTGGTCATAATTTGGGGTAGGTTTTTTCATGAAAGTTGTTTGTCTATGTCTTAACTTGTTGCTGTAAAAATTTCAGGTCAATTGACCAAATCTACAGTGAGTTATGGCCAAATGAACAGTTACTGTTACTGTTCATTTGGTCATTTCTGCAGGGGCTATTGCAGGGTGTCCGGATTGGGGCCAAGTTTTGGTCCTCTTGATTTGGTCTTTTGGGCATGGTTTCTTCAGCAAAAATGTGCCATTATAAGCCTAGTTTCATGTCCAATTGGCCAAACACCAATTGGACCTACACAGCCAAGGATATGGCAGTTCAAACATGCTGGACTCACAGCCTCATTTCTGCTGTCTCTTGGCAGCCTCCCCATTTCAGTTTACCATGCATTAGCTCACTTCAAATTATGATTTACTTGCCTTAAATGGTCACTAATTGACCATTAGAATGTCCACTAATCATTCCATAAGCCAAATCAAATTTTCACTCCCAAAACCCTAGCTTAAATTCAAAATTTACACAATTTACCTTAATTAACCAACTACTTCATTATCCTTATGTTCATACACTTTAAACATAATCTCTAGTGCACTCCAAGTCCATCAAAACACTCAATCTTGTTCCTTCCTTAGGGCAGCCAAAATCCATGGCATACATACCCATAAGTTTCATTCATTTAATCCACAATTTCATACTCATTTTTAAGTCCTTAACATGGAACAAGAGATATACATGCATAATTAAGCACTAACCTCTTTAATGGCAGAATTTTCCAAGATTAATCTTCACTTTCTTTCCCTTTCTAGGCTGCCAAACACTTCCCAAGAGGTAGAGACAAGTTTTTAGTGAAGGGACTTAGGGTTTTAGTAGTGGAAATTCATGGGAAATGGGAGTAATGAAAGAAATTTCTATGGAGGGCTATGGAGAAGAGAAAAACGTCTTGAGGAAGAAGAAGAAGAGCAGCAGAATTTTTTTTTGGTCTTCTTGGTCTCTTTCATTAGTTAATTAAATGGATTGCTTGCATGTGATTGGTGGAGCTTTTAAATGACATCATAAAGATGTCATATTTGGCATTTTATTGATTTTTCTTTTCTAATCATTTTCAATTCAATTTTCAACAATATTAATTCATATTTTATGTCATAATAATTATTTACTTAACTGGACAAGTCGGCCAAAAATCACCTCTGAAGGCGAAATGACCAAAATGCCCTCCGTTTGGCTTAACGGATCAGAATTGTCTGTACCGATTGAAAATTTTTTCTAAATATTTTCTTGGCATTCTAATGCCATAGGAACCTCAATGACCCTTCTCTGGAGTCCCAAAAATTATTTTATAATTTTTCCCCCGGGTCTAGGGCTCCTCGTTGCGAGAACCGCAACTTCTCTCTGGTTACCCATCGCTTGGGCACCGGCTCATTTAACTTGGTTGTATTTTATTTCTAAAATTTTTACTAAATTTTTCTTATTAATATTTGAGTTAATTATGGTCCCTCACTTAAATTTAATTATTTTTCCGGACGTTCTAGCTGTCCGGACCGACACCGGTCACCGGAACAGTAGAATGTACGGAATGATTACCGGGAGGGTGTTACAGGTCTTGTGTGAAGTATCCTCGATTATGAACCAATTTATGATACTTTGTGCTAGAAATACTATCACTCATATTCTTAACAACCTAATAATAAAATTTCTAACAAAATATCAATGGACATTTTCTATTACACATAAATACATTATGTAAATGGAAAAGTGAAATTGCCTTTTATTAATAAAATATGCACAAGATACATACTAAATAATATGCTCTAGGGCATACTACTAGCATAATCTTGGGTGTAAGTGCAAGGAAAAAGGATTTTATTGCTGGCGATAGAAAGCCTAAATGGTAAAAAGAGTTAACTAAAGAAACAATGTCTTTTTGAATGAGATGCATTGCCTTTTAATGAAAGAAAAGTTAGCTCCTTCAGGGTCTAACGCCTTAGAAGAATCACAACTCTGCACTGCGTCTTTAATTTCTCAGAGGCTGAAAGGTAATTTAAGGGAGGCAACTTCACTACTACTCAACTGGAGAAATTGTAAGTGGGAGTTTGTGGATAGCAACGAGAAGAATTACTGGAATCTATATTTAAAATGATTGACAATAACAACCGAAATAGAATTAGCATAAGAAATAGTAGATCCATCAACCACAAGCTGAGAGATTCTATTATGCTGCCATCTATTAGTATAGTGTATATGGAAGAACCTTATGTTCTTATCTCCCATTTTGCATAGTTAACTCTTGATTTATATTGAAATATTATAAATAATTTATATTTTAGTGGTAAGATTTATTTAATAGCTCCAATAAATATTTGTTTGTCCATCTTGGTCAATAATTTAGGGAAATTACATAGTTATTTTATTTTATAAATAATCTTTATTAAATAAATTAATAATAATCTATTTAATAATAAAACAACAAAATGTAAATAAAA
Source organism: Hevea brasiliensis (assembly GCF_030052815.1). Lineage (NCBI taxonomy): Eukaryota > Viridiplantae > Streptophyta > Magnoliopsida > Malpighiales > Euphorbiaceae > Hevea > Hevea brasiliensis. The sequence continues at coordinate 33,976,986 of NC_079495.1, read as the reverse complement.
TAAATTATGATAAAAGAAACAAATAATTTATACTCTGGAACCATTAATAATTTCATTATTTTTATTTAAATTTTAGTGCATCATTAAATATAGCGCCATATTTGAAAAAACATTATGATTTATAAATATTATATTTAATAAAAAATTATTTAAAAAGTAATACATTATAAAAATATGACTAATAATCCGATGCTATATCAAATAAAAATTTATATAAAAAGTAATATATTTTATAATGGAATATTATCTAACAAAAAATGCTATATTGGATAGAAAATTAAATGTCTATCTATGCACTTTTGAAAGAAAAATTTGACTAATAAATTTAAAGAAACTAAAATTTTAGAAAATAAAGTTGTGACTAATTAATAAAATAATACTATATATAGATAAGTTTTTTAAGAAAATAATATATGCGTAATAAGCCAATTAAGGGGTCGTTATTAGTGCTAAAAAACGGGTAGGCTTAAAGCCATCAAAACCTATAACAAGTTTAAACTTGTAAACTTGACTTCTTGAGGTCTTAAAAGCTCTTTTAAAAGGACAAAGGATTTTTTCCTCTATTAAAACTGAAAACTTAATAGAAAGAACCTTGAACAATTTGAAAACAACGTATCAAATTTCTTTTTCTTTTTCTTTTTCTTTTATGTTAATTTATCATTTACTTGCAGTGAACATCTAAGTTCTTTCTATCTTTACTCATTACTATATGAGAACACAAATTGACTTCCTTTAAGCCAATTAACTTAACACACAGATGATGTTCTCTAGAACAAACCATGGTACATCTAGCCTTCTTATCTTTATCTTTAGTTTTTAGCTATTGATGTCACCGACTAAATTTCATGAATCTTATAAGTTTACTATTTATTACATTTATAAATATTTCATAATTAGAGTGTACTCCATACATTAATTAACTCTCATATTGTGCATGCATTTACAATAAAGTGTGATTAATAGGAAAACTTCATTTTTATGATAACAGCTCAAATCTAGACACTCAAGAAGATGGCAAAACGGAAATGGACATTAGAAATGGATTCTAATCGTTTCTACATAGAAATAGATTATAAAAAGATTAGCAAGGAGATATGGTCAAAGACTTTTGCAACCGATTTGAAATGGATTAGAAATGGAATTTACAAACGGAAAACATTCCGTTTATAAATAGGGCAGGAAAAAATGGTGCAAAGAATGGAAATGGTTTAGAAACATCTTTGAAACAGAATGTAGAAATAGACATTTATCCATTTGAAACTTTGAAATGGAAGCGTCTCCATTTCTAATTGCTCGGACTTGATTTAGGCATTTAGAAACGGACAAGTCTTTCATTTTTATATTTAAAATAGAAGATTATCCATTTCTAAATTAGAGGGTGACATGGAATTGGTAATAATGAAGGATAGAAATGGATGATTTTCCATTTCAAGATATTAAAATGGAGTTTTTATCGATTTTTATTTGAGGCAGAGGCCCCTTCATTACAAATGGAATTCTTGTTGGTTTTTTTGTTTAAAATAGATTGTTGTCCATTTCTATATAAAAGACATGTTTATATATTGAAGATTAATAGAAACAGAATAGTTTTTCATTTTAAAATTTTAAAATGGATGTCTTTTCTATTTCTAATAACTTAAGTCTGCCTACTTTAGAAATGGAGTGTCTGTCCATTTGTATATTTGAAACGGACTTAAGTGTCTATTTCTATTCTGTGATTATGTTCTTCCCTCTTTCTCTATTTTGAATCCCTAATTCATTCTCCCTCTCCCACCCTAATTCAGTTTCCTTCTTCCACCTCCCTCAGTCACTCTCGCTCTATCCCTCTCTCTTTCTTTCTCCTTCATTCACAAACAATTCAAAAGTCCCTTTCTCTACACTTACCTTTGTCTATTTTAAGGTTAGTCGTGGTAGCAAAATTGACCAGTTAAGGAGAGTGGGGTAGTTTCAGAGTCACAGGCAGGAAGTCTTGACAGCCATCAACAAGTAGACTCGAGTGATTTCCCTTAATTAGGTAAATCTTGAACATTGTTTTTTTTCATTTTATTCATTAAATAACTTAGAACTTCAAAACTCTATGTGATGCAATAATCGATTAAGGTAGAAAAAACAAACACTAGCTTTCTTTTTTTTTTTTATTTGATCTATCGCACTTATTAATATCCTAATCTACAATTGCTCTTACATAGGTTTAGCTTATTTAATTAGGTGAAAAATGTTAAAAGATGTTTAATTAGTTTAACTCATTTGAAACATAGACCTACGCAATACCTGGCAATTTAAGTAAGTTTGATGCAATTTAACATAGTTGGGAATTAGTGATCTTAGTTATGGGATACTTCTTAATGAATATTGAATGGGTTCAATAAAAGTATAACACAAGAATATGAGATGTACCCTTTGTTGATTCTTAAAATTTTAGTTGTTCAGTTATCTGAGATTTAGATTTGTAAGTTTAGTAATTGCAAAGTCCAATTGTTGAATTCTATTGGTTTGCATTTCTTGATACATTATTTCTTCATTTTGTCATAAACTTTGATAGGCATATTGCGGTATCTTATCATGTATCTGCCATGCTAATCTCTTCTTTCATCTGTTGAATTGGTGGGTTTTAATTTCTATGATTCTTCTAGAAATCTATGACTTTTATGTTACTTATAGTTGTATGCTTAGACATCCAATCTGGGATTCCATCATGGCCTGATTTGTGATAAAGTTTTAGGAGCAATAACACATTTTTTGGGCATCAAAACATGTGTGCACTAGTGAAAAAAGTAGTCATTATTCATAGTGTTGGCTAGAACTCTAGCATGCTCCACTGGTAGTTGACAGGTGCATTGATTTTTTTTTTTTTTATTTAGTGGATGGTGTATATCTTCTTTCTCGAGCTTCATTGAATTTGAAGTAGTTATGAAGAAAAAAGGTGTAATTTATAATTTAGTCCCTAAGGTATGGCAAAAGCCACTATTTAGTCCTTTTATTTTTATGAGAAATAAGAGACATAATTTAGAAATCTTCTGTGGTTAGTTAGGCGACGATTCTATTGCAGTGCCTTTCTCTAGTTTTATTTGCTAGGTTTCTTTCTTTCTAGCCTCAGGTCTTATTTGTAATTACAAGAAAATTAGGGCTTTTTTCTCTACTGTTTGGTGTTGAGGCTAGTAATGTTAGCCTTAAGCTTGTATTTTTTTATCAACCCTCCACCTTTTAGGAAAAATGAAAAAAAAAAATCCATATGTTATGCTAAATTTTAACATATGAAAATTAAAAAAACTTGCAATCAAATGTCAAATTTTTTCAATTTTGAATGTCTTAGAATAAATAATCCTCCTGTTTAAAATTAGTACAATTTTTGTTAAACAAATAAAAAATAATGTTACATATTATTATAAAAATAGAACAATATGCTCTTATCTTTAGATGTTATTCAATTTTTTTAAATAATATAAAATTTCAAAAATAATATTATTGAACTAAAAAGTTTTATTTAGGAAATAAAATTCCAATAATAATTTTTTTATCAAAAAAATATCAATTATATATTAGAATGCCATTTGTGAACCACATTAGAAAATAAGGGTTAATTGAACCCTTTTTATTAAAATATTTTACATATATACATATAAATATTTAAATTAATCCCTTATAAATTTAATTTTTGAATCATCTTTTTGATAAATATAAAAATAAATTGCTTATTTATCTGACTTACCTGAATTTAGTAGCTCTTCCTTTTACATGAAAGTATTGATTAAGGCTCCGATAATAAGATGAAAACTATAATAGTTTAGTCTATAACTTTTCATTAATTACAAATGTATTTAAAGTTTATTATTCTTATTTACTTAAGCTAGTAATAAGGGTTAGGGATGGGAACTTGCAAACGGTTTATTTATTTGAGAAATTGATCGTAGTCTCCTATTTTTCTTACTCTTTAATTTAACGATTGTGTTTTCTTATACTATATTATGATCACATCTCTTTTATTGAGTACTAACTTTATATGTTTTATGTACAATCTCTCTCTCTCTCTCTCTCTCTCTCTCTCTCTCTCTCTCTCTCTCTCTCTCACATCATTTGACCTTATTGGCTTCACATACCATTGACAAGTAAATAAAAGATCACTCTATCTACTCTCATTGTTACCCTTTAATTCTATGATTATGTATTGCATACTTTGTTGGCTTTTTCTGTATATTCGACATTATCCTTATTTGGCATTTATCAATCACAAACCTTAGAAACCTATTCATTTCCCTATTCACATGTAATGTGAGAGGGAATTGAATTGTCCTAATTAGACAATTTGGAATTTCATCCTTCACTTAACTACATGGACTAATAACATTTGTTCTCTTATATATGTGTAGAAATTTCATATCATCCGCCTTTGTTCTCTGGGTGCATGTCTTTTAATGATGCTAATGAAATTTTACAAATATATCATCGATCATTTATCATCTTTTATATGTGGCGATGGTGCAATTCTAAATGGGTTAGGGCCTCAACCTTGCATATGTATAGTGGTGAATAAGGGGTGTATGCAACATTTCAATGGTTAATAAATGGTTGAATTCTAACATTTCTCTATTAACCTAGCTATTTAGGAAATGAGTTCAAACTGGATGTTGATGTTTGCTAGGCCGAAGGACCCTGATTTCCTATAAGCGATTAATGAATTCATCATTTTTAGTAAGAGGCATCCAAAATGTATGGATGGAGATAAACTCAAGTGTCCATGTAATAGATATAAGTGTTAGAATCATAGTTTTGAAGACAAGAATATTGTTAGGTCTCATCTGATGAAGCATGGATTTGTGCCATCTTATTATGAATGGTATTTGCATGGAGAAAGCTGTCAGTAGACTATTTAGAATTAAAGCAGGGAATATATCCATGAAGTGAATGTGCAATTAGAGGAGTAACCTTCATATAATGCTTACAAGCAAATATGCAATTAGAGGAACCACCAAATCCATCAGCTAAGAAATTATATGATATGTTAATAGTTGCTGGTCAAGAGTTATGGAGTGGATGTGAAAACCATTCTCAATTATCAACCATTACACATATGCTTAACATTAAGGTAGAATATCATTTTTCAAAGAGATTTGATGACATGTGCCATTTGATCAAGGAGGTTTTACCAACTGTCAATGTAATGATGGATAACTTCTACCAATGGATAAGATTCATTCTTGTTTTAATTGTTGCATGATAAATTGGGAAAAGATGGTGAATTAATGAGTTACAAAGTGTGTGAGTTTCCTAGGCACAAACGACGGAAAGGAGGATCTTCTAAACATAAAATGAATGTCCCATATAAAAAGATGTATTACATTCCTCTCACGCTAAGGTTGCAAAGGCTATATGCCTTAAATTCAATGACAAAGGAAATGAGACGACACGCTGAGCATCAGTCAAAATATGGTGTCATACGTCACTATTCAGACTCATTTGCATGGAAGCATTTCAATTATTCTCATCCTTCATTCTCTGTTGAGAGTCATAATGTCATACTTGGCCTGTGCACGAATAGGTTCCAACCATTTGGACAGTCAAGTAAACAATATTCGTTATGGCTAGTTCTTGTAGTGACGCATAATTTTCCACCTTGGATGTGTATGAAAGAGGAGTATAATTTTCTTACTGTAATAGTTCCTGGACCAAAAAAAAAACCCAAAGGATGAGTTAGATGTATACTTGCAACCACTTATTGTAGAAATGAAACAGTTGTGGAATGTCAGAGTTGAAACAGATAATGCATTGATGTAGGATAGCCTATCCTTATTATAGGGAAGAATCAGATGCATTCACGTTGACAAAAGGTGGTAAGCAATCTTGGTTCAATAATCATCACAAGTTTTTACCTCCTGATCATCCTTTTAAAAAGGGCAAAAATACAATTAGAAAGAATAGAACAATAACTAAAATGGCTCCCGCTATCTTGTTAGGCATAGAAATTTTAAAACAAATTGATGATTTGGGCTTCACATGGGTCATTGATCTAGGTGCAGATGAGATAAACAACTGTACTGGCAAGAGTTTTGGTTAAAGAAAAAGAAACATTTTTTGGGATTTACCTTATTAGAATATGAACATGATTTGACATAACCTTGATGTCATGCATATAGAGAAAAATGTGTTTGAAAATATTTTCAACACTGTGATGAATGTTGAAGAAAAGGCTAAGGACAATGCAAAATCAAAGGAAATTTTGAAGGAGATTTGTAGACGACCTGAGTTAGAAAGGAATGAGATGATAGAGAAATATCCTAAAACATGTTACATGCTTTAAAAAAAATGCCAAATCAGTGCTATGCAAGTGGCTAAAAAGATTAAAATTTCTAAACAAATATGCATCCAACATGGGGAGATGCATCGACATGTGAAAACTTAAGCCTTTTGGGATAAAAAGCCATGATTTTCATGTGTTCATGCAAAGATTAGTCCCAATAATGTTCAAAGAACTACTACATATACATGTTTAGTAGCCATTAATAGAACTAAGCAATTTCTTTCAAGACTTAACTTTGACAACAATTAGAGAAAAGGACATGTTAAGGTTGAATGTAAAGATTCCTTTAATATTATGTAAGTTAAAGCAAATATTTCCTCTAAGCTTCTTTGAATCAATGGAACTTCTACCAGTCCATTTGGCTTATGAAGTATGGATGGCTGGTCTAGTGCAACATCGATGGATGTATCCATTCGAGAGGTAATAAAGTCATATAAATTATTCTTTTTACTCCTAAATGTGTATTACATGCATTGTATAATTAAATATAAATACAACCTTTTCAGGTACTTGAGAAAATTAAAGAATAATTAAAAAATAAAGTCAAAGTTAAAGGTTCCATATGCAATACTTACCTTGTTGAAGAAGCATCTTCATTTTGTGCTTATTCTTTTGAACCACATGTGAACACAAGGCATTGAAAGGTAACATGGAATGCAGATACTTTAGAAAATGAAGAAGATCATGTAAGGAATCTCTCAATTTTCACACATTCTGGTAGGACCTTGGGCAAAGGAAAAGTAAGATTTCTAACCGATAAAGAATACCTCACAGCATAAATGTACATATTATTGAATTGTGCAGAAGTTAAACCATACATTAAGTATTTATATCCATAATAAAATTAACCATGTCTTTAACATTACCTTAATTGTAATGGTTTAATTTTGTTGTTTTTACATTATTTGAAGTACTTATGTCAATGAGTTACGCTTGATGAATCCATTAATCAATTAATGAAAGCAATTCTAGAATTAGGGGCTCACACTTCAACCTATTATAGATCTAATCTCATTTATTTAATAAATTGAAAGTTATTACTTTGAAGGAAATTAATCCTAAGTTATCTTAAGTCCTCTCTTAAGGTACTCAAAGTGTAAATTAACCTGAACCCTACTTTTGTGACAATCAATCTTAATTAAAACCCTTTAAGCTCTTTGATTAATTATAAACTCTACATAGGATTTTAGCTTATCTCTAGGTTAGAGATTATGAGTTCAATATCTTAATTTTTCAATATTAATCTTCACCTTTCAATCCTTCAATTAATATCTAGAATCATAACTTAGTGGAGCTCTACACAAAGCATGCATTAAGATCACAAGAAATTGAATCAAAGAACAAAACTCCAAATTTATTAAATAAAATCAATGTAAATCCATAATAAAATTGAAAGTGTTACATCCCTAATTCTAGAATTAAGAAACTACTCACTCATAGTGTATTTAACAATCAAATAAAATAAAATAATAATATGAAAACATTTGAAGAAATAGAATAAAGGAACCCAGATAGAAGACTCTACATCTTTGAATTTTTGGAAATTCGATTGCGAATCTCTCCAAAGAGCCTTAGTGCAAATCTCTCTAAATTGCTAAAAACCTGAGCTTGAATATAAAAGGTGTAGCCCTTGGCTTGTTTCTGACTTCTTGTATTTTTATCTAGCATAAAACCCTCAATTCAGAGTCAAGGCCTTAGAAGTCTTCCTAAGTCGTGCAAAATAAAGTTAGAGTTGAGTTAGAGTCTGTGCTGCTGCACAGTACATAACCTGTGTACCATTACACGAGGAAGGGCCATGTAAGTCTCTTGAAAGCATGAAATAGCTCTCTCTCAATTGTTGGTATAGCAAGTTACATGGGGCAGGGACCATTACATGGGGTCCCTTACATGGCTCGAGTACTAGCCCTTTCCCTACTAGCAAGTTACATGCGTCTGGACCTCTATTACACGGGTAGTGCAATTCTCCCAATTGTTGACTTGTACTTTTTGACTTCCAAACTTGTTCAATCATGCTCTAGGCCCTTAGATTGCATCAAATTACCTGATAAAACACAAATATTAAGAAATTAAGTAGAATCAACTTAGAATCCTAAAATATAATGAAATTAACTAAAAATCACACAATTAACTAACACAATGCAAGTGAAATGCAATAAAAAGTACCTTAAATACCTATATATTGCAAGTGTAACACTAACACATGCTGGTATACCCATACATTGTACAAGCATATAAGCAGTATGTAACTCAAACCACCTATACATGAGATAACCATGTCATTTCTAATCAAGGGATTATAGCACTATTATCGCCTAAATGATAATATATTGATAAGAGCAAACTCCATGTATATATTATCTATGTGTCACTGGTTCGACTTACTTATCTTATAAGTGTCCACCGTGTTTGTCCCAACATCATAATTGAAGGAACCTTTCCAAGTTTTGTTATGAACTTTTTCATCCAAACAGCTTCCTTTGTAGCATATGATGCAGCAATATACTTGGCTCCTGTAGTGGAATCACATGTTGTCTACTTTTAACTTTTCCAATTGACTACTCCTTCATTACACATTAACACAAAACTTAAGATAGACTTTCTATCATTCATATATGACTAGAGGTTAAGGTTTATAAATCCATCTATTTGTAAGCCACCTTCTCCATATATCAAGATTAAATCCTTAGTTTTTCTCAAGTATGATAGGAAACTCTTGACTACTATCCAGTGTTTCAAACCTGGTTTAGATTAATATTTGCTAGTCACATTAATAACATATGCGATACTCGGCCTTGTACATAACATAGCATATGTTATACTTCCAATGGCCAAAGCATATAGAATTCTTGTCATTTTCTCCCTTTCCTTAGATGTCTTTGAAGATATTCGCTTAAGGAGATGGATAACATGCTTCATAGGCAATAATCCTTTCTTGGAATCAAGCATGTTGAACTTCTTCAACACCTTTTCTAAGTATAAACCTTGAGATAAACCTATAATCCTTTTTTATCGATCTCTATAGATATGAATTCCCAGAATATAGGTTGCCTCCCCTAAGTCCTTCATAGAGAAAGTACTTGACAACCAGACTTTTATAGTCATTAGCATACTAATATCGTTTCCTATTAACAATATGTCAACTACATGCAAGACTAGAAAAATGATTGCATTCCCATTAACCTTTTTATAGATGCAGGGTTTATCTTCGTTCTTAATAAAACCAAATAACTTAACAGCTTCATCAAAATTTATGTTCTAGCTCCTCAAAGCTTGCTTAAGACTATAAATGGATCTCCTAAGCTTGCACACTTTGGAACCTTCTTTGGATTCAAAACCCTAAAGTTGTTTCATGAAAATGTTTTTCTTTATATGTCCAGTGAGGAAAGTTGTTTGACATCCATTTACTAAATCGCATAATCATAGTGTGTTGCTATTTCTAGCAAAATCCTAATTGATTTCAACATTGCCACTAGCAAGGAAGTCTCCTCATAGTTGACCCCTTATCTTTGGTAAAACCCTTTCGCTACAAGCATTGCTTTAAAAGTCTCTACTTTTTTATCAGAACCAATTTTCTTCTTGAAAAACCTTTTGTTTTCTATTGGTATAATACCTTTAGGTTGGTACATAAGATCCCAAACTTGATTCTTACACATGGAATCCATTTTGGACTTAATGGCTTCTAGCCATTTTAAAGAGTCCTTATATGATATAGCTTCTTCATAACTAGTAGGATCATCACCATAGCGAACTTCTTCATGGACAAATAACTGTTGTCCATTCTCATGAAAAAATCCATATCTCTATGGAGGATGAGATATTTTACTTAATTTGAGGAACTAATGTATAGACATCATATATAGGTACAGGTTCACTGGAAAGATCAATATCTCTTTGTTTTGTTTTTTTGTCAGAGTTCTCCAACTCTAATTCTATCTTCCTTCCTTTGCCACCTTCTCGAAGAAACTGTTTCTCAAGAAAAATACCAACCATGTTTATCACAACTCTTTATGTTGCAAGAAGATAGGAATAATATCTAAAACTTTCTCTTGAATATCCCACAAATGTCCTTTCTCTGATCTTATTTCCAATTTATCAATCTTTGGCTTTTTAATTTAAGCTGGACAACCCCAAATCTTAATATACTTAAGACTTGGTTACCTTCCATACCATATCTCATATGGGGTGGAAGAGACTAATTTAAAAGGAACATGGTAAAGAAGGTGTAATGTTGTTTCTAATGTAAATCCCATAAGGAGATTGGCAAATCGGTATAGTTCATCATGCTTCATACCATATCTAATAGAGTATGATTTCTCCTTTACAATACGCCATTCAATTGTTGTGTTCTAGGAGGGGTTAACTAAAAAACAATGCCATTTTCCTTTCGAAACTCATTGACCTCAGTAGTTAAGTAGTCACCTTTTTTATATGATTTAGAGTTTTAATACTCTTTCCTATTTATTGTTCTACTTCATATTTAAATTCCTTGAACTTTTCAAAGGATTCATTCTTGTATTCCATCAAATACAAATATCCAAACCTAGATGCATCATTTGTAAAGGTTATGAAGTAGGAAAAACCTCCTCTTGCTATTTCTTTAAATAGGCTACACACATCGCCATCTTGCCTTGAAGACATGATTCACAAGTTAAGGTTAGTTCAGAACACAATGGAGATATAATCCCCATCTTTTCCAGCATTGTAATCCTATCCTTTACAATATGAACTTATCTTAGATGCCAAAGTTTTTTTAGACTTGAATTGGTTCCAACGATTACATTAAACTCAATTTGATTGCTTAGATTTATTTTGTTACCATTATCTAAATAATAGAGACCATTTTTATATAACCCATGCCAATTCATTTCTCAAATAAGTATTGCAAACACCATCTATGAAATGAAATTCCATTATTAGTCAAACTAGATACAGAATGATATTCTTAAAAGCATCAGGTACATACAAAATATGGTCCAAAAACAAAATATATGTAGATATGTATAAAAAGTAGACCCTATGGCTAAGGCTGTAACACTTTCTCCATTGCCAATCCTCAGGTTAACTTCTTGTTCCTCTAAGCTTTCACTGCTTGCTAGTTCCTACATATCATAACATATGTGAGAATTTGCACTAATATCAATAACCCAAGCTATAGATAAACTATGAGTATTACCACAATCTAAATAACAAAAAATAGACATACATTTAGAAGGCTTATCATTCTAGCTCTTTAAATACTTTACATACTCTGGGTAATTCCTATTCCAATGCTCAACCTTCTAATAATGGAAAAACTTTCCATTGTCTTGAACAGCTTCAACCTTCTTCTTCTTAGATTGTTTCTTGGCAATTTTGCTAAGTGGACCCAAGGCAGAAGTTTTCTTTTACTTTTTTTACCTTTTTTCTTCTAGGACAACCACCTAAACTAGCTACTTTAGTTGACCAAACAAATCCATATGTAATAATTAAAGAGGTCTAAAAGCAGATACCTTATAAATTAACTTAAATGAACTCTTGACTTGCTTACCCATTTGACATGCATCACAAACTTTGTTTTTTTGAAACTTGATCTTTGGAAGCCCTCCTACAAGCTCATCCTTATTCAAGTTTGTAAGAAGCTCCATGCTAACATGTTTAAGCCTTTTATACCAAGTCTAAGAGTAATCACTAATAGATATAAAACACTGATATCTTTGTTAGACATAGCTTGTAAGTTAATAACATAAATATTTTCAACTCTTTCACCAATAAAAATTTAAAAAAAAAAATTATTATTGGACATTCTAGAAACAAAACATGATTTTGGCTCAAAAATAACTCTACAACCCCTATCACATAATTGACTTACAATAAGCAAATTATGCTTTATGCCATCAACAAGAAATACTTTATCAAGGATAGGAGAATTTTCCTTATCAATCTTACTTATCCCAATAATTTACCTTTATCATTGTGACCAAAGGTTGCTTACCCATTTTCATCCTTCTTCTCAAGAGATATGAAATAGCTTGCATTACCAATCATGTGCCTTGAACATCCACCATCCAAGTACCATTTACTTTTAAGCTTTGAGGATTTCAAGCGCACCTACAAAAGAAAAATCACTTCAAAAGAAAAATCAACCAACTGTAGGTATCCAAATGTACTTAGGTCCTTAGTGGTTACTAGTTCCATCATCATCAAAGTTAAATATTCTACCATACCAAAGATGGACTTCTCTAATTGCACACCCATAGTTGGTATGATCAAATATGCCACAATAATGACGATGACTATTGAACGTTCTTGGTCTTGGTCAATGTGTATGTGGTCTTATGTGACCATTCTTTTTGTGCCCATCATGAGAATATGACAAAAGGCATTGTAAGTGTGACAGTTATGAGATCTAGTGGCATGTCCCCTATAAAAGTTATCTCTATATGCAAATTTCTTAGGTGTAGATGTCCTATGGACATTTTGTCTAATGACAAGATATTCATGTGAAGTCTTTCTTAGAGCATTGCCATTAAATGCCTTTTAGCTGTTGCCTATTAGGACTAGCTCCTTTGAACTAGACTCTTGGAAACAAGGCTTTCTAGAACAAGTTGCTTTCACAAATATGGTCTTGAAAGGAGTTGCTTGAGCAAATTTACTATAACTAAGGCCATGCTTAATGCTAAGGGACCTTTGGGAGTCTAAAATGGCATTAAGTTTTTCCTTCTTTTTAGTAAATTTAGAAAGATAAGTCTTTAGTTCAAGAATTTCATTTTTTTTAACTTCTCATTTTCTAGTGAGAGCTCATTTAAGTACTTTTGCACTTTGTCATATAAATTTATAGATTCCTTAAATGAGGTATCACTTTCCTTTCTCAAGCTAACTAGCTCACTTTTCAAAAACTTATTTTTCTTATGACTCAATTCTAGTTCCTAATTCTTAACCTTAAGAGTTATTAACTAGTTCATCATAAGAAAAATCTACAACATCATCATCTAAAGTTACCTCATTGGAGCTTTCTTCCAATGCCATGAAGCATATGTTAGCAACTTCATCACCGATCTCCTTAACTTCGGAGTCATTAGATTCATCCCATATTGCATTGAGTGTCTTAAACTTTTTGAAAGGCTTCTTCAACTTAGGACACTTTGATTTGATGTGCCTAGTTTGTTGCATCCATAGCAAATGATAAGAACCCTTTTGCTACTTTCACTTTTATCCTTTTTAAAGTACTTCTTTGGAATGAACTTCTTATTTTGGAAGAGCAATTTTCTTATTCTCCTTGTCACTAATGCTAACTCTTTTTCATTGAAATCTTCATCATCATCACTTGAGTTTTCAGAGGAAACGCTTAGAGCTATGTTCTTCTTAGTTTTGGAAGTCTCCTCTACTTGTTCCCTTTTTAAAGTTATCTTATAGTTTATGAGATTAACCAAAAGCTCATCAAGTTTCACTTTGTTCAAATCTTTAGCATCCTTGAGTGAAGTCACCTTTGGTAGCCACTCTTTAGGAAGGTGTCTTAAAATCTTCTTCATAATCTCTTCATTGGTAAATGTCTTTTCAAGTGATTTGATTCCACCAATGATTTCCACAAATCCATCATACATTTGACTAATAATCTCATCGGATTTCATCTTAAACAACTCATATTGATAGATTAGGGAATCGATCTTGTTCTCTTTCACTTGGCTTGTACCTTCATGAGTGATTACCAAAGCATCCCAAATTTCCTTGGTGTTAGACTTCATACATACTTTGTTACACTTACTTCCACTAAGAGCACAAAACAACATAAGGATTATTGTATCATTTAGAGCTGCTCTTCTCTTTTCGGCTTCACTCCACTCACCCTTAGTCTTAGTTACACTATTTCCATCTACCATCTTAATAGGAGTGAAAGGACCATTCTCAACAACATCCCACAAATATACTCCTTCCGATTTAAGAAAGTAATGCATTCTATTTTTCTAATATAAAAAATCATTACAATTAAAGAAAGGGGCTCTTACCACTAATTAACTTTCTTAAGCATTAAGAGTTGCCATTTGATCTTTGCTCCAAGATGATTAAATCTTATAGAATGGAGACTAGCTTTGATACTAATTATTGTCCCTTTAGCAACCCAAGAGGGGGGGGGTGAATTGGGTTCTAATTAAAATTTTTAGAGAAAGTAGAAATATAATAAATTAAACCTAAGAAAGGGAGAAGGAAAATGCACACAAGGATTCATAGAGGATCAGTTATCCCATGTCTACATTCTTCCTCAAGGCCCTCCCTAAGAGATGATTCCACTATCTATCTTCCTTGGGTGAAGATCAAACCCCTTAAAATCCTCAAGAACAAACCTTAACTCTTTTATAATCCCTCTTCACACATGAACAATTTTTAATGCTCTACAACACTCTTAATACAATTAATACACTTAACAACCCCACTTTCAATCTCAAAACACAAAGAATTACAGCTAAAAACAAGCTCTCAAAGAATTAATTACTATGGCTCAAGTTCTAGAGAGAAAAAAGAGTAGTAATATCTTAGAACATAATAAATTCATGAATAATTAGTTTTTGTAACTTCATCTCAATCATAAACACTCTCTAGTTATAGTTTAGTAAGAAAATGACCATTAGGGATGCATTAAATGCAAATATAGCTATTCAACCACATAAAAATCTATTATTTTGACTTTTAAAAACTCAGGTTCGGCTGTCGAAGTCTTTTACTTTTGTTGCCGAACTTCTTGCTTCCAAAACAGCATTTTCAAAAAGATGACTCCATCTACTAAAGTCCCTTACTTCAGCTATCGAAGTCCCTTCTGTCATGTTTTCCAAAAACTTGAGAAAAGCATAACTTTTAACCTAAAAATTGAATTTTCGATCCGTTTGAAGCGTTGAAAAGCTAATTCAATGAAACTTTAAACTAAAACACTTCCCAAAAATAATTTTGCATTTTTTAAAAAGTGAAAAATAATTTAATTCCCATTGGTCAAAAATTAAGTGAAAACTATGTCAAGAAAAAAATTTCTAAGCAATACCTAGACTTCAATCAACATAAATAATAAAATTAGATTCACAAAGCATAAAATTAAATAATATTACATCGTAGTGTCCCTCATAAATTTGCTTTCTTTTCTTGCTCTTTTTCATCCTTAATTTGAAGTAATTTGGAATTATCGAATTTAGGGCCTATAATATCATTACAAACACTTCCAATGTGATTACTAGCGCACTAATTATTTATTATGGGTTAAGACACTTAGGTCTAACACATATAAATCTCTCTTTTTTTAATTTCTCCTATATTTTCTATTATTCTAGATTTGAACAATTACTATAATAAGTTTTAAATACAATAGATTGCTTATTAATTGTTACGTTTTGCATTTCGATTGCATAACAATCCTACAAAAATATGTAATAATTTTCACAAAGCGAGATAGGTTAAAATTAGGTTAGCTTATAGAAATACTCAACGTGGTTACAAGTGGGTCACAGACTAGTAATTAATGCCTAAAAGGCTTATAGGAATACTCAACATGGTTACTTTAGTTAGTAATGATGGAAGTTTCCTATCTTATCAATTAGGTTTGAACTCTGCTAGAAGCACTTTAAGATTGTTTATTTTGAATGTGCTAAACTAATATGGGATTGTAAACTTTTAAAATTGCTTGGAAAAAAGACTTAATTTTGATATACAAAAGTTTATTTGAGAAAGCCTCATAATGGTAAGTGATAAAAAGGCCTATAGAAATAACTAGAATAGAAAATGCTTGTAAGGCTTTTTTTTTCTCTTTTTGAGAGATAGAATGACGCTTTCATTAACGGGAAAGAGAAGCATACAACGAATTAGATAAAACAATATGAACAAGATAGTGTGGAACTTCCTCCATTCATTTGTTTTCTTGTAAGCAAAGTTAAAGGACACAAAGTCTAGAGCCTTAGAAATGTGCAACACATCCGCAACTAGCAATGCATGAAAGGGATGGACTAGTGAACCTCCATGTAAAGCAGTAATTGTTGTTAAGGAATCATTCTCTATTTCCAAATGTCAAAAGTCGGGCAGTAATGCAATCTCAATGCCCTGTTTGATGCCTCAATTTCAACTATTACTGGTTTTAAGAGGGTTATTTGGTTTAGCTGTTAGATGCAACTGATAGCCGACAGACATTCAAATGGCTAAATCAACTTATTTGGTGAACTCATCAAAACTGCAACTGATAGCTAATAGACTATCTACCAGCTGCAGTTTGTATCGATTCTGAAACATAAGCTTTTTGTCATCAACTACTGACTGATTTTATTTTATTTTTTATTTAAACCATGTTATATTTTTAAAATTTATTAATTACAAAATTTTGTCTTCAAATAATTTTTTTTATCAATAAATTATTTATAAGTATAAGAAATAATAGATAAATTAAATGTCAAAATATTTAAATAATAATTTAACTAGTTAGCTCCAACTCCATTATCAAAATATTTTAATATATATATATATATATATATATATATATATATATATATATCAATAACAATACTTTGAAAATAGTTTTATCAAAAGCTTGTATAATATATTAGTTATGATCAGTTATCAGCTACAACTACTTGTTATCATTTATATATTAGCCATATCCAATAGTTAAATCAAACAAGTCTTAAATCTCTTTCAACAGACTTGACTCCCTACAGGCCATCTTCCTATTACCTGAATTGTGTTGAGCTTAACGTTGGAGCTTGAGGGGAACGACCGCTGCATGGGATGAAATGGGGAGCCTTCGCAATATACAAAATGCTTGTAATGTCTGCAGCAAAGTGCGGGCATCATTCCAATAATTCAAGCACATTTGGAACCATCTATAGAAAAGGAATTAATAAACTTTATTGATGTATATATTGATTATAGGGAATTCAAGCTAAATAATTTACAAAATAAGTGTGATTTGTCTTTAGAAATAAATAATTTATGAAATTAACGTACATAGATACAATTGACAATTGACAAGCCTAACAATAAAAATGATAATTTTTTTATTTTAATTAGTTATAATTGAAACTCTAACTCAAAATCTCAAAGTTTTAAAAACTATCAAACTAAAACTTACCTGTAAAAATAATGCAGATTTGAGTTTCTGGACATTATTTTAGCATTATTGAGCTTTTAAATTTATTTTTTTTTTCATTAAACCTTATTTTAATAAACTTAATAAAAATATTAAATTTTTAAAAAAATAAATAAAAAAATTTACAATTAATTTCTAAAAAAAAAAACCTTAAGCATTCAAGGAATGACCTTGAATTGAATGATTGAGTGAGGTTAGGGATGGCAACAGATCATGTATTTACTGGTATGTGATTCGACAAAATCCTAATAAGACGAATTTAGATAGTATATAATTAGGTTTGAAGTAAGTTTGGTTTAAGAAATGATACCCATGGCCGATTTAGGTTTTACATGTTAAATATTTATTACCTAAACTTATTTATATAAATAATTAATTAAATATAATATATATATATATATTTATAATATATATATATATTAAATAAATAGAATTTAAATGTTTTATAGAGTTATCAAATTTTTAAAATATAAATTATTAATTAAAAATATTCTGTATGCATATTATTAATTAAAGAATATAAACTTAAATGGGTTTGAGTATTAATCAGATAATAGTAATCAGATTTAAGAGGAATTTAAATAGTTGAGGGTAAATTTTAATCGAGTTTGAAATGAATTCAAGTAGTGTAAATATTTATCGGATTCAAGTAAAGTATTTTTCGTGAGTATCTTATATCTATTGTCATCCTTAAGTAAGAGAACTCTAATCATCTCTATCTCAAATCTCTAACAATATCAACCTCAAATTCTTAGTTTTATTTCTAATTATAATTCCAATCAAAATACCCATTACTTCCCATTCTCAATTTGTCATGGTTTCTCCAAACGCAACTCCTAAAATCTCCATCTCTTTTGAAATTTTTCTTTCCATTAGACGTCTATAGCTTCTCCTCCTCACTTGTGAGTGGCAACAATGTTAAATAAGCTATTTTAGAGTTTGAAATTAGAGCAGTCCACTCAAAGTGAAATTCACAATTATGAGAAGGTTGTAATAAGAGACCCATATTATTGACTAGAAAGCAATGAGAGAAGATTTCATGACTATTCCAAATAGTCAGTCACACACCGATGTCTATTGTCTTTATTCTATGATTGCCATCCAATACAGTTAAAAAGTAGCTTAACGTATAAAATAAATAAATAAATAAATAAAATTGTAAAAGGTTCGTAGTATCAAATTGAAGTTTAGAAATTTAATAAATAAAATTTAGAAAATACAAAAACTTAACAACTGAGAAGAAAAAATATAAAGGCAATTATTCAGTCCACCCAACGTAATTTAGCGGTGGTAATTTGTGTTGGGTTATGTCTGAGTCCAATTCGATAGGATTATGCTCAATCTAAGCATGACACAATTATTAATTGTGTCATAAATTTTCAATCCAAACACAATTCATTTATTAAACAGGTCACACAACACAACCTGTTTATCTATTTAATAAATAAGTCACACAATACAATTCGTATAACTCGTTTAATGACCCATTCATCACACAAGTCAATTAAGCAAGTTATACAATATGACTCATGCAACTTCGTATGACCTATTTGCTTAAAAATTTTGAGAAGAATGCAAAAGGGTGGATAGGACTTGAAACTGAGTCTATCTAATGCTCATATAATTAATAAACAACTGCACTATATTTCAACTTTATACATAAACTTCTTGACATGTATATATGTAAATTACATCTATTAAATTATGATATAAATTAAATTAAAATTATATTAAAATAAATAATTAATTAATGATGCCAATAATTTATTTTATTAATGTATTCATAGAAATGATTTTTTTAATTAACATTAAATTTTATTAATTAAATTTTCTTTTATTTTTATTCCTAATGATAAATAAAATTTTGTTTTTTAAACATTAACAATATTGACAAGAAATTAGAATCACTATGTAGTTTTATTTTCTTAACCTCATATAATATATTCATATATAAATTGAGTAGTTACAATAAAATTAATTATAATATTTGAGTCTAAATTTTTTTTCTTTTAATTTACTATGTAATTTGTTATATATAATCAAAAATTCATATATTTTTTTAATATCAAGTGTTTCATAAAATTAAAAAGAAAATATAAATTATAAAATATTGAGAATAATATTATATTTTTAACTATAGAAAAAAGAGGTCATAATACATTTAAATGGTTCAAAAATAAGTTAACCTGTTAACTTAATTAAATAAACCGGTTATTGTATGTGATTAAGCTGGTCAACTCGATTAATCCTTATTTTTAACTATCATAAACCAATTGACCTATTTATACCTATCCTATTTATACCTATTTAATTACGTGTCGAAAATCTATAGCTCCGCATAGTATACCTTGAGTTGTTTCTTAATTCCTGAAGATGTTTAGCATAAAATTGAGATGAAGTTGGCTAGGTTCCGGTGGGTCAAAGAACGGAGGAAAATAGAATTCATTGGTGTGCATGGGATAAATTATATAGGCCAAAATCATGTGGTGGGTTGGGCTTCCACACTTCGCGTGTTTAAGTTAGTAATGCTCACACAGCAATGCTAGTGTTTAGCTTCGAATCAGTCTTCGCCACTTGTGCAGCTGTTTCAAGCGCAGTACCATTCGAGGTCCTCTTCTTTTAAGCAAAGTTGGGTTTGAGGCCTAGTTTGCATGGAGCAGTTTAAATCTGGCTAGGTGGTTGATTGAGAAGGGTTATAGATGGCTAGTGGGCATTGGGTGTAACACCTCTATTTGGAAGGATAGGTGATTGCCGAATCAAAATGGGTTCAAAGTATGGTCTCCTCCAGCTATTCTTGATGAGCAAGCGGTTGTCAGTGAACTTATAGATTTTAAGATGTGTAGTTGGCCAGTGGATCTGGTTCAATCAATCTTCCTCCCATTTAAAGCTTCTCAAATTTGTAGTATTCTGTTGAGTCGTTAGTGGGACAAGGATCTTTTGGTTTGCCACTATTCTAAGAATGGGCATTTCTCTATGAAAGTACATATCACCTTGCTATGTCAACTGCAAACTCCGAGTTTGCTTCATCATCTTCTCTAGATCAGGATGAGGATTTTTGGAAAGATTTGTGGAAAATTAATGTGCCTCCCAAAATAAAACACTTTATGTATAGAGCTTGCCATAACCTTCTTCCAGTAGGTAATTTATTGAAGCAGCGGGCAGTTGACTTTGACACTATTTGTTTCAAATTTGGTATGGTTGAGGAGACTTTGGATCATGTGCTTTTTCTGTGTAATAATGTTGTTATGACCTAGAAGCTTAGCCCGCTGAGACTGGATCCACCCTCGTTATTATTGTCTTTTAGCCTATGGAGCAAGCAGTTTTTTCTCTGATGCTAGTGTTGATCAGTTTGAATTCTTTTGTATGATTGCCTAGGCGATATAGAATATAAGAAATTCTTGGTTGCACCAGACTAGAAGGCAAGATCCAGTGTTCACTATTAATAAGGCTTCAGAGCTGTTCTCTGAGTTTAGGAGCTATCGAGCTATTCCAACAAATTCCTCTCTTCCTCATTCGCATTTCAGATGGCATGCTCCTGCGAAAGGTGTAATGAAGTTAAATTCTGATACGGCGTTGGGTGGTTCAGAGAAATAAGGTTTCAGGTTTATGGCTCAGGATCATGAGGGTCATGTTTTGCAGTCTAGTGTTCATAGGGTCCTTGGTTCAATTTCTGCAGATAGGGGTGAAAGAGCGAAAACATGAAAAACACAAGTTTATATCATTGAATTCAAAAATTTTTCACTGAGGGTCACATGCATCATGCAAGATTCATTTTTATCTATTTGATTTCAATGATAAACAGCATATTAAAACTCTTTTAATATGTTTTTGGATCTACATCTGCGATTTAAGATTTTAGAATTAATCAGATTAATTATTAAAACCCTAGATTATATCAAGAACAAGTGCACTAACCTCTTGATGCACTACAGTGTATTTGACACCATTGGGATGCGTCTAGGACACCAAATGTTATCCCTCTAGTTTGTTCACACTAAGATCACCTATGGCAGCCCTTGAACAGCTTCTAAAGCTTTTTCTATAAATTAGAAAATCAAGTTTTGCCTTTTGAGAGATTACAGATGTAAACAGGACACTAGAAACAATTTCTAGTATTTTTAATTCAAGAGATTGTTTGCTAATCTCTTTGAATTGATGAGAGATGAAGAAGAAAAGAAGGAAATGGTAGCCAAGGGTGGCGGCACAAAGAGAATGAGCAGCTTGTGTAATTTGTTCTTACATCCTTACACTTATATAGCTAGGTCACCACTTAAAACCCTTGCCACATGTCACCTTATGATTGGTTCTAGGTTTAATTGACCCAATCACATTGTGCTAAGTGTCAAACCTATATTTAATCTTAATTTTAATCATCTTACATGATTAAAAGACATTTGGCAAGCTTATGTGTAGTTCCATGCGTCACCATCTCATGGTGCCACATGTCACCCTGTGAAATGACCAAAATACCCCTGTGTCTTAATTTTGAGTTCTCAACCCAAAATAATTATTTCTCTTCTTCTAATCAATTTATATCAAATATAAATTAATTAATTAATCTCTATTAATTAATTTCTCATTAATTAAATTTATATTTAAACACTTTAAATATAAATTTAACTTATACTATACATCCAATAACCTAGATTTGGTTTCAAGCCATGTTAGGGACTTTGCAATCTAATTGCAAACCAAACTTATTTAATTAATCAATTAAACTCTTTAATTAATTAATTAAATCATATTTAAGTTGGTGATTACTTGTATATGTGTGTGACTTACTAAGCTCATCACTAATTGGCAATGAGACATGATATCAACTCTTAATATCATCAAAACTCTTTATTACCATAAATGATTTCTCTAAATCATTTTATGCACCTCATAGACTATGGTTAACACCTAGCATAGCATGCCATGGCCACCCAATTAGTAATTAGGTTTACCTTAAATGAACCTATAATCATATGTTACCATGCACTAGAATCTCTCTGTTACAAAATCCCAATTCGAGCTGGAGTTACAGTTTATGTCAAACCCCATTTGCTATGAATATTATATTCTCTTTTAATTTCAGTTCTTGATTAAAAGATTTTTCTCATCAGAAACTCTTTTCTGATTAAATATATCTGTCCTGGCCAGGAACTTGAAACATTAAGAACAATTAAATGAACATAGGATTTTATCCCTATTTACTTAGAGGAACAGATTCCATCTTGATCAACACCTACCTCCATATATAACTAGCAGGAGCCAACACATGCCCATAAACCCATACACAGTATAAGTATGAAAGCAGTATCAAATTCAAACCACCTATATACAAGATAACTGTGTTATCTCAGGTCTAAAGATTATATGCACTGATATGATTTATGACAATGCATTAACAAGAGTAAACTCTATGTGTTTGTCAAAAGTGTCACTAGTTCGGCTTACTTATCATGTATAAGTGCTTATCATGTTTGTTATATGGCATGAGACTCACCATTCCATCTTATTTACATCTCATATAAATAACTTGGGAACAAACATGATTACAATCTTTCTGGATAAGTCATGTCCTTATTGTGAAGTATCCTCGATTGTGAACCTATTTATGATACTTTGTACTAGAAATACTGTCACTCATATTCTTAACAACTTAAGAATAGAATTTCTAACAAAATATCAATGGACCTTTTCTATTACACATAAATATATTATGTAAACGGAAAAGTGAAAATGTCTTTTATTAATAAAAGATGTACAAGATACATACTAAATGATATGCTCTAAGGCATACTACTAACAATCTCTGACTAGCACTAGAGCCATTCATTACAATATCTTAGACCCATCTTCTCAAGATGTCGGTCTAGCTGAGTCTGTGACATAGGCTTAGTGAATGGATCAGCTGGATTTTCAGCTGATGCTATTTTCCGCATGGCTATATCGCCTCGTCCAACTATTTCTCTAATAATGTGGTAGCGTCTTTCTATGTGTTTGGATTTCTGGTGAGACCGGGGTTCCTTAGCCTGTATGACTACTCCATTATTGTCACAGTGAAGTGGAACTGCTGACTCAATGGAAGGAACTCCTGTAAGTTCTGTCACGAACTTCTTTATCCAAACAGCTTCCTTTGCAGCATCTAATGTAGTAATATACTCAGCCTCGATAGTGGAATCTGCAGTCGTACTCTAGTTGGAACTCTTCCAACTGACTTCACCTCCATTACAAATGAACACATACCCAGAGGTAGACTTTCTATCATCGATATCTGATTGGAAATCAGAATTAGTATAACCATTCAATTGTAAGTCTCCACCTCCATAAATCAAGAATAAATCCTTAGTTCTTCTCAAGTACTTAAGGATATTTTTGACAGCTATCCAGTGTTCCAAACCTGGATTGGATTAATACCTACTAGTCAAACTAACAGCATATGTGATATCCGGCCTAATACACAACATTGCAAACATCAAACTTCCAATAGTCGAAGCATATGGAATCCTGGCCATCTTGTCTCTTTCTTCAGGTGTCTTTGGAGACATCTCTTTAGAAAGGTGGATACCATGTCTCACTGGTAACAATCCTCTCTTGGAATCAAGCATGTTAAACCTCTTTAACACCTTTTCTAAGTATAGACTTTGGGATAAACCAATTAATCTTTTCGCTCTATCTCTATAGATGCGAATCCCAAGAATATAGGTTGCCTCCCCTAAGTCTTTCATGGAGAATGTATTTGACAATCATACCTTTACGGTTGTCAACATACCTGTGTCATTACCCATCAACAGTATGTCATCCACATATAAGACAAGGAAAGTGATAGCACTGTCACTAACCTTCTTATATACACATGGCTCATCCTCATTTTTTTATAAAACCAAATGATTTAATGGCTTCATCAAAATGGATGTTCCAACTCCTCGAAGCTTGCTTCAACCCATAAATGGATCGCTTTAGCTTGCATACTTTGGAGCTATCTTGGGATTCAAAACTCCTAGATTGTTCCATGAAAATGTTTTCTTCAATGTATCCATTGAGAAAAGCTGTTTTGACATCCATCTGCCAAATCTCATAATCATAGTATGCAGCTATTGCTAATAGAATCCTAATTGATTTAAGCATGGCAACAAGCGAGAAAGTCTCCTCATAGTCGATTCCTTGCCTTTGGCGAAACCCTTTTGCTACTAGCCTTGCCTTATAAGTCTCTACCTTTCCATCAGAACCAATTTTCTTCTTGAAAACCCATTTATTCCCTATAGGTACAATACCTTCAGGTGGGTCAACAAGATCCCAAACTTGATTCTTATACATGGAATCAATCTCGGATTTTATAGCATCAATCCATTTGGAGGAGTCTATTTCTAATATAGCTTCTTCATAGGTAAATGGATCATCTCCATGATCAACTTCTTCATGAGTGGACAACTCTTGTTCTTCTTCATAAAGGAAACCATATCTCACTGGTGGGTGAGATACCCTGGTTGTTCTACGAGAAACAGCTGTAGATGTTTCATTAATAGGTATAGGTTGAATAGATGGACCTATATCCATCTGATCTGTTGGTTGGTCAAAATTCTCCAATTCTAACTCTATTTGCCTTCCTTTGCCTCCTTCTTGAACAAACTGTTGTTCAAGAAATGTGGCATCTCTACTTACCACAACCATTTGTGATGTAGGCAAATAAAAATAATATCCAAAACTATCTTTTGGATATCCAACAAATTGACCCTTTTCTGATCTGGTTTCCAATTTATCAGTGTTCAACTTTTTTATATAAGCTGGACAACCCCAAATCTTAACATGCTTAAGACTTGGTTTTCTTCCATGCCATATCTCATAAGGTGTGAAAGATACTGATTTTGATGGAATCCTATTCAGAATATGCAAAGTTGATTCTAATACAAATCCCCAAAAGGAGATTGGCATATCAGTATAGCTCATCATACTAGGTACCATATCCAATAAAGTACGATTTCTTCTTTCAGATAAACCATTTAGCTGTGGTGTTCCTGGAGGAGTCAGCTGGGAAACAATGTCATGCTCTCTCAAGTATTCATCAAATTCAGTACTCAAGTATTCACTTCCACGATCTAATCAAAGAGCTTTAATACTCTTTCCTGTTTGATTTTCTACTTCAGATTTAAATTCTTTGAACTTTTCATAGGATTCATGTTTGTATTTCATCAAATACAAATACCCAAACCTTGATTTATCATCAGTAAAGGTAATAAAGTAATGAAAACCACCTCTAGCCATTTCTTTAAATGGACCACATATATCACCATGTATTAGCTCCAAAATATTTTCAGCTCTTAGCCCTTGTCCTACAAAGGGTGATCTAATCATTTTGCCCTGAAGGCAAGATTCACAAGTTGGAGTAGGCTCAGAGCCCAATGAAGATAAAATCTCCATTTTCTCTAGTTTTGTAATCCTATCTTCTGCAACATGACCTAATCTTAAATGCCAAATATATTTTGAACTTGAGTTGATTTTTACCATGGCATTGCATTCATTTAGATCACTTGCATTCAATTTGTGTTTGTCATTATTATCTAAATAATAAAGACCATCATTCATATAACCCGAACCAACATATTTATTTCCAAAATAAATATTGCAAACATCATCTGTGAATTGAAATTCATAGCTATTTCTAGTCAAACTAGATATAGAAATGATGTTCTTAAAAGCATCAGGTACATATAAAATATTATCCAAACACAAAACATGTCCAGACATATAAAAAGATTTAGATCCTATGGCTAAAGCTTCAACAGTTGAGCCGTCGCCAATCCGGAGTCTAACATCTCAAGAACGCAAGCTGCTACTATTTGCTAGTTCCTGCATATCATAAGAAATGTGAGAACTAGCACCAGTATCTAAAACCCAACCTGTAGATGAACTATGAGTATCATTAAAATCTAAATAATAAGTTATGGACATACCTTCCGAAGGTGTATCCTTCTTGTTCTTCAGAGAAGTAAGCTACTCTGGGCAGTTCCTTTTTTAGTGCCCATCCTTCTGGCAGTGGAAACACTTTTTTTTGCCTCCATCAGCTTTAGTCTTCCCTTTCTGTTTAGCTATTTTCTTGGAAAGACCAGGAATCTGAGATTTCTTTTTCTTATTGCCCTTCTTCTTGTTGGACTTTCCAGCAGAAGAAGATGCAATCAAAGCTACCTCTTTTCCTTTATTGCCCGGCATATTCTTTTGGGCAATAACCAGCATGTTGAGTAAACCAGCCAAGGTGCATTCCTGTTTAGTCATATGAAAATTTGTCACAAAATTACCAAATGACTCAGGAAGGGACTGAAGGATCAAATCCGTCTGCAGTTGGAAATCCATGTTAAAGTTAAGCTGTTCCAGCTGCTCAATCAGCTGAATCATCTTGTGGACATGATCCCCAATATTTTGTCCCTCAGACATCCTCATGCGGAATAGCTGTCTAGATATCTCATACCTAGCATTCCTACTGTGCTCACCATACAACTCTTGTAGGCAAAGGAGGATCTCACTTGCACTCTGCATGTTCTCATGCTACTTCTGTAACTCATTACTCATGGAAGCAAGCATGTAACATTTAGCTCTCATATCATGCTCCTTCCACTTGTCCAAAGTTTCATGTTCCTCTTGAGTGGCCTCTAGAGGTAAGGGACCAAGAACATTTAAGTCTAAAACATATCCTATATGTTCAAAGTTTAGGACAAGTTTCAAATTTCTTAGCCAATCAGATAAATTAGGTCTTATCAACCTATTGCGATCAAGTATGCTTGTAAGGATATTGGATGGTGGTGGTTGTTCTGTGCTCATTATTATCAGAAAACTAACTGCAGAAAATAACCAGATTAATTAGTAAATGTACCATGTAATTAACCAAAATGATTATGGTCTTTTAATCAAATTGGTCCTCCCACTAACTTAGCGAATATCATACTTCCAAAGTAGAAAACGAAAATCCTAGTTGGATGGATTTCTAGTGGGTGATTGAATTCTTATAATCCTATTGATCATCCTCAGGCACATCCATTATTGGAATAACAATAAATTATAAGTGAGCAACTCCTTGCCCATCACATCTCATGTGAGGTTCAATCCTTTACCTAGCCCCTAATGCTAAAAATCTCAGGCACATCCATTATTGACTTATCTTGCATTAGTTAAGTTGATCCCATTGAGCCAGTAAACATGCAAATAATTTTAATGTCCTCAGGCACATCCATTATTGGCCACCAAACCATTTACATATTTACAACATCTCATGGTTAACAATTATTCTTAAGAAAATCTCTTAAATTAATTGCATCATATGCAGCTATTTAAAATTTCTTAAAGTAATTGCCCCAATGGAGGGCCCATGTTATAATTACTTTAATTATAGCATATCCAACTTAATCATTTGTTTGGAAGATTTTATGGTCTTCCTAATTACTATTAAGGTCTCACTTTACACATTATCCAATTAGCATGCATATATCATATACTTGCATACATTCTCATACATCTCTTGCATTCATGGATAATAAATAAATATGATATGATTATGGACTTTTCTAAGGGATTCAATTCTGAGCCACCAATAATTGAATCAGGGCATTCCTAGGTGCATTTCATTCATTCATATTACAAGAGTTGCTAAAGGAGTACATAATCAACACTTGATCTTGAATTCCTCCCACTGGTCCCACCAATGCTCTTGACCTTCTTGATCTTCTTGCAATCCTTGGCATACCAAGGCGAATTTACAAGAACTAAATAAATGAAATTACAACCCAAAATATTACAACCTTATAATACGTGCCCAAAATAAATTAAAATAAATTAATTAAGTTATAACCCAAAGAAAACATAAAAGAAATAAATCTAATCACGTTGATCTTTTATAGTCCATGATCATCCATCATGTATATCACTATTTAATAATTAAATAAAATATACATACTTAAATTAAATTGAATATCTCATATTCAACTTAAAAATCCATATTTGAATATGATTCAAATAAATTTAAAAATTCATATTTGAATCACATTCAAACAAATTTAAAAATTCAGATTTGAATCACATTCAAACAACTTTAAAAAATTTAGATTTGAATCATATTCAAACAACTTTTAAAATTCAGATTTGAATCACATTCAAACAACTTTTAAAAATTCAGATTTGAATATGATTTAAACAACTTTAAAAATTCAGATTTAAATCATATTCAAACAACTTTAAAAATTCAGACTTGAATCACATTCAAACAACTTTTAAAATTTAGATTTGAATCACATTCAAACAATTTTTAAAATTCAAATCTGAATCAAAATTTAATTGTGTGATTAAAACACCTAATTAAACACTTTAATTAGTCATGGGCCTAATTATGGGCCTTGAAACAAAGCCCACAAACATACCCAAACAGCCATGCGCATGGTTGAATGAATCAAACCATGCGCATGGTGGTGTAGTTCATCAAGCCGCCACCTTTGTTGGTCCAACTAGCAATGGATCTATCATCTCATGATCAAACCACACAATTAAATCATATAATCAACAATTTAAATGGCAAATAGAGTGGCTCTGATACCAATTAAAGGAGTGGAAGCATGAAAAATACAAGTTTATATCATTGAATTCAAAAATTTTTCACCTAGAGTCATATGCATCATGCAAGATTCATTTTTATCTATTTGATTTCAATGATAAACAGCATATTAAAACTCTTTTAATATGTTTTTGGATCAACATCTGCCATTTAAAATTTTAGAATTAATCAGATTAATTATTAGAACCCTAGATTAGATCAAGAATAAGTGCACTAACCTCTTGATGTGCTTCAGTGTATTTGACACCTTTGGGATGCGTCTAGGACACCAAATATTGTCCCTCTAGCTTGTCCACACCAAGATCACCTATGGAAGCCCTTGAACAGCTTCTAAAGCTTTTTCTATGAATTAGAAAATCAAGTTTTGCCTTTTGAGAGATTACAGATGTAAACAGGACACTAGAAACAATTTCTAGTATTTTTAATTCAAGAGATTGTTTGCTAATCTCTTTGAATTGATGAGAGATGAAGAAGAAGAGAAGGGAATGGTAGCTAAGGGTGGCAGCACAAAGAGAATGAGCAGCTTGTGTAATTTGTTCTTACATCCTTACACTTATATAGCTAGGTCACCACTTAAAACCCTTGCCACATGTCACCTTCTGATTGGTTCTAGATTTAATTGACCCAATCACATTGTGCCAAGTGTCAAACCTATATTTAATCTTAATTTTAATCATCTTACATGATTAAAAGACATTTGGCAAGCTTATGTGTAGTGCCATGTGTCACCATCTCATGGTGCCACATGTCACCCTATGAAATGACCAAAATACCCCTGTGTCTTAATTTTGAGTTCTCAACCCAAAATAATTATTTCTATTCTTCTAATCAATTTATATCAAATATAAATTAATTAATTAATCTCTATTAATTAATTTCTCATTAATTAAATTTATATTTAAACACTTTAAATATAAATTTAACTTATAATATACATCCAATAACCTAGATTTGGTTTCAAGTCATGCTAGGGACTTTGCAATCTAATTGCAAACCAAACCTATTTAATTAATCAATTAAACTCTTTAATTAATTAATTAAATCATATTTAAGTTAGTGATTACTTGTGTATGTGCATGACTTACTACGCTCATTACTAATTGGCAATGAGACATGATATCAACTCTTAATATCATCATAACTCTTTCTTACCATAAATGATTTCTCTAAATCATTTTATGCACCTCATAGACCATAGTTAACACCTAGCATAGCATGCCATGGCCACCCAATTAGTAATAAGGTTTACCTTAAATGAATCTATAATCATATGTTACGATGCACTAGAATCTCTCTATTACAAAATCCCAATTCAAGCTGGAGTCATGGTTTATGTCAAACCCCATTTGCTGTGAATATTATGTTCTCTTTTAATTCCAGTTCTTGATTAAAAGATTTTTCTTATCAAAAACTCTTTTTTGATTAAATATATCTGTCCTGGCCAGGAACTTGAAATATTAAGAACAATTAAATGAACATAGGATTTTATCCCTATTTACTTAGAGGAACATATTCCATCTTGATCAACACGTACCTCCATATATAACTAGCAGGAGCCAACACATGCCCATATACCCATACACAGTACAAGTATGAAAGTAGTATCAAACTCAAACCGCCTATATACAAGATAACTATGCTATCTCAGGTCTAATGATTATATGCACTGATATTATTTATGACAATACATTGACAAGAGTAAACTCCATGTGCTTGTCATAAGTGTTACTGGTTCAACCTACTTATCATGTATAAGTGCCTATCATGTTTGTTTTATGGCATGAGACTCACCATTCCATCTTATTTACATCTCATATAAATAACTTGGGAACAAACATGATTACAATCTTTCTGGATAAGTCATGTCCTTATTGTAAAGTATCCTCGATTGTGAACCTATTTATAATACTTTGTACTAGAAATACTGTCACTCATATTCTTAACAACTTAAGAATAGAATTTCTAACAAAATATCAATGGACATTTTCTATTACACATAAATATATTATGTAAATGAAAAAGTAAAAATATCTTTTATTAATAAAAGATGTACAAGATACATACTAAATGATGTGCTCTAGAGCATACTACTAACAAAGGGTGAGGTGGAGGCTGTAATTTTTTGCTTTACACTAAGCAATTGAGGTAGGCTTATCGAGTATCTAGCTAGAATCTGACTAATTAAACTTGATTAGGCACTTGCATAGTAAATTAATTAATAACTCTTACTATGGTACATGTATGATTTTAAATCACAATCACGATCATAATCGTGGTTGCAGTCGCAAGTAACAGAAATGGGCCTGTAATGGCCATAACATAACAGCAACGGCATGACACTTTGCAAATTTTTTGAAAAATTTGCAAAGTTCATAAAATGATTAGATATTGATAGAAACAAATAAAATTAAGATACACAACTATATACTAAGCATTTATACATCAAATGAAGACATTATCATCTATTATTTTTGGATATCATTAGCATTAACTAATTTAAAGCTAAAATAATTACGTAAATTGTAAATAACTAACCTTATTGCCACCAAAATGAATGTCTAGGAGGTTCTTGATAATCTTGACTTTGGTTTTGACTTTGAGAGCTTGGATCCTCACCTTGTTGATATTGACTCAATTGATAATGCTGTGATGGATTGAAGCTAAATAAGGAATCAACTGGATTAGCTGGTTGTGGAGGGTATGAATGCTCTGAATATAAAGGAGGGGGATAATTATATGGATATGGATTTGAGTGTGCTCATCCATATCCATAATCAC
Organism: Hevea brasiliensis; assembly: GCF_030052815.1. Classification (NCBI taxonomy): domain Eukaryota; kingdom Viridiplantae; phylum Streptophyta; class Magnoliopsida; order Malpighiales; family Euphorbiaceae; genus Hevea; species Hevea brasiliensis. The sequence continues at coordinate 33,945,243 of NC_079495.1, read as the reverse complement.
TAGTAGATGTAGATGATAAGCCTAGAGGCATTATATTTGCACTATGACCATACCCATAGCTAGATTCAGAATCAAAAGAACACTCCTCGTGTTGAACACCTTTGCCCTTTGATGACAATAATTTAGCACTACCGGCACCAACAGAACCCCGTGATCTATGATGCTGATATGTCTGTGGCCATTCTGGAAATGGAGCTTTGCCACCAAACACTCCACCACCTTCACCACTGCCTCCACCACCTTCTTGTGATTGTGAAGTAGCACCTATATCACCTCCACCCATTGATCCTCCTCCAACTTCACCACCACCACTATCATCACCACCATCATCATCATTACTTGAACTTGACAATGCAAAACAATGTTCAAGTCCAACACCGCCACCAACAGCACCACTTCCTTCTACTTGAGTTGGAGCAATATCTTCCTCTTCCAACCAAGGATTTTCTTGAACATCAAGACAAGAGATTCCCTTTCCTCTAACCATGGATTTAAAGGATCATCTTCTTCAAAAATGTAATCCAAGTTAAATGGATTGTAATTTCTTTCCAACTCTTACGTACTTTTCCTTATTACATTCCTCACTTTTAGTCTCATATTATAGTGAACAAAGATAAGTACATGCAACTTTTTAAACCTTAGTCTATTTCTTGACTTTGCATGTATAAGGGAAAAAGTGCTCCAATTTCTCCCACACTTTGATACTGAAGTTGTTTGACTCAATACCTTAATTCCAATTTTTCTAAGTTTAGGAGCACTTTTACCACAAGTAATCCACCACTCAACTGCATTATAGTTCAATAAACAAACAAAATACTTTAATATTGGCTCAAAGCCTCAAAGTCAAAATTAATATAACATTATTTAAAAATAATAGATGTTATTAGTTTTACCTAGATCACTAATCTTAATGGCTCTTTGCCAAAGCCACACCAAAGCTCCCCAATTTATCTCAAAACATTAGTGTAGGGTATAGCAGCTAGTAGATACACCCAATAAATATTAATATTAATAAGCATTATAAAATCAAATGGATTATACTCCATTTCTAATTCTAACTAATTTTGAGAGCTAAATTCACTTAGCTATACACTTGGTTTAATGCACGAGCTTGATTCACTAAATCGCTCTCTAACCTTTGAATAGCCTTCTTATTTCAACATGATTTCCTCATTATTTCCAATATCATGTGGACCATATTAGTGTTGAGGATTAAGAAATACCCTACAAAATCAAATATACATATAAGCTATTAAAATGATTTAATTTTTTTTTTTAATGTAATGAATATACCTAATTAAGTCATCAACTTACCAGTTGCATGTAAATTATGATGTAATTGAATACTCTAATGATGATCATTGATTTTTCAATAGTCTATATAGTTTCTAGCATTAACCTTGATTGCCAACTTTGCTCTTTCAATTGCCTCAAATATAAAACCCTTAGTTGGCTTCTCATCACCATCCAATAATTTCAGAACTTTGAGTAAAGGCTCTTGAATTTTTATTATTTCCTGGGCTTTCTCCCAAAAATCTCTTCCCTCACTACCCAAGCCAAAAACAATGTTCCTTGCTTCATGAGGAGGTCCACTAGTAGCCTGACCAAGCTTGCTTACCATCCATTGCTCTAATTCAAACATATTTCTCAACTGTCCTACATCTGATAATAGAATCCAAAGCAATGATATTTGTGGTAAATCATGTAATGCCGAGGCGAATGATATCTCTACTATCCATAAATTTCTTCATATAATTTACCACCTAATTATGATTGTAAACAAATTGGGTGACAACTTTGGCTTGTTCAATAACTTTCTTGATGCTCTTTCTCTTCCCAAAATCTTCTAAAATTAGGTCAATGCAATGAGCTGCACAAGCTGTCAGATACAAGTTAGGAAATTTTTCCATTAATTTCTTTCCACCAGCTTTGATGGCAACCTCATTATCTGTCACCACTTGAACAATATTTTCTAGGCCAATTTCTTCAACTACTTCTTTCATAATTTTGAAATAATACTTTGCATCTTTACATTCCATATTTAATGCATCAATAGACTTGTGGAACACTATGCCACAATTTGAATACATAAGAAAATTAATTATGCTCATTTAAGTCGGTCCGCTCTAAACATCACACATGATGGTAACTCCCCTTTCTTTCCATATCCCCTCAAATGATGCAATAAATTTTTCATTTCATTGTATTCGTTATTCAGAAATACCTCAAAAGTCTCATAGGCACTTGGGGGTGATACATTCAGCCCAACTTCAGCAGATGTTCTCAGAAGTGGCCGAGTCCAAGGTGACTCCACAACATTGAAAGGCAATTTATTATGGACTATAAAATTTCCAAAAGCTTTGAGCAATTTTTCCTTTCATGTCTTTACCAATTTAGTATTTAATTTTGGCTACTTCGATTGCACTCTACTCTTCTCTAACTCAATTTTAGTGGTAGCCAGTCGTTCAGCTAGTGTTGATGTATGTCTTGTGGCTTATTTACCCCTTTCACGAATAGCAACCAACCGACCTAATCCTTGGGGTTGGCGACTACTACCACCACCTTTATAACAGCCACCGACTCTCCTTTGAAATTCATCTTCATCAAATTGTCTCTGACTTTCTCATTTAGCCATTTTTAATTCTCTTTCTCTCTTCTCTTTATCCTTTTTAGCAACTTGAAAATCCTTCAACATAGCATGCATGTCTTTCCTTACTTCTGATGACACTTTCTTACAACTAGCAACTTGACCAGGTATATTAGCCAAGTGTAACTTCAATCTAGTTATTTCTCCGATTATTTTTTTATCACAAAAATTGCAAATCATTTTTCATTTTTTTCCTGTCGAAGTGGCAAACCTCCACCTAATGTCATCGCTTGATTTACTAGTACTACTACTTTATCAAGGCATTTTCATTGTTAAGAAAATTAAATAAGTAATTAAATTTAAACAAGTATTTAATTCAAATTTAAAACTTAAAGTTTAAACTTACAATTGAATTTATGAAAAGTAATGTATCTACACTTAGTTTTAGCAAATAGCAAATATCAAGAAAATTAAAATTTTATATGATGTTATTTTGCAATTAACAATTATTTTAATAAAATTAATTCTAAAAATTTTTTCAAGAAGCAACAAACAACAATTCTAAATATATTCTTTAAAAAAATATGTCAACATTAGAATAAATACACATAAACCTATAGATCAGGCAAACTAATGCCTCAAATTATAAATTTAATAAAAAATCTAACATTAAAAACAATTTTGAAAAAATTAAATAAGTAACTAAATTTAAACAAGTATTTAATCTAAATTTAAACGTTAAAGTTTTAACTTACAATTAAATTTATGAAAAGTAATGTAAATTTTTCCAACATCTACACTTATACTTAGTTTTAGCAAATAGGAAATATCTAAAAAATAAAAATTGTATTTGATGTTATTTTGTAATTAATAATTATTTCAATAAAATTAATTCTAAAAATGTTTCAAGAAGCAACAAAAAATAATTATAAATCCATTTTTTAGAAAAATAGATCAACATTAGAAAAAATACACATAAACCTATAGATTAAGCAAACTTATGCCTGAAACTATAAGTTTAACAATAAATCTAACATTAACAATAATTTTCAATAGTAAATATGCAAAAAAAAAATTCAGTAAATAATTGAATTAAATTCAAAAAAATAAAAAACACTTATATTTTTAAGAAGTTGCAAGATTGTAGAAGTTGTAGTAGAGTAGAGAATAGAGAATGTTAAGGCCTTTTGTTTGCAAGAACAAGTAAAATTTAGAACACTCAATAGAAGGCTACTGTCTTTTGTTTGCAAAGAAGAGTAAATGAGTTGTGAAGGTGAAGAATGGAGTATTATTGAAAAGGAGAAAAGTGAGTTTCCGCAAAGGAGAGAGACTATTATTGTTCTAAATTATTCTCCACTGTTTGGACTGAAATTGGGTGGTTTTGGACTAATTTTATCATGTGATCTCTGCTCCTCATCAGCCCACTAATTCTACCACATTGGTAACGGCCGTTACCATTACGTAACGAGTAATAGCCTCCGCCAGTAAATATCGACTTAACGGTTGTTATTTGATTGCATGGGTACAAGAATTCAGAAGATCCTGATGTTGCCTTACAGCTGCAGATCTTTTACCTGCTCCCACGTGTATAGAGAGGCTAATGTAGTGGCTCACTCTTTAGCCAAATTAGCATTGTCTTTAGACTCTGATGTTATTGTGTGGATGGAGGAGGCGCCTCTCCCCATAATTGACTTTGTTGGTGCAGATGTTTTTCCCTCCTTGATTTCTTTCAGTGAAGTTTCTTTAATTCTCAAAAAAAAAAAAAAGATATAAAGTACAAGATCACTAGATTTTTTTTTTTTTTTAACTAAACAGAGCTCAAAATAATTTTTGATGTTCTTATTGCACAATATCAAATCACCTTGCTATAGAAATGATAGTCCAATGATCTAGTGCCTGCTTTAGTTTGCTTATAACTATATTTAAAACAGATTCATGGACCTAATCTCTTCATATGTCGTTTCTTATTAAAAATCTCTGAAGTCATATCAGAAAAGCTATTTGCATTCTTTAAAAGCCTCTGCGAGCTCAAAAAAGAAAATAAAAAGGTGTATTTCAGTTCAGCGCTCATCTTTGCACAAGCATCTGCATTTCTCTTTAGGATTGCTAATCTGTAAACTGAAGTTTGTTAACTACAAAATTACAATACATATAAACCTCTGAGAGCTTAACAAAATCTTATGAAGCCTAACTGAAAAACATCTCCCTAGAAGCATTTTTGTGACTCTAAAAGGAGGACTATTTACAGAAGAGAAATGAGTGAGAATGGGAAAAAAAAATAATATAATAACTATAATTATCATACTATTCAAAGACTTGTCTGGGCCAAAGCCTCTTCCAGGTTGAGATTTCTTCCTCCTTGTAAAGTTTTCTAATTCCTCCATAGAATCCATCAGCTTCATTTCCTTCTTCCCTGTGCTCCTTCCTGTTTATTATGGTTCTTCTCCATCTAGAGCCGGGAGAATATTGGTTGAACTCCAATGCCACCATATCTGTCACCAACATACTTGTTTATCAGAAATTTTACCAGTAAAGATAATATTACTCGACATTCCAATGTGAAAGTTAAAGTGTCCTAAGAGGGAGTAACTTCCTTCAACTATTTTCCCAGCATGCCTAGAACAATAAAGATCTATATCAAGATTTTTCAACAGTTTGCATCCAAAAACTAGAATTTCTTTCTAGCATTGAAAATCAATCAGCTTTTAGTTATATTTTCAACATTAGGCTGTTGAATACTTAATGGGGCTTTAATCCCTACAGCATTTGTTGTTAACCTAATGAGAAAATAACGTAGGAAGTGCCCTATATACTTTGCATAGAATTAGAAGCTATTGATTCCTACGATTGTTTTTTTTTTTGTCTATTGAAAATTAAAAATTAAATTTCACATATATCTCAAGATTCCAGAAAACAATGGGATGAAGATAAAAAATAGCTATAATATAAGAAGATTTTCTCACCATTATATTGACAAGGACAGTGATTTTCATTCACATCACAAGCTTCCGTATGACCAACAGTAGCATACCACCAACCTGCTTAATCAAGGAAATTGAACTCAACCCTCCAAGTAAAAATCATGTTAATTTGCCAAGAATTTTTCCATGGTCGAGATTGAGAACATACCATAAGGAAATTCTTTGCTTCTTCTCCATTGAATCTCAATATGATCACCAGGTTTCAAGTCATTTAAACAGTCAGAAATGTGAAGATCATGTGCAGGAGTATCAACAGGTGGTGCTCTTAGCCTATCCCTGTGTATGCTTTCCTCTATCATTCGCCGTCCGTAAGGAGAATACCTGCGAATCAGTATCAGCAGAGGACTCTGCTTAATATATGTGATCTTCAACATCAAATTCAACCCCAATGTCTTTTCTAATTTTTACACCACACATAGGTATAAATTATTTGAAGAAAGTAATTTCCTTTATATACCTTGCCTGAAATGTGTCTGTCTTGGAATCATAACTTATTTGAGCATCATAACAGGAAAGCAAAAACCCAACATGTCCATTCTGCAACCAAAAACATAAAAACTCATTAATTTCTCAGATAAAGGTAATTTAAAAAAAGGAATAAAATCGTTAGAGAAGTGCAGAGTTACGATCAGAACTGTGCGTTTGCAGCCAATTACCTCACGGTTATAGACCTGAGCTGGGAACCAGAATTTGCCTCTTTCAAGAGAGAGATACATAGCCATGATTGAATCAACTGGTAAAGAAGTACTTGGCTTGTTTCTAGTTTCAAACTTTGGTTTAATCCAAGAAAATGACCACACAGTACCAAGAGATCTTAAGAAACCCTTTTGATTGCTTTGGTCCACAAGGCCTGGCCTCTTTCTTGAAGCTATATGACATTGCCATTCCCTAAAAGCAGCATCGCCAATTAGCCTACCCCATTTCTGCTTTAGGTGTTTCTTCCACAGATGATCACTTGTGCACCTATCCCTCAAAGAGCTGCAAACTCCTGCCATGCTACACAACCCAGATGGTGAAAGTCTCTCAAGAATGCATTCCAAGGTTAATTCAGGCAAATCCAGGAGAGAAGGACTCTCTTCCTCCGCATTTGCTGCCTGTTTTAAACCAAGATTGATCTTCTTCTGTGGCATTTTCATGGGAACTTGGTAGACACCAATAGAAAGCCAATCTTTATGAAACCACGACACAAGAAATCCTGAAAGCTGCTCCCAAAACAAAGGTGACAACAACAATCTCCACACACTATTCATTGGTGGTGGGGGTGGCTTGAAAGGGAATGACTTAAAGAAGAAAACAAAAGAAAAAAAGAAAATCAACAAGAAAAGCATTAGACGGTTAAAATTTATCAAATGGGTTTGCTTCAAAGCTAGCAAAAAAGGCCAAAGAAGAAGAAGGGGAAAGGAAAAAAGGAGCTAGCTTAGCTAACCAATTGCTATTGCCATTGAATCAATGAATCATAGAAAGAAGAGTATATAAGCAAAGTAAATATCAATTAAATTTTCATTTTGTTTTTGAACCCACCGATGAAAAGTGAGACAGATGCCAGTTTAGCAAAATCCAGACATTTATTAAACGAGCCACATTTGCAGTTGCAGCACCACAACCGACAAGCTTTGATTGTGGGTTGTTTTAACACCACAACATATCAAAAATTCAAAAAAAAAATTAAAAAAAAGGAAAGCTTCCTTCTTAAAGATTGCATTTGAAGTTAGAAGGTTTTGGCATCCACATACAGTGAAATCCTACGCCACTGGGGAAAGAACCGAATTGCGGGGCCAGTGGGGGACAGCTAGCAACTAAGGGTGGGAAATTTTTGAGAAATTCTTTAAAAAATTATAGAATAAAATCTAATCTAAAGCAAATAATAATAACCAAAGAATCGTAAGCAGTAAGAGAAACTTTTTGGTGGTTATATTTGGTGGTTAACCAAATAACTTTTAAGCTGAATTTGTTAATATGATAAAGAAAGAGAATTGATTACATTTAAATAACAATATAAAGAAATTATGAAAAAGAAAATTTTATTGTTTCACTGAATTTAATGTAACATTTAAATAACAATATAAAGAAAATGAATCTATTTATTAATTAGCTAACATAGGTTAATTAATAAGTGATTTTGATTTGTGTGCTTAAAGATTGAGAAAGAGAGATGCCCACATTTCAAAATCCATGAATTTAAGGACAAGAAGCAAAAAATGACTGAGAATACAGGTACATGTGCGGATGGGTTGGTAATAGACCACCAAATTAGGTGAGAAATTGGAACCTTTCAAGAGTTGTCAATCCAAAACTAGTAACCTACAAAATAACTTTTGATCCAAAACAAAATTGTACTCTATGAAAAAAATGTCAAAAAAAATTCAGAAAAACCCACAAAATATTTAGAAGAAGCTTGAATTTTGTGATTGACAGATGGAGTTGAGGATGAAGATGAAGTGGGACCAAGAAGTATGAAGAAAGGAGCAAAACCAAGGATCGATGGGTTGTGAATGGCAGTGAAAAGTGTAACTTTTTAATAGGTTGCCAATGTGATTTGTCACTAAGCTATAAATGTCCACCTAGAATTTGGCCCAACTCCCACCAAACTCTCACCAGTACACTCCTCACAACCACATAAAATTTATATCACCATTCATGAAATAGTGTCATAATTAAAGTATGAGAAAATGACCATATAAAACATTTTCCATGACTTCATTGGAGTCAACATTTTTATATAAAAGAAATTAAAATATATAAAATTCTTTTTATATTCTTCAAAAGAAATTAATCAATAAAAATTGCTCACATTTCTTTTTTTTTAATTATAGATTTTTTTAAAAATAATTTATTTATTAATTTATTAATATATCCATATTTAATATATATTAAAAAATAAAATTCATTAATTTTAACAATAATTTAATAACATGAATTATTAAATTTTTAATATAACAATATCAGTAGAGGGTATGTTAAAAAAATAAATAAAATTTATTATTTTTATTATATTAATTATTTTTTAAAATTATCTAAAAATAAAAGTAAGTTTAAATTTTATCGGACGAAAAGAGTATTGTACTCACAATATCTATAGAGATATAAATTCAAAGAGATTCAAAACTGAAATTCAAGAAAATACCATAAAAAATGAATAATGAAATTATTCTGAGATCTTGACCCAAGCATAGTGTAGTATTTTTAAATATATGTAAATGTAAAAGGCACTATAGTTTTTTATCAAGTTGCCGAGTGTGCGATGAGTACCCCATTTCTATCAAAAGAAAATAAATAAATAATGGAATTAACCAACTTTGTGCCTTATCGTAGTATATGATGGTTCCAATGCCATCACGTATCGCCATGAGCCATGTTGAAGCCAAGGGGTCATTATGCCTCCTGAAATTTTGAAAACTTTCAAAAATTTAATGTTAATTTTTTAAAAAAATTTATATTTTTATATTAAATTTTGATGGGTTTGAAGCTTTGAGGGTTTTAAAAAGGTTTTAAAAGGATTTAATGATAATTTTACAAAAATGAAAGATCTAAATTTTTTATTAAAAGAGTTACACTAATAGTAAATACAAATCATCATACTAAAAAAAAAATTCAAATCGTTATTATTTATTGGCCACCGTACTCTTCATCAATTTTATTTTATCATTTTCTGATACAATAAATTCATAATTACTATTTTTATTTCTTAAAATTTAAATTATTAGATAATATCATTAAAAAAAAGTCTAACATAAATTTATTATATTTTTTCATCAATTTAAAATATTAATAGCTTTATTTTTGTTATCTCATTACTATTTTAAATTTTTTTTATTATTAAAATGTCTTTATACTCAAGTTATAATTAAATCATGTCATTTATTTTATTAAATTTATAATTTTAACTAAATTTACTTTTCATAATTTTTTTTATTTTGTTTAATTTATAATTTTAACTGAATTGACTTTTTATAATTATTTTTTATAAAAAATTAGAGATAAATTAGATAAATTTTTTAATGTTAAGCTATTAATATATTTTAGGTTTAACAATTTATGATATTAACAATTTATGATATTTTTAAATTAATAGTAATTCTATTTAATTTTTAGTAAATTAAATTTTTTTAAAAAAATTAAAATATTTATTCTTATTATTATATTTATTAAATATTTTTATTTTATAATTATAAAACAATTTTATCACTTAACAAATCTCTTAAATTAATATTTAAATAAATAATTTATTAATCAATTATATATTTTAATTGAATCCGAAGTTTAATTTTTGGCTCCATCACTGCGTATCGTTTTTCTCCCTGTAGGTTTTGTGGCTATTAGCCTATGACAGTCTACAAATTCCTTTCATTTGTTGTTTTCCATTATTAATATTAAAACCATTATGATTCTGATTTTCTTTTTATTTAGTGGATACTAAAGAATGCTTAATATGCACGACACGTACATTTCCATTAATTTAATTACTAGATGCATAGGATAAATCGATGGTTTTTATTTTTTATTTTTTCCTGTAGGGCACTGAAATTATTAAAAAGAAAATGATTATTAAAATTTAAAATTTTATTTTCTTCAATTATTAGACAAATATTAAATTATTAAATCTTCAAGCTTGCTTGGCTTGTTGAACAAGGGATATGATAATGTTAAAGTTGATTAGCTTTTTGCAAATCTTCAGTAGCTAGCTTGTTGTTGAGCTCCTTGGAATTTGATTCACATTAGTGACCACCAAGTGCTTCTTTAAATATGAGGTTATACTTATGCCAAGCAAGCAACCCTATTGATAAGGTACAAAGGGAATTAATTTTGACATTTTGTATTATGACTAAGGCCTGTATGCCCTCAATTTAGATTGGTTAGTAAGGCTTCAAAAGAGAGAATCTTTCATCTTAGGAACCTAATCCATCAAATAAGTGCATTTGTCATTTTCCTTTTTGAAAAAATAAATGAAGGAATATAGTTAGGGATACAAATCCATTTTTTAAAAAATTAAAATAATTACCGTATCTTTGTCCATATTTCTCATATGATTTATTTTCAATAACATAAAATAGGTTTTAAATAGAAGAAATTGTGATAATTCAAAATTTTCTTAAATTATGAAAAAATGAAATTGGGAATTTTTATGAATTAGATAGGTAGATATGTTAATGTGGGGAAATTTTAACCTATATCTATTTAATTATGGATTTAAAGCACATCATGGATAGTAGAAAACACATAAAAAAAATTAGTGTAATTCAAGTATTTGTATTTTAAATTTATGATGAGTCAAGTTTAGGTAAATTTTTACTGTAACTTTTACATAGATTTAAATTATGCAAATTTTAATTTAATAAAAAAAATTTTAATTTTAATGACTAATTTTATTAATTTATCTCTAAACTTTTCTTATAAATTTAAGAATAATAATTTTGCAAATATTTAAAATTAATTTTACCACCAACTATGAAAACAAATTAAATATTGAAGCTAAAATCTAAGTTTTTACGACATAAAAATTCATTTTTATTTATTAAAAAAAGAAATCTAATTTTTTATAAGTTTCGTCATTTGATGAATTCAATTGTTTTAATTAATTTTATTGTTAAAATTGAAAGTAGTATAAAAGATCGAGATCAAATTGATAAAATTAACATTTTTTATTAAACTTAAAAAACTTAGAAAAATTTTTATTTTTTTAGTCATTTAGTCTATTTTTATCTTTATAGAGTCAAAATTTATAAGTAGTATTTATTATAACAATTAAAAATCATTATTATAAAATATTTATTAATTTAAAAATATTTTTATATGTATTTAAACTTTAGGTTTTAATGAGTCCCTGCTTTGGATTAAGCGGCAAATTAACAAGGGACATAATATAATTTTTAAAATTTTGGCTCTTTTTATTTAATCTTGTGTCGACTCTGAGTATGGTTACATATTTATGTTTAATTAACTTAATTTATACAATATTTCCTGCCGAATAATATGTAGTTAATTTATTTATATATTCATTTTATTAATAAAAAATAAATATTAATTATATTATGGTATTGACATACATAATGAGACTTTTTTTATTTATTTAATAGATTAAATGGATAACCGTATATCTTTATTTGACATTATTGTTTATGTTTTCGTGAGGTCAATTTTATGTGAGGTCAATTTTATATGAGAACAAATCTTATAATGTTAAATTAAATATTTATATTAAAATATATATAAAATTAATTAAATTGTGAATAAAGAGTATATGAATTTAAATGTAAATATTTGATGTAATGATTGATAAATTCGTTATCATATGAGCTCAATCTTACAATAGCCACTCTCTTTTGTTAGTATCTCATATAATAACGATGGTTAGAGATAAGTATTTAGTTAATTAAAGTGAATCAAATTGAATTTTTAATGAATCAAACTGAATTTTTAATCGATTCTAAAAATATTAATCAAACTGAAATAAAATTCAGAAAAAAAAACTTATTTTAACAAAAATTGAAAATATTCGATCGGTTATAACAAAAAAAGTAAAATATATATTTTATATTATTAGTTAATTAATAAAAAATTAATAAAAATATATTTGTAATCATTTTTATTTGTAAAAAATAATAAATATAATTTAAAGTTTATAAGAGAATATTTATAAGTTAAATATTATTATAAAATTACAAAAATAATAATTATAAATAATATATTATTAATAAAATTATAATTAATATATTAATTAATAGAAATTAGATTGTTTTGGTTAGTTTAATTACTAAATAAAAATAACTGATTTGATAATTGAAAATTAAAATTCTTTTATAATTATTAATAAAAAATAAAGTCAAAATAAACTTATTCCATTGAATTTTATTGATTCAATTCAATTATTTAATTATAATTAAATAATACATACCTAATGGCTACAGTGCCGACACGTTGAATGTTGGAATGGGCTATGTTGTACCGCCCAAAATGCGATCGTGTTGTGTCATTGGCCTTGGATAGTTTGTGCCATGCCCCTACCAGGAAATGGATAAGGATGCAGGGGACGTTATGCTCCCCGATGAACAAGGGATGTTATGCTCCCTGAGGATGCTTGCCCGCCAATTAGATATGAAAAGATTATTTGTGTTGTACAATAGATTCCCCTAAAATATATATAAAAATAATAATAATAAGTCATTTCCATGAATTTATGTAATTATTTGTCGGTGATTTAGCTAATAGGTTGCATCATATTGGACTATACGGAATTAACTTGCTATTAAATTATATTTAACCTCACTTAATTTAGTATAAAAAATATATCATTTGACAGACTCAGATTTAAGTCATCACTCCTCTAATCTACTTAATAAAAAACTTATTGTTAAACTATATATATGTATATATGATTGCATGAATAATGTAATATTATATTAGTACTTGTCCTTATTGTGCTTTTTTTTTTTTTTTTATCTCAAAAACTCACTTTCTCAACTAATAGTGTGCAGGAATTATGATATTGGTTGATATTATAGTTAGTAGAGCTCCCAATTCTTTAGCCTCCATCGTTCAAATAAAACGAGTTTCACTTGATATGTATATGAATAATCTGATTATTATGCGATGTTTAGTCTGATTTAATTTAATAATTAAAAATATATTATTCAAGTTAAATTTAAATTTCATTTTTTTTAATTTTCATTATTAAACAAAAAGAAAAAAAAAATTAATCATTGACGTGCATGATAACGAGTAAAGTAGCGCTTCTCCAAGTGTACATGAGAATTATTAAATTGAAAATATTATTCTAGATTTAATAATATATGTGATTATAAAAGAGCTATTGTATATAATATTGTGTTAAATTAATGTTGTTAAGGCTTATTAAAAGATCTGAGGGCCTTAAATCTACTCAAGAATTAATGTGGATTTCACTTTGAAATTAAGTTGTGATAAAATAAAAAAAGTGAAACACGTGCTCTGAATTTTGCATGAAACACACATAACATTTTCATCTTTAATTACATCTCATTAATACCTGAATTATGTAAAAAAACAACTATTAAACTCTTGAAATTATAAAAGTATAATGATTCTTAAATTTTATAAAATGTAACAAAAAATCAAAGCGTATGTAAATTACAAAATTTATGGTTGATTTGATTTTCTTAATTAGTTTTAGTTAGATTGAAAATCTTTAAAAAGTGAGAGAGAAAGCATTTTTTAAATATTTAATATTTTGGACCACTTGATCAATACTTAATTAATGGACTACTAATATTAAATAGGAGATGGTTAGAAAGGAAAGAAGAGAAGAGATCCCTTAATGGGGAGCTTGTAAAAAATAATAATAATAATAATTTAATTTTTTTTTATTCATAAAATCAATTTGATTTTGATGTACAGATCTTGTGATTCACTAAGAAACCACAAACTCAAGTGACCACCATCTACTAGTATCAGAAACCCACCATTATATGATATGGAATTGGTGTGATGTCAACATTATTGAATGGAATCCACAAAGGAGGATAAAGAAACAAGAAAAAGGAGGGCCAGAAATGAAATGTTTCCTTTGAAGACAGTTAAGTGGAGCTTTAACATCAATCAATGACATTCAAATAACCTTTACAAAAAATAAATAATAATAATTTGTAAAGGTTTGGATATATGTTGAAGCAATGAGGTTTGCACTTTGGGATCATGTGGGTTTTTTTTTTTTTTTTTTTTTTTCTCATAATCATATGTGCAATGTAGGGGAGAACAGGTTTAATTCCTATATATTCTTTAAAAAAAATTATTAATTAATTTTAATTTAAAATTTCACAATTTTAATATTGATTTAACAACCACTAAATTAAAAATTATAATGCAAATAACTTTTGCAAAATTAATTATTTGACTCAATTTTTTTTAAAAAAAATCTTTATTTATATTTTCCTATTGTAAACATTTAAACTTCATTTCCACCATTATAAAAGTTTTATTATTTTGCCCTTAAATAGAATCAATGTTTAATTTCAAACACCAATTTTATTTCTTAACTTTTAAAAAGAAAAGAAGAAATTCAAACTTGTAATGTTGTCCTTCTATTTTCTTTCGTTGAGGCAAAACATATGTACATTTGAATCAGAGATAAGAACAGATCATTGTTTAATAATTTTTTAAAATAAGAAGAATATAAAAATGCACTATACATTCGGTTCAATCCTTTCACATTTAAAGACAAATAAAAAATAATTATTTTAGCATATATCATAAGGCTTTATTTATTAAATTAGAGATTGTAAATTTTGATCTCATCCTTTAAATCCATTTAATTTATAGTGACTCGTAATTTATTTCGTTTATATAAAATTTAAAATATTCAAATTTCAATATTTTATAAAATTAAAATTTTAATTTAGATTTCTATCGAGGAACATAAAATTCCATTATAAATTTTAACGGTCAAATTTAACTCTAATCTGTCCAATTTAAAGCAACTCTTAATTTGTTTTAATACACATAAATTTTAAATAATTTAAATCTATATGATTTTAAAAAATATATATTAAAGTATCAATTAAGAGTCAAATTGGTTTGTTTGAGTTAATTTAATTATTTAAATTTTATTCAAAGATAAATTAATAAAAATTAATTAAGTCGATAAAAATTAATTATTTTAATTTAAAATAATTCATATTTTATAAATTAATTTAAATTTAACTTTAAATTATTTTTAAAGAATAATTTAATAAATAATTTAAATTAATTTAAAATTTAAAATAACTAGGGATGAAAGAGTTGAGAAAAGACAAAACCAGAATCAAAACCCTAATTTATTTGTGTTATGCTTATGTTGGATTCCATTCGGCTTCCACAAAAATTTATGATAAAGCCCTTCTGAAGGGGGCCCAAAAATGGAGAGAATAATGTCTTTGTGAGTAGAAGAATAAGGAAGATGATTTTTTATTTTTTTTAATCAAGTAGTATTTAGTATGAATAAATTTTATAAAATTTTATAGAATTTATTTGTGAATTTAAAATTTTAGTATTATTAATTAAAAATTTGTTCAGAATTTTAAATAATCAACTCCATAAAATTTATTATGACTAAATAAAATTCTATTAAAATTAATAAAATTTATAAATGAATTGTAAATTTAAAATCATATATATTTCAAGTGACAAAATTATTTTTTTATTATATATTATATTATTTTATTTTTATTATTTCAAAAATAAAATTCATTTCATTTAAAATAAATTCTATATTTAACATAAAATATACTAAATAAAAAAATTTATTTATAAATAAATTCTATACAAATAAAATAAATTTTACCATAGAATTGAACTAAATAGGGTCATAGTACGCAGTCTAATTTATTTTATATAATTATTGTATGTAGAATGAATAGATTTTAATTAGCCTATTGCCTGATCTAGTGCTACAATATAATGTTAAATCACACGGAAAATTTAATTGATGAAAAATTAAGATAAATAACATTTTTTTTGCCAAAATTGATTAAAAAAAAAAGTTAAAGTTTAACTTGATATATAAGTTCATTTGCTTTCAAGAATCAAATTCAACAGCAATAAAATATTTGCTTATGATATTTAAGGAATGTGTTAGCTTAAATTTCAAATTTATACTTTTTAATATATGTTATTAATAATTATCAAAAATCCTTTCAATATTTGAATTTGGATTGTGTATATCAAAAATTTATTAGTTACAATCATATATTTTCTTCTAACTATTATTATGAAGTTAAATTATTTTTTATTAATTAATAATAGTAAGAAATAATTATTAAAATAATTTTTTAAGTAAATCACAAGTATCTTCTAACCTACTGAGCTAAATTTAATTCTGCTCGTGCCGAGATTTTTTCTATTCACAAGAATGGAATACCCGACCTTGCTTAAGAAATACAGAGTCTTTTATTACTCGTATCAATCCCACTGGGAATAATTTTAATAATACTGCTTGAATAAATTATAAATTTTATCATGAGAACAATAATAACTAAGTTTTGATTTCGAACTATTAGAGTCAAATATATGAGTTATTCTTTTAAAGCTAATTTTGAATCAATATCTAAAAATTATAACTCTTTAAATAGATTGATTAATTAATATTTTCTAAAATTCCTTTTTAATTAGTATATAATACAATAACTACATTATATTCTTAATAACAATTTAATATATAAAAAATCAACTATGATTTTTCATTCATAATTGCCTAAATTTAAAATATAGGAAAATTATCTTTTTATATTAGATTTTATTACTTAAAAAAAATCTTTAAACAAATAAAGAATAACTCTACTTTGTATTATAAATTCACAAATATGTAAAGTATGTCCCTCACTCCATTTATTTTCAAAAGCAACTTTATGCTAAAAGTTGCTGAGGTGAGCAAAACTTTGTTTGCATTTCCTCCAAACCAAAATGAATGAAGCATAAACAAAGTTGCTTTTGCCTATAGCAATCCATATCCTCCTTTCTTTCACCAATAATTTACACACACATGTGTGTATATATAATTGCAAAATGATATTGATAGAATAAATAAATCAATAAGTTAATATTCAAATATTTATTTAATAATTAAAAATTAATATCATGTGTATATAATTACACAATGATATTAATATGATAATTGAGTTAATGGTGCATCAAATACCCTGTAAAAAAAGTTAGAGATAAGTTCTGAAATTATTACGACTCGATTTCACGAGCCGGACTAGTATTAAGACCTGAATCGGTATAAAAGTTCTCGAGGCCAGTAATAAGTCTTATTATTTCCAAATTCATGACCAGAGCTAAAAACTGAGGCCCATTTTCTAAATAAAATAAAATAAAATGAAATAAAATATTATATTTTTATTCAGGTTGGCTTGATTGGACGTCGGATGAAGCCAAAATCACGCTAGAAAAATTCTGCCTGTGTGCGTGTGCCGTTCTCTCTCATCCCTCCTTATCGCCGCTTCTAATGGTGCTGTCGCCAGGCTGGTGGAGATGGGGTGGGGGGGGGGGGGGGATGTTTCTACTGATTATTCCTTTAAAAAAAAAAAATTCTAGGAATGATTCTAGACGCTAGAAAAATTTTAATTCTTTTCTTTCTTTTATTTTTTTCATAATAATAATAATAATAAAAATAACATACAATAAATAATAATAATACAATTTACAAATGAAATAATAATAATAATAATAATAATAATAATAATAATGTAAAAATAATATTCATCTAACAAAAATATCATTGTGAAAATATAAATTTTAAAATAATAAATAAATTATTAATAAATTATTAACTTAATAAAAGAAAATATTTATTAAAAAATTTAGGTTGTTACAGAAATCTTACATCTTTTATAATGTACAAATTCTTAAAGATTCGTTTTTTAAAGGATTTTTCTAAAATAAATTTTCTAAAAATAAAATAAGTGAATTGAATTTTCACATAATTATATAATTTTTTATTTTTTTAAATAATTTTTTAAAAATAAAATAAATTCTTTTTTTTTTAAATTAGAAGAATTAAATTCTGCTACTTATATGTTTTCAAATCAAATTCTGTTATTTATATGTTTTCAAATATAAGAAAAAAAGAAGAAATTAATTAATTGAATTTTTATAAATTTTTAGTTTCAAATAAAATAAGTGTAAAAAAAGGATATATTAATTTCTACATTTATTATATGTAAAATAATTAGTAGTAAAAATGATAATTAACTTTATAAGAAGGGATAATATATATATATATATATATATATATATACACACACGCACACTGTTGTCAAGCCAAAATGATGAAATGCCATTTTCTCAAAGAAATCCCACCATTATTGGGGCAGAAATAGCTGATGTCATTATTGGTCTGCCTCTGAATCAAATCGCTGGAAAGGAGGAAATATTTATCTTTTTGTGCTAAACATGGTGGGAGAATTTAGAGGGATTTTTTTTTTTTTTTTTTTTTTTTATCGAAACAGAGATTATTATTATTATTTAACCGAGAGAGATTGATTCATTGGTGTAAAGGTTTACATGGTTACAACAGTAAACTTACTAACTTCTACGCCCAAACCCAAACAAGAGGGCCCAAAGCCACTAAAAGAAAGTAGTAAATTATCAAGTGGTTGATCCAGCACCAAAGCTGGAAAAGTTTAAGGACACGGCTGCACTCATGATGAGCGACATCAACAGAGCATAAAACATGGATTACCCAGCAGAAGCACCACCAATTGCCAAAGGAAGATGAACAATACAAAGGAAGCACAACACAAGAAGTTCAGAAGACCAACAAAAACTAAACATACAATTTAAAGGGAAATTATATCTCTTACAAACGAAATTAAAATGAATAGTCAATTATGACTTGAATTTTTTAGGTAAGTGCTTAAGTCTTATTAAATTTTATACGCAGTTTCATTTAGAATTTATGTCTATTTTCATTTTATAAATAAGCTCATTTTAGTGTGTGTGTGTGTGTATATATATATATATATATATATATATATATATATATAAACTTTTTATTATAATTTATATATAATTAAAGGTTAAAATTAATATATTATAATAAATTTTTATATCACAACTCGATTTGCTGGTTTATGGCCAATATTAGAATTCGAGTTGACATAAAGTTTTAAAGCCCGTAAAAAAATCTAATTGTTATAAATCCACACCCAAGCCCAATAAGAAAGCTCAATACCGATAAATCAAATGGGTAGAGTTGGACTATATTTTAAGCAATCTAGCATGTAAGGGCATAAAAACACATGCAATTGGGAGTTAAGCTCAGCATACAAAGCAACATGCATCTCAAGAACGCTAGTATGTGGATCTCACCAATACAAGCATGCAATATAATCCACAATAAGGGGAGCTTAACTTATCCATGACATCAACAGTATCATAATTAGAGGATTTAACCTATAATTGTACATATTGGTATAACCATCATATCTCATAAATTGAGGAGACTAGATTGACACTCATGTGATTATAAATATATCAACACATTTTATATTCTAAACATAAAATATTAGTGTCATTGCAGAGCTTCTAAAGATTAGTAACCATATACATGCACATTATAGACTACTAAGCTAAAACTTAGCTTGCAAAATGCAGCAATGACTACAAGAAAAAAAAAAGTATTCCTCTATGACCTAGAAAAATAAAAAAAAAGTTGAACTTGAACGAGTGTTTGACTTACAGAGTTTGATATTGAACATGTAAATAGCTTATATAGCTATTGTTAGATTTATGATCCAAAATTCTAGTTGATTTGGAAGACTCTTTCCTAATTTGAGTTGGAGAAATATTCTTCAATAGGATGAAGAAATATTTCTTATGTAAAGTAGAACTCTTATTTTAGTGTTATTCCTAAATTAAGTGGGACTCCTAATCATATTAGGATTGAGAGAATTAACACTATAAATAGGAGAATGGTGAAAAATTTATTTGGCTTCATCCATAGAGAGTGACTTTGCCTATGGAGAGTGACTTTACCTATGGAGAAGGATTGTCGCCCATTGTAGAGAGGGGTTTAGGTATGTCCAATTTTAATTGATCTCAATTGATCCCTCGTTATTTTTTAGAGATGAAGTAATAGGTAGGAATGATAGGATTTGAAATCGTGACATTTTGTGCCCAAAAACGTTCTACCAAGCTGCGTTACATCCTTTTCAATTGGTTTACAATGTTATTGTAAAGAATATCCATTTTGTTTTCCACATACTTATTTCATTTTCTCTATCTTAAGTGTAATTGGGTTAATAGGTAGTGTAGTTTTGATCTTGTAATTGATGGTTATTATTGTTGATAGTAAAATATGGCATACCCATGGATGTAACCCTATATTAAAAGGGTGAATCACATAAATATTAGTGTTTTGTATGTTTACTTTATTTATTTGTTTATTTATTTATTTTATTTTTTATAGTTTACATGCTTCTGTGGTGCACAATGGCTATCTAGCATCCAATACAGTCTTGATAATGGAGTGCACAAATCGTCATGTCACAGCAAATAATCAAATAGTATGCACAAAGGAGTTGTTTGGAACTCACATTCGCAATCGACAATGCAAAGCATGCATATTTTCTTATCTCAACCACTGAATCCATATTGCTAACCGAAGAGCAAGTTCAGTTGTGTCATAACCCCATCCCATGGACAGAACTGACACTAGAATTTGGGCTAATATAAAACCTCTGAAGCCTATAATAAGCTTCACTATTCCCAAATCCATAATCAAACCTAACTCAACACCCAACATATAGAAATAAAATATTATTAAACATTATAAAATATTAAAACAAATTAGGAAGTGTTACTCAAACTAATGTACAACCTAACAATTTGGAGAGCTTGGCTCAACCCTAATAACCAATATCCATTTAATCTCAATTTTCATTATTAATTAATACAAATATTCATTAGTGCCATAGCGGAGTTCTAAAATGAAAATAAATAAATAAATAAAAATAATAAAACTAACTAACTAAACAATACCACAACCTACAAAAAAAAAAAAAAAGCAGATTGGACTCTAAAAGAAAAATGCTCTTTCTGAGTTTAGATATTGATTATAGTTATAATTTCTATAAGTATCTATTTCTAGTGTAGTCCTATAAGTGAGAATGTGACAAACAAACAAATCATCTAGTCCTTACATGAGAGGATAAATTGGAGCTACACACGCACACTTAATACATATTGGGAGCCAATCTCCATATCCTGACTCTCTAAAATCCAACATTTTCTCTTATTCCATATTACGAGAGTCAGCGTTAATATAACGCACGTACCTACCTCACCCATCCATGTATATATATATATATATATATATAAGTGAACGTATGAACATGCCCGAAAAATATAAATAATACTGAAATTATAAAAATAATCAATATCCAACTCGCAAAGTTGATGACCTGACTATAGTTGGTATGACTAGAAAGAAGAAGATGGGCGGCCTCGATCACCTATAAAGACACATTGACCTCTGTCAAATGATTGACAAAATAATTTAATTAAAGCAACAAGAATTTAATCCTAGGCGTAACTAGACCGAACCCCCTGCAAGAAAACTAAACATTGGCCTTAGGTCTACAACAACAATCACAATGCTCATTTGGGGCCTATAAGAAACCTATATAGGTCAAATTCTCCAATTTCCAACTTGAGTCACTAATTCCTCTATAATCCAAATAATTATTTTTGGTTCTCAAAAAATTATGAAAATATTTCTTGAGGTCCTCTATATCGTCTTTGTATTAATTAAATTTATTTTACTTAATTTCATTTAGCCATGAATATTTTATAACTTAATCAGCTAACCTAAAATTAGGTAAAAATTACACAATTTGAGTTTCAGTTTACCTTTGTCTATTTTGCTACTTGCAATGCATTCAGAATGTCATGCTAGGATTGATTATAGAGATGACCACCTTCTGGGACAAGTCGTCGAGCATTCAAATCATGTCGAACACTTGGTCCCAAGTGTTGTTGAGCTATCGCCAATCCAATTGCACTTAAACAAAACCCATAAAGTGTTAATAATTATCATAGAGTTATATTTAATTTATAGGAATAAAAAATGCTTGAAAATCTCACCATTCGATCTAAGTCATCCAAAGATTGCCTTTTCTAAATGGTGTTCGATTGGAACAAGCTTGGTCTCATCTCGAAGGTTCGACATGCTAAGCTCAACAGTGGTCTTGGTTCACCGATCTGAAAATCAGATCATTAGGAAAATGGTTGGAAAGCCATTGCTATGCTCATTTTCTCTATGCTTTTTCACTAATCGACTCTCCTTCCTTCAACCACCATTTAAGGAGAGGTTCATCAGGAATGAAAGCTAGCATCGAGAGGTCATCTGACACTGGATGGCATTTCGCGCTTGGAAGTCGTTCTTTCTATGCACGTGTCAAGGGAGAAACGCTATTGATTTTTCACCTTGTTGGCTACTCTTGCCAGAGAATGGGTGGCCTACATCACCTTTGGTGGGGAAGCTTGCTGGCTATCATCAACGGTCGGTGGGTTGCCGGTGGTAGAGATAAAAGGAAAGAAAATGAGTGATGAGGAAGGAAGAGACAGAAAGCGTGGGAAAGGGGGGGGGGGGGTGTATTTGTTGTTTCGAAAATCTTGTTTTTCTTTTCTTTACTTTACTTTACTTTTAATTAAACATTAAGTCCTTGAACTTTTCTAGCTTCTTCAACTAAGTCCTTTTTATATAATCTAGTCTAATTCTATCTTAATTCATGTAACTCATGTTTTAATAATAATAATAATAATAATAATAATAATAATAATAATAATAATTTTTTACAATTCATATAAAACTAATATTATGTCAAATAATATAACAACATATTCAAATTATATAATACTAATTATTATTTATTCAACAACTAAATCATTATATGCATACTTAATAAAATAATCTTTAATTCATATAAGTAACTCAATTTCAACAACACCAACATTTAATTTAATATAATAATGATAATATTTAAATAAAATCTTTAAATTACAATAATAACAATAAAATAATATCAAAATTCATAAAATTTATATTTTTGAAATTCAGGTTATTGCAAGTTAATGGTCACTCAAATCCAAGTTCTAGTCTTGGTCAGAGTGCAAGCTCAGTCAATGATCTACCCACTATATACACATAATCTTGATGGGAAAGCAAGCACAATCAACAATCCAATCAAAAAATATATATGAAAAAAAAAACCAAAAAAGTCCTTGTATTTTTAGTCAAAGGCTAAATAAATATAAAATTAAGTTTTGAGTCATATAAAGACTGAACTATTTAATTAAGGCCAAATAAGTCATTAACAAGTAAAAAAAAAATCAAATAAGTCCTTGTATTTTTAGTCAAAGGCTAAATAAATATAAAATTAAGTTTTGAGCCATATAAAGACTGAATATTTAATTAAGGCCAAATAAGTCATTAACAAGTAAAACATTATTTTTTTACTAAAAAATAATTTTTAATTTTTAAACATTGAAAATTATTTATTTTTTAATTAAAATAAAATTTAAGAAAAAAAAAAGAAATTGAAGAATGTGATGAACAAAAATTATTTGATATTAAAAGTATGATTTTTAATATTTTATTACTAAAAAAATAAGAGAAAATAATATTTCATTTTTTTAGCAAAAAATTAGGCTATTTCGCTTTAATTAAAAAGTTTTGCCCTTATTTAGCTCAAAATTTAATTTTGGATTTATTTATCCATCGATTAAAAGTACAGGGTCTTATTTGATCTTTTTTCCAAATATATATAATCCTAGCTGGAAAGCAAGTTCAATTAATGGTCTATCACATGATAGGAGTTCTAAACTATTCCCAAGGCCCATAGCATAACAAAAATTACGTAAATCATTTCATGAAGCACTTTCACCCATAGCATATATAACAATTAATGCGTTAATCATTTCATGTCACTATATATGTAACTACAATATAAGTATAAAAATGCATGAACATGGCATGATATAAAATAATATTGATGCTAAATGCATGTTTGACGCCAACACACAAACTGGCAATCTCATAACTCATTGATCCAACAGGGAGAAGAGAGAAGGTGGGCTTGGATCACCTAAACACATATACCAGACAATCATCAATAACAAACAAAAGCAAGCTTAACGAAAACAATTAACCATCCTACAACCATAATAAAAATACAATAGAGTTTCCCTTATACTTGAGATCTAACCTCTTGTAAGGAAATAAAATTTATATAATATTCAATAAACCAATTCCTCAGGCCACAACATGCATCAAAATGCTCTTAATTTATTTTATTTAATCTCTGTTCATAAAATCCAGTTCAGTGCCTAAACTCTTCTATGTTTAAAAATATTCATAAAGTCCTCATTTATATCTAATTGTTATTCCTTGCGGTCCTTAACAATATTTTATGACTTATCTAAATTATTTTACTTTACCAAACTTGTCCTATCAAAGCAATTAAACACTTGAACTAAAATGCCAAAACATGAACTTGGAGTTTGGGTTTTCCTTTGCAAAAACCACACTATCTAAAATGCATTTCAATGCCTAAAAATTTAGGAAATACTTGTAATATTAGACATCTTCTAAGGTCGATATGAAGCCTTATGCATCCAAGTAGAAAATGTACTCTTGGGAGCCTTTTGAATTTCACCGACCTGAAAGTAGCTACAGGAAGCCCATGAAGTGCATATTCGTAGCTGTTTATGCAAGAAGTCCTACAATGGTCTCGGATCATTTATACAACAGACGGTTTAATCGGAATCTCATCAAAAAGTCTTAAATGCCTAAACTTTTGAACTCAATTTGCACAAATTAGGCAATGACAATAGTTTTTGCTTGTTTAAAAATTTTCCTCAAAGTCAAATAAGTCTAAAGGACCTGAAATCCAACCTCATCGTGGCTTGAATTGCCGTGAATCCAATGCATTCAATTTCAACCAACTCTTAAGTTGCGATGAAACTCCCAAAATTTTGCTGAATAAAGGCGTTAGGGAGGACTCTTGGTATTTGAGGGGTACTTGCCGAAGCTCATGGTGAGGTTGGCTAGTGGTTAAGGGCTATTGGGAGGCTGTTGGGAGGGGTGAGAGAAAGACAAGATAGAAAGTAAAGGGAGATGGGGAGTGTTTGTGGGAGGAGATGGCATCGAGGGAATGAAAGAAATTGGACGGCTAAATCTATAATTTCACATTTAGTTATTGAAAAATTATAACTTAGTCCCTTACCTAAAACTTCTATTCCAAGAGGTCCAAAACCTTTACAACTAGGTCCATTTTCCCATATTCTCTTTTGCTTTTGCCCCATTGTTTTTCCTCTCTATTCTCCCCACTAGAGAGTATTTAAATGCCGTGCAAAACAATTTATTTACTCATTTAAAATATTAAAATGCAAAAATAGGTGGTGATAGAACTTAATTTAAAAAAAATAATTAAATCAATAGAAATATTAGATATCAAAAATAAATTCTCATAAATTCATATTAAAAATTCACAATAAAATACATTAAAATTTAAATTTTTGGAACGTTACATTTTATTTTTAAAACTAAATGAATAAGTTTAATAATTTAAACCTTATTACATAGGTGTGAAAATGTAATTCATTATGATTAATTCAGTTATTTATGAATAAATTGTATAGGGTATTAAGCGCGTATAAACTATAAAGAGTTAAATACTACAACTAATTTCTTAAAGAACATAAATTACATATGTCATAATAAGTAATAAAATAAATTAAAGTGATTAGATGAATTATATATAATATTATGAATAATCATAAAACAAAAATTATGAATCATATAATTATAAAATTAAATGTATAAGTATAATATATAACTATATAAAAAATATAAAATTTATGGCATATAAAAAAAAAAAATTATGATCATTATTATTTATAATTATTATGATTTATATAGTTGAATTTGTATATATAGTGAAAGAAAAATGCACCAAAAGAAGCCGTAAGGTGCAAAGTTGGCAATTTTAAAATTTTATTACCCTAGGTTTCATACAATATATAAACTCTTTGTACTATTGCAAAACCACATAGGTTTGGTCATATTCAATTACTAACAAGCCTAATTAGCTATTTGGAAACAAAATGCCCAAATTACTAAAGTTAGGGTTTTAGAGAAAAACTCACCCAACAAGGCGCAGAATCAAATTCTAATCACCTAATCTGGGGAGTGAAGCCACCAAATGTTGGCTCTCTAGCTTGTCCACACAAGCTCTTGATCAAAGCTCCCTTGATGAAGTAAAAACCCTTTTCTTGATCTTCCAATGATTCAGCCAAGATGGAAGATGGAGAAGGCTTATTTTCTTTTAGGGTTATTCTTATGGAAGAGATGAGAAACTATTTCTCAAACTTAATTCAAGTGAATTGAATTAACACTTAATCCCTTGAATCAAGCAAGGTAGGAAGAAAAGAATTTCTTACCTAAGGAGGAAGGAGAATTCGGCCAAAGTGTGTGGAGGAAAAAGATAAGATTTTGTCTGCTTTTTCCTTTTCTTTTATTAACATGATTTTCTTAATTAAAATTAAATGGACAAGTGTCAAACAATCATTCAACCCTTAAATGTGTTTTCTCTATCTCATTGGTACACTTGTAATACCTTAATCTTAATTAAGAAAATTAATCTTTGATTAATTAGTATTCTAAATACTAATTAACTAACTAATTAACCGTTAATTAATTATGATTTTTTCTCCCATTTTTTACCAAGTCAAATGGTCAAAATTGTCAAAGTTTAAAATGTCAAACTCTTCAAATTTTGACTAAGTGCATTTCTTCCATATGCTTGATAATTCAAGTTTATATTTAAACACTTTAAATATTAACTTGAACACTTTCATAGGTAAATTTAGTTTCAAGTCATACTAGGGACTTTGCAATCTAATTGCAAACTAAATTTATTAATTCAATTAATTAATTAACTATTTAATTAATTAATCAAATTAGTCTTACTTTGATTAAGTTGTTCTTATGTATGTGACTTACTAGGTTCATTACTAATTGGTAATGAGAATAATATTAACTCTTTAATATTATTGAAACCATTTCAAACTTAAAATGAAATTCCCTTTTTATTTAAGTTCTCATAAGTTATAGTTGACATGTAGCATAATGTGCTATGACTACCCAATTAGTTATGATTTGATTCCTCAATTCACGAACCTTGATCATACATACCATGTACTAAAATCTCTCCGTCACAAAATTCCAATTCTAACTAGAGTCATGGTTTTGTGTCAAACTCTTTTGCTTGAAATCATATGTCATCTTTTTATTCCAATTCTTTATTAACAAGATTTTCTTGTTAGAAACTCTTTTCTAACTAAGTCTATTTGTCCTGGTCAGGAACTTAAATTCATTAAGAATAATTAAATAGACATAGGACTTTATCCCTATTTACTTAGGATAATGGATTCTATCTTGACTAACATCTATCTTCATATACAACTAGTTGGAGCTAACACATGTCTATATATCCATACATAATATAAGTATGAAAGCAGTATCAAACTCAAACCACCTATATACAAGATAATTGTGTTATCTCGGGTCAAGGGATTATATGTACTATTATGATCTAGATGACTTTGTAATTGACAAGAGTAAACTCCATGTACAAGCTATCTTGTGTCACTAGTTCAGCCTACTTATCTTATGAGTGCCCACCATGTTTGTTATATATCATGAGACTCACTATTCCATCTCATTAGTATCTCATACTAATCATGGAAACAAAATATGGATTTTGGGATGATATTTATGCTTCACTCATGATAAGGACTTCCTTGCTTCAATCCAAACAAATTAAACTTTGCACGTATCATGTTCATGATTTGAATTGAATTAGTGGAATTTGTCAAGGTAGTGGAGTTTGTTATGAAACAAAATAATATGTTGGACTTAGGCACATTCCTGCTTAAGTTTTTTTTTTTTTTTTTCCTCTAAATGTGATATTTGTGAAATTTAACCATATATACTTGTGTGTGTGTGTGTGTGTGTGTATTAAGTTAATGCATATTACATATTCTTTCATGTAATTAATAATTCATTAATTAATTAATATTCGTCCTTTTCTGTCAACAGTTGGAGCTATATGTGGCTTTTGCATGCCCTTATGTGTAACCATTTTAGAAACAGGAGTTTTATCTCATTTTTGCAACTGTTTAATGTTGTGCTCCATATGAACAACTTTCCTTTTCGTCTATAGAAAAGTTGTTTTTTTCTTACATTTGAGTGTTTGGCTTGAGACATTGAACTACTGAGAAAATGGTTAAGTTCATTGCATGCAATTGTTGTCCATGATTTGCCATTATTATAGATTCACACTTTTATTAAAGCTATTTATTTTCAAGGCTAATTTTGAGTAATATTTCCATTGGACTATTTTTTAACAATATGCTTTGCTGAAATCTAGATGTTAACTTTACTGGAGATAGACTAGTTCCTTGATGTTATATATATATATATATATAGGTCTTGAGGAGTCAGCTGCACCGATTTTGCAGATGCAACCACGTGGTAATGCATATGCTGCTTCAATTTATGATGTAAAATATGTTAGGTTCATTTCACAGCATGAAATAGACTTTATAACAAATAACAAAAGCGCTTTAAAACTATCTTTATTTCATAATTGACTTTGCTTAGTTGCTCCTTAAAATAAGGAGATAAGGAATATGAAATTTTGATTTTAATGTTTTTCACTTCCAAGTGGCTAAGCAAGTCATGTCATCAAGGCTAAATATATAAGTCATCTAAGTTTTAGTTCTTTGTCACATTACCTGTTGCAACCATATAATGTATTCTAGAAAATTTGTATTCTCTTGAACTTAGTCATAGGACTGATATAATAAATGTTGCTATTAATTTTCTTTACTGTGGTGCAATGAATATAACCGAATATGGATTTTGGGATGATATTTATGCTTCACTTATGATAAGGACTTCCTTGCTTTAGTCTAAACAAATTGAACTTTACACCTATCATGTTCATGATTGGAATTGAATTAGTGGAATTTGTCAAGATAGTGGTATTTGCCATGAAGCAAAATAATATGTTGGACTTGGGCACATTCCTACTTAAGTTTTTTTTTTTTTTCCCTCTAAATGTGATATTTGTGAAATTTAACCATATATACTTTTGTGCGTGTGTGTGTGTATATATATATATATATATTCATATTAAATTAATGTATATTACATATTCTTTAAAGTTAATTTTACACAAATGCACTAACTTATATATTGCAGTGACTAAAGTAATAGGAAATGGCCCATTAGCTTAAGTTTAAATGTCATGGGTTATATAAATGGAATTATTAATTATTATATAAATCATATTGCTTGCTTAATTGTTAGATTTATTTGTTTTTTGATGACTTTTTAATTTTACTTAAAGTTGATTGCTTATTTCAATATGCACAGAAATGGCTTGTTTTGGTATGTCACTACAAAGGAAGAGACAAGTGCAACAACTCTATTTCATGATTATCATGATTTACATTGTTATAGTTACTTATATGGAGTGGTATTTTATGTGTATGCATAGACCTAGACTAGAAAATAGAAAAATGATTAAAAAAATGAATAGATTAGCTAATTTAAATGTCATAATTAGAGAGAGTGATGTTGCATGAAAGAATGAAATCCATATGAAAAGGCATACTTTTTATGTTCTTTGTGAGATGCTAAGAGATATTGGAGGATTGAAACGAACTCGAAATATGGAGCTGGAGGAGATAGTTACAATGTTTTTATACACATTAGCTCACCATAAAAAGAATAGAACAAATGCTAATTATTTTATTAGGAGTGGGGAAACTGTGTGCAACAACATCAATTCACCCTAAAAGGTATTCACATAAATTTCAAAATTTATTTGTGTGTGAAATTGCCTCCATGCATACCTAGGAATTCGGCCACTAAAGGTTAGAGGACCAAATTGAATTAGTTAATAAGTTAAGGAGCAAACAAAAGATTGGAGGACTAACTTGAATAAATTTTAAAGTTTTAGGGAAAGATTAGAAATAATAGAAAACACCTCATGGACCAATGGGTAAAGAATGAAGAACCAATAGTTAAAAGCTAATAAAAATATCCTTATCTTCTTCTCCCATTTCGGTTGGCCATTCTCATCCTTCTCCCTCTTTTCTTTTGTTTTCTTTCAATAGCTCAAATTCTCTCAAATTTGAAGAGGGAATCCTCAGCAAAAACCCTAGATTAACCCATTTTTGGAGGCTTAAGCAAAGGGAGCAAGAGACTAGCTGAATCAAGCTTAAAGAACCATAAGTCCTTAAAGGGTTTGGTGGTGATTTGAAGGAAAAAGGAAGAGGAGGGGGTGTTGTTCACTGGCAGCATCTAGTTCACAACTAAAAACTTTGATGAATATCCTAAAACTTTGTAATTTTGTGCCCGACTAATTCCCCTGTTAAGTTGGTGCTTGAAGGTAAAATTTTTTATTGCTTAAATTTGGAATATTGACCTAACAGTTTCCAAACGCAGGACAATCAATTTTAAAAATTCATATTTTGTACTACAGAACTCGAAATAGTGTAATTCTTAAACCTTTAGAAAGGTTAATGAATGTCCTGAAACTCTGTAGTTATAGCCAAGAATTGATTTTGTCGGCCACATAGTGATATTTTTACATTTCCTATTACTGCTTTAGATGTGATTGATGTCTAGAGCAAATTGTACATTTTTGTTCATAACTTGAGATATAGACCTGATTTTGATATGATTCAAATTCGAGATTCAAATAGACATATATGAAAGTTGAATTCTGGAAAAAATGACAATAAAACCCTATTTTTATATTTTTGGTAAAATTTTAAACTTGCTGCCCTGTTTATCAGAATTGACTAGAAAATGTAATTGTGTATTTTTAATGATATTGATTGTGAATGAGTTATGAATAAAGGGAAAATTGGTAAGCATATCTTGATTAAATAAATTACATATAATATTGATAATGTGTATGCCCATTACAAGTCTAGAAATAAGTGGCATGAGGAAATTAACTAGTTAATTGCTGAAATTGTGCACAAGAACTTGGCTTTATGCCATGATGAGGATACTTGGCTTATGCCATGATGAGGATACTTGTCACTTAAATTGTCTAGACATTGTAATTGAGCTAAGAAAATAAATGAAAAGGGATATGTGATAAAGGTTATTCATGAAATGCTATGCACCTTGATTCTATATGTTATTAATTTGACCATGCAAGCATTTTTTATAAATAAAAGCTATGTCATGTCTTATTAAATTGTGTAGGATTGCACATATATTATTGAAATAAAATTGTTAGAAACATGATTCATGAGATTATGCATGATTAGCTTGCATACATGTTGTATGACATAATATCATTAAATTATAGCACCACTAAGCAAGTTACTTAGCGGAAAGTTGTTTGAACTTTTCGTAGATAATAAAAGTAAGGATAAAGAGCCGACACGAGAGTGAAGATGAAAGGGGACATTTTGCTCAAGATTTGAGAAGACACCTTATTATTTTGTACACATTAGGAGATTACATTGTATTAGGCATTTTTGGTTATGTAATGTAATCCTTTAATGTGTAAAATGTTGGAACAAGTCTTGTATTTTGTAAACACTTTCATATGTATATATTGTAAATTTCCAAGTATGAGAATTTATCTTAATTAATGAGATGTATACATTATGGTTATTGTGAGATGGGTTGTGAAAGAAACCACATAGGTTTCATATGTGTCTTGGATTAATATGATAAATGTTGATAGGTTACTTATAATTACCTGTAATTTTAAAGGAAACTCTGTCAAATTTTTTGTCTTCAAATTTGAAATTAAATTTTATTATTTGAGAAATCCTAAATAGATAGAAAACTTATAAGTTTGGTTTTCTTGTGACTTAAGTAAATTTAAAAATTTTAAATCTTCCACTGTTTTCCCTAATATGAAGAAAAATTGGAAATAAGAAAATCAAGATTTGTCAGAGAGAGTGTTAATCCCTTGAGATATACTCTTGGGTGTATCTCAGGGGCATGTACATGCTATTCTAGCTGCAGATAGAGTTAGGGTGTTACATGCTAAAGTGGTACCAGTGCTTAGGTTAAAGAGTCCTAGAGCAAGACATGTGGAGATGTCTTGAGAATAGATTTGGTTGTAATTACTAATATTGAATTGTATACTTGTAAAACTATTTGAATATTTGATATTGAAATTGAAAGACTTGTTTGCATCCATGTTTACTTATCCATGATTAAATGAACCTAATGAATGTGATCTTCTCTTGAAAAAGGTACTTGAGCAAACATAATGGCTACTACTAATCAAAATGAGATAAATGATGAGGTGGGGAGTATGGCACCTCAGTATCCTGAGGTTGGCAACTAGGGCCAACAAGAAGTTCCGGTTGATCCAGTTGCAGAGCTTCTGAGGAGGGTTACTACTCAGATTCAAAATCACAATAGGATAGATTATAAGGGGTTTAGGCAGCATGAGGTAATAGAATTTTAAGGCATAACAGATCTTCAGGAGGCTAAGCTGTGGCTCAAGAGATTAGAGAGAGTGTTTGACGTCATGCACTGTGATGACAGGCAAAAGTTTGATTTTGCTGTATATTTGCTTCAAGGGGATGCATACGACTGATGGAAGACAGTTTCCAATAGCAGTGTAAGACCGCTAATTCTCACATGGAATGATTTTCTCAATGAATTCAATGCAAAGTATGTGTCTTCAATTATTATGGATGCTAAGCTAAAGGAGTTCATTGATCTGAAGCAGAGGGGAAGCATAGTGATTGAGTATGAGCAGAACTTCCTCAGATTGAACAAGTATGGAGGGAGTCTAATTGATGCAGAAGAGAAGCGCATGAAGAGGTTTAGAGATGGGCTGGACAAGGAGTTACAGAAATGGGTAACTGTAGGAAGGAATGCTACCTTTGCTGAAATGGTAAAACATGCAAAGGAATTGGAGGAGATTAATCGCAGGACGGATGATCAGAAGGAATCAAGGCAAGGGGCGTAAAAGTGGACCACTTTTGAGCATGGTGGTTCATCCAGTAAGAAAGGGAAGTTTCAAGCTACCTCCTATCATTAGAGGTCAAGGAGTTTTAGACCTTAACCATCACCACATAAACAGTTTAGCCAGCCTACCTACTCTCATGCTAGTTCTCCTGTTGCTAACTAGAGTAGATCCTTCTGTATTTTCACATGCAACATCTGTGGAAAACTTCATAGAGGGGTCTGTAGGAGTGTTACTTGGAGATGTTACTCATGTGGTTAGATGGGTCATTTTGCTAGAGAGTGCCCAAATTTCATACCTACTGTTTCCCTAGTTCAGGCAAAAAGGTTCGCAAGGAGACCACAGACTCCTATCGCTAATGGACCGAGGAGGGTAGAGGGGGCAGTTCACAGGCATCTCCATCAGTCACCATTGATCAGCCTGGAGGTTCCGGTACACCGGCGAAGGTTTATGCTATCCATTAGAGGGATGAGGTTAATGCACCAGATGTGGTTGTCAGTATATTTTCTCTCTTTAACTCAGATGTATTTGTGCTATTTGATCTTGGATCCACACTTTCATATGTTAGTACTGCATTGTCTTGTCATGCTAATGTGGAGCTAGTTCGCATGAGTTATGATGTGCCTGTTTCTACCCCTATGGGGTAAGAGGTTGTGATTAATAAAATATTTCGAGACTGTACTCTAGTTATCCAAGGGGTAGAGTTCCCACTGATTTGATCGAAATGGCATTCCAATATTTTGATGTGATCATTAGAATGGACTAGCTGCATAGGCATCATGCAGTAGTAAATTGTAGATTAAAGCAAGTGACCTTCAAAAGCCCAAAATGTGTTCATGTTGTGGTTCAAGGTCAGAGGCATAGCATACCATCTAATGTAATCTCCACAGCTAAAGCTAGACGGATGATGAGGAGTGGATGTATGCTTACTTGGCTCATATAGTTGACACATGGGTAGAGAATCCTAGCATCAAGGATATTCCCACTATGTGTGATTTTGAGCATGTCTTCCTAGAAGACTTGGCTGGGCTACTGCTAGAATGGGAAGTAGAATTTGGGATAGAAGTTCTACCTGGGACAAATCCCATTTCTATGACACCATAAAGAATGGCACCAGCAAAACTGAAGGAGTTGAATGTGCAATCATAAGAGCTACTTGATAAAGGCTTTATTAGGCCTAGCTCTTACCCTTGGGGAGCACCTGTTCTTTTTGTTAAAAAGAAAGATGAAAGTCTCAGATTATGCATTGACTACTAGCAATTGAATAAAGTCACAGTCAAGAATAGGTATCCATTGCCTAGAATTGATGATCTATTTAATCAACTCAAGGGTGCTAGTGTTTTCTCCAAAATTGATCTAAGGTCGGGGTATTATAAGTTGAGAGTGAAGGATCAAGATGTAGCAAAAACTGCTTTTAGGACCCGATATGGTCACTATGAATTCCTTGTCATGCTGCATTTATGGACTTGATGAATAAGGTTTTCCAACCCTACTTAGATTCATTTGTGGTGGTGTTTATTGATGACATTCTTATATATTCTAAGTCTGAGCAGGAGCATGACTGACACTTGAGAACTGTTTTGCAAACCATGAGGGAGAAAAAGCTTTATACCAAATTCTCCAAATGTGAATTTTGGCTTAAGCAAGTGGCATTTCTTGGGCATATTGTATTAGTTGAAGAAATAAGAGTGGATCCTAACAAAATAAAAGCAATATTGGAGTGGAAGCCACCTAAGAATATAACAGAGGTCATAAGCTTTCTAGGAGTAGCGGGATATTATAGGCGATTTGCGAAGGGGTTTTCAATCATTGCTTCACCCCTCACTAAATTGCTTAGGAAGAATGCAAAATTTGTGTGGAATGATAAATGTCATGAGATTTTTGAAAGGTTAAAAGCTTTGTTGACTGAAGCTCCTTTTCTTGCATTGCCCACGAAAGGAGTGGATTATATAGTATACAATAAAGCTTTTCACAATGGGCTTGGGTAGACACTCATGTAGGATGACAGGGTAATAGTATATGCTTCTAGGCAACTCAAGCCACATGAGCTTAATTATCTCACTCATGACTTAGAGCTTGCAGCAATAGTGTTCGCACTTAAAATTTAGAGGCACTACCTTTATGGTGAGAAATGTCACATGTTTACAAATCATAAGAGCTTGAAGTATCTGGGCACACAGAAAGAACTTAACTTGAGGCAGAGGAGATGGTTAGAGCTTATTAAAGATTATGACTGCACCATAGATTACCAACTGGGTAAGGTTAATGTGGTTATAGATGCTTTGAGTAAGAAGTCCATGGCAGGGATGTTGACATTTTCATTACCCTTGCTACTTGAGTTGAAAGCACTTAAGGCACGATTGGAGTTACAAAACAACGACTCTATTCTAGCTCAGTTGACTCTGAAGCCACTTTTAATTGATGAGGTGGTAGAGGCACAGAAGAAAGATGACTAGTTAATGAAGATTTTGCTTAATTTGTAGAATGGGGAAGAATCTGACTACTTTTTGAGGGAGGATGGAGTAATTAAGTATCAAGGTAGAATATGTGTTCCTGATGTTTTAGAATTGAAAGATAAAATTTTAAAAGAAGCCCACAACTCTACTTTCTCTATGCATCTTGGTAGTACTAAAATGTACCGAAATCTAAAGGAAAACTACTGGTGGAAAGGGTTGAAAAGGGACATTGCAAAATTTATTTCTAAGTGTTTGGTGTGTCGGCAGATCGATGCCGAGCATTAGGTACCAGCTGGGTTACTCCAACCTCTGTTAGTGCTTGAATGGAAATGGAAGCAGATTACTTTGGATTTTGTCACTGGTCTACCTCGTACTCAAAGGAATCATGATGTTATATGGGTCATAGTAGATCATTTAACGAAGTTTGCACATTTCCTACCAGTTAGGATCGACTATTCTTTGGAAAGGTTAGCAAAATTATATATTGTAGAGATTGTGAGATTACATGGAGTACCTATGTTCGTTGTATTTGATAGAGATCCAAGGTTCACTTTTAGATTCTGGGATAGCCTACATAAGGCCCTCAGGACTAGATTGAACTTTAGTACAACTTTTTCATCCACAATCAGAGAGGGTTATTCAAGTTGTGTAAGACATGTTATGGGCTTGTGTGATGGAATTTGAAGGTAGATGGGATAAATATCTACCATTAGTGGAGTTTGCCTATAGCAACAGCTATCAGACTAGCATTGGCATGCCTCCCTATTGAACTTTGTATGGTAGAAAATGCAGGATGCCTTTATGTTGGGGTGAGGTTGGTGAAAGGAAAATGTTGGGCCCTGAACTTGTTCAAGAGACTAAGGATAAGGTGAGATTGATTAGAGAAAGACTTAAGGCAGCCTCTGATAGACAGAAGTCCTATGCAGACTTAAAGAGGCGAGAGATCAAGTACCAAGTGGGAGATAAGGTGTTTTTGAAAGTCTCTCCATGGAAGAAAATTGTAAGATTTGGGCGCAAGGGCAAATTGAGTCCCAGATTCATTGGACCTTATGAGCTGATTGATAGGGTGGGACCAGTAGCATATAGACTAGCATTAACTCTAGAGTTGGAGAAAATCCATAATATTTTTCATGCCTACATGTTGAGGAGGTACAGATTGGATCCCTCACACATTTTACCAGTAGAAGAAATTGAGATGAACCCGGATTTAACCTATGATGAAGAACCCATGAGGATTTTGGCCCATGAAGTGAGATAGTTGAAGAACAAGTAAATACCCTTGGTTAAGGTGTTATGGAGACACCATTCAGAGTAAAAAGCCACTTGGGAGCGCGAGGATAACATAAAGAAACAATACCCTCATCTATTTCTAGAATGAGGTACGTTTTTATTTCGAGGACAAAATATCCTAAGTGAGGGAGGGTTGTAACATCTTCAATTTACCTTAAAAGGTATTCATATAAATTTCAAAATTTATTTGTGTGAAATTGCCTCTATACATACCTAGGAATTCGGCCATAAAAGGTTAAGAGGACTAAATTGAATTAATTAATAAGTTAAGGGGCAAACAAAAGATTGGAGGACTAACTTGAATAAATTACAAAGTTTTGGAAAAAGATTATAAATAATAGAAAACACCTCTTGGACTTAAGGGTAAAGGATGAAGAACCAATGGTTAAAAACTAATAAAAGAATCCTTATTTTCTTCTCCCATTTCAACTGGTTCACAACTAAGGTTAATGCTATAACTCATGTTTTGATCATATTTGAATAAGGAGTTCATTAGGGATAAGAAAGCTATGCAAATTGATGGAAATAATAGCTTGTGTGTGTGTGTGTGTGGAGATTTGAATCTGCCAGTAGGCTACAGGATTAGTCACTTTTAAAAATTCATAACTTGAGCTAAGAAAGTTGGATTGCTGTGATCTTTATGTCTATGAAAACTTTGATGAATGCTCTAAGACTTTGTAGTTTCGTGCCCAACCTAATTCCTCTGTTAAATTGGTATTTGAAGGCAAAACTTTTTATTGTTTAAATCTAGAAAACTGACCTGATAGTTTCTAAAAGCAAGACAATCAACTTTAAAAATTCATATTTTGTACTACAAAACTCGAAATAGTGTGATTCTTGAACCTTTGGAAAACTTAATGAATGCCTTGAAACTCTGTAGTTATGGCCAAGAACTGATTTTGCCGACTACATAGTGATATTTTTACGTTTCCTGTTACTGCTCTGGATGTTAATGAAGTCTAGAGCAGGTTGCACATTTTTGTTCATAACTTGAGATGTAGACCTGATTTTGATATGATTCAAATTTGAGATTGAAATAGACACATGAAAGTTAAATTTTGAAAAATATGGCAATAACACCCTATTTCTATGATTTTTGATAGAATTTTAAACTTGCTGCCCTGTTTACCAGAATTGACTGGAAAATGTAATTGTGTGTTTTTAATGATATTGATTGTGAATGAGTTATAAATAAAAGGGGAAATTGGTAAGCATGTCTTGATTGAATAAATTACATGTAATATTGATAATGTATATGCCCATTACAAGTCTAGAAATAGGTGACGTGAGGAAATTAATTAGTTGATTGCTGAAATTATGCACAATAACTTGGCTTTATGCCATGATGAGGATACTTGTCACTTAAATTGTCTAGACATTGTAATTTGGCTAAGAAAATAAATGAAAAGGGGTATGTGATAAAGGTTATTCATGAAATGCTATGCACCTTGATTCTATATGTTTTTAATTTGATCATGCAAAAATTTTTTATAAATAAAAGCTATGTTATGTCTTATTAAATCGCGTAGAATTGCACATATATTTTTGAAATAAAATTGTTAGAAACATTATTCATAAGATTATGCATGATTGGCTTGCATACATGTTGTATGACATAATATCATTAAGCTATAGCACTACTAAGCAAGTTGCTTAGTAGAGAGTTGTTTAAACTTTCCGTAAGTAATAAAAGTAAGGATAAAGAGCCAACACAGAAGTGAAAGCAAAAGAGGACGTTTTGCTCAAGATTTGAGAAGACACCTTATTGTTTTGTACACATTAGGAGATTATATTGTATTAGGCATTTTTGGTTATGTAATGTAATCCTTTAATATGTAACTATTCAAATTGTACAAACTACATGGATGTTGGAACAAGTCTTGTATTTTGTAAACACTTTCATATGTATATATTGTAAATTTCTAAGTATGAGAATTTATCTTTGTTGATGAGATGTTGTATACATTATGGTTATTGTGAGATGGGTTGTGAAAGAAACCACATAGGTTTCATATGTGTCTTGGATTAATATGATAAATGTTGACAGATCACTTATAATTACTTGTAATTTTAAAGGAAACTTTGTCAAATTTTTTATCTTCAAATTTGAAATTAAATTTCATTATTTGAGAAATCCTAAATAGATGAAAAACTTATAAGTTTGATTTTCTTATCACTTAAATAAATTTGAAATTTTTAAATCTTCTGTTGTTTTCCCTAATATGAAGAAAAATTAGAAATAAGGAAATCAAGATTTATCAGAGAGAGTGTTAATCCCTTGAGATATACTCTTAGGTGTATCTTGGGGGCATGTACACACTATTCTAGCTGCAGATAGGGTTAGGGTGTTACACTGTGAGTAGACAATTCAATCTTTGTCTTAAAGCTGTCTTGAAATTGCATTCTGAGTTGCTGAAGAAGCCTACACCTATGACAGATAACTGCATGGATGATAGGTGGAGATGTTTCAAGGAACATATATATGTCTTAAGTCATTGAATGATCATCACAAGTCCTCGATCAACTTAATGATTTTTTTTTTTCAATTTAACCTTTTTTTTTTTGTGTAGAATTGCTTAGGAACATTAAATGGGACATATATTAGTGTGTCTATAAAATCTGATGAAATACCAAAATATAGAACAAGAATGGACAACCTTGCAATGAATGTTTTAGGAGTTTGTTCACCTGACATGCAATTTATTTATGTGTTACCTGGATGGGAGAGCTCAGCACATGATGGTTGTGTCCTTTGAGATGCTATTTCTAGGCCAAATGGTTTAAAGGTACCTTAAACTATGTAATATATAATTAATAATAAAATATATAGTTTCTTTAAAAATTTTAATTTTTAATTATATATTATATAATTTGACATCATTTTATACATTTTAAGGTTGCTATTACTTGGCTGATGTCGGCTACACTAATTGCGAGGGATTTCTCACCCCTTATAGAGGGCAAGTTATCATCTTAATGAGTGGAGCGGTAAAAGGCAACCACAAATAACAGAGAAGTATTTCAACACGAAACACTCCAAAGCTAGAAATGTCATAGAGAGAAGTTTTGGTTTACTTAAAGGACGATGGTCAATCCTTAGGAGTCCTTCATTCTATCCAATACGAACTCAAGGACGTATTGTTATGGCATGTTGTTTATTACATAATTTAATAAGAAGATTCATGCCAACAGATATGGAAGAGAAATTCTTGAAGATGAAGATGAAGAGGAATGAAGTATCAATGATGAAGTTGAGTTCATCAATACAATTCAAACATCTGATCATTGGACAAATTTTAGAAATTCCTTAGCCCAACAAATATTCAATAATTTTAGAGCTCGTTCTGTTAAACATTGAATTTATGATGAACTATTTTATTGTTATTCGATTATTTTAGTGTGTTATTTTAAAGATTTGTGATTGGTATATCATTGTAATTATAGTGTGTTATTTTTCTAGACTTGTGATAACTTTTCAATGTATCAATCAAAACTATTGTCATTTTCCTATTGTCATTTTGCTAATATTTATCTAACATAAGTGCATATATGCATGTATATTTATTTTATCATTTTTTATAGGATGGATTTTGTTGAAAGTAGCCAAGTTGTGGCAGAGGTAAGAACAAGAGAATATGGACAAGTGAAGAGGATAATGCCTTGGTAGAAACATTACAGGAGGTGGCTACAAATCCATAACGGAAGAAGAAAAATGGATGGAAGAATGGCTATCTATTTCGGGTTGAAGAACTGATTAATACAAAACTACCTAATTGTGGCTTGAAGGCTAGTCCTCATATTGATTATAGGTGAAAAACCTTGAAAGCAAAATATATTGCAATAGCAAATATGTTGAACAAATCTAGATTTGGTTGGGATGAAACAAAGATACAACGCGAGAAGAATATTTATGATGAATGGTGCAAGGTAAGAATAGTACATTATGAAAAAACTTGTTCAAGTTTTTTTTTTTTTTTTTTTTTTTTTCTACATATGGTATAAGAGTTGCGGAAATGAGAATGTTAAGATGGATGAGTGGCCATACTAGACTAGATAAAGTCTGTAATGAGAGTATTAGAGACAAGGTAGGAGTGGTGCCAATTGAGAATAAGTTGAAAGAAGGGAGATTAAGGTAGTTTGGTCATATGAAGCGTAGACATACGAAGACTCTAGTTAGACAAGTAAAACACATTAGGTTAGAGGATAGAAAAAAAAAAGGGATAGACCTAAATTGACTTGGAGGAGACTAGTACAACATGACCTAGAAGCATTACACATTTCTGAGGATTTAACCCAAAATATTTGGAGTGAAGAAAGCGAATCCATGTAGCCGATCTCAAATTTTTTGGATAAAAGTTTAGTTGAGTTGAGTTGATTATTGTATATGTGAAATTTAATCATATATACTTTTTTATTTTTTTTTTCATGTTAATAGAGCCATAATGAAGCCAAAGGATTATGAAATGTAGCATTTCCTTTTTTTGATATGATTGGAGAGTTAGTGGGAAAGAACAAGGCAATTGGAAAAGGTGTTGAGACTTTTGATTATGCCATAGAGAACATGGAAAAAGAAATTACAGTTGACCTTGATAAAGATGACTTGTTTGAAGATACAACTGGAAATCATTCAACAAGTCAACCTACATCTCATTTTACCTTCAAAAGGCCAAAGCACCAAAAAAATTCTAAAGAAAAGAAACTGAAAGGTTCTCATGATGATAACATGCCTGCTAATTTCAACATGTTTATTGAACAAATGAATACACACTTGGACGTCATTGCAAATATGTGGGTAGATCAACATGCAATAGAGAAAGAAATAGTAGATAAGAATAAGAGTGACCGAGCAAAAGAAAATGGTGGTAAATAAATTGCTTGAAATTGAAAGTTTGACTAAAACTGAAGTTAGTTATAAGTCTTACAGGGGAATAGGATTTTAAAGCTTTCTCAAGGTGCCAGTAGTAGTAGTAGTAGTAGTCTTATGAGACGAAGGGATTTTGATTTCCAAATTTTGTTTCTAAAAGTAAGTTTACACTCTTCCTCTTGAAATTTTGATCTTGCTTTCCTTCATAGCTCTTGGATGAATTGCATGCAAAAGCAATTTTTTTTCAATCTCTTTTTTTTTGGGCGGGTGCTTGTGTTTTTTTGATTTAAATGGAAGTATAGAGGGGGCATTTAAGTTGCATGTGGCAATCACCTTCCTTGCCAGGAAACATTTTGAATGATTTCTCTGGTTGCCATAATCACTGCATTCTATCTCTTAATCATAATAACTCTTGCAATTGTGTCTCAAAATCATTCACAACGTTTGAAGGATTACTTGGGCTTTGAAGCAATGTCCTAGACCTGCTAATACAGAACTAAACACTTGATCAAAGCCATCAACTTCTTATGTAAGTAAGTACAAATTATAAGACACTAAAAGTAAAATTATATTTTCAATTATAAATAAAACAGAGCATACTAATAAAATTTTAAATAGATCAAAACAAAATTTAACCTGTTAACCAGATTAAAAAAATGAACATAACTTATCAAATTAAGCGACTCTTATCCAATTAAATCCTTATATTAATCGTGTCTCATTTATGACCCAAAAACCCAAACCCATTTGACATTGCCAGGTCTACTCATGGTCAAGGCAAGAATCAGCATCACTCATTGGAAGTATTTTACATGCTCATTGAACCACTTCAGAGACCACAAACAAACCATTTTGCAGAACTATGATACGTCCAGAAATAAATTGCATGTTCTCTCCAACATTACAAGAGCACAAAGCCATGAGAGTCATGATTCTCGCAAAAGAGAACAACAAAATGTCAGAAAGTATTGTTGTGAGAGTGCAAAATGATCTTACAGAGACACTCAAAGACCCAATCCAACAGTGCGGCCATCTCTTCGTCGAAGACCAGCAGTGTACTGCTTCTCTAAATCCATCTGGACTTCCTTCTGCTTCTCTGCCTGGAGACGACCATTGCCATCTTCGTTGTCGGTTTGCTCTACCTTCACATCGCCCTTTACACCCTACAATTGGCCATAGGTACCAAGGCAACCTCAGACTCTAAAACTGTGTTAGTATGCGAACTAACTGAGAGAACAGTTCATGCATAATCATGCAATAATGGCTTCTCTTTGATTTTTCATTCTCACGTAATTCGACAACAGAACTACTGATAAAGCAGAAAGAACTGAGGCAAAGGAAACAAGATTTACCATGAGTTTGTTGAACTTTTCTTGTCTTTCACGATCACCAAACAGTGCAGTGTCCCACCGGTGTCCAGACTGTAAAACAGGAAAAAGGAATTCAACATCATTTATCTAGAAGAATCAGCCCATGTTGGTGGCAGAATGGATCTACAGGCTAAAATATAAAGAGATGATCAGAAATACCTCTTCTGAAGCTGTGCTCTTTTTGTTCCCCCAAAGCAGCTTCTTCTTCTGTTCAGTCGACATAAAACCCACCCCAACGAGGTTCCTGTTAACTGAATTATGCACAGAAGAACTAGCAATTAAGAAAACTTTCCAGGACACTCAAGATCATCATTAATTTATTTCGCATGACTTCTATGGTATCCTTGGGCTTCAATTTGAAATACAACTATCAATTTATTCCCACAGGATTTGAAGGAATATCATGTCTGGACTACAATGCATGCCACAGGATTTGAGGCTAACTAAACAAGGTTCGCATGTTCAAATTCTATCCTCGTAGTCTCTTCAAGAACAAAGCTTCATTTACACAACGGTGAAAATACAACAATGGGGATGCCTTAGACAAACATTGTTGAATTTCCATCATCTCTTACCCCAAGGAAATCTTCACCTAGCATCTTTGCATTTCCAAGGCAGTCAAAAGTGAAAAGCAAACTTAAGGCAATGTGTATTCTTATCGCTTGAAGTGCAGAGCACCCAAAAAGAAGCTCACTTGATTGAAGCAAGACACAAAATTTTAAAATTAATTCATTAAAATATTACAGAAAATTACTACAACTAATATTAATAAATGATATTTCAAAAAAAATATTAATAAATGATAAATAATGAGTAATTAAATTTAGGTAAAGAAAGACAATAGATAAAATAGTAAACATATATAAAGATGGGAGGAAAACCCGTAATCAAATTCGAAGGCAGAAAAGAATAATAAAAAAAATGATAATAGAATATTGGAAAAAATTGAAAAAAAAAAAGAAGACAAATTGTAGTCATTTTGAGAAGTATATGATGCAGGAATGAATTTGAGTTCTGTAAAGAAAGAATTAATGTATAATAAGACAAAAAAGATACAGCAGGCAAGTAGAAACAGGATAGTCCAAAAGCTCATCTGTTGAAGACTATGATAAAATAGTGTAAAGATCCTGTCTGTGAGGATCACTATTGCAGAATTAGGATTACATATCTCATTAGGCGAAAGTGGAAAATCCGAAATATCAGAGTCCCAAAGCAAAAGACAACAACTGGGAATCTGTAGAAGTCTAAATGAAAAACAAGAAGACTGCAATATCCTTATGGATGAAACCAATTGCAACAAAGCAACCACTATTCTAAACTCTCACTTCAAACAAGGCACAGGCTTAAGTGCAACAAGCGTGTGCCCAACAAAATGGACCTCACATGAAGGGGGCAAAAGCGGTGGATCCTTTTGTGCTGCACCTCAGTGCTTATAACAATTTTAACTACACTGCATTCCTCAGTACGTGCAATTGCAACATTCTATATTGGTCCTGCAGTCAATCTTATATCACTATGAAGAGACTAACTCAGAACAAAGATTAGCCAAAGATAAACTTGGTTCTCAGCTTTCTATTAGTATCTTCCCCTTCCTATGTGGCATTATTATGACTACATACACATCCATAGACCACAAATTCATTATCAACTACCTAGTAATAATTGTTAAGATTCAAATTAAGACTGACAATGAGCCCACCCACCTGTCCCCCTTTCATAAATCAATGCCCAAACACACCACATGTACAAATTCCAAAATACAACAAATTTGAACATTTGACATCCTCTACTAATGGCAACCACTCAATGATTGTGTTTCTAATTCACATAATTGAGTCTCCGATTTTTAGAATGGAATCTCAAGTAATTTGTAAACAA
The DNA here is from genome assembly GCF_030052815.1 of Hevea brasiliensis. NCBI lineage: Eukaryota > Viridiplantae > Streptophyta > Magnoliopsida > Malpighiales > Euphorbiaceae > Hevea > Hevea brasiliensis. Next base: position 33,900,278 of record NC_079495.1, on the reverse strand, counting down.
CTAATCCAAGTTCCATTTACCACATAAAAAATTAAATTCTAACACTTGTCTTATTTTTTTACACCATATGATGCCAAGCCAAGTCACATAGAGTACCAGCACTAAAAATGAAAATCAGCCACCTAAAAGTTGAGGTAGTTAATGTATGTTACATAACACTGTCAAAGCTCATAGCTCATTTTTTCTAACAGAGAAACAACAAAATAAATATTTCACCTGTACAGAACAATTTCTAGCCATCTAGAGCAATATCACAGTAAACATCCTTTAGTTAACACAGAGAAAAAACAAATAACCCTAGACCAATATAAGATTGAAGACAATATAACAGCTACTTCCTGGGATCATACAAGAATATAAGAAGACTACTACTAAACCTTCTTAAGGACATAAACCAAAGCAGATGTTTCAAATCCCAATTTGTCAAGTTATGTAGAACACTTACTTCCCTTATTTCACATCATGGTGCAAAAGAGTAAATGTAAAATAGAACATTAGAGCAGTTGCACTGATATAAGATATCAAATGGAGATGAAGGCATCAGGTACCTAATTCAGCAGCTTTCATTGCAGCAACCTTTGCTGCATTTAGGTCATTGGCACCCTCCGAGTTATTCACATGTGCCTCTCCTCCGATGACTTTAGCATCAACCCCAACTTGCTTTGAAGATTGCTTTTCATCACCTGCAGTTGTAGAGGACTTTGTAACTAAAAGATTTAAATAACAAATCCTTGTAAAACAACCAAGAAAACAATATCATGAAATACAATAAATCATAGGAAATAACCAAATGATTACCATCTTTATTGTAATCAGCATCCCTTTCAGAGCTAAATAACCTGGGCTTTTTAGCTATAGACTCTTGTTTTTCACTCCCAAAAACAGGTTTATCTTCATTCTGCTCATATCTATCCTTGTCCCTGTTAGCATCCCAGTCATCATGTTTCTTCTTTTCCTTTTGACCGTTTAGATCCTTTTGGTCATCCTTATAAGAATCTCTATAGCGATGCACATCATGATCCCTTCCAGAATCATTTCGACGATCACTTTTGTAGTCTCCAGAACTCCTATGATAATTCCTTTTCTCATCCCAACCATCTCTGTCCTGCCTGTGCCGGTCCCTATCCTTATCTTCAGAGGTTGTGAGTGTATGTTTCCTACCAGAGCCAGCTCTGTCAGGAGATGAATCCTTATCCCTAAATTTCTGACGGTCTAGGGAAAATGAGTCTCTCTCTTTATCCTTACTTCTATGCCCTGAACCATCATATCTATCACGGGAGTATTTGTCTACATTTCGCACATAGTCTCTTGACCTACCACGTTCACTTTCTTCTCTTGTATGATCAGAGTGACCAGCACGCCTTGATTCCATACCGGAATGGGATGATCCCTGGTAATGTCTCTCTTCATCATCTGCACGCTTCTCATGTCTGCTGTACTCATCGTGCCTAGAATAACCATGGGAATTCCTAGAGGAATATCGATCAGAATGTCGATATGAATCTTTGCCAGACTGACTACGACCAGAATCCCTATATTCTCTCTCATCCTTCCTTCTATGTTGACGCTCAGAAGCTTTTGCAGGATCTCCCCTTGAAGAGAATGGACTAGTGCCACGTTCACTCTTAGGACTCCCTGTTAATGCATCCAAAAAACCATAATTAAGTACCACAAAGGCAATGAAAAAATGTGAAACCCCTTCAAGCCGCGTTAAGGCCTTATAGTTCCATTAAACCATCAGTATCCAACAGCATTCTTGATCAGACTTGAAATTTTGTCTTACAGGTTAAGAGATGAATTAACAAAACATCAGTTAGAACATGATCAATGCTTCCAAAACAATCAATGCACCATATCAAAGAGAGCTATATAGTTCATTACTCCCCATCAACCGAATATGATAAAATAACAACTTAAGTCGTCTTCAGAGGAAGATATAAAATAATAATAATAATAATAATAATAATAATAATAATAATAATAATAATAATAATAATAATAATAATAAAAGAGCAATACATGTGAAAAATTCTATAACGGTCTGCATAAGATGTGGCAAAATCATAACTCATACCTGTAAATACATAGTAAATTACTACATTAGTTAGTAGATTATGTTCAGTCAACTTAACAAGATAACTCATTTACTACATTAGTTAGTAGATTATGTTCAGTCAGCTTAACAAGATCTGCTACTAGTTGCTAACTGAAGCAAAATACTATCTATTTTATGCTTTTGAGCTTATGAGTTCCAGTCAATAATAGTATCATTATTTGTTTGGTAAAAGAAAAATTTGTAAATGAGATTTTTTTTTTTTTGGTGTAAAAGAGAAATTTTTTAATGACAAACAAAAACATCATGATAACAATGTAAAGGAAAAGGCATCCTTCCCTAAATGTAACGAACAATGATAAGTTAAAAAACAAAAGTAAGTTCTCTAATAATTCTGGACGCAAAGATATCCCTCTAAAATGAAACTGAAAAAATAATTTTATGACACAATAACTACAAAGACAAACCCTGATCTTTGAAAACCCACGCATCTTCTTCCAGTAAAATACACAAAACAACAGCAGAAGTAGCACAAACCCAACCCCCTAAACTTTTTAAGCAATATATATTGCAACTTGCTAGCTAGACATAAAACATTTCAGTTTGGGACTGTCTGTGTAGGTTTCAAATCGACACAATTTAAGTTCGTTTAATAGACAGTTCAAACTGGCCCAAATTTCAGCTACCCAACCCAATTTGTTTGGTAAATATTGCATTTTGTGTCAGGTCAGTTTATGTCAATTTCACCCATAATGGTTCTTAAGTTATTTTTGGTTAAAATTGGCTTAATTGCTAACAGATTGATGCAATCAAGGAAAATTAAATTTATGGATTATTTTGATATTATTTTTCATATTAAAATTAAGATGTTTATTTTTCTATTATTTAGGAAATTTACTTACGAAGTAGCATTTTCTAATTATTTGAGAATTCTATTGTTTAGAAATTCCTAGTTAGTGTTGGTTTTATATTGCCAGTTAGATTGGTTTAGTATTTTCTTATTTTGAGCTTATCATGACTATTACTGACAATTGAGAATTTAATAGAAGTTTTGAGAATTTTTGTTCCTTTTATCTTTAGGTGTTAATGTTATTAGTCCTACATCAATTTGATATCAAAGCGAGCTAGACCAAGATTTCTCAATCCCTCCCTTGACCGTGTCCATGTAGCTGTTTTACATTCACCAAACAAATTCAGTTGATTACATTTTGTTGATTTCTCGGAATCCAATAGCATGATTTTATAGCCACGAGTTCACATGATTTGCAATTTGCAAGGAAACAACTTTCCTAGTAAAATGCAGTCAGTTTGCAACTAAAAGACAGCAGTAAAGCTTTCCTAGAGAGATACAATTGCAAACTCAAGATAAAAGATAACACTGCAGAAACTACAGCCAACTTAATATTCATGTTAAGTTAGGTTGTTTTCTGACAAGGATAAAAAAATTGCAAGAATGATAGATAAAAAGGACATATTCAACAAGCAAGAGCAGATGCTCTTTTCCATAGTACTTTGGAAGAAGCAGGGCAGTAGCATATTCTCTTTCCTACAGTGTCGGCATTTATTCAATTCTCTACAAAACTCAAGGTCAAGATTTCTCCAATCATTGGAGAATGATGCAGTGAAAAGAAAAGAAAATTAGGAATTATTTTGATTTAATTTTTCATCTTAAAATTAAGAAGATTATGTTGACATTATTTAGGAAATTTTAATTAGGCATTATTCTAATCATTTGACAATTTTTTTTGGAATTTCATAGTTAGTGTTGGTTTTGTATTCCTAGTTAAATTGGTTTAGTGTTTTCTTATTTTGGGATTCCTAATCCTAGTAGTAGCATGATTAATCATTTGTTTATAAATACTTTATGTAATTTAGCTACGCATTTTCCTAGAAAGAGCTTACTATGATTATTATCAAGAATTTATTATTTAATATGAGTTTTGAAAATTTTGTTCCTTTTTCTCTTTGAATGTTCTTGGTTCTATGTCAAACATGTTCTAAATGGACCAATTATTTTGATTTACCAGATGGACTTGTACCAACTGAAATTGAAAGGCCTAAAAAAATTTTCTTCTAGATGATTTTCTTGTTTATCAAGGGCTTTGAACTTGGGATTCATTGAGAGCATCACCGTAACTTTGTCATTGCTTTTCAAAAAATAGAATTAAGGAAGACCCACTTCTTGGACCACTAGTAGAGAATATTTTATTTCTAAAGATCTATTACAGCTACACAACAATGAACAATCCATCTTGATCTTTTTGGTCACAGCATGCAATCTCAAATGGAGATTTGAGAGATATCTTGAATGCTTGACTAGAAGAAGGAATTGGGATTTGAGACAGAAAATAGCCTTGTAAATATGAAATTGTTTTGTTCTTTCAAACAGAATAGAACTCCTCGATTTACTGGGTAAAGAACTCAAACGACACTCACTGACCCAAAAAAATGCTAAACATATTTACAAACCAAAAAAATGACAGAATAGGCAGCAACACAATGACATTGGTTCGGGTTAGTTGGTTTAAATGCCAAAAAAATAAAAAATAAATAAATAAAACCCTTGCTAACCATAATGCCAAACCCAATTTTCCAATTATCAACTAATATACATACCATCTACCTCACACAAATACATGTCAATCAAACAGATATCATCAGCAGCATGACATAGACATTGAGCCCATAACAAGCACACAACTCCATAATCAATAATCCCCTCCTTATCAAATGCACTATAAAAATGTGATTTTCCTTCAAACAACCAAGAAACTTGAGTATCCCAAAATAAGAATTAAGGATCTAACTCGAAACCAAATATTGGACTCCCATAGCATTCTTAAACATGAAATGGCTTGATAGCATCCTGCTAACAAATTGGAGTTGATAAACTTAAAATTATCAATGCCAACAGTCAATGGATATATGCTCAACCAGCATCAATCAACGCCTTACATTGATGTTCCTGACTTAGAAAAAGGAATTAACAGTCACTTATTAAGCTAACAGCAATTAATGACTGATAGAAAAAGTGAATTTGATAATCTATATGATAGATGAACCCATTCATCTCTCCACTAGTGGGACAGCACACTCTTATGTATTACAGCCTTTTCAGTGGGATGGTTGGGTTACACCCAGAAGTAATATTTGCCATCATGACTTCATCAGACACTTTTGTAGGATACTAGATGCAGTAATAGTGTAAAAAATTTCTTTCGATTACATAGATTTGTTTTTGTGACCTTGACCTAGTGTTCCTTTGCCCCACCAAATCTAAAGATCCACTTTCAAATGTTGATCTAGATAATTTAAAACAAGAAAACCAATCCACTTTCAAATGTTGATCTAGAAAATTTAAATCACGAAAACACTTTTCCTTTAGACCAAGTCTTGATGATCCATTATCCTGGTGCATCACGTTTGATTTTACAATGCCAACCATTGGCCAATTCCAGTAAAAACATATTGGAAACATTGGGTTCTATTATCCCAAACCTGAATTGACTGCATGTATTGGATTACCACTGAGAACCAAGTTCCTTAGCCCAGTTCCATTAGACACATTTTTGGCATATGATTTTTGAATTTTATTTAATGTGATCATTCATATCCCGAAGAACACTTTAATTAGCAGCACACATTCATTTGTACAAAAACATAAATAAATTATCACAACTAATGGAAAGTTCAACCCTAAATACAACTAAAAAATGAAAATTGATTTATATAGCCAACTCCAACTAATTACACTAGAAGCTTAGTTAGCCTAAATAATCAAACATCAATCCACAGCAAATCGGATCATCCCATATGCTAAACCAAGCAATAAGCACAACATGAACCACTGCAAAAACTGTACAGATAGGAACCAAAGCCAACCAACTAACCTTCAGATGAAGATGATCCATCAGCAGGAGATCGGCGACGGTACTTCCTATTGGCTACATGATTTGAAGGTTTACGGAATGCCGCTTTTGTCTCAACATTGTCTGGGGTTGGAGATTGCATGTTGGAATCCATTAAGTCTAGCACCTGAAAGAGCGAATGTTTCTATTTAAAGTGTTTGGAACAGCATTATAACCCTCTCAGACTGCAAATTACAACAACAACCTCCCATTGAAAAATATTATTTTTAATTTCTACTCCTAAATGCTGTCAGAAAACCAAGCGAACCATTTGAAGTAGTAGTTTCATGGTAAGCATGAATAAATTCCATTAAAAAGACCCCAAAACACCTAAATTCACAAATTTCAGAGAACGAATTAGACTTAACTAAGACTAATTAATTATTTCACAATAAAAAAATTAACAGCAAATGAAAACTATAAACCTTTAAGTGGAAGAAGTAACTGGAACAACAAGAAAAACCCATTTTAGATTTTCTTCCGGCACCAAATAAATATATTGGGAAAAAAGAAAGAAGAAGAAGATGATGATGAATTAATATAAAGCTCGAAATGAATTTTCCCAGCAACCAAACAGGAAAGAGGGGGGGGGGGGGGTTTGGAAGGAATCTAGGGCTCAAAAAGAATCTCATGCATAAACAAAAAGGCTAAAAAAAATTAAAGAATGATGGAGAGAAGAACCTGTAAGTGTTCTTTTTGGGGATCCGATGGCCGAGAGAGGATTGGATCATACACTGCTATTAGGGTTTGTATTGAGTTAATTTCCGGCTCTATCCAAGTTTTCTGTGTTCGCTAGGTGAACCTTTTGGGCACTTTACGAGACCACCGAAAATACGGAGCCGAGTGGTAATCAGGGATGTTTGAGTACAGGGAAATCTTGACGCTTGACGTGTTGCTATATCATTTGTTTAACCCTTTGTTAGGACCTTGAGCAAGGGAATTGTTGAGAAATGAAAGAGAAAGAATCAGAGAAAAAAATTTAATTTTTTTATTATTCGAGTATTATAAAATATTAAAAGTGTGTAAGTAATTTTAATATAAATAATATTTTATTCTCTTAATTTTTTTTATTTCACTCTAAATTAAAGTAAAATATTTTAAGTTTATAAAGAAAAATTAAAAAATATAATTTTTCTTATTTTTTTATTTTTTTCTTTTAATTACTATCTAAATAAAGTAATTATAATAAACCATATTTATTTTCTTTTCTCTTTTATTCATTTATCTCAATCCAAACAATTGTAATGAAGCTCGATATTTATTTTTAGTTTAATTACCAAAAAAAACTTTAAACTTTTAAATTTTTGCAATTTTATCCTTGGGCAGGAATCCAATTAATTAGAGGTCTAAAAACTTATCTATACAGTGATTCTTAGCATAAAGTCATGTTAGCAAATTTCTTAAAAGAAACAAAAATTACAAAACTCACCATCTTGAATTTATGAATCAATCTTCCTCATTTTTGTCTGTATACATATGCACTTAGCTTTGCTTTTACTTCTTCATTTGGCAAGAATAACTAATTTTATCCTTATCCTAGCAAATTACGCTGCCCATACTTGAATTTATAGGATTTTGATAAAAAAATATTTAACTTAATTTATAAAAATTAATTTAAAATCAATTAGTGTTTATAAGTTAATTTAATTTTATAAATATTTAAAATTTTAAATAATTTCATATTTAATTAAAGTATTTATAAGTGATTGATAAATAATTGATACGTTTAGTAAAAAATAGTTTATAAGTATTTTTACTGTTAAATTACCAAAAAAAATCTTAAATAAGGAATGTCATAAAATTTTAAAATTAAATATAAAAAAATAATAAAATATTTTATGAAATTAATTTATAAGCATCAATATGAAAAAGTTAGTCTCTAAAAGTGTGTTTGGTATCATTATTGGTTTTATGTTTTTTATTTTATGAAAATCAAAAACTGTTTTTAAATTGTTATTATTTATTTTTTGAAAATTATTTTTTTAAACTTGTATACTTGCGTATGTGAATTATTTTTTAAGAAATAATAAATACAAATGATTGATTAATACTTTTAATGTACATATATCCCTTAATTATAATTAATACAGATAAATAAATTAGTCTAAATAAAATTTAAGTTAGTTTTAATTAAATAGAGATTAAATAAATTCAAACGTCATCAACTCCTAATAATTTCAAGTAATGGGATTTCACAACGCTCTCAAATTCTTTTTTTTTTAATTAGCATAAAAAACAGAAATTAAAAAAAATAAAAGGCGAGAAAAAAAAAATAAATCTTCTTCCACCATTGTACTTATAGGTTGTATAAAGAACTGGTACAGAACATAATAACCCTCCATTATCATTTTTTTTAATCCAAATATAACAGTGAAAATCATGATTTGCAGCTTTCAACTTGACCCATTTTGTTTTTAAAAGCGCTTTTAAATAACCAATAAAAAAGTAAACCAAATGAATATTATCGAATATGTTTCAATTTTTATTCTTAAAAAAATGAAAAACCATAATCCAAAACATTTTTGAACACACCTTTAGCTTATTATTTTTAACTTATAAGCTCAAAATATGTTATAAACTAACAGATAAACTTTATTTAAAAAAAATAAATAAATACCATCTAAGATACATATAATTTGATTTCTAACATAAAATCTCATTGAAGTTTCATTGAATGAGCTCTCCCTCTTCTCTATAACCTCTATTGACTAGTTTATAGGTTATAAAGTTGACATTTCATTTTAATATATATATATATATATATATATATATATATTTTAATAAAAATATTACCCTATTTCATCTCTCCCTCTCTTCTCCACTAACCATGTCTTATCTCTCTTTTTCTTCCCCTTTATTTCTTACCTCTCCCATTTCTTCTCTTTCTTCCCCACCTCTCCCTTTTAACATTAAGTGATAACCTCTTTCATCTCTCCCTTTCTTCCCTACCTACAAAGCCATTTCTCTCTGTTTCTTCCCCACCTCTACCTTGCTAAAGTGGGAGACATTCGTGCATCCTTTTCTCTTTTTGTATTGATTTCACTTTTTTGGGGAATTAAATATAAACCTAGCTTAATGAAAACAAAGGGAAATGATTAGAAAGGATTTAGAGGTCTAGCTTGGTCAAAATTTTTGGTCGAGATTATTAGAGAACATGGGTTTCAATGGCTCTCCCTCTTGTTTTACTGTTAACTTTAACTAATGGCTAAAGGATGCAAAAGGACTAGTTAGGAGCTCCTTTCGATACTAGAGAAGCAGTTGTTGTCCCTTTCTTCCTTCAGTTTTTTGAGCTTGGGTAGATTAAAAAAAAATGGCAAACCAAGCTTCTATTATTGTGAGGAGCTACTATAAGAGGGAGAAATGGTCAAAGATTGAGAAATTTGGCCCAAAAATTTAGTGGGTTTATATTTGCTTACTGTTGTTCCCTTTCTTTTCTTCCTTCAATTTCACGAGCTTCTAGTTAAAAAAGTGACAATTGGGCTTCTTTAAGGTGTGAGATTGTTGTTTGAAGGAACAATGGTTAGGAAGGGAGATATTTTAGGCAAAATTTTATTAGGGTTTGAATAGGGGTTCACTGCTGCTATCAATACTTCGATCTTTATTTTGATTTCTCTCATCTTTCTTTCTTTCTTTCTTTCTTTCTTTTTCTTTTTAACTTAATTTTTTGTTCAATTCTGATAGCAAGAGAGAGGTGGGGAAATAAAGGAAAAGGTTGGGAAGAAATGGGAATAAACAGAGAGAGGGCATCATAAGCAAGGAAGATAGGGAGAGATGGGAGATTATTTTTATTAAAGGACAAAAATGTAATTTTATTTTTTTCTTAAAAAATTTCATGTCAACTTTATAACTTGAAAACCCTCTATTAGAGTTCATAAGGGATTTTATGTTCATTCTAATGAAAAAGTGGGGGCTTTATATTACAAATCAAATTTTAGACACCATACTGTTACAAACCTATAAGTTTAAGTGTTGACAATATAATTTATCCTTTTACCCCTTCTTTATTTCATCTCTTTATGACGCTCCTACACAAAAGGCAAATAGTACTTAATTTTTTTTTCCAACATATTGGTAAGCACAATAAATTTTGAAAATCTAAATCCATGATCCATAACATTTTTTTTCAATAACAATATCTTACAAAGGAAAATGGAAAATTTTTTTTTTTTTTTCATATTTTTTATTACTTAAGAAAATTGAGAAAAATCTTACAATAGGAACCTTTACATTTTTTATCTTTTACATTAAACAATGTGTTTTTATAATGATTAATGTTTCTTATTTTCCAATTGTTGATCTAGCACAATATCTTTAGTTGATATGCCTCCTTACTAATTTTTTCTACAATTTTGTGGGCTAATTTCATTCACTATTCCTTAACTTTGACCTTTATAATAATGTTATCCATAAGCTTCAATTTATATCGTAAAATCCTTCCAATTTTGATTTTGCAAATACTAAAATCACTCTTGCCTAATATATATTGTCTGTGTGTAGGGTCCTATGTATGGAATTTTGGGTTTAAAGTAAGAATGGAAAAAAAGAGTGAGCTAGGTCTCTGCTTGGAGAAAATGGAAAAAGATAGTTTGTGTTCTTATTGAATGGGGAAATTTCTTTAACCTTTTTTTTTTTTTTTTTAAGATTGGAAAGAAAGTTTGGAGGGTTTTGTTTGTCAATGGATTCTAGAATGTGGTGGGACTCTTTAGGTGAGTATCTCTAATCTCCATCCTTAAGTGTTATACCAATTGTTATAATTGCGCGGGCTATCTAGTATCAGTGCTACTTCAGTTGTGTTAATTTGAAAAAATTCTACTAGGATGAGCTTATGGATGGATGGAACAATTGTGATATGAATAGTGAGAACTCATGATTCAGAAACTCTCTTTAGAGTTTTGAAGTTCCTTATTGAAATAGTGGCTATTATTATTTTAGTCAGATTGATTTGTAAGCTACTGTTGTTATGAGAAGTATTAAAGGAGCTGTATGGAACTAATGTCAGTAGTTAAGAAATGATCAAATATGGGTTGTTAATAAACTATGAAAATGTTGGATTATCTTTAAAAGTGTTGAGTATAAGAGTGAAAGAATGTCTAAGAATTCAATTGATATATCTTGCAAGGGTTTGGTTGTTAAAGCGAGACTAAATACATGGCAAGCACGTGGGTAACTTTGGTTAATATAAGAGTTAAGATGGTTATAAAAGTGTATAATACTTTGAAATGGAATTTAATGGATATTGCATAAGTGTTTCTTTTTCTTTCTTTTTAGAGTACGTGGATGCAAGAGTAAAGAAAGAAGATTTGGCAGTTTGTGTATATGCTATTATGCTAATACATGAGCCCAATTACTTTGAGTTAGAGGTTTACACTACCTCTATAGAAATTGAATTCATGAATGATTATTAAATCTCAGTTGTTTAAAGTGCATTAAAATTGAATGTGATTTAGGATCAAGGTTTGATAAGTCTAACGAAAGATGGAATTTGGATTGAATTGAATAATTATTGAAGGAAAAGAAAAATTTTGTAATTCAGATAGTTAAGGAAACAGGGCTCAGTATGTTGTAAGAAATTAAAATTTGTAAATTCTAGGCATTACATAGCTGGGCCATGTAGTTCACTATCAAAATTCTCAAAGTTGATTTTTTATTTTTTTTATTCGATGTAATTATTTAGGAAATTATTTTTGATTCCTAGGATGTGTATAATACTTATGAGAGATAATGACATTAATAAATTATATGAAATATAATTGGTACAATTTTTTATGATCTTTTTAACTATTGATTTTATTTATTCTTGATAAAAAAGGAGGTTGTAATATAGTTGTATTTGTCCTATGTTACCGTGGTTTGTTTCATTTGTTAGCAAATTTAAAAATTATACCAATATTCATTTCTAATAAGTTAACAACTCAACTCAACTAAGCCTTTGTCCCAAAAATTTGGGGTCGGCTCATTTCTAATAAGTTAACAAGGAAGCTTAATTATGGATAAGAGATATGAGGCTCTTAATATTACAGATGTAGCGTGACAAGGAATCTAATCCGTTAAACAAATATAAAAATAAAAGAAGAGTTGTTCCATCTCTAATTATATAAAGTTTGAATGTTACAAAATATTATGATATTAGAATTACATTATGTTTGTGGTTTTTAGTTGATGTTGCATTTTATTACTTTATCATCAAACCTTGCATATTAGTAATATGTATTATCAATCTAAAGACTATTGTACCTCTTTATGTAAATTGAAAAATTTTAATATTATATCTATATATAAATGAAGTATTGTTTTGGGTTGGTGGGGCGCAGTGAGACCTTCTGTGTATAAAATTAATGGCCTTACCATCTTTGTTAATTTCATTTAGTGGTTTAGCCACTTTTACCATACAATTACAAATCCAAGTATAGTGGCTCTAACACTTCTATTATTTAATATTAGTGGCTCTACTACTTCTATTATCTAAAATTAATGGCTCTACCACATCAAATATTAGACGTAGTGACTCTCATACTCTTGTTATTTGAATTTGATGATTCATCCTGTCTGAGTTAGTAGCCTAGTGATATGACTCACCCTAAAACCTGGTAAAAAAGTCAATAGACCCAGCGTGGCAACCAACGTGGCAGTTAAGAAGTCAAGCACAATCAAAAGGTATCAAGAACTAGCTCAAAAGTATATTAAATTGGATAATGAATGACAAGTGCTAAGGGAGGAAAGAAGAAACATACAAAATGATGATAGGAGGCAAAACAAAGAAGGGTATAGCTCAAACAGAAAAGATTACAGCTTAGAAAGGCACTTTGCAGAAATAGGGAGAGATTAAGAAACTATACTCCCTTGATTGAAGCAAGATTCAAAGTTTTAATGTGGATTTAAAAAAATGATGAACGAATAAAATGGCCAAAAAGACTTAACTAGGATACCTCAAACAAAAGAGACAAGAGTAAATTATGTTAGTTTCATGAGGATCATGGCCACATAATTGATGACTGGAGACACTTAAAATATGAGATTGAATGGCTAATGAGGGATGGTAGACTCAGAAAGTTTGCCAGGGAGTATAATTGAATGACAGACAAATGAGGAACATCTTCCACAAGCAAGGAATCAACAAACACAACAAAAAGACAAACCTATTAGTGTGATAAACGTCATAGCGGGCGGACCGAACATAGGAAAAGTGGGTAACAAAAGGGCAGCAGAAAGGGGAGGTGATCGAGCAATCCCCGCAGTAGAAAAGAATGAGTTGAGCAAATAATCGATCACTTTTGGCCCAAAGGACCATAAAGTAAATCAACCACATTTTGACCCATTAGTTGTATCTATGTAGATAAATAGGTATACAATCCACCGAGTCCCTATAGACACAAGAAGCTTGGTCAATCTCATCACTCAGAAGGTTTTGGAAAAGCTCAGATATAGACAGGATAACCTAATAAAAGTGATGTTTCTTTTGGTTAGGCTAGAAGACAAAATAATACCAGCATTAGGAATAATGAACTTAACAATAGTTCTAGGCGATGAAGAGTATGAATGAAAGGTCTACACTGAGATCACTATGGTAGACATCCCATTATCATACAACATAATCCTCAGTCATCTAATCCTGAATAACAATGGTATTGTAATCAGTATGGAATGGCTTTGTATGAAGCTACCTGCACCAGGGGGAATATGAAGGAGCGGAAGCATAAAAAACACAAGTTTAGATCATTGAATTGCATCATGCAAGATTCATTTTTATCTATTTGATTTCAATGATAAACAGCATATTAAAACTCTTTTAATATATTTTTGGATCTACATTACCATTTAAGATTTTAGAATTAATAGATTAATTCATTAGAACCCGAGATTAGATCAAGAATAAGTGCACTAACCTTTTGATGCACTGCAGTGTGTTTGGCACCTTTGGGATGTGCCTTAGGACACCAGGTGTTGTCTCTCTAGCTTGTCCACACCAAGATCACTAATGGCAGCCCTTGAACAGCTTCTAAAGCTTTCCAATCAATTAGAAAATCAAGTTTTGCCTTGTAACACCCCTCACCCGACTACAGTATAGCCGAGCAAGGCGTGCTACATTCAGTGCCGGAGCACCCTAACTTATCTTACTTTATTTCTTTAAAAATTTTGTTCTCGTTATATTTAATATCGATTATTTTTTGACGGAGAAACTAATGGAGTTTCCCCTATTTTATTATTATTTGACGTGTTTTACTATTCACCTGTTTGAAAATTTCAATAATATTTTCCAATAAAAATCTCATCAATTATTCTCATTATTCACATCTCATTCATATATCTCAATTTCATATTCATTTCCATGCATTTCCATTTCCATGCACAAGTTATATATATAAGTTCTCAAGTTTCATTAATTTACATGATTTACTGACTGATTATATAAATTCATAATTTACATTACAAATAATAACTAATTATAATGTACAAAATACATAATATGATTTATATGGGCCCTATTTACATGCATTGCTGAGGAGGTGACAACCTTCAATACTCTGCAGATCAGAACTCTAAAATCTCTGTTTGGTATTCGCTGGGCTTTAACTTCAGTACCTACCCGAGGAAACAAATCCATCGCGCTAAGCATTGCTGCTTAGTGGTGTAATAATATAACAATGAAATAATATAATAAGTAAAAATAATTGGAGAATATTTTCTATACTCAAGAATTTTACTGGGTTCATATGAAATTTTCCATACAATATATCTTTCGTCATTTATGTTGCTTTCTAGAATCACTTCTTTCATAAGTTTACAATAATCATTTATATAATGTACAAATAAATCTAAAATTTATACTTATACTTATATTCTTATGAAAGTCACATTTGTAATGTTATTTAAGTTATAATTCTTCTTGTCACACTCTACTCCTCTGTAAGATGTAACATAATCCCGTAGCACACCGAATGAATTACCGTACTTCGCCTACCGATAACCCATTAGATATACTACAAGGGATTTTAAACAATTTTCGTGAAATTTAAATCATCGATTAAAATCTGATGTTATAAAATTTTTTTTTCAAAATTTCGGCAAAATACTGGCTGTGTTTTGAGAAAACAGTTCTTCAAACCTGAAAAGAAAACATTCCCAATATGTTTTCTCAAATACAACTCCAATAACTTCATTTCGACTCACAATTCAAATCTCAATAATCAAATCAATTCATTTTCAAACCAACCTCATCATAAAAGAAACATTTCATTGATTACAAGACTCAAAAATTAATATTACAAAATTATACAGGTAAATGAAATCTCAAATTTACATTACAATAATTTGCATTTAATTACATACCAAAATATATTACAAGAGTTTTTATATAACTGCTCAAATAATTTACATACATATTATTACATGCATACATCAAAACCTGTGTACATGGGTATTCTTGGAGCTGATCTGAATGTCTCTTCAAAGATGTAAAACTCCGTTTGCATAGCCTGGTAGATTTCACTGTTCCGGTGATCGGTGTCGGTCCGGACAGTTAAGGGAATTAGAACCACACTTAAGACAACTAGATAAGCCACAAACACAAATAATTAGTAATATTCAATTAGTTAAGTATAAACAAGAAAAACAGAACATAAGAAGTTAAACGAGCCGAGAGTCACAGCGATGGGTGACCTCCTCGGGAACGACTGCGAAGTCATTTTAAACTCAAATTTCGAATCGTAAAAAGTGACGCTGCGGTCCTTAGGACCCTTATGGACACAGTGAAAAAAAGAAAATCACGAAAAAGAACTGTTAAGTCAGTCAAATAATTAGGTCAGGGAACCGAAAGAAATATGGAATTATTTGCAAACCGGGATGAACCGGCGAGGGGCAATTTGGTCAACTGACCCCGAGAGCTGACTCCTGACCTAACTGTCAAATAAAATTAGAGAAAAGAAAATTTCGGAATCGAGAATTAAATTAAAAAACTAATAGAAAAAAATAGAAAAAAAAGGAAAAATCAAAAAGTAAAAAGGTGATGACATCATGCATGACCTCATGCATGATGCCATAACTAAACTAATTAATTTAATTAATTAATTAGAAATTTTGTGGTCTTCCATAACTAAAATAAATAAAGAAAATAAAAGAAAAAAAAAGTAAAAATCACTTCTTCTTCCTTCCATCTTGCCGCCCCATCTTCTCCATATTCCCTCCATGGAAATTTTCCATTAAAGCTTGCACTCAAGTTTTAATTTCTCCACTTGATCCTAATAACTCCCTTAAAAACCTCCCTAGAGCTTGTTATTATAACTTGAGAAGAAGACTACAAGAGGAAAGAAGGGCTAAGAGAGAGATTTGAAGCTTTAAGTTGAGGTTAGTATATTAAACTCCTTATTTTTCCATTTAAATGCATAATTAGTGGTTGAAATGAGCTTGGAATTTATGAAAGGAAATAAAAATATGGGGGAAGGACCATTGTTGAAATTCGGCCAGCTTGAAGAGGGGACATCAATTTATGGCTTGAGGGTTTTGAATGAGTTTGGAAACCTTACTTAGTTGAATGATTAGCATTAAAACCATTAAATGTAGTTAAATGCATGAGATGAATGAGTTAGGGTTTGAATGTTAGGGTTTGTGAACCAAATTTTAGAGAAATGCTTAAATGATGACTTTGGTCTATTGTGAGATGAAAAATGCTCAATAATGACCAAAAGAGATGTGTGGAAATCGTGAGAATGAAAGTTAAATTCGTAGGGCAAATGGTCATGCTGCTGGCATCATGACCAAGCCAACTTTGAAGGTCCAAAATGGAAATTTTACAAGTCCAATTGATATGCCACCAATTGGGGATGAAAGTAGACATAAAATAGCACAATTTTCATTAAGGAACCATGGCCAAAAACTGACCAAAACTTAGTGAACCAATTGACCAAAGTGAAATGAGAGCAGGCTGCCACTGCACAAACTAACCAAATGAACAGTAATTGTTCATTTGGTCATAATTCGAGCTAGATAGGTGAAAATGACCTGAAATTTTACCAGTAATTAGATAAGATATAGATCTAAAACTTTCATGAAGAACACTAACCCAAATTATGCCATTAACCTAATCAAATGATTGAGCAAAGTTGAATTACTGAACCTGCAAAACTGCAGATTTCCATTTGAACAGTAAAGTTCCAATGGCTATAACTCTCTCTAGAAAACTCCGATTTAGGCGATTCTTGAACCGATGGAAACCTAAGACGTAGTAGAACATTTCGTATGAAGGAAATTAGACCAAATTATGGACTTAACTAGATCAAATTATTGAATGAAATTGGATCAAAAATCGCGAACCTAAATTGCGGCATGAGCGATTGCGTGAGCGAATTGTATTTTGGCTATAACTTGAGCTACAAAACTCCAATTGGGGTGATTCAAAAATGAAAATACACTTAAGACAATAAGGAACATTTTCTATGAAGGAAGGTTTGCCAAATTCCAACAGTAAAAGGACTAATGAAACAGTGCAACTTGGAGCACCAAAACTGAAAATTTGACAATTTGGCCAAAAGGATTTAAGCTTTGAGAAAATGACCAAAACCAACAAATTTAATGACCAAAATGTGGTATGTGGGTGAAGTTGGAGTTCCCATACCTATTAAGCCTTAGAAAGTCAACTATTTGACTTGAATAGTGTAGTGAATAGTAACCCGAAACACAAAAATTTTGAGAACGTCGAATTTAACACAATAGAACTAGGTAAATGTGAAGCTAAATTTATTTTGGATTTGTGTTAAGTTCTAGTAATGAAACATTGTAAAATTGTGTGTTTCAGTTGAAAAGAATATCGGGAAGGAACCCGAGGAACCGAGTCGAGGCTAAGGGACGACTCGCTTGAGGTTTGTGCACAACATCTCCATGCTTTAAAATTCATTGATAACGTGAACGAAATATGTATTTTACTTGTGCTTTGGAATTGTTGAAAGTTTATTTGTGACATTATTTATGATGTTTTGATTTAAACTGTGAAAGTTATTGTGTATATTTGAAATAGCAATGTTTAGCAAATTGTTAAGATAAGTTTTGAAACCACAGTGTCATGACCATATATTTGAACACCTCACTAGCACGACTAGTGGGGGTAATTAGTTTCGAATTTTGATTCCTTCTCTGGAGAAGTGTTGAGGTGTGCCAGTAGAAGAGGATGTGAATGGATATCCATATATTTGAGCTAGCTAGCCTTGTGATGTGATTTCTCTTTAGCCTCTGGCTATTGAGATTCTATTTGTTTCGAATGGCATGATCTAATTGTGGGTTTTATGAAATGTGTTTTGATACTTCGAAATGAACGTGGTTTGCATTAAAATCTCATAATTCATGTTTTGTGTTTAATGCTCATGTTTAGTCAAATTTTTGAATAAATGTGATTTTATTTTTGCATAAAGATTATTTTAGTATGTTGTGCACCACTGAGTCCTAGTACTCAGCAATAGCTTTTATTGCTATCGCAGATACAGAGACTAGAGGAGCAGCAGACTGAGTTGCTAAAGATTGAGGATCATTCGGCCTAAAGTCTTCGGATATAATTTATACCCTAATTGTAAATATTTCTTTTGATGTATATATTGCACATAAATGTATGGACATGTAAAAATGGGTCTTGAGCAGTTGTATAAAATTTGTATAAAGTTGTAATATATATTGTAGTTTGAAATTCTCTTAATGTAAATTTTGTAATGATCTATTTAAATTATTTTGTTTCTAATGAAATATGAATTGAACTATTTTATTTAATTTAAATGAAATGGATTGTTAGTATTTTGATGATCATTGGATACTGGATTTGAAATTGAAAGTTGATAAATGTGTTGAGAAGTTGTTTGAGATTGAGTTTGAAATTGAAGCAGTTGTTAAGAAAATTTTTAGAAGTGCTTTTTACAGATATTTGAAGAACTATTTTCTCAAAATAAAGAGGAAACTCTGTCAAAATTTTATAAAATTTGCAGAAAAATAAAATGGGCTAAAATTTCCAACTAACTTTCAACTTAATTACATGTTTAAAATACTTATTAGAAATGCTCACCACTTTTCAAAAATAAGAAAATTGTTTTAAAATCCCTGGTAGGGTACTTAATGAGTTATCGGTAGGTGAAGTTCGGTAGTTCATTAGGTATTCTACGGGATCATGTTATGCCTTACAGAGGGGTAAGGTGTGACATGTTTTAGTGGTATCAGAGCAAATTTTTGAAGTATGTTTTAACCTATGAATTTGTGTCTTTTCTTTGTTAAGTACAACTGCTCAATGTCCATAATTGTTACATACAGTGCATTACATCATGAATATGAACTAACGGAGGGAAATCTCCTTGTGTTACTTGTTCAGGAGATACCCTAACTTCAGCCTGAAATGGAAGAAGGGGATCGCTCAGTTGAGCAGTCTGTTGAAGCTGAGGCACAAGGGGAAGCCCCAGCTTTACCGAATGTTAGTGGGTCAGCAGCACCAGCCCCACAAATGCCGCAGTTCCCTGCACAGTTTGCACAGCAGATGGCTGCGATGTTTCAACAAATGGCTGGGGGTATGCCTGCTCAAGCTCCACCCCAACCACCTGTGGCACAACCACTGCCTCCAGCCAGACAATATGATAAATTATCAAGTATGGGTGCAGAATTTAAAGTCTGATGGACCCTTTAGAGGCAGAGCAATGGCTTGAAAGAATGGACAGAGTATTTAAGAAGCTACATTGCCAAGATGAACTGAAGTTTGAGTACTCTGTGTCGCTACTGCAAGGGGATGCGTATGATTGGTGGAAGACCATCCCCCACAGCTTGGCTGAACCACCAGTGTTGACCTGGGATGACTTCATCAGAGAGTTCAGACAGAAATACATCCTAGATGCATATGTTGATCAGAAACTACAAGAATTTTTGAGTCTGAAACAAGGGAACCGATCAGTGGCAGAGTATGAGAGGGAGTTCTCCCGCTTAAGTCATTATGCTAGGAGTCTCCTTACTACCAGCAAGGCAAGATGCAAGAGATTTGAGACGGGTTTGAAGCCCAGCATAAGGATGCAAGTTGTGGGATTTCGACACAGCAATTTCTCAGAGCTTATGTCTCAAGCACTTGAACTGGAGAGAATTGAATCAGAAGTGACCCCGGTGAAAGAAAAATCAGAGAAAGCTCAGAAATCAGACAAAGACAAGGGGGAAAAGTCTATAGAGCCGAGTTCTGGTGGGACTTCTGGGAAAAAGAAGAAGTTTAGTGGACCCAATAGGGGTCGAGGTGGAAGATTTGGTAGGGGCCGATTCTCCGGACAGAGACCCCCTAGGTCAGTCGAGCTGAGCAGGGTTCACATTCTCGCCGCCTGTGAGACTTGTGGCAAGATTCATGGGGGGGAGTGTTACTGGGCCACTGGAGCCTGCTTTAACTGCGGAGGCAAGGGCCATATAGCTAAAGACTGTACTAGTGCTCCGAGATATAGTCCGGCTCCTACTACTGCCGAGGGATCTATTCAGAGTCCTGCTCCCAGAGGTTCACAGTCATTTGGCAGAGGAAGAGGCAGAGGTAGAAGCACTGCTTTAGGCAGTCAGGGCACAGTTGGTCAGTCGGGACAAGGAAGTGCTTCAACCAGAATCTACACAATGAGACAGCGAGAAGAGGCTGAGACTTCTGATGTGGTAGCTGGTACATTCTCTATCTCTGATCAAGAAGTATTTGTGTTGTTTGATCCGGGTTCAACCCATTCATATGTTAGTGCTAGCATAGTTAGTTCACTTGCTGTTCTATGTGTGCAAATGGATTTTGAAGTGCTAGTAACTAGTCCGTTAGGACAAGAGGTCCGGGTCAACAGAATTTATAGAGACTGTCCTTTGGTGATCCAAGGAAATGTTTTCCTGTCAGACTTGATTGAAATGCCCTTTAGAGAGTATGATATCATCTTGGGCATGGATTGGTTAGCCAAGTATCATGCTATGATTGAATGTAGACTGAAGACAGTCACTTTTGGTCTCCCTTTGTACGGTGATGTGCTAATACATGGGGAGAGGCATTTACTGCCATCAAACATCATTTCTGTCACACCCTACCCCTCTGTAAGGCATAACATGATCCCGTAGTATACCTAATGAATTACCAACTCCGTCTACTGATAACCCATTAAATACACTACAAGGGATTTTAAAAACTTTTCTTACTTCTTTTACAGTGGTGAGCACTATTTACAGGTGTTAAAAACCTTTTTGAACTGAAGTGATAGAACTAACACATTTGAATTATTTGGAATTTCTGTAAAAATTTTGGCAGAGTGCCATCTGTATTTTGGACAAAACAG
Organism: Hevea brasiliensis; assembly: GCF_030052815.1. Lineage (NCBI taxonomy): Eukaryota > Viridiplantae > Streptophyta > Magnoliopsida > Malpighiales > Euphorbiaceae > Hevea > Hevea brasiliensis. Next base: position 33,879,036 of record NC_079495.1, on the reverse strand, counting down.
TTCTTCAGAAAAACCTGTAAAAAGTACTTCAATATATATCACATACAAACCATAAATCACATTTTATCTCAAAGTTTCCATTTGTAAAGTTGGCAACACAATAAGTTCCAAATAATATTCCCAAAACCAAAGCAATCAAAAATTATTCATAACTCATTTCTCCAAATAAATTTGCTAGTAAAAGCAGTGAATATAAAAGTATTATGCACGGACACAATTTAAAACTATAATGTTCAATTAAATTTTTAAGTAGAAAATAAGAAGTCAAAATTATTGTGCACAAACACAATTTAAAATAATAACATACAAATAATCATAATTTATTTCAATTGAAAAATTCAAAAGAAATAAATATTGTGCACAAACGCAATTTAAAATAATAATATAGAAATAATCATAATTTATTTCAATTGAAAAAATTCAAAAGAAATACTTATTGTGCACAAATACAATTTAAAATAATACAAATAATCATAATTTATTCCAATTGAAAAATTCAAAAGAATTAATTATTATGCACAAACATAATTTAAACCAATAATGTACAATAGTCATAATTCATTTCAATTGAAAAATTCAAAAGAAATAGCCGTTGTGCACAAATCTCTAATATACATCTCCTGGTTTGGACTCAGTGTTTCCTTCCCTTTCCCTGAGTCTTTACTAACTGAGAAACACAATTTAAAGTGTTTCAGTACTAAATTAAACTGTCTCTATCGATAATGCTTGATAAGTAATTCACTGAAAGCTATTATTTGCTTAATCACCTAATATATCGACCCTCGATGCGTTCTAGGTAAATTAGGTTTTAGTGTTACTAATATGTCACATTCGATAGTGTTTTAGGGTTGGTACACGTTACCAATTTCATTTCCTTGTTTAGTGCATTTTATTGCAACTTGCTGGATTCCGGGATACCAGTTTGACCTAGCCGGACGACCTAGTTCCCTCGGTTTTCGGGTTTCGGTCAAAACTACAAACTTGTAGATCTATGTCTCACGGAATGCGGGGAAAAATTTTAGGTCATTCTGAGTTATGTAGACCAAGTTATGGTCATTTTACTATTGCTGGTCAAATGGCATCAAATTTGGTCATTTTAGGTCAATTTTGGTCAACTTTGGTTCGGCCAGTTTTTAGACCCGAACTTGTGCAAGCTATTTGACTTGCTTATGGCCATTTCTGGGCTTTGGTGTCTTCATAAGACTTGTAGATATGGGTCTTAACTATTCATGGTTAAAATTTCAGGTCAAATGGACCTGTTTTGAGTGAGTTATGGCCTAAAAACTAACTGCTGCCCAAATGGTCAGCTTTCAGGCCTCAATTGCACTTAATCCGGATTTGGTCATTTTTCAAGCTACCTTGCAAGCAGAATTTTGGCAAGCTTCCTTCATGAAAGTTGGCACATTTTGTGCCTAGTTTCACCTCCAATTGGTCTCATACCAATTGGAGTCACAACTTTACACTTATAACCTAATTTATACACTGCATTCATCAATCACACAACCTGCACACAATTTGCACTTCCAATTTGGCAATCCTCCTTCTTCCAAACTCCAAATAAGCATACATGGCACTTCTAATACTCATTAAATAGTCTCAATTTCATCAAGTCATCATCAAAATTTCATCATAATTAAACAGCCCCAATTTAACATTAAAACCCTAATAATTTTTCAATTTCAATTATACATACAATTCAACCTATATACATGTCTATATTCACTCTCAAGCAACATTCAGCAAGTTTAATCATTCAAAACCATCTAAACCTAGCTCTCCTCAAGGCTACCAGAAATTAGAAGGAGTGTAGACTTATCATTTCTCTTAAATTTCAAGAGAATTCAACTCACCTCATGAAGCTCATCAACTTTAAAGAAGGAAGGGTGGGGGTTCTTTGCACTTACCTCATATGTGTGACCCTTGCTGCCCTTGACAACTCCACTATTTCCTCTCCTAATGGCTGCCCAAGGATTGTTCTTGATGTGAGGATAAACTTTCATGAAGGGACTTGTTGGATTTATGGCATGAAAGGGGAGAGATTAAGCTTTGCATGAAAGTTGGCTATGGAAGTTTGGAGAGAGTCATTTGAATTCGCAATGTTTTTCAAATGTTGAAGAATTTGACTTGTTTAGTTGAAATACTTTCCACTTAATGAGTTTAAATAATCCATAGTGCTCCACTAACATAATTAACATTTAAATAATCTAAATTTTTAATTATTCCACATTTTACCCTTAATTCCTCTTAATTACTCCACACATTTGACTTCAATTTTTTTTTTTTGCATTATTAAATTTTTAACACTACTAATTTTTCATGGACATTTAAGTCAAAAGTCAACTCGGGGTATCAATTGACCAAAATTCCCTTATTCGGTTTGTATTTCGAAATTTTTAGTGTTACCAATTAAATCCTTGACCCATCGATTTCTAAATTTTCGTTTTTATTTATATTGACTTACTAATTTTTCTTTGACATTTTCCAAGTGTAATATTATTTATTTTTAATGGACATTTAGGTCAAAAGACAACTCGGGATGTCAAATGACCACAATGCCCCTGTTCGGGTTGCATTCCCGATTTTTCGGTAACACCGGGTTTTGTCCGTTTTTCGATTTCTCACTTTTCTTTGCACTAATTAATTAATTTTTCTTTGATATTTCTAATGATATTTATACTTCAATAAATATTTATTTGAGTCCTAAAAATATTTTCCAGGGTTCCCATGATCCGAGCTAGTCAACGGTCCACGCAGTGACTTCCGGTCTGATCACCCATCGGTAGGGTTCCCGGCTCGCTTAACTTGGTTGCATTTCTTTACTATTATTTTTCCTTTGTTTTTCTTGTATTTTCTTTTCTTGTATTTCATTATTTAATGTCTACTCAATCATATCGAAGTGTAGTTCTAGGCATCCTAGTCTGTCCAGGACAACACCGGTCACCGAACGAGAACGCATTCACGAACATAGGGTGTTACAATTTCGGTTGCCGATCAGAAAGGGGTGTGAAGCATACTTGGCACATGTGATAGACACCCAAGTGGGGAGTCCAGCACTGAGGGACATCCCTACTGTATGTGACTTTCCGGATGTGTTTCCTGATGAATTGCCAGGATTACCTCCAGAAAGAGAGGTGCAGTTTGAGATTGATGTTATGCCTGGTGTGGACCCAATCTCCATAACGCCATATAGAATGGCACCTGCAGAATTAAAAGAGTTGAAAGTGCAGTTGCAAGAACTGCTTGACAAGGGCTTTATCCGCCCTAGTGTGTCACCTTGGGGAGCGCCAGTGTTGTTTGCAAAAAAGAAAGATGGCACTCTCCGCTTGTGTATTGATTATCGGCAGTTGAACAAGGTGACAATAAAGAATAGATATCCATTACCCCGTATTGATGATTTGTTTGATCAGTTGAGGGGTGCAGCTGTGTTCTCCAAAATTGACCTAAAATCAGGTTATTATCAGTTGAAAGTACAAGAGCAGAGTATTGCCAAAACTGCCTTCAGAACCCGCTATGGCCATTATGAATTCCTAGTCATGCCATTTGGGTTAACTAATGCTCCGGCTGCTTTTATGGATCTGATGAACACTATCTTCAGACCATACCTCGACCAGTTTGTTGTGGTATTTATAGATGATATATTGGTCTATTCGAGAAATGCAGAAGAGCATGATAGACATCTGCGGATTGTACTGCAGACTTTGAGAGAGAAACAGCTATATGCCAAATTGTCGAAATGTGAATTTTGGCTGAAGGAGATATCCTTTTTGGGGCACATAGTATCAGCAGAGGGTATTAAGGTAGATCCAAGTAAGATTGAAGCTGTCCTTAATTGGAGGCCACCTAGAAATATCACAGAAATTCGTAGTTTTTTGGGTTTAGCTGGATACTACCGTAGATTTGTGAAGGGATTCTCCATGTTGGCATCTCCATTGATCAAGCTGCTTAGAAAAGATGTAAAATTTCAGTGGACGGACAAATGCCAGCAGAGTTTTGAAGAATTGAAGAGATGTTTGACTAAAGCTCCAGTCCTGACTTTACCTACTCCAGGTAAAGAATATACAGTATATAGTGATGCTTCTCACAATGGGTTAGGCTGTGTATTGATGCAAGATCGAAATGTCATTGCCTATGCATCACGCCAGCTAAAACCGCATGAGAGGAATTATCCAACACATGACTTGGAGCTTGCAGCTATAGTGTTTGCTCTTAAGATCTGGAGACACTATTTGTATGGGGAAAAGTGTTACATCTATACAGATCATAAGAGTTTGAAGTATTTGGGCACCCAGAAAGAGCTGAATTTGAGACAGAGGAGATGGTTAGAGTTGATAAAAGACTATGATTGCCTGATAGACTATTAGCCAGGAAAAGCTAATGTTGTGGCTGACGCCTTAAGTCGCAAGACTATGGCAAGTCTACGAGTTACTCCTTTGTCTTTGGTACATGAGTTGAGATCATTGCATGCCAGCTTAGAGATTAATGATGATGGGCAGACAGCAGTTGCATGGCATGTACAGCCAGTGTTGATTGATCAAATTAGAATGGTCGCCGTAATGATCGCAGATATCGTGTTGGAAGAAGTCGAGCAGGCAAGAAACCCAATTCTCAATCGAGAGATGATGGTCTCATGCTACACCAGGCGAATATGTGTTCCTAATGATGTTGAATTGAGGAAGATCATTTTGAAGGAAGCACATGAGTCTCCTTTTGCCATGCACCCTGGTGGTACAAAAATGTATAGAGGGCTAAAGGAGCATTACTGGTGGATGGGTATGAAACGAGATGTGGCAGAGTTTATATCCAAATGCCTAACTTGTCAGCAAGTAAAGGCAGAGCATCAAGTACCTACTGGGTTGTTACATCGACTACGATGCGGAATGGAAATGGGAAAGAATAACGATGGATTTTGTGATGGGACTTCCGAGGACACAGAAGAGTCATGATGCAGTATGGTTTATTGTCGACAGACTAACTAAGTTTGCTCATTTTCTACCAGTCCGGATGGATTATAGTTTGGAAAGATTGGCCAAGGTATATATCGATGAGATTGTGAGACTGCATGGAGTGCCAGTATCCATCGTGTCAGACAGAGATCCTAGGTTCACTTCTAGATTAGGGTAGTCTTGAGAGAGCCCAGAACTAGATTGAACTTCGATCGCATTCCACCCAGACGGATGGCGATCACGAGAGGGTAATTCAGATCTTGGAGGACATGCTACGGGCTTGTGTGATTGAGTTTGAGGGTAGTTGGGATATACACTTGCCTTTGATTGAGCTTGCTTACAACAACAGCTACCAATCAAGCATTGGAATGCCTCCATATGAAGCTTTGTATGGCAGGAAATGTAGAACCCCGTTGTGTTGGGATGATGTGGGTGAAAGAAAGATGATTGGACCTGAAATCGTTCAAAGCGAAGAGAAAATCGAGGTGATTAGAGGTCGACTTAAGGCGCATCGGACCGTCGAAGTCCTACATTGATTTGAAGAGAAGAGATATTGAGTATGCAGTGGGTGAGAAAGTTTTCCTCAAAGTTTCTCCTTGGAAGAGAATTATGAGATTCGGCAGAAAGGGGAAACTGAGTCCTCGCTTCATTGGGCCATACGAGGTTCTGGAAAGAGTGGGTCCTTTGGCATACCGTTTGGCACTACCTCCAGAGTTAGAGAAGATACATAATGTCTTCCATGTGTCTATGTTGAGGAGGTATCGATCAGACCCATCTCATGTACTACCAGTAGAGGAAATTGAAGTGAATCCAGACCTCACATATGAAGAAGAACCAATAAAGATTTTGGCTTATGAGGTGAAGCAGCTACGGAACAAGCAAATACCGTTGGTAAAAGTGCTGTGGAACCATCATTCGGGCCAGGAGGCTACTTGGGAATGAGAGGAGGACATGAGGAGACAGCACCCACAGCTGTTCAGAGATTGATACCAGATAAAATTTCGAGACGAAATTTATTTTAAGGGGGGGAAGAATTGTAACACCCCGTTTGCATAACCTGGTAGATTTCACTGTTCCGGTGACCGGTGTCGTTCCGGACAGTTAAGGGGATTAGAACCACACTTAAGACAACTAGATAAACCACAAACACAAATAATTAGTAATGTTTAATTAGTTAAGTATAAACAAGAAAAACAGAACATAAGAAGTTAAACGAGCCGAGAGTCACAGCGATGGGTGACCTCCTCGGGAACGACTGCGAAGTCATTTTAAACTCAAATTTCGAACCCTAAAAAGTGACGCTGCGGTCCTTAGGACCCTTATGGACACAGTGAAAAAAAGAAAATCACGAAAAAGAACTGTTAAGTCAGTCAAATAATTAGGTCAGGGAACCGAAAGAAATATGGAATTATTTGCAAACCGGGATGAACCGGCGAGGGGCAATTTGGTCAATTGACCCTAAGAGCTGACTCTTGACCTAACTGTCAAATAAAATTGGAGAAAAAAAATTTCGGAATCGAGAATTAAATTAAAGAACTAATAGAAAAATAGAAAAAAAAAGGAAAAAATCAAAAAGTAAAAAGGTGATGACATCATGCATGACCTCATGCATGATGCCATAACTAAACTAATTAATTTAATTAATTAATTAGAAATTTTGTGGTCTTCCATAACTAAAATAAATAAATAAAATAAAAGAAAAAAAAAGTAAAAATCACTTCTTCTTCCTTCCATCTTGCCGCCCCATCTTCTCCATATTCCCTCCATGGAAATTTTCCATTAAAGCTTGCACTCAAGTTTTAATTTCTCCACTTGATCCTAATAACTCCCTTAAAAACCTCCCTAGAGCTTGTTATTATAACTTGAGAAGAAGACTACAAGAGGAAAGAAGGGCTAAGAGAGAGATTTGAAGCTTTAAGTTGAGGTTAGTATATTAAACTCCTTATTTTTCCATTTAAATGCATAATTAGTGGTTGAAATGAGCTTGGAATTTATGAAAGGAAATAAAAATATGAGGGAAGGACCATTGCTGAAATTCGGCCAGCTTGAAGAGGGGACATCAATTGTATGGCTTGAGGGTTTTGAATGAGTTTGGAAACCTTACTTAGTTGAATGATTAGCATTAAAACCATTAAATGTAGTTAAATGCATGAGATGAATGAGTTAGGGTTTGAATGTTAGGGTTTGTGAACCAAATTTTGGAGAAATGCTTAAATGATGACTTTGGTCTATTGTGAGATGAAAAATGGTCAATAATGACCAAAAGAGATGTGTGGAAATTGTGAGAATGAAAGTTAAATTCGTAGGGCAAATGGTCATGCTGCTGGCAGCATGACTAAGCCAACTTTGAAGGACCAAAATAGAAATTTTACAAGTCCAATTGATATGCCACCAATTGCGGATGAAAATAGACATAAAATAGCACAATTTTCATTAAGGAACCATGGCCAAAAACTGACCAAAACTTAGTGAACCAATTGACCAAAGTGAAATGAGAGCAGTTGCCACTGCACAAACTGACCAAATGAACAGTAATTGTTCATTTGGTCATAATTCGAGCTAGGTAGGTCAAAATGACCTGAAATTTTACCAGTAATTAGATAAGATATAGATCTAAAACTTTAATGAAGAACACTAACCCAAATTATGCCATTAACCTAATCAAATGATTGAGCAAAGTTGAGTTACTGAACCTGCAAAACTGCAGATTTCTATTTGAATAGTAAAGTTCCAATGGCTATAACTCTCTCTAGAAATCTCCGATTTAGGCGATTCTTGAACCGATGGAAACCTAAGACGTAGTAGAACATTTTGTATGAAGGAAATTAGACCAAATTATGGACTTAACTTGATCAAATTATTGAATGAAATTGGATAAAAATCGCGAACCTAAATTGCGGCATGAGCGATTGCGTGAACAGTAATTATATTTTGGTTATAAATTGAGCTATAAAACTCCAATTGGGGTGATTCAAAAATGAAAATACACTTAAGACAATAAGGAACATTTTCTATGAAGGAAGGTTTGCCAAATTCCAACAGTAAAAGAACCAATGAAACAGTGCAACTTGGAGCACCAAAACTGAAAATTTGACAATTTGGCCAAAAGGATTTAAGCTTTGAGAAAATGACCAAAACCAACAAATTTAATGACTAAAATGTGGTATGTGGGTGAAGTTGGAGTTCCCATACCTATTAAGCCTTAGAAAGTCAACTATTTGACTTGAATAGTGTAGTGAATAGTAACCCGAAACACAAAAATTTCGAGAACGTCGAATTTAACACGTTAGAACTAGGTAAATGTGAAGCTAAATTTATTTTGGATTTGTGTTAAGTTCTAGTACTGAAACATTGTAAAATTGTGTGTTTCAGTTGAACAGAATATTGGGAAGGAACCCGAGGAACCGAGTCGAGGCTAAGGGACGACTCGATTGAGGTTTGTGCACAACATCTCCATGCTTTAAAATTCATTGATAAAGTGAACGAAATATGTATTTTACTTGTGCTTTGGAATTGTTGAAAGTTTATTTGTGACATTATTTATGATGTTTTGATTTAAACTGTGAAAGTTATTGTGTATATTTGAAATAGCAATGTTTAGCAAATTGTTGAGATATGTTTTGAAACCACAGTATCATGACCATATATTTGAACACCTCACTAGCACGACTAGTGGGGGTAATTAGTTTCGAATTTTGATTCCTTCTCTGGAGAAGTGTTGAGGTGTGCCAGTAGAAGAGGATGTGAATGGATATCCATATATTTGAGCTAGCTAGCCTTGTGATGTGATTTCTCTTTAGCCTCTGGCTATTGAGATTCTATTTGTTTCGAATGGCATGATCTAACTGTGGGTTTTATGAAATGTGTTTTGATACTTCGAAATGAACGTGGTTTGCATTAAAATCTCATAATTCATGTTTTGTGTTTAATGCTCATGTTTAGTCAAATTTTTGAATAAATGTGATTTTATTTTTGCATAAAGATTATTTTAGTATGTTGTGCACCACTGAGTCCTAGTACTCAGCGATAGCTTTATTCTTTGTCATGAGATACAAAGACTAGAGGAGCAGCAGACTGAGCTGCTAAAGATTGAGGATCATTCAGCCTAAAGTCTTCGGGTATAATTTATACCCTAATTGTAAATATTTCTTTTGATGTATATATTGCACATAAATGTATGGACATGTAAAAATGGGTCTTGAGCAGTTGTATAAAATTTGTATAAAGTTGTAATATATATTGTAGTTTGAAATTCTCTTAATGTAAATTTTGTAATGATCTATTTAAATTGTTTTGTTTCTAATGAAATATGAATGGAACTATTTTATTTAATTTGAATGAAATGGATTGTTAGTATTTTGATGATCATTGGATACTGGATTTTAAATTGAAAGTTGATAAATGTGTTGAGAAATTGTTTGAGATTGAGTTTGAAATTGAAGCAGTTGTTGAGAAAATTTTTAGAAGTGCTTTTTACAGGTATTTGAAGAACTATTTTCTCAAAATACAGAGGGAACTCTGTCAAAATTTTATAAAATTTGCGAAAAAATAAAATGGGCTAAAATTTCTAACTAACTTTCAACTTAATTACATGTTTAAAATACTTATTAGAAATGCTCACCACTTATCAAAAATAAGAAAATTGTTTTAAAATCCCTGGTAGGGTACTTAATGAGTTATCGGTAGGTGAAGTTCGGTAGTTCATTAGGTATTCTACGGGATCATGTTATGCCTTAAAGAGGGGTAAGGTGTGACAAAAGAAGCTTACTCAATTACTCTATGCTCTTTTCGCCTGCGACAGCATACAAAGCTATCGCTGAGTGGTGAACTCAGTAGTGTGCAACTATAATTTAAAACATAGTACAATATACATTGACAAAATTTACAGTAAATAATTTAGAAATCTAAATACTCATCAAATTCCAAAACTCAAAATATTCATTGCCAATAATATAAATCATTTGTATAAAATGACTTTGATCACGAATTTCAATTCATCAAATCACAACTAAACATTTAAGGTAATTTCAACAAAATTAATTGTACATAAATCATAATTGAAATCACAATTCTTTACTATTCAAAAACCATTCCTTATCTCAAAAACCATTCTTTATCTCAAAAACCATTCTTTATCGTACTAACTATGCAAGACTCATCCAAAAGAGCCATCTTCGGGGTGATTCTAACTCCCTATGGTCGGGGAGGTCGAATCAGATTCTAACTCCCTATGGTCGGGGAGTTCGAATCATCGTGCATAGTACACATCACAATAATGAATCTTCCGAAAGGGTCATAACATAAAACTTAGATCTAACCTCTAATAAGAGGAGAATCTAAGCCTGTGCACGTACCATGATAATCAAAACACAACTAACTCAATTGTCTTCTCAACAAATGAGAGAGACGGGTAATAACCTAGTCAAGCATCTATAGTGAGATATAAAACAATATCACAATCCTTTTAGTGAGCATAAATCACAATACAATTTAATTTAAAGTCAATTCCAATATCCAATAATTTTTATGCTCATCACAATTCAAATCATAAATTTGCATTTTTCCATGCAAATTGTCCATCACAATTCAAAACATGTTCTATCACAATTTTCCAAAATATAATTTATTCAATCCACAACAATGCTTAATACTTGTGGAAATACCATTTCACAAAGCTAAATTCATACATACTATAACAATTTCAATAATCATTGAATTAAATCCAATGCTTGTTAAACATAATACATAAGAAAAATATGTCATTTAATCATATGAAATTTTTAGAACAAAATCAGTTAAAAACTAGTTGTGCATAAGCCTGATTTGAGTCACTCCTAGGCCTTGACTCAATGTTCTTTATGCTTCTCAATATCCTTATCAACTGAAACACACAATTTAAAGTGTTTCAGTACTCAATGAATTTGTTTTCAACCATAAAATCCAATATTTAAATTTTCTTGGTACTATTTCTTTCAATTCATTTCATTAGTCAACCTATAATGTTGACCCTTGATGCACTCTAAGTGAGTCAATTCTAATGTTACCAATATGTCACATTTTATAGCCCTTTAGTGTTGGTATATGTTACCAAATTCATTTTCAAGTGTATTGCATTTTATTGCAATTTACCGAATTTCGGTGTACTATTTTGACCTAGCCAGACAACCTAGTTCTCTCGGTTTTAGGGTTTCAGTCTAAACTACAAACTTGTAGGTCTATGTCTTATTGCACGCGGGGCAAAATTTCAGGTCATTCTGAGTTGTATAGACCAAGATATGGTCAATTTACTAATGCTTGACAGAATGCACTAAAATGGCAGGCTTAGGTCATTTTTAGGTCACTTTTGGTTCGGCCAGTTTTGGTACCTGAACTTGTGCAAGCTATTCGACTTGGTTCTGGTCATTTCTGGGCTTTGGTGTCTTCATAAGAATTGTAGAAATATGTCTAAACTATTTATGGTAAAACTTTCAGGTCAATTGGACCCGATTTGAGTAAGTTATGGTCAAAACACTAACTGCTGCCCAAATGGTCAATTTCCAGGCTTTCAAGTCACTAATCCGGATTTAATCATTTTTAAGGTTACTTTCTGGACAGAATTTAGGTAGGCTTTTTTATGAAAGTTGGCACATTTTGTGCCTAGTTTCACCTCCAATTAGTCTCATACCAATTGAAGTCACACACTTAAGGTTCTAAGCCAAAACATACACTGCCCTACTACATACTCTTCATCACATACCAATTACATATTCAACACTTACCAATTTACTTCCTTCATGCCAACTCTGGTTTGTACCTTACCATTAACACATTTAACAACACATTTTGGTCATTTTGGACAGCTTGTAACCATTCTTAATGTAACACCCCCGTTTGCATAGCCTGGTAGATTTCATTGTTCCGGTGACCAGTGTCGGTCCGGACAATTAAGGAGATTAGAGCCACACTTAAGACAACTTGAGAAGCCATAAACACAAATAATTAGTGATGTTTAATTAGTTAACTATAAATAAGAAAAACAGAACATAAGAGGTTAAGCAGTAGAGTCACGATGAGTGACCTCCTCGAGAACAGCTGAAGTCGTTTTAAACTCAAATTTCGAACCGTAAAAAGTGACACTGCGGTCCTTAGGAGCCTTATGAACACAGTGGAAAAGAGAAAATCACGAAAAAGAACTGTTAAGCCAGTCAAATAATTAGGTCAGGGAGTCGAAAGAAATATGGAATTAATTGCAAACCGGGATGAACCGGCGAGGGGCAATTTGGTCAATTGACCCCGAGAGCTGACTCCTGACCTAACTGTCCAATAAAATCGGAGAAATAAAATTTTTGAATCAAGGATTAGATTAAAGAACTAATAAGAAATTTAAGAAAATTGCAAAAGAAAAGAAAAAGGTTTATTGCATCATGTGGATGACATCATTGTGATGTCAAAAATCAATTTTAATTTCCCAACTTTTTTTGATCAAGTTAAATACATAAAATTTCACTTAAAATACTTAAAAAATTAGAAGGAAAAGTCATTTTTTCTTCTTTAAAAAAATTCAGCCGGCTCCCCTTTCTTTTCTCTTTCTTTTTCTTTTCAATTTCCTCCATTAATGGTCATTTAAGCTTCTTAAACCCTATTATTCCTTCACAAATTTCATACTCACCAAAGTAAGGTCTTGCTCTTTGGCTTTGATAGAGAGATTTGAAATAAGAAGGATCAAAAAGAAGTGAGGATTTGGGATTACAAATTCTGCTCAACAAGTAAGTCCCTCTCTCTAACTTAATTTGAGTAAAATGCATAGAAATGAGCTTGAATAAGTAGCAAATTACATAGAAACTCAAGAAATCACTCATGTATGAAGCTTTATGAAAGTTGGTCTGCATGAAATTAATTAGGGTTTGATAGAAATTGTTAGAATTAAAGAGGTACTCATGCTTGATTGAGTAAGTAAGTGAGATTTGTACACTTAGAATTCATGAATTGAGGAAATTGAGGAATTAGGGTTCTTGACCCTTAGGGTTTTGGGAGAAAATTTAAGAAATTGGTAAATGATGACTTTGGTTTATTGTGAGATGAAAAATGGTCAATAATGACCAAAAGAGATTTGTGGGAATTGTTGGAATGAAAACCAAATTCGTAGGTCCAATGGTCATGTTCTTTGGGCATGACCAAACCCACTGAAGGACCAAAACTCAAATTTTACAAGTCCAATTGATATGCCACAAATTGGGGATGAAAATAGACATAAAAGAGCACAATTTTTATTAAGGAACCATGCCCAAAAACTGACAAAAACTGGGTGAACAAATTGACCAAAGTAAAATGAGAGCAGGCTGCCACTGCACCAAACTGACCAAATGAACAGTAACTGTTCATTTGGTCATAACTCGAGTTAGGAAGGTCAAATTGACCTGAAATTTTACCAGAAATTAGATAAGGTATAGATCTAAAATTTTTATGAAGAACACCACCCAAAATTATGCCATTAACCCATTCAAATTATTGAGCAAAGTTGAGTTACCAAACCTGCAACTCTGCAGAATTTATATTGAGCAGTAATGTTTGAAGGGTTATAACTCTCTCTCCAAAACTCCGATTTAGGCGATTCTTGAACCGATGGAAACCTAAGACATAGTAGAACATTTCATATGAAGAAATTTAGACCAAATTATAAACTTAACTTAATCAAATTACTGACCAAAGTTGGATCAAAATCTGCCAGAATCCAAAATCTCAGCATAAACAGTGCACGTGAACAGTAATTTTATTTTGGCCATAACTTGAGCTACAAAACTCCGATTGAGGCGATCCAAAAATGAGAATACACTTAAGACAATAAGGAACATTTTCTATGAAGGAAGTTTTATCAAATTCCAACAGTAGATTGACCAATGGAATAGTGCAACTTAGAACTCTAAAACCGAAAATTGGCAATTTTGCCAAAATGACCTAAGCTTTGAGAAAATGACCAAAACCAACAAGTTTAATGACCAAAATGTGGTATGTGGGTAAAGTTAGAGTTCCCATACCTATGAAGCCTTAGAAAGTCAACTATTTGACTTGAATAGTATAGTGAATAGTAACCCGAAACACAAAAATTTCAAGAACGTCGAAATTAGCACGTTAGAGCTAGGTATAAGTGAAGTTAAATTTATTTTTGGATTTATGTTAAATTATGGTACTGAAACACTATAAAATTTTGTGTTTCAGTGGAAAAGAATACCGGGACAGAACCCGAGGAGTCGAGTTAAGGCCAAAAGGCGACTCATTTGAGGTTTGTGCACAACATCACTATGCTTTAAAATGTGTTGATAAAGTGAATGAAATATGTATTTTACATTTGCTTTGAATTATTGAGAATTTATTTGTGACATTAGTTATGATGTTTTGACTTAAATTGTTGGAAGTTATTGTGTATATTTGAAATGACAATGTTTAACAACTTGTTAAGATAAGTTTTGAAACCACAGTATCATGACCATATATTTGAACACCTCACTAGCACGACTAGTGGGGGTAATTAGTTTCGAATTTTGATTCCTTCTCTGGAGAAGTGTTGAGGTGTGCCAGTAGAAGAGGATGTGAATGGATATCCATATATTTGAGCTAGCTAGCCTTGTGATGTGATTTCTCTTTAGCCTCTGGCTATTGAGATTCTATTTGTTTCGAATGGCATGATCTAACTGTGGGATTTATGAAACGTGTTTTGATACTTTGAAATGATCTTGGTTTGCATTAAAACCTCATAATTCATGTTTTGTATTTAATGTTCATGTTTAGTCAAATTTTTGAAATAAACGTGATTTATATTTTGCATAAAAATTAGTTTAGTATGTTGTGCACCACTGAGTCCTAGTACTCAGCGATAGCTTTTATTGCTGTCGTAGATACAGAGACTAGAGGAGCAGCAGACTGAGCTGCTAAAGATTGAGGATCATTCAGCCTAAAGTCTTCGGGTATAATTTATACCCTAATTGCAAATATTTCTTTTGATGTATATATTGCACATAAATGTATGGACATGTAAAAATGGGTCTTGAGCAGTTGTATAAAAATTGGTATAAAGTTGTAATATATATTGTGGATTTGAAATTGAAAGTTGATAAATGTGTTGAGAACTTGATTGAGATTGCGTATGAAATTGAAGCAATTGTTGAGAAAATTTTTAGAAGTGCTTTTTTCAGGTAATTGAAGAACTGTTTTCTCAAAATACAAAGGAAACTCTGTCAAAATTTTTATAAAATTTGCGAAAAAATAAAATGGGCCAAAATTTCCAACTAGCTTTTCACTTAAGTACATATTTTAAATACTTATTAGAAATGCTCACCACTTACAAAAAGTAAGAAATTGTTCTCAAATCCCTTATAGGGTGCTTAATGAGTTATCGGTAGGTGAAGTTCGGTAGTTCATTAAGTATTCTACGGGATCATGTTATGCCTTACAGAGGGGTAAGGTGTGACACTTAATATGCACACTATAACATAGAATTTTTTAAAGTCCATTTACACCATTTAACCACATGTACATACACCATTTACATACCCAATTCTAAACCATTATACACATATCCATGCTGCCATCAATAACAACATCTTAAACAACCATAAATAAGTAAAACCAAGCTACATATACTGAATTTCCATGGCTGCCAAAATGTACATCTCCATAAAACATCAAACTTCAAAAATTCTTCCATAAATCAACTACCCATAACATCCACTCAAAGTTTAATGAAGCAAGATTGAAAAATACTCACTTACCTCTTATGGACTTTCCTCAAAACTCCAGCAAAACTTCCCTTTCTTGCTCCCAAAAGCTTCCTCAAGTTGAGTGTGCAAGCTTTAATGAAGAAAGTATGGTGAAATGAGACTTAAATCATGGGTGCATGGTGGTGTTTCCAAGCTTGGCCATGGAGTTTCCATGGAGATCCATTTTCAACTGGTTATGAGGAGGTTGAAGATGAGCTCAATTCTGTCCACTAAAGCCTTATGTAGGTCCCTTAAAATATAATTAGTGGAGCACTAACCTTAGTTTAGGATTAATTAATTCCTAAGTTTCACAATTTGTAATTTATGCCCCAAACTTTCACTATTTGTATTATGTACTATATTTCTTATTTTTCATGACATTTTCAAAGTTTAATATCACTTATTTTTAATGGACATTTAGGTCAAAAGGCAATTCGGGGTGTCAATTGACCACAATGCCCCTATTCGGGTTGTATTCCCGATTTTTCGGTAACACCGAGTTTTGTCGGTTTCTTGATTTTTTTTCTTTTTTTATTTGTACTAATTTATTAATTTTTCTTTGACATTTCTATTGTCCATTACACCTCTATAGGCCTTTAATTATGTCCCGAAAATATTTTCTCGGGTTCCCTGCGGTCCAGGGCTAATCAACGGTCATCGCCTTAACTTCCCAGTGCGGTCACCCATCGTTACGGGTTCGGCTCATTTAACTTAGTCACATTTCATTGCTATTATTTTTCTTTTATTTTTCTTGTATTTTTCTCTATTGTATTTCATCATTATTCTATGTCTCCTCACTAACATTTAAATGTAGTTCTAGGCATCCTAGCTGTCTGGACAAACACTAGTCACTGGAACAGTAGAATGTACTACGGAACATAGGGGTGTTACACTTCTACTAGTCTTTTTATCACTTTCTTGATACTTTCTAAGTTGTTTACGATCATTTCGTAATATTTAAAATTTTTAGAACTAGTTTAATTTATTTCAGATCATTCTAAGGAATAAATTTTTGGAGCTAATCTAATTTATTTCAGAACTTCTTCTCATTTATTTACTTTCTAGCATTTTTAATTACTAATATTCATAACTTATTTTAATAAATTAGACTGCTCAATAGGCTGACTAAACTGGATAACGAGTCATTGGCATTGGACACCGCGGTGCCTTGGGCCGTTATGCCATGGGACGCAGAACGTCAACCACGTATGCAGTTAGTATGGCTAAAAGGCCATGATAACACATAATCGGGCATTAAGCCATGAGTGCGGGCATAAGGCCATGAATGGCGGCATAAGGCCATGAATGCGAGCATAAAGCCATGAATACAGGTATAAAGCCATGAATACAAGCATAAAGCCTTTTGCAGTACTGCTAAAACAATACCCTATTGGCATGACAAACTATCCAATCTGACACACATGTCTAGGCAATATAAGGGTACATAATATTATTAAATATTAATAAATTGTGTTTTATGACTTCATTATTTTATAAAAATTTTCAATTATAATGTATACATTCATTTGATCATATATATGATCACAATTCACATCAATTATCTTTTTAAATCATTGTACTCAAAGTACTTTTCCTTTCTACAATAACGAGAACTAATGTCTCATTCATACATTAATATGGTTCATTTATTCATTCATTATGTTATTCATATTGATCAAAATTCAAAACAATGGTTCACATGTACCATTATATTCAAAACATTTTTCCTTTCTCATTTATACATTTTATGAATTCTATTTGTGATGAGCATATAAGCCCTAACTACCTATTCACATCAATTATGTGACTTACTTTCATGTTTCAAGCAATCCATGAACATTTCATGGATTTCAAATTTATGGCCTTAATTTCCCTTTAACAATATAGTTCTTACACTTTGTGCCTTTATATTACTATTCATATTACTATTCACTTAAATTATTGACTTTTTAATACATAATGAATTTATTGAACCTAAGTTCACTAAGATACCACATTTTGCATTCTAAAGTTGTTAGTATTGGTTGCCAATACTATTTCAAAGCTTAGTGTTAGTTATTCACAATTTTCAGATTTTAAGCACTAAGTTTACTGTTGCATTGGTCATTTGTACAGTAAGAATTTGATAAAATTGTCTTCATGAAAGTTGTTCCTTATTGTGTCTAGTTACATTTCTTTTTTTGAATTACTCGATTTAGAGTTTTGTAGCTCAAGTTATGGTCATTTTACCATAACTGGCTGGATTGACCTGTACCCAGAATTTTTGGGCAATTTGGTTCTGCCAGATTTGGTGACCTAAGTTTGGTTGGAAATTTGACTAGGTTATAGTCAGAATTTGGATTTGTGTTCTTTATGAAAGTTGTTGGGCTATGTCTCAGCTTTCTGTTGGTAAAATTTTAGATCAATTGAATTTTTTACACTGAGTTATGACCATTTGAACAAGCACTATTCATTTGGTCATTTTCCAGGGACAGCATGTTGGTCACCCGGATTAGGGTAATTTTTAGGTCAACTTGGTTTGGTTTTCTGGGCAGGGTTTCTTCACCAAAGTTGTGCTATTATGTGTTTAGTTTCATGTCCAATTGGCCTTGCACCAATTGAACCTATATAAACTCCATTTATGGCTGCCCAAACCTGCTAGACTCACAACCAGTCCTGCGGGTTACCAAGGGCAGCATGCCTGAGTTCAACTTCAACATCCTTACTCACTTCAATTCCTCCTCACACATATTCAAATGGTCACTAATTGACCATTACAAGGTTAACATACCATTACATAAGCAAAACTCTAATTTTTCACAAACCCTAATTTCCAAAGTATCCACTTCATACTATCCAAGCCATCTAACATATCCAATCACAAATTCCTACTAAGCAACTCCAATAAACACATTTTGTTTCATTTAAATTCATCAATTCCCATAGGTACACATGCTGACAAAAATTCTACTTCCATCAAACATGAATAATTTCTCAATTTTTTTCTTGTAATTCTTTCCATTTTCATGCTCAAATTTAAGTTTACTAAAAGAATATGGAAGAAAATAGCACTAACCTCTTTTAACCACTTTCTTGGCTTGTTAAAACTTCAATCTCTCTTCAATTTTCTGCTACTTAAAGCTTCCTCAAGGTGTAAGATGAAACTTTAGTGAAGACAACTAGGAGTTTTGGGGTGAGATAAGGGAGAAAATGAAGCTTACAAGCTTCATCAATGGTGGAACCCCTTATCTCTCTCTCTTTCTCTCTATGGTGCGGCTGTTTGAAAATGGGAGTGCAAATTTGTTTTTCATTTTGTCTCTTTTTAATTAGTTTTTATCCCTTTTTATTAGTTTGTCAAGTTGTGATTGGGTGGAGAGTGTTTAATTACATCATATGATGTCATAATTTCTAATTTCTTTCATTTTTCTTTCCTTTTCTTTTCTACTCATTTCCAATTCAATTTTTAGCAATATTTATTCACATTTTAAGTCATAATAATTATTTAATTAACTGGACAAGTCGGCCAAAAATCATCTTTGAAGGTAAAATGATCAAAATGCCCTCCGTTTAGCTTATTTAGCCAAAATCGTCTGTACCGATCTAAAAATTTTTCTAAACCTTTTCTTGGCAATTTAATGCCATAGAAACCTCAATGACTCTTCTCTGGAGTCCCAAAAATTATTTCATGAATTTTCTCTCGGGTTTAGGGCTTCTAGTTGCGAAGATCGCAACTTCCCACTAGGTTACCCATTGCTAGGGTACCGGCTCATTTAACTTGATTGTATTTTATTTCTAAAATTTTTCCTAAATTCTTCTTATTAATATTTGAGTTATTTATGATTCCTCACTCTAATCTAAATATTTTTCCAAATGTTCTAGCTGTCCGGATCGACATCGGTCACTGGAATAGTAGAATGTACAGAATTGCTACAGTGAGAGTGTTACATGCCTTTTGAAATATCACAGATATAAACAGGACACTAGAAACGCTTTCTAGTATTTTTAATTCAAGAGATTGTTGTCTAATCTCTTTGAATTGATGAGAGATGAAGAAGAAGAGAAGGAGAGGCAGCCAAGGGTGGCGGCACTAAAGAGAGAACAACAGCTTGTGTTTTTGTTCTTTCATCTTTACACTTATATAGCTAGGTCACTACTTAAAACTCTTGCCACATGTCACCTTTTGATTAGCTCTAGGTTTAATTGACCCAATCACATTATGCCAAGTGTCAAACCTATATTTAATCTTGTCTTTGATCATCTTACATGATTAAAAGACATATAGCAAGCTTATGTGTAGTGCCATGTGTCACCATCTCATGGTGTCACATATCACCCTGTGAAATGACCAAAATACCCCTGTGTCTTAATTTTGAGTTCTCAACCCAAAATAATTATTTCTCTTCTTCTAATCAATTTATATCAAATATAAATTAATTAATTAATCTTTATTAATTAATTTCTTATTAATTAAATTCATATTTAAACACTTTAAATGTAAATTTAACTTATACTATACATCCAATAACCTAGATTTGGTTTCAAGCCATGCTAAGGACTTTGCAATCTAATTACAAACCAAACCTATTTAATTAATCAATTAAACTCTTTAATTAATTAAGTAAATCATATCTAATTTAGTGATTACTTGTGTATGTGTGTGACTTATTAGGCTTATCACTAATTGGCAATGAGACATGATATCAACTCTTAACATCATCATAATTCTTTCTTACCATAAACGATTTCTCTAAATCATTTTATGCGGCTCATAGACTATGGTTAACACCTAGCATAGCATGCCATAGCCACCCAATCAGTAATAAGGTTTACCTTAAATGAACCTATAATCATATGTTACCATGCACTAGAATCTCTTTGTTACAAAATCCCAATTCAAGCTGGAGTCATGGTTTATGTCAAACCCCATTTGCTATGAATATTATGTTCTCTTTTAATTCCAGTTCTTGATTAAAAAGATTTTCTCATCAGAAACTCTTTTCTGAATAAATTTATCTGTCCTAGCCAGGAACCTGAAACATCAAGAACAATTAAATGAACATAGGATTTTATCCCTATTTACTTAGGGTAACAGATTCCATCTTGATCAACACCTACCTCCATATATAAAGTAGGAGCCAACACATGCCCATATACCCATACACAGTACAAATATGAAAGCAGTATCAAACTCAATCCACCTATATACAAGATAACTGTGCTATCTCAGGTCTAAAGATTATATGCACTAATATGATTTATGACAATGCATTGACAAGAGTAAACTCTATGTGCTTGTCATAAGTGTTACTGGTTTGACCTACTTATCATGTATAAGTGCCTATCATGTTTGTTATATAGCATGAAACTCACAATTCCATCTTATTTATATCTCATATAAATAACTTGGGAACAAATATGATTACAATCTTTCTGGAAAAGTCATGTTCTTATTGTGAAGTATCCTAGATTGTGAACCTATTAAAGATACTTTGTGCTAGAAATACTGTCACCCATATTCTTAACAACTTAAGAATAGAATTTCTAACAAAATATCAATGGACCTTTTCTATTACACATAAATATATTATGTAAACAGAAAAGTGAAAATGCCTTTTATTAATTAAAATATATATAAGATACATACTAAATGATATACTCTAGGACATACTACTAATAATCTCCCACTAGCACTAGAGCCATTCATTACAATACCTAGACCCATCTTCTCAAGATGTCTGTCTAACTATGCTTGTGATAAAGGCTTAATGAATGGATTAGCTGAATTTTTTGCTGATGATATTTCCTGCATGGCTACATCGCCATGCCCAACTATTTCTCTGATAATGTGGTAGTGCCTTTTTATGTGTTCGGATTTCTAGTGAGACCGGGGTTTCTTATATCCAAATATCTTCTTTTGCAGCATCTGATGCAGTAATATACTCGGCCTTGGTAGTGGAATCTGCAGTCGTGCTCTGTTTGGAACTCTTCCAACTGACTGCACCTCTATTATAAATGAACACATATCCAGAGGTAGACTTTCTATCATCGATATCTGATTGGAAATCAAAATCAGTATAACCATCCAATTATAAGTCTCCACCTCCATAAATCAAGAATAAATCCTTAGTTCTTCTCAAGTACTTAAGGATATTCTTGATAGCTATCCACTGTTCCAAACCTGGATTGGATTGATACTTGCTAGTCAAACTAACAGCATATGCGATATCCGGCCTAGTACACAACAATGCATACATTAAACTTCTAATAGCTGAAGCATATGGAATTCTTGCCATTTTATCTCTTTCTTCAGGTGTCTTTGGAGACATCTCTTTAGAAAGGTGGATACCATGTCTCACTGGTAACAATCCTCTCTTGGAATCAAGCATGTTAAACCTCTTTAACACCTTTTACAAGTATAGACTTTGGGATAAACAAATTATTCTTTTCGCTCTATCTCTATAGATGCGAATCCCAAGAATATAGGTTGCCTCCCCTAAGTCTTTATGGAGAATGTATTTGACAACTATACCTTTATAGTTGTCAACATACCTGTGTCATTACCCATCAACAAAATACCATCCACATATAAGACAAGGAAGTGATAGCACTGTCATTAACCTTCTTATATACACACTGCTCATCCTCATTTTTGATAAAACTAAATGACTTAATGGCTTCATCAAAACGGATGTTCTAACTCCTCGAAGCTTGTTTCAACCTATAAATGGATCGCTTTAGCTTGTATACTTTGGAACCATCTTGGGATTCAAAACCCCTAGGTTGTTCCATGAACATATTTTCTTTAATGTATCCATTGAGAAAAGCTGTTTTGACATCAATATGCCAAATCTCATAATCATAGTATGCAACTATTGCTAATAGAATCCTAATTGATTTAAGCATGGCAACAGGCGAGAAAGTCTCCTCATAGTCGATTCCTTGCCTTTGGTGAAACCCTTTTGCTACTAGCCTTGCCTTATAGGTCTCTACCTTTCCATCAGAACCAATTTTCTTCTTGAAAACCCATTTGTTCCCTATAAGTACAACACCTTCAGATGGATCAACAAGATCCCAAACTTGATTCTTATACATGGAATCAATCTCGGATTTCATAGCATCAATCCATTTTGAAGAGTCTATATCTGATATAGCTTTTTCATAGGTAAATGGATCATCTCCACGATCAACTTCTTCATGAGTAGACAACTTTTATTCTTCTTCATGAAGGAAACCATACGTCATTGGTGGGTGAGATACCCTGGTTGTTCTACGAGGAACAGCTGTAGATGTTTCATCAATAGGTGTAGGTTGACTAGATGGATTCATATCCATTTGATCTGTTTGTTGGTCAAAATTCTCCAATTCTAACTCTATTTGCCTTCCTTTACCTCCTTCTTGAATAAACTGTTGCTCAAGAAATATGGCATCTTTACTTACCACAACCTTTTGTGATGTAGGCAAATAAAAATAATATCCAAAACTATCTTTTGGATATCCAACAAATCGACCCTTTTTTGATCTGGTTTTTAATTTATCAGTGTTCAGCTTTTGATATAAGCTGGACAACCCCAAATCTTAACATGCTTAAGACTTGGTTTTCTTCCATGCCATATCTCATATGGTGTGGAAGATACTGATTTTGATGGAATCCTATTCAGAATATACAAAGCTGATTCTAATGCAAATCCCAAAAGGATATTGGCATATCAGTATAGCTTATCATACTACGTACCATATCCAATAGGGTACGATTTCTCCTTTCAGATACACCATTCAGTTGTGGTGTTCCTGGAGGAATCAGCTGGGAAACAATGCCATGCTCTCTCAAGTATTCATCAAATTCAATATTCAAGTATTCACCTCCACAATCTAATCGAAAAGCTTTAATTCTTTTTTTTGTTTGATTTTCTACTTCAGATTTAAATTCTTTTGAACTTTTCAAAGGATTCATGTTTGTATTTCATCAAATACAAATACCTAAACTTTGATTTATCATCAGCAAAGGTAATAAAGTAATGAAAACCATCTCTAGCAAATTCCTTAAATGGACTACATACATCATTATGTATTAGCTCCAAAATATTTTTAGCTCTTAGCTCTTGTCCTCCAAAGGGTGTTCTAGTCATTTTGTCCTGAAGGCAAGATTCACAAGTTGAAGTAGGCTCAGAGCCCAATGAGGATAGAATCACCATTTTCTCCAGTTTTGTAATCCTATCTTCTGCAACATGACCTAACCTTAAGTGCTAAATATATTTTGAACTTGAGTTGATTTTGTTAGTAGTATGCCCTAGAGTATATCATTTAGTATGTATCTTGCATATATTTTACTAATAATAAAAGGCATTTTCACTTTTCCGTTTACATAATATACTTATGTGTAATAGAAAGGTCCATTGATATTTTGTTAGAAATTCTATTCTTAAGTTGTTAAGAATATGAGTGACAGTATTTCTAGCACAAAGTATCATAAATAGGTTCACAATCGAGGATGCTTCACAATAAGGACATGACTTATCCAGAAAGATTGTAATCATATTTGTTCCCAAGTTATTTATATGATATGTAAATAAGATGGAATGGTGAGTCTCATGCCATATAACAAATATGATAGGCACTTACAGATGATAAGTAGGCCGAACCAGTGACATTTATGACAAGCACATGGAGTTTACTCTTGTCAATGTGTTGTCATAAATCATATTAGTGCATATAATCTTTAGACCTGAGATAGCACAGTTATCTTGTATATAGGTGGTTTGAGTTTGATACTGCTTTCATGCTTGTACTGTGTATGGGTATATGGGCATGTGTTGGCTCTTGCTAGTTATATATGGAGGTAGGTGTTGATCAAGATGGAATCTGTTCCTCTAAGTAAATAGGGATAAAATCCTATGTTCATTTAATTGTTCTTAATGTTTTAAGTTCCAGGACAAATAGATTTATTCAGAAAAGAGTTTCTGATGAGAAAAAATTTTTTAATCAAGAACTGGAATTAAAAGAGAACATAATATTCATATCAAATGGAGTTTGACATAAACCATGACTACAGCTCAAATTGGGATTTTGTAACAGAGAGATTCTAGTGCATGGTAACATATGATTATAGATTCATTTAAGGTAAATCTTATTACTAATTGGGTGGCCATGGCATGCTATGCTAGGTGTTAACCATAGTCTATGAGCTGCATAAAATGATTTAGAGAAATCATTTATGGTAAGAAAGAATTCTGATGATATTAAAAGTTGATATCACGTCTCATTGCCAATTAGTAATGAGCTTAGTAAGTCACATACATACACAAGTAATCACCAAATTAATTATGATTTAATTAATTAATTAAAGAGTTTAATTGATTTATTAAATAGGTTTGATTTGCAATTAGATTGCAAAGTCCCTAGCATGGTTTGAAACTAAATCTAGGTTATTGGATGTATAGTATAAGTTAAATTTATGTTTAAAGTGTTTAAATATAAATTTAATTAATGAAAAATTAATTAATAGAGATTAATTAATTAATTTATATTTAATATAAATTGATTAGAAGAAGAGAAATAATTATTTTGGGTTGAGAACTCAAAATTAAGACACAGGGATATTTTGATCATTTCACAGGGTGACATGTGACACCATGAGATGGTGACACATGGCATTACAGATAAGCTTGCCATATGTCTTTTAATCATGTAAGATAATCAAAGTCAAGATTAAATATAAGTTTGACACTTGGCACAATGTGATTGGGTCAATTAAACCAAGAGCCAATCAGAAAGTAACATGTGGCAAGGGTTTTAAATGATGACCTAGCTATATAAGTGTTGTTATGAAAGAGTAAAACGTGTGAGCTGCTATTCTTCTTTGGTGTCGCCACCCAAAGAACATCTCCCCTCTCTTCTTCTTCATCTCTCATCAATTCAAAGAGATTAGAAAACAATCTCTTGAATTAAAAATACTAGAAATTGTTTCTAGTATCCTGTTTACATCTGTAATCTCTTAAAAGGCAAAACTTGATTTTCTAATTCATAGAAAAAGCTTTAGAAGCTGTTCAAGGGTTGCCATAGGTGATCTTGGTGTGGACAAGCTAGAGGGACAACATCTGGTGTCCTAAAGACGCATCCCAAAGGTGCCAAACACACTGCAGTGCATCAAAAGGTTAGTGCACTTGTTCTTGATCTAATCTAGGGTTCTAATAATTAATCTGATTAATTATAAAATCTTAAATGGCAAATGTAGATCCAAAAATATATTAAAAGAGATTTAATATGCTGTTTATCATTGAAATCAAATAGATAAAAATAAATCTTGCATGATGCATGTGACCCTAGATACAACTCAACTCAACTCAACTAAGCCTTTATCCCAAAAATTTGGGGTCGGCTATATGGATTCGCTTTTTCCACTCTGAACGATTTTGGGTTAAATCCTCAGAAATGTGTAATGCTTCTAAGTCATGCTGTACTACTCTACTCCAAGTCAATTTAGGTCTACCCCTTTTTTTCTTTCTATCCTCTAGCCTAATGTGCTCTACTTGTCTAACTGGAGCCTCCGTATGTCTACGCTTCACATGACCAAACCACCTCAATCTCCCTTCTCTTAACTTATCTTCAATTGGCACCACTCCTACCTTTTCTCTAATACTTTCATTACGGACTTTATCTAGTCTAGTATGACCACTCATCCACCTTAACATTCTCATCTCTGCAACTCTTATCTTAGATGCATGCAACTCTTTCAGTGCCCAACACTCACTACCATATAGCATAGCCGTATGGTAAAATTTTCCTTTTAATTTATTGGGAATCTTACGATCACATAAAACTCCCGTGGCACGTCTCCACTTCAACCATCCGGCTTTAATCCTATGACTAACATCCTCCTCACATCCCCCATCTACTTGAAGGACTGAGCCTAGATATTTAAAGTGATTACTTTGGGAAAGTGCCACTCCATTCAAACTAACTCCTTCCCTATTACCAGTTTGGCCTTCACTGAACTTGCAATGCATGTATTCTGTCTTCGTTCTACTTAACTTAAAACCCTTTGACTCTAGAGTACTTCGCATGTGACCCTAGATGAAAAATTTTAAATTTCAATGATCTAAACTTGTATTTTTCATACTTCTGCTCCTTCAATTGGTATCAAAGCCACTATATTTGCCATTTAGATTGTTGATTATATGATTTAATTGTGTGGTTTGATCATGAGATGGTAGATCCATTGCTGGTTGCAAAGAAAGGTGGTGGTTTAGTGACCAACACCATTGGTGCGCACACTTTGTGGTCACCAATGGTGTGCGCAAGGTTTGGCTTCTTAATTTACAATTGTTGTATGATCTAAAAGCTCATCCTATGTCTAATTAAATTTTTTAATTAGAGTTTTAATCACACAATTAAATTTTGATTCAGATCTAAATTTTTAAAATTGTTTGAATGTGATTCAAATATGAATTTTTAAAATTGTTTGAATGTGATTCAAATCTGAATTTTAAAATTTTTTGAATGTGATTCAAATTTTAATTTTTAAAATTGTTTGAATGTGATTCAAATCTGAATTTAAGTTGTTTAAATGTGATTCAAATATGAATTTTTAAATTGTTTGAATGTGATTCAAATATGAATTTTTAAAATTGTTTGAATGTGATTCAAATATGAATTTTAAAAGTTGTTTGAATGTGATTCAAATCTGAATTTTTAAAATTATTTGAATGTGATTCAAATCTGAATTTTAAAAGTTGTTTGAATGTGATTCAAATCTGAATTTTTAAAATTGTTTGAATGTGATTAAAATCTGAATTTTTAAAAGTTGTTTGAATGTGATTCAAATCTGAATTTTTAAATTTATTTGAATGTGATTCAAATCTGAATTTTTAAATTTGTTTGAATGAGATTCAAATCTGAATTTTTAAATTTGTTTGAAACATATTCAAATCTGGATTTTTAAGTTGAATATGAGATATTCAATTTAATTTAAGTATGTATGTTTTATTTAATTGTTGAATAGTGATATAAATGATGGATGATCATGGACTATAAAAGACCAATGTGATTGGATTTATTTCTTTTATGTTTCTTTGGGTTGTAATTTAATTAATTAATTTTAATTTATTTTGGGCATGTATTATTAAGGTTGTAATAATTTTGGGTTGTACTTTCATTTATTTAGTTCTTGTAAATTTGCCTTGGTATACCAAGGATTACTATGTAATATTGGATTGCAAGAAGATCAAGGAGGTCAAGAGCATTAGTGGGACCAGTTGGAGGAATTCAATATCAAGTGTTGATTATGTACTCCTTTAGCAACTCTTGTAATATGAATAAATGAAATGCACCTAGGAATGCCCTAATTCAATTCTTAGTGGCTCAGAATTGAATCCCTTAGAAAGTCCATGATCATACCATATTTACTATTTATCCATGAATGCATGAGATGTATGGGAATGTATGCAACTATATGATATATGCATGCTAAATGGATAATGTGCAAAGTGAGACCTTAATAGTAATTAGGATAACCACAAAATCTTCCAAACAAATGATTAAGTTGGATATGGTAGAATTAAAGTAATTATAATATGGGCCTTCCATTGAGGCAATTATTTTAATAAATTTTAAATACTTGCATAAGATGCAATTAATTTAAGAGATTTTCATAAGAATAATTGTTAATCATGAGATGTTGTAAATATGTAAATGGTTTGGTGGCCAATATTGAATGTACCTGAGGACATTAAAATTATTTGCATAATTACTAGCTCAATGGGATCAATTTAATTAATGCAAGATAAGTCAATAATGGATATACCTGAGATTTTGAGCATTAGGGGCTAGGTAAAATATTAAACCTCACATGAGATGTGATGGGCAAGGAGTTACTCACTTATAGTTTATTGTAATTCCAATAATGGACGTACCTGAGGATGATTAATAGAATTATAAGAATTCAATCACCCACTAGAAATTCATCCAACTAGGATTTTCGTTTTCTATTTTGGAAGTTTAGGATTCGCTAAGTTAGTGGGATGACCAATTTGATTAAAAGACCATAATCATTTTGGTTAATTACATGATACATTTACTAATTAATCTGGTTATTTTCTGCCGTTAATTTTCTAATAATAATGAGCACAAAATAACCACCACCATCCAATATTCTTGCAAGCATACTTGATCACAATAGGTTGACAGGATCTAATTTATTTGATTGGCTAAGAAATTTGAAACTTGTCCTGAACCTTGAACATATAGGATATATTCTAGACTCAAATGTTCCTAGTCCCTTACCGCCAGAGGCCACTCAAGAGGAACATAAAACTTTAGACAAGTGGAAGGAGCATGATATGAGAGCTAAGTGTTAAATATTTGCTTCCATGAGTAATGAGTTACAAAAGCAGCATGAGACCATGCAGAGTGCGAGTGAGATCCTCCTTCACCTACAAGAGTTGTATGGTGAGCACAGCAGGAATGCTAGGTATGAGATATCTAGGTAGCTATTCCGCATGAGGATGCCTGAGGAACAGAATGTTGGGGATCATGTCCACAAGATGATTCGGCTGATTGAGCAGCTGGAACATCTTGACTTTAACATGGATTTCCAATTGCAGACGGATTTGATCCTTCAGTCCCTTCCTGAGTCATTTGGAAATTTTGTGATAAATTTCCATATGACTAAACAGGAATGCACCTTGGCTGGTTTGCTCAACATGCTAGTTATTGCCCAAAAGAATATATCGGGCAATAAAGGAAAAGAGGTAGCTTTGATTGCATCTTCTTCTGCTGGAAAGTCCAATAAGAAGAACGGCAATAAGAAAAAGAAACTTTAGATTCCTGGTCCTTTTAAGAAAATAGCCAAACAGAAAGGGAAGACTAAAGCTGTTGAAGGCAAAGGAAAATGTTTCTCTTGCGGAAGGATGGGCCTTTGGAATAGGAGCGCCAGTATAGCAATCTAAAAGAATGCAATGCCATGGTGAAAATCAACTCAAGTTCTAAATATATTTGGCACTTAAAGTTAGGTCATATTGCAAAAGATAGGATTGCAAAGTTGGAGAAAATGAGGATTTTATCTTCGTTAGGTTTTAGACCTACTCCAACTTGTGAATTCTGCCTTCAGGGCAAAATAACTAGATCACCCTTTGTTGGACAAGGGCTAAGAGCTAAAAATATTTTAGAGCTAATACATAGTGATATATGTGGTCCATTTAAAGAAATGGCAAGAGTCAGTTTTCATTATTTTATTACCTTTACTAATGATAAATCAAGGTTTGGGTATTTGTATTTGATGAAATACAAACATGAATCCTTTGTAAAGTTCAAAGAATTTAGATCTGAAGTAGAAAATTAAACAGGAAAGAATATTAAAGCTCTTCGATCAGATCATGGAGATGAATACTTGAGTACTAAATTTAATGAATACTTGAGAGAGCAAGGCATTATTTCCCAGCTGACTCCTCCAGGAACACCACAGTTGAATGGTGTATCTGAAAGGAGAAATCGTACCCTATTGGATATGGTACGTAGTATGATGAGCTATACTGATATGCCAATCTCCTTTTGGGGATTTGCATTAAAATAAGCTTTGCATATTCTGAATAGGATTTCATCAAAATCAGTATCTTCCACACCTTATGAGATATGGCATGGAAGAAAACCAAGTCTTAAGCATGTTAAGGTTTGGGGTTATCCAGCTTATATCAAAAAGCTGAACACTAATAAATTGGAAACCAGATCAGAAAAGGGTCGATTTGTTGGATATCCAAAAGATAGTTTTGGATATTATTTTTATTTGCCTACATCACAAAAGGTTGTGGTAAGTAGAGATGCCACGTTTCTTGAACAACAATTTGTTCAAAAAGGAGGCAAAGGAAGGCAAATAGAGTTAGAATTAGAGAATTTTGACCAACCAATAGATCAGATGGATATAGATCCATCTAGTCAACCTACACCTATTGATGAAACATCTACAGCTGTTCCTCGTAGAACAACCAGGGTATCTCACCCACCAGTGAGATATGGTTTCCTTCATAAAGAAGAACAAGAGTTGTTTACTCATGAAGAAGTAGATCATGGAGATGATCCACTTACCTATGAAGAAGCTATATTAGATATAGATTCTTCAAAATGGATTGATGCTATGAAATCCGAAATTGATTCTATGTATAAGAATCAAGTTTGGGATCTTGTTGACCCACCTGAAGGTATTGTACCTATAGGGAACAAATGGGTTTTCAAGAAGAAAATTGGTTCTGATGGAAAGGTAGAGACCTATAAGGCAAGACTAGTAGTGAAAGGGTTTCACCATAGGCAAGGAATTGACTATGAGGAGACTTTCTCACCTGTTGCCATGCTTAAATCAATTAGGATTCTATTAGCAATAGTTGCATACTATGATTATGAGATTTGGCAGATGGATGTCAAAATAGCTTTTCTCAATGGATACATTGAAGAAAACATTTTCATGGAATAACCTAGGGGTTTTGAATCCCAAGATGGTTCCAAAGTGCGCAAGCTAAAGCGATCCATTTATGGGTTAAAACAAGCTTCGAGGAGATGGAATATCCGTTTTGATGAAGCCATTAAGTCATTTGGCTTTATAAAAAATGAGGATGAGCCATGTGTATATAAGAAGGTTAGTGACAGTGCTATCACTTTTCTTGTCTTATATGTGGATAACATTCTATTGATAGGTAATGACACAGGTATGTTGACAACTATAAAGGTATAGTTGTCAAATACATTCTCTATGAAAGACTTAGGGGAGGCAACCTATATTCTTGGGATTCGTATCTATAGAGATAGAGCGAAAAGAATAATTGGTTTATCCCAAAGTCTATACTTGGAAAAGGTGTTAAAGAGGTTTAACATACTTGATTCCAAGAGAGGATTGTTACCGGAAAGACATGGTATCCACCTTTCTAAAGAGATGTCTCTAAAGACACCTGAAGAAAGAGATAAAATGGCCAGGATTCCATATGCTTCGGTTGTTGAAATTTTGATGTATGCAATGACGTGTACTAGGCTGGATATCGTATATGTTGTTAGTTTGACTAGCAGGTATCATTCCAATCCAGGTTTGGAACACTGGATAGCTGTCAAGAATATCCTTAAGTACTTGAGAAGAACTAAGGATTTATTCTTGATATACAGAAATGGTGACTTGTAATTGGATGGTTATATTGATTCTGATTTCCAATCAGATATCGATGATAGAAAGTCTACCTCTGGGTATGTGTTCATTTATAATTGAGGTAGAGTCAGTCGGAAGAGTTCCAAACAGAATATGACTGTAGATTCCACTACCGAGGATGAGTATATTGCTGCATCAGATACTGCAAAGGAAGCTGTTTGGATAAAGAAGTTCATAATAGAACTTGCAATAGTTCCTTCCATTGAGTCAGCAGTTCCACTTCACTGTGACAACAACGGAGCAGTCATAAAGGCCAAGGAACCCTGGTCTCACTAGAAGTCCAAACACATAGAAAGGCGTTACCACTGTGACACCCCTTACCCGTCTACAGTATATCCGAGTAAGTTATGTCACACGGTGTACCGGAATACTCTATTTTATCTTAATTAATTTTTATCATAGTTTTGAATATAACTTGTGAAGTATAATTCATTTAAGTTATTTATTGAAATTATAATTTATTTGAGGTTCCGAAAATTTTATAGAAAATCTGGCAGAGTACCGGCTAAAAATGGAGAAAACAGTTCTTCGGAACCTGTGAAAAACACTTCCAATAATCATATTCAATCATCTCAAACTCCAATATCAAAATCTCAACATTTTTCAATTTCATTGCTCAATCATTCATTTCATGTGATAATCATGTATAAATCACAGATAAACATTCACTTTTCCATTCATAAACACAATTCTCATTATTTACATGAACATCAAAATACATTACATAAGTTCAAT
This sequence comes from Hevea brasiliensis, assembly GCF_030052815.1. Classification (NCBI taxonomy): domain Eukaryota; kingdom Viridiplantae; phylum Streptophyta; class Magnoliopsida; order Malpighiales; family Euphorbiaceae; genus Hevea; species Hevea brasiliensis. Next base: position 33,846,469 of record NC_079495.1, on the reverse strand, counting down.
TACATATGAGAAAATAAAAGTTAGTTACAAAATACCAAAATGAAACCTAGTGTCCTACCAATGCACTGTAGATGGTGAGGTGACACGGACACTATGCAGAGCTGCAGGAGGTCTCACCCAGTCTGCGGTCTACTGGGCTCTCGGTCAGTATCTCCAGAACCTACGCGTGGCAAAAGCAACGCGCTAAGCAATAATGCTTAGTGGTGCAATAATAAAATAAAAGGAAATAACAGAAAATAAATATGTATTGAATGTATCGATGTCTTACTTGTTTTGTACTTGTTATATTCATTATTTCATTAAATTTATCCACTTTCATTTTTGATTGCCCAAGTAACCTATACTGGACGACTGGACTGGATAACGGGTAAACTGGCACTGGGTATCAAGTACCTCGAGCCGTCACACCATCGGTCACGTATGCATCTCCCGGTGTGCAACAGAACAGCTAATAAGCTGTAATGACAATAGGCACAAGGCCAAATATCAACACAAGGTCAGAATGGCTAAAAGCCATAAAATCACAGAATGGCATAATGCCATGTGCGATCGCTAATCGAACCCTATTGGCATGCCAAACTATCCAAACCAATCTTGTTAGGTATACTAGGGCATTTGATACTTTAAAATTCTTCAATTTTTGAATTTCAAGTTTTGATGTTACTATTCACTTCATTAGTCAACAAAAATGTTGACTTTTGCATAGAAAATAGGTACATTGGTTTTGACACTCCCAACATACCACATTTTGCATTCAAAACTTGTTGGCATTAATCACCAATACCATTTCTAAGCTTAAACTAAGGGAGCAGAATTTTCAGTTTTTGTATCCCAAATTTACTGTTCCATTAGTGACTGTTATAGTGGGAATTTGAGGAAATGGTAAACATGAAAGTTGTTCCTTATTTTGTCTAGTTGAATTTCTTTTTTTGAATCACTCCATTTGGAGTTTTGTAACTCCAGATATGGTCCAAAAACCACAGCTGGCCGGATTGCAAAACTGTAGAATTGACCATATCTACAGTGTAGTGAACAGTGACTGCCACTGCCTTGTTGGATAGGTTCTGGTCATAATTTGGGGTAGGTTTCTTCATGAAAGTTGTTTGTATATATCTTAACTTGTTTCTGTAAAAATTTCAGGTCAATTGACCCATTCTACAATGAGTTATGGCCAAATGAACAATTACTGTTCATTTGGTCATTCTGCAGATTCTGGTTGCAGGGTATCCGGATTGGGGCCAGTTTTTGGTCCACTTGCTTTGGTCTTTTGGGCATGATTTCTTCAGAAAAATTGTGCCATTATGTGTCTAATGTCATGTCTAATTGGCCAAATACCAATTGAACCTACACAACCAAAGATATGGCAGTCCAAACAGGCTGGACTCACAGCCTCACCTGCTGCTATCACTAGGCAGCCTACCAATTTGGTTTGTAACACTCTAGTTCACTTCAAATTATGGTCAACTTACCTCAAATGGTCACTAATTGACCATTAGAATGTTCACTCATCATTTCATAAGCCAAGTCCAAATTTCACTCCCAAAACCCTAATTTCCCATTATGATTCACACCACACACCTTAGTTAACACTTTCATTCCTTATATATATATATATATATATACACTTTAAACACCCTCTCTAATCCACTCTAAGCCCATATAAACCATCAAAGTCATAACCCTCACTAGGCAGCCGAATTCCCTGGTATACATACACATGAGTTTTAGTCCATTTAATTCACAATTTCATATTAATTTCAAGTCCCTAACTTGGAATAAAAGAAATATATGCATAAATAAGCACTAAACTCTTGTAGGGCAGAATTTTCCAAACTTAAACTTCACTTTCTTTCCTTTTCTAGGCTGCCAAACACTTTCCCAAGAGGTATGGACAAGTTTTAATGAAAGGTGTCTAGGGTTTAGTAGTGAAACAAAGAGAGAAAGGGAGCTTTGATTGAGAATCAATGGAGGGAGAGGGGAGAAGGGTTTCGGCTGGCTGAAGGAGAAGAAGAAGACCAGAATTTTTTTGGTCTATTTTGACTCTTTTAAGTGTTTTAAGAATGCTTGTTAACTTGTGATTGGTTAGGAGTAAGATAATGACATCATGTGATGTCATTATCCCTAATTTTCTTTATTCTTCTTTTCTTTTCATCTCTACTCATTTTCAATTTAATTTTTAGTAATGTTTATTCATATTTTATATCATAATAATTATTTACTCAACTGGACAAGTCGGCCAAAAATCGTCTCTGAAGGAGAAATGACCAAAATGCCCTCCGTTTGGCTTAACGGGTCAAAATTGTCTATACCGATTGAAAATTTTTTCTAAATATTTTTTTGGCATTCTAATGCCATAGGAACCTCAATGACCCTTCTCTGGAGTGCCAAAAATTATTTTATGAATTTTTCCCCTGGGTCTAGGGCTCCTAGTTGCGAGAACCGCAACTTTTCATTAGGTTATCCATCGTTAGGGCACCGGCTCGTTTAACTTGGTTGTATTTTATTTCTAAATTTTTTTCTAAATTTTTCTTATTAATATTTGAGTTAATTATAGTTCCTCACTTTAGTTTAAATATTTTTCCGGACGTTCTAGCTGTCCGGACCGACACTGGTCACCGGAACAGTAGAATGTACGGAGTTGCTACAGGGAGGGTGTTACAACTCTTCACCTCTAATTTAAATTTCGTCCTCGAAATTTACCTGATGCAAATAGTTGAGGGAACTGTTGCCTCATCATTTCTTCACTTTCCCAAGTTGCCTCCTCGGTGTTGTGGTGCCTCCAAAGCACTTTCACCAGTGGAATCTGCTTATTCCTCAACTCTTTCACTTCTCGAGCTAGGATCCGTATGGGTTCTTCTTCATATGTCAAATCTAGTTGTATTTCAATTTTTTCCCTGGAGATGACATGTGAAGGATCTGAGCGGTATCTTCTTAGCATAGATACGTGAAACACATTGTGGATCTTGTTCAGCTCTGGTGGTAAAGCTAGCCTATAGGCCACTGGACTTACACGTTCAATGACTTCATATGGGCCAATGAACCTAGGGCTCAACTTACCTTTTCTTCCAAACCTCAGTACCTTCTTCCACGGTGACACCTTGAGGAACACTTTGTCGCCAACCACATATTCTATTTCTTTTCTCTTCAGGTCGGCATAAGATTTCTGTCTGTTTGAGGCAACCTTCAGATTGGCTTTGATTAGTTTCACTTTCTCCTTAGTCTGTTTCACCAGATCTGGCCCCACCAGTTTGTCTTCGCCCAATTCAGTCCAGCACACTGGAGTTCTACATTTCCTCCCATACAGTGCTTCATACGGGGCCATTTGGATACTAGCTTGGTAGCTATTGTTGTATGCAAATTCTGCCAGTGGGAGGTATCTATCCCAACTTCCCTCAAACTCAATGACACAACTCCTCAGCATATCCTCAAGGACCTGACATATATTTCATGTTATTGTTATCATTTTAGTTCAATAGTTGTATTTGTTTAATTGGTTTCAATTGTTTACCTGGATTACTCTTTCTGATTACCCATCCGTCTGAGGATGGAAAGCTGTGCTGAAGTGGAGTTGTGTACCTAAGGACTCATGCAACTTCTTCCAAAATCTCGATGTAAACCTTGGGTCTCGATCGGATATGATGGAAAGTGGAATTCCATGCGATCTAACTATCTCAGCGATATACAATTACGCTAACTTCTCTAGTGAGTAGTCGGTCTAATTGGCGAAAGTGTCTTGACTTTGTCAATCTATCCACTATCACCCATCTTTGGATCATGTTTCTTACGGGTGAGAGGTAGACCACTTACAAAATCCATGGTGACCCGATCCCATTTCCATTCGGTATGTGTATGGTGTAGCAAACTGATGGAACTTGATGTTCTGCCTTGACTTGCTGACATGTCAAGCATTTAGTCACATAGTCAGCTATGTCCTTCTTCATACCAGGCCACCAATACTGGAGCTTCAGATCATGATACATCTTTGTACTTCCTGGGTGCATAGCATATACACTGGTGTGTGCCTCTTTTAGAATATTGGCCTTCAATTCCCCATCATCTGGTACACACAGTCTTCCTTTGTAATACAGACACCCATCTGCTTTCACCCCATAGTCAGTTGCTTTTCCCTCTGAGATTTTGCTCATAATAGCCATTAGCTTCTCATCTACTTTCTGCCCATCTAAAATCTGCAGAATGAGTTTGGCCTCACTTGCAACTCAGCCAAAATAGCTCCATCTCGAACCAAAGATAGACGGGCATTCAATGATCTCAAAGCTGTGATGGATTTTCTGCTCAAAGCATCAGCAACTACATTTGCCTTCCCAGGATGGTAGTCAATTACACAATCATAGTCCTTCAGGAACTCAATCCATCGTCTCTGTCTAAGGTTGAGCTCTTGCAGGTTGCAAGTATTTTAGGCTTTTGTGGTCCGTGTAAATGTAGCACTTTTCACCATATAAGTAATGCCTCCATATCTTCAGTGCGAAGATAATTGCTGCAAGCTCTAGATCATGGGTAGGGTAATTCTGTTCATGTGGCCTTAGCTGTCTAGAAGCATAAGCGACCACCTTCCCTTTTTGCATCAATACACACCCTAACCCATTATGAGAGGCATCACTGTAGACCACAAAGTCCTTTCCTGACATTGGCTGTGTTAACACTGGTACCTCTGTCAACATAGCCTTCAACTTCTCAAAACTGGTCTGACACTTGTCATTCCAGTTAAATCTGACATTCTTGTGTAATAACTTGGTCATTGGAGCAGCTATTAAGGAAAATCCCTTCACAAATCTCCTGTAATACCCAGCTAGCCCCAAGAAGCTTCTGACCTCAGTTGTATTCCTGGGAGGCTTCCATTCCATCACTGCTTCTATTTTCTTGGGATCCACCCTAATCCCATCAACTGACACTATGTGTCCAAGGAATGCAATCTCATTCAACCAGAAGTCACACTTGGACAACTTAGCATACAGCTTCTTTTCTCTCAGGGTTTGCAAAATAATTCTCAAATGTTCATGATGTTCTTCCCTAGTCTTGGAATACACCAAAATATCATCAATAAAGACCACTACGAACCGATCTAAGTATGGATGGAAGATACGGTTCATAAGGTCCATGAATGCTGCTGGTGCATTTGTTAGGCCAAAGGGCATCACTAGGAACTCATAATGCCCATACCGGGTCCTGAATGCAGTCTTTGGCACATCTACATCCTTCACCCTCAACTGATGATACCCTGATCTGAGGTCAATCTTAGAAAATACTCCTGCTCCCTTGAACTGATCAAACAGATCATCAATTCTAGGCAACGGATATTTGTTCTTCACAGTCACTTTATTCAACTGTCGATAATCGATGCATAGCCTCAAAGTCCCATCCTTTTTCTTTACAAACAGCACTGGAGCTCCCCATGGTGACACACTGGGGCGTATAAATCCCTTATCAAGTAACTCTTGCAACTGAGTTTTCAACTCCCTCAATTCAGTGGGTGCCATCCTATAAGGAGCAATGGAAATGGGTGTTGTACTCGGCAGTGTCTCAATAGCAAATTCAACTTCCCTTTCTGGTGGCAAACCAGGTAATTCTTTAGGAAACACATCTGGGAAGTCTTTTACTGTGGGTATGTCACTCAGGTTTGGCTTAGCCTGCCTAGTATCCACCACATGTGCTAGGTAGGCTTCACAGCCTTTTCTCATCATTCTTCTTGCAACTGTGGCTGAGATAACATTGGACAGGAAATCTGTCCTTTCACCCACAACAGTGATCTCATTACCTTCAAAGGTTTTCAAAGAAATTCTCTTCAATTTGCAATCAACTATTGCCTGATGACGTGACAACCAGTCCATTCCCAAAATCACGTCAAACTCATGGAAGGGCAACTCAATTAGGTATGCCAAGAATTCATACCCCTGAATCCTTAACGGGCAACCCTTGTATACTTTGTTCACCACTACACTGTGGCCCAATGGATTAGTGACCAGAATGTCTTGGTCACTCTCCCCTACTAGTATCCCCCTTTCTACGGGTAGGTTGATGCAGATGTATGAATGAGTGGATCCTGGATCCACCAATGCATGCACAGGTGTATTGTAGAGGGAGAACGTACCCCTGATGACATCCGGGGCATCTTGCTCCTCCTGAGCTCTCATGGCATAAGCTCTGGCAGATGGTCTGTTATCTGGCCTCTCTGCTGGCTCAGATGTAGGCCTCTGTGATGGTCCCGCTGCCTCAGATTTGCCAGATTTTCTACCCCTTTGTGGCACAGAGCAGTGCATGCGCTTGTGTTGGAGCATTGTAGTAGTTCTACGTGGGCGGTTCCTCGGTGATGCTATGTCGACCCACACCTTAGCGAGCACAGTCACTCTCCAACACTCCCCCTTATGCCACTTGAGCAATGTGGACATGCGAAGATCTTTGGGCTGGTCCCCTGAACCCCATCCTTGGAGAGCTGCCCACTGATGGTGTGGACTGACCTCTCCTAGGGGTAAACTGTGGCCTGGGCCCCTGAGACTGACCCTGACCTTGTGGCTGACCTGAACTCTGTGCACTTGGACCCTTGAACTTCTTCCCTGGTGCAGGAAATGAACTAGACTGACCATTCTGCTGTCTTTCCCTTCTAGTCTGCTCACTGATTCTTACTTTTTCAACTTTTATTGCAGCTTCCACTAACTTAGTGAAGTCAGTAATTCCCAAGGCAGTGATCATGATCTTTATGTTGTCATTTAGTCCCTCTTCAAATCTCTTACACCTTTCGGCCTCATTAGGGACTATCTCCCTTCCATAGCGGCTCAATCTGACGAATTCCTTCTCATACTCGGCCACTGACAGCTGTCTCTACCTCAGATTAAAGAACTCTCTTCTTCTCTCTTCCAGGTATACACTACCCACATATTTCTTCTTGAATTGAGAGAGGAAGAAGTCCCAAGTTATAACTTCTGGCTGCATTTTACTGGATACCGTGTCCCACCATTCATATGCATCATCTTGCAACAGAGATACAGCAGCCTCTAAATTTTGCTCTGGGGTGCAGTGGAGTTGTTTTAAAACTCTGCCTGTTCTGTTCAACCAATTCTCGGCTGTAATAGAATCATCTTCTCTCTTGCCAAAGAAGTCCACTGCTCCAAACATTCTCAATTTTTCTAGATGTGATTTTGGTTGTGGAGGTGGTGCTGGCATTACCCCGGCCATTTGTCTGAAGAATTCGGCCATTTGCTGGAACATGGCCTGTGGAGGCTGAGCAAGCTCTGCTTGAGCTGGCGGAGCAAGTTCTCCCATGAAGGAACGGAAGCGTGAAAAACACAAGTTTATACCATTGAATTCAAAAATTTTCACCTAGGGTCACATGCATCATGCAAGATTTATTTTTATCTATTTAATTTCAATGATAAACAACATATTAAAACTCTTTTAATATGTTTTTGGATCTGTATTTGCCATTTAAGATTTTAAAATTAATCAGATTAATTTTAGAACCCTAGATTAAATCAAGAACGATTACACTAACCTTTTGATGCCTGCGGCGTGTCTGCGCTTTGAGATTCGTCTTGAGGACACGGATGTTGTCCCTCTAGCTTGTCCACACCAAGAACACCTATGGCAGCCCTTGAATAGCTTCTAAAGCTTTTTCTATTAATTAGAAAATCAAGTTACGCCTTTTAAGAGATTAGAGATAAAGCAGACACTAGAAACAATTTCTAGTGTTCTTAATTCAAGAGATTGATGGCTAATCTCTTTGAATTGATAAGAGATGAAGAAGAAGAGATAAAAACCCTCAAAGTGGCGTGACAAAGGAGTGTGGCTGCTGGTTGCGTTTTATTTTCTCATAACAACACTTAAATAGCTAGGTTAACACATTAAACCCTTGCCACATGTCACCCTTTGATTAGCTCTAGGTTTAAGTGACCCAATCACATTGTGCCAAGTGTCAAACCTATATTTAATCTTGATTTTAATCATCTTACATGATTAAAAAAACATTTGGCAAGCTTATGTGTAAACCCATGTGTCACCATCTCATGGTACCACGTGTCACACTGCAAAATGACCAAAATGCCCCTGTGTCTTAATTTTGAGTTCTTAACCCAAAATAATTATTTTCTTCTTCTAATTAATTTATATCAAATATAAATTAATTAATTAATCTCTATTAATTAATTTCTCATTAATTAAATTCATATTTAAACACTTTAAATATAAATTTAACTTATATTATACATCCAATAATCTAGATTTGGTTTCAAGTCATGCTAGGGACTTTGCAATCTAATTGCAAACCAAACCTATTTAATTAATCAATTTAAACTCTTTAATTAATTAATTAAATCATATTTAAATAGGTGATTACTTGTGTATATGTGTGACTTACTAGGCTCATCACTAATTGGCAATGAGACATGATATCAACTCTTAATATCATCAGAACTCTTTCTTACCATAAATGATTTCTCTAAATCATTTTATGAACCTCATAGACCATGGTTAACACCTAGCATAGCATGCCATGGCCACCCAATTAGTAATAAGGTTTACCTTAAATGAACCTATAATCATATGTTACCATGCACTAGAATCTCTCTGTTACAAAATCTCAACTCAAGCTGGAGTCATGGTTTATGTCAAACTCCATTTGCTATGAATATTATATTCTCTTTTAATTCCAGTTCTTGATTAAAAAGATTTTCTCATCAGAAACTCTTTTCTGAATAAATCTATCTGTCTGGCAGAACTTGAAACATCAAGAACAATTAAATGAACATAGGATTTTATCTCTATTTACTTAGAGAGCAGATTCCATCTTGATCAACACCTACCTCCATATATAACTAGTAGGAGCCAACACATGCCCATATACCCATACACAGTACAAGTATGAAAGCAGTATCAAACTCAAACTACCTATATACAAGATAACTGTGCTATCTCAGGTCTAAAGATTATATGCACTGATATGATTTATGACAAAACATTGACAAGAGTAAACTCCATGTGCTTGTCATAAGTGTCACCGGTTGACCTACTTATCATTTATAAGTGCCTATCATGTTTGTTATATGGCATGAGACTCACCATTCCATCTTATTTATATCTCATATAAATAACTTGGGAACAAACATGAATACAATCTTTCTGGATAAGTCATGTCCTTATTATGAAGTATCCTCGATTGTGAACCTATTTATGATACTTTGTGCTAGAAATATTGTCACTCATATTCTTAACAACTTAAGAATAATATTTCTAACAAAATATCAATGGACCTTTTCTATTACACATAAATATATTATATAAACAGAAAAGTGGAAATGCCTTTTATTAATAAAAATATATACAAGATACATACTAAATGATATGCTCTAGGCATACTACTAACATCCCATACCCCCAGTCTCAGCTGCTGCAGGTGGAGCATGACTCTCCACTTCCTCCTCAACTGCTCTCTGTGATGTAGGGTCCATATCCTATTCAAAATAAGAAAGACAAACAGATCGGCATTAGTGTCACCTCGACTCTTACAAATGCAATGCATGGTATGGACTCAATCTAGGCCCAGAAACGCCTAAACCGTGCTCTGATACCACTAAATGTGACACCCCTTACCCGTCTACAGTATATCCGAGTAAGTTATGTCACACGGTGTACCGGAACACTCTATTTTATCTTAATTAATTTTTATCATAGTTTTGAATATAACTTGTGAAATATAATTCATTTAAGTCATTTATTGAAATTATAATTTATTTGAGGTTCCGAAATTTTATAGAAAATCCGGCAGAGTACCGGCTAAAAATGGAGAAAACAATTCTTCGGAACCTGTGAAAAACACTTCCAATAATCATATTCAATCATCTCAAACTCCAATATCAAAATCTCAATATTTTTCAATTTCATTTCTCAATCATTCATCTCATGTGATAATCATGTATAAATCACAGATAAACATTCACTTTTCCATTCACAAACACAATTCTCATTATTTACATGAACATCAAAATACATTACATAAGTTCAATTACATATGAGAAAATAAAAGTTAGTTACAAAATACCAAAATGAAACCTAGTGTCCTACCAATGCACTGTAGATGGTGAGGTGACACGGACACTATGCAGAGCTGTAGGAGGTCTCACCCAGTCTGCGGTCTACTGGGCTCTCGGTCAGTATCTCCAGAACCTACGCGTGGCAAAAGCTACGCACTAAGCAATAATGCTTAGTGGTACAATAATAAAATAAAAGGAAATAACAGAAAATAAATATGTATTGAATGTATCGATGTCTTACTTGTTTTGTACTTTTTATATTCATTATTTCATTAAATTTATCCACTTTTATTTTTGGTTGCCCAAGTAACCTATACTGGACGACTGGACTGGATAACGGGTAAACTGGCACTGGGTATCAAGTACCTTGGGCCGTCACACCATCGGTCACGTATGCATCTCCCGATGTGCAACAGAACAGCTAATAAGCTGTAATGACAATAAGCACAAGGCCAAATATCAACACAAGGTCAGAATGGCTAAAAGCCATAAAATCACAGAATGGCATAATGCCATGTGCAGTACTGCTAACTGAACCCTATTGGCATGCCAAACTATCCAAACCAATCTTGTTAGGTATACTAGGGCATTTGATACTTTAGAATTCTTCAATTTTTGAATTTCAAGTTTTGATGTTACTATTCACTTCATTAGTCAACAAAAATGTTGACTTTTGCATAGAAAATAGGTACATTGGTTTTGACACTCCCAACATACCACATTTTGCATTCAAAACTTGTTGGCATTAATCACCAATATCATTTCTAAGCTTAAACTAAGGGAGCAGAATTTTCAGTTTTTGTACCCCAAATTTACTATTCCATTAGTGACTGTTACAGTGGGAATTTGAGGAAATGGTAAACATGAAAGTTGTTCCTTATTTTGTCTAGTTGAATTTCTTTTTTTGAATCACTCCATTTGGAGTTTTGTAGCTCCAGATATGGTCCAAAAACCACAGCTGGCCGGATTGCAAAACTGCAGAATTGACCATATCTACAGTGCAGTGAACAGTGACTGCCACTGCCTTGTTGGATAGGTTCTGGTCATAATTTGGGGTAGATTTCTTCATGAAAGTTGTTTGTCTATATCTTATCTTGTTGCTTTAAAAATTTCAGGTCAATTGACCCATTCTAAAATGAGTTAGGGCCAAATGAACAATTACTGTTCATTTGGTCATTCTGCAGATTCTGGTTGCAGGGTATCCGGATTGGGGCCAGTTTTTGGTCCACTTGCTTTGGTCTTTTGGGCATGGTTTCTTCAGAAAAATTGTGCCATTATATGTCTAGTTTCATGTCCAATTGGCCAAATACCAATTGAAGCTACACAGCCAAAGATATGGTAGTCCAAACAGGCTGGACTCACAGCTTCACCTGCTGCTGTCACTAGGCAGCCTACCAATTTGGTTTGTAACACTCTAGTTCACTTCAAATTATGGTCAACTTACCTCAAATGGTCACTAATTGACCATTAGAATGTTCACTCATCATTTCATAAGCCAAGTCCAAATTTCACTCCCAAAACCCTAATTTCCCATTATGATTCACACCACACACCTTAGTTAACACTTTCATTCCTTATATATATATATATATATATATATATATACACTTTAAACACCCTCTCTAATCCACTCTAAGCCCATCTAAACCATCAAAGTCATAACCCTCACTAGGCAGCCGAATTCCATGGTATACATACACATGAGTTTTAGTCCATTTAATTCACAATTTCATATTAATTTCAAGTCCCTAACATGGAATAAAAGAAATATATGCATAAATAAGCACTAACCTCTTGTAGGGCAGAATTTTCCAAACTTAAACTTCACTTTCTTTCCTTTTCTAGGCTGCCAAACACTTTCCCAAGAGGTATGGACAAGTTTTAATGAAAGGTGTCTAGGGTTTAGTAGTGAAACAAAGAGAGAAAGGGAGCTTTGATTGAGAATCAATGGAGGGAGAGGGGAGAAGGGTTTCGGCTGGCTGAAGGAGAAGAAGAAGACCAGAATTTTTTTGGTCTATTTTGACTCTTTTAAGTGTTTTAAGAATGCTTGTTAACTTGTGATTGGTTGGGAGTAAGATAATGACATCATGTGATGTCATTATCCCTAATTTTCTTTATTTTTCTTTTCTTTTCATCTCTACTCATTTTCAATTTAATTTTTAGTAATGTTTATTCATATTTTATGTCATAATAATTATTTACTCAACTGGACAAGTCGGCCAAAAATCGTCTCTGAAGGCGAAATGACCAAAATGCCCTCCGTTTGGCTTAACGGGTCAAAATTGTCTGTACCGATTGAAAAATTTTTCTAAATATTTTCTTGGCATTCTAATGCCATAGGAACCTCAATGACCCTTCTCTAGAGTCCTAAAAATTATTTTATGAATTTTTCCCCCGGGTCTAGGGCTCCTAGTTGCGAGAACCGCAACTTTTCATTAGGTTACCTATCGTTAGGGCACCGGCTCGTTTAACTTGGTTGTATTTTATTTCTAAATTTTTTTCTAAATTTTTCTTATTAATATTTGAGTTAATTATAGTTCCTCACTTTAGTTTAAATATTTTTTCGGACGTTCTAACTGTCCGGATCGACACTGATCACCGAAACAGTAGAATGTACGGAGTTGCTACAGGGAGGGTGTTACAACCACATTATCAGAGAAATAGTTGGGCAAGGCGATATAGCCATGTAGAAAATAGCATCAGCTGAAAATCTAGCTGATTCATTCACTAAGCCTTTGTCACAAGCACAGTTAGACTGATATCTTGAGAAGATGGGCCTAAGGTATTATAATGAATGGCTCTAGTGCTAGTGGAAGATTGTTAGTAGTATGCCCTAGAGCATATCATTTAGTATGTATCTTGCACATATTTTATTAATAATAAAAGACATTTTCACTTTTCCGTTTACATAATATATTTATGTGTAATAGAAAAGGTCCATTGATATTTTATTAGAAATTCTATTCTTAAGTTGTTAAGAATATGAGTGATAATATTTCTAGCACAAAGTATCATAAATAGGTTCACAATCAAGGATACTTCACAGTAAGGACATGACTTATTCAGAAAGATTGTAATCATGTTTGTTCCCAAGTTATTTATATGAGATGTAAATAAGATGGAATGGTGAGTCTCATGTTGTCACACCTTACCCCTCTGTAAAGCATAACATGATCCCGTATAATACCTAATGAACTACCGAACTTCACCTATCGATAACTCATTAAGTACCCTACAAGGGATTTTAAAACAATTTTCTTATTTTTGATAAGTGGTGAACATTTTCTAATAAGTATTTAAAACATTTAGTTAAAATTAAAACTAATTAATATTTTTGGTCTATTTTAGTTTTCCGCAAATTTTATAAAAATTTTGACAGAGTTCTATCTGTATTTTGAGAAACCAGTTCTTCAAATACTTGTAAAAAGCACTTCTAAAAATATTTTCTCAACAACTACTTCAATTTCACCATCAAACTCAATCCATTTCATCAACTCCACAATCATTTCAATCAATTTCTCAAGTTCAAAACTCAATAATTCTCAAAATACTAACAATACATTTCATTCAAATTAAATAAAATAGTCCCACTCATATTTCATTAGAGACAAAACAATTTATATATATATACATCATTACAAAATTTACATCAAAGGAAATTCAAACTAAATTTTTTTTATTACAAACTTCATACAAACTTTGTACAAGCTGCTCAAGACCCATTTATATGTCCATACTTTTATATGCAATATATACATCAAAAGAAATATTTACAATTAGGGTATAAATTATACCCGATGACTTTAAGCTGATAGCTCCTTACACCTCAGCAGTTCAGTCTGCTGCTCCTCTAGTCTCTGTATCTGCGACAGTAATAGAAGCTATCGCTGAGTACTAGGACTCAGTGGTGCACAACATACTAAAATAATTTTTATGCAAAACTTAAATCACATTTATTCAAAAATTTGGCTGAATATGAGAATTAAGTACAAATCATGCATTATGAGATGTTAAATGCAAACCAAGTTCATTTCAAAGTATCAAAACACATTTCATAAAACCCACAGTTAGATCATGCCATTCGAAACAAATAGAATCTCAATAGCCAGAGGCTAAAGAGAAATCACATCACAAGGCTAGCTAGCTCAAATATATGGATATCCATTCACATCCTCTTCTACTGGCACACCTCAACACTTCTCCAGAGAAGGAATCAAAATTCAAAACTAATTACTCCCACTAGTCATGCTAGTGAGGTGTTCAAATATATGGTCATGATACTGTGGTTTCAAAACTTATCTTAACAATTTGCTAAACATTGTCATTTCAAATATACACAACTAACTTTCCACAATTTAAATCAAAACATCATAAAAATTGTCATAATTCACTGATTCAAATTATTCAAAACAATATGCAGAAATAATTTACAAAAGTTATACGTTGTGCACAAACCTCAAGCGAGTCGCCTCTTGGCCTCGACTCGGTTCCTCGGGTTCTTTCCCGGTATTCTCTCCAACTAAAACACACAATTTTATAATGTTTCAGTACCATAATTTAACATAAGTCTAAAAATAAATTTAGCTTTATTTTTACTTAGCTCTAACGTGCTAAACTCGACATTCTTGAAATTTTGTGTTTCGGGTTACTATTCACTGCACTATTCAAGTCAAATTATTGACTTTCTAAGGCTTAATAGGTATGGGAACTCCAACTTCACCCACATACCACATTTTGGTCACTAAACTTATTGGTTTTGGTCATTTTCTCAAAACATAGATCTTTTAGACAAAATGGCCAAATTTTCAGTTTTGGTGTCCCCAATTATACTATTTTATTAATCAGTTTACTGTTGGAATTTGATAAAACTTTCTTCATAGAAAATGTTTCTTATTGTCTTAAGTTTATTCTCCTTTTTGAATCACCCCAATTGGAGTTTTGTAGCTCAAGTTATAAGTAAATTATATTTACTGTTCATGCTACAGAATTTGGTTCTACAGATTTGTTGCTCCAACTTTGTTCAATAATTTGATCAAGTTAAGTCCATAATTTGGTCTAATTTTTTTCATATGAAATTTTATACTATGTCTTAGGTTTCCATCGGTTCAAGAATCACCTAAATCGGAGTTTTCTAGAGAGAGTTATAGCCATTGAAACTTTACTGTTCAAATGGAAAATCTGCAATCTGCAGATTCAGTGACCCAACTTTGCTCAGTAATTTGATTTGGTTAATGGAATAATTTGGGTTTGTGTTCTTCATGAAAGTTTTAGATCTATATCTCATCTAACCACTGGTAAAATTTCAGGTCATTTTGACCTTCCTAGCTCAAGTTATGACCAAATGAATAAATACTATTCATTTGGCCAGGTTGTGCAGAGGCAGCCTGTAATTTTTCAACTTTGATCAATTTGTTCACTAGGTTTTAGTCACTTTTTGGGCATGCTTCCTAAATGAAAATTGTGTCATTTAGTGCCTATTTTCATCCTTAATTGGTCCCATATCCATTGGATTTGTAAAATTTCATTTTTGATCCCTCAAAGGGAATTTTGGTCATACTGCCAGCACATGACCTTATCCAATCCCAATTGGCTTTTAATTCCAACACTTCTAACACATCTCATTTGGTCACAAATGACCATTTTTCACTTCACATTAGGTCAAAGACACCATTTACAAGTTTTTCACATTTTTAGTCTCTAAACCATAATGTCCAAACCCTAATTCACTAACCTCATGCATTTAGCTACCTTCAAAGCTTTTAATCCTAACCCTTCAACTAACTAAAGTTCTTAAACCCATTCAAACTATTCAAATCATGCAAATCATCCTCATAACCAAGCTGGCCAAAAATCAGTTTAGTCCCTCAACCAATTTTTCTTTTCATTTCAAGTTTGTTTCTATGCTCTTGATGCTATACATACACTAATTAAACTAAAAACTTGAAGTTTGCATTACTTACCTTGTTAGGTGTCTTTGAACTTTCACTTCCTCTCAATTTTCTTCAATTCTTTGATGACCAATCTTCCTCTCAAGTGATTAAATCAAGTTTTTGTGAAGCAAGTATGGGAGGATTTGGGGTTTAATGGTGGTTTCAAAGCTTGAAGCAAGCTTTAATGGAGGTTTACAATGGTGAGGGAAAGAGAAACATAAATGGTGAGCAAGATGAGGCTTTTTACTTTTTTTTTTTCTTTTTTTTTTCTTTTGTTTTTATGCTTATAGAAGACCCAAAAATCCCAATTAAATAAATATATTAAGTATTGTTTTTATGGCATCATGCATGAGGTCATGCATGATGTCATCACCTTTTGACTTTTTCATTTTCCTTTTTTTTTATTTTTCTATTAGTTCTTTAATTTAATTCTCGATTCCAAAATTTTCTTTTCTCTGATTTTATTTGACAGTTAGGTCAGGAGTCAGCTCTCGGGGTCAATTGACCAAATTGCCCTTCGCCGGTTCAACCCGGTTTGCAAATAATTCTATATTTCTTCTGGTTCCCTAACCTAATTATTTGACTGGCTTAACAGTTCTTTTTCGTGATTTTCTCTTTTTCACTATGTTCATAAGGGTCCTAAGGACCACAGCGTCACTTTTTACGGTTCGAAATTTGAGTTTGAAATGACTTCGCAGTCCTTCCCGAGACGGTCACCCATCGCTGTGACTCTCGGCTCGTTTAACCTCTTATGTTCTATTTTTCTTATTTATACTTAACTAATTGAACATTACTAATTATTTGTGTTTATGGCTTCCCTAGTTGTCTTAAGTGTGGTTCTAATCTCCTTAATTGTTCGGACCGACACCGGTCACCGGAACAGTGAAATATACCAGGCTATGCAAATAGGGGTGTTACAATTCTACCCCCCTTAAATAAATTTCGTCTCGAAATTTTACCTGGTATTAATCTCTGAACAGCTGTGGGTGCTGTCTCCTCATGTCCTCCTCTTGTTCCTAAGTAGCCTCCTGGCCTGAATGATGGTTCCACAGCACTTTTACCAATGGTATCTGTTTGTTCCGTAGCTGCTTCACCTCATAAGCCAGAATCTCTATGGGTTCTTCTTCATATGTGAGGTCTGGATTCACTTCAATTTCCTCTATTGGTAGTACATTAGATGGGTGTGATCGATACCTTCTCAACATAGACACATGGAAGACATTATGTATCTTCTCCAACTCTAGAGGTAGTGCCAACCGATAAGCCAA
Source organism: Hevea brasiliensis (assembly GCF_030052815.1). Lineage (NCBI taxonomy): Eukaryota > Viridiplantae > Streptophyta > Magnoliopsida > Malpighiales > Euphorbiaceae > Hevea > Hevea brasiliensis. The sequence goes on along the minus strand of NC_079495.1, from coordinate 33,829,234 downwards.
AGGACCCACTCTTTCCAGAACCTCATATGGCCCAATGAAACGAAGACTCAGTTTCCCCTTTCTGCCGAATCTCATAATTCTCTTCCAAGGAGAAACATTGAGGAAAACTTTCTCACCCACTGCATACTCAATATCCCTTCTTTTCAAATCAATGTAGGACTTCTGACGGTCTGATGCACTTTTAAGTCGATCTCGGATCACCCTGATTTTCTCTTCAGTTTGCTGAACAATTTCGGGTCCAATCATTTTTCTTTCACCCACGTCATCCCAACACAACGGGGTTCTACATTTTCTGCCATACAAAGCTTCATATGGAGGCATCCCAATGCTTGCTTGGTAGCTGTTGTTATAAGCAAACTCAATCAAAGGCAAGTGTGTATCCCAACTGCCCTCAAATTCAATCACACAAGCCCGCAGCATGTCCTCCAAGATCTGAATTACCCTCTCAAACTGGCCATCTGTCTGTGGGTGGAATGCAGTACTGAAGTTCAATCTAGTTCTTAGGGCTCTCTGAAGACTACCCCAGAATCTAGAAGTGAACCTAGGAACTCTGTCTGATACGATGGATACTGGCACTCCATGCAGTCTCACAACCTCATCAATGTACAACTTGGTCAATCTTTCTAAACTGTAGTCCATCCAAACTGGCAGAAAATGAGCAGATTTAGTCAGTCTGTCAATAATGACCCAAACTGCATCATGACTCTTATGTGTCCTCGGAAGTCCCATCACAAAATCCATCGTTATTCTTTCCCATTTCCATTTTGGTATTGGTAGTGGATGTAACAACCCAGTGGGTACTTGATGCTCTACCTTCACTTGCTGACAAGTTAGGCATTTGGAAACAAACTCTGCCACATCTCTTTTCATACCCATCCACCAATAATGCTCCTTTAGCCCTCTATACATTTTTTGTGCCACCAGGGTGCATGGCAAATAGAGACTCACGTGCTTCCTTCAAAATGATCTTCCTCAATTCAACATCATCGGGAACACACATTCTGCCCTGGTGTAGCAATAGACCATCATCTCTGATTGAGAATTCTGGTTTTTTGCCCTGCCCGACTTCTTCTAACAGCTTCTGATACCTTTCATCATTCTGGGCAGCCATTCTAATCTGATCAATCAATACTGGCTGTACATGCCATGCAACTGCTGTCTGCCCATCATCATTAATCTCTAAGCTGGCATGCAATGATCTTAACTCATGTACCAAAGACAAAAGAGTAACTCATAGATTTGCCATAGTCTTGCGACTTAAGGCATCAGCCACAACATTAGCTTTCCCTGGCTGATAGTCTATCAGACAATCATAGTCTTTTATCAACTCTAACCATCTCCTCTGTCTCAAATTCAGCTCTTTCTGGGTGCCCAAATACTTCAAACTCTTATGATCTGTGTAGATGTAACACTTCTCCCCATACAAATAGTGTCTCCAGATATTAAGAGCAAACAATATAGCTGCAAGCTCCAAGTCATGTGTCGGATAATTCCTCTCATGCGATTTTAGCTGGCGTGATGCATAGGCAATGACATTTCGATCTTGCATCAATACACAGCCTAACCCATTGTGAGAAGCATCACTATAAACTGTGTATTCTTTACCCGGAGTAGGTAAAGTTAGGACTGGAGCTTCAGTCAAACATCTCTTCAATTCATCAAAACTCTATTGGCATTTATCTGTCCACTGAAATTTCACATCTTTTCTAAGCAGCTTGGTCAATGGAGATGCCAACATGGAGAATCCCTTCACAAATCGACGGTAGTATCGGCTAAACCAGCTGCGAATCTCTGTGACATTTTTGGGTGGCCTCCAATTAATGACATCTTTAATCTTACTTGGATCTACCTTAATGCCCTCTTCTGATACTACATGCCCCAAAAAGGATATCTCCTTCAACCAAAATTACACTTCGACAATTTGGCATATAGCTGTTTCTCTCTCAAAGTCTGCAGTACAATCTGCAGATATCTATCATGCTCTTCTACATTCCTCGAATAGACCAATATATCATCTATGAATACCACAACAAACTGGTCGAGGTATGGTCTGAAGATAGTGTTCATCAGATCCATAAAAGCAAATGAGCATTAGTTAACCCGAATGGCATAACCAAGAACTCATAATGGCCATAGCGGGTTCTAAAGGCAGTTTTAGGAATACTCTGCTCTTGTACTTTCAGCTGATAATAACCTGATCTCAGGTCAATTTTAGAGAACACAGTTGCACCTCTCAACTGATCAAATAAGTCATCAATGCGGGGCAATGGGTATCTGTTCTTTATTGTCACCTTATTCAACTGCCGATAGTCAATGCATAACCGAAGAGTGCCATCCTTCTTCTTTACAAACAACACCGGCACTCCCCAAGGTGACACACTAGGGCGGATAAAGCCCTTGTCAAGCAACTCTTGCAACTGTACTTTCAATTCTTTTAGTTCTGCTGGTGCCATTCTGTATGGCGTTATGGAGATTGGGTCCACACCAGGTATAACATCAATTTCAAACTGCACTTCTCTTTCTGGAGGTAATCCTGGCAATTTATCAGGAAATACATCCGGAAAATCACATACAGTAGGGATGTCTCTTAGTGCTGGACTCCCCACTTGGGTGTCTATTACATGTGCCAAGTATGCTTCACACCCCTTTCTGATCATTCTTCTGGCTAATGTAGCCAAAATGATGTTTGATGGCAGTAAATGCCTCTCCCCATGTATTACCACATCACCGTACAAAGGGAGACCAAAAGTGACTGTCTTCAGTCTACAGTCAATCATGGCATGATGCCTGGCTAACCAATCCATGCCCAAGATGATATCATACTCTCTGAAGGGCATTTCAATCAAGTCTGACAGGAAAACATGTCCTTGGATCACCAAAGGACAGTCTCTATAAATTCTGTTGACCCGAACCTCTTGTCCTAATGGACTAGTTACTAGCACTTCAAAACCCATTTGCACACATGGAACAGCAAGTGAACTGACTATGCTAGCACTAACATATGAATGGGTTGAACCCGGATCAAACAACACAAGTACATCTTGATCAGAGATAGAGAATGTACCGGCTACCACATCGGAAGTCTCAGCCTATTCTCGCTGTCTCATTGTGTAGACTCTGGCTGACGCACTTCCTTGTACAGATTGCCCAACCGTGCCCTGACTGCCAGAAGCAGTGCCTCTACCCTGCCTCTTCCTCTGCCAACTGACTGTGAACCTCTGGGAGCAGGACTCTGAATAGATCCCTCAGCAGTAGTAAGAGCTGGACCATATCTCGGAGACGGAGCACTAGTGCAGTCTCTTGCTAAATGACCCTTGCCTCCGCAGTTAAAGCAGGCTCCAGTGGCCCAATAACACTCCCCCCCATGAATCTTGCCACAAGTCTCACAGGGGCAGGCAGAATGTGAACCCCTGCTCGACTGCTGACCAGACCTAGGGGGTCTCTGTCCAGAGAATCGGCCCCTACCAAATCTTCCACCTCGACCCCTGCTGGGTCCACTAAATTTCTTCTTCTTCCCAGAAGTCCCACCAGAACTCGGCTCTACTGATTTTTCCCCCTTGTCTTTTTCTGATTTCTCAGCTTTCTCTGATTTTTCTTTCACTGGGGTTGCTTCTGATTCTATTCTTTCCAACTCAAGTGCTTGAGACATGAGCTCTGAGAAATTGCTGTGTCAAAATCCCACAACTTGCATCCTTATGTTGGGCTTCAAACCCGTCTCAAATCTCTTGCACCTTGCTTTGCTGGTAGTAAGGAGACTCCCAGCATAATGACTTAAGCGGGAGAACTCCCTCTCATACTCTGCCACTATTCTGTTGTCTTGTTTTAGACTAAAAAACTCTTGTAACTTCTGATCAACATATGCATCTGGGATGTATTTACATGCGAACTCTCGATGAAGTCATCCTGTGTCAAGATCGTAGTTCACCAAGGCGTGGGGATGGTCTTCCACCAATCATACGCATCCCCTTGCAGTAGAGACACAGAATACTCAAACTTCAGTTCATCTTGGCAGTGCAGCTTCTTAAATAGTATGTCCATTCTTTCAAGCCATTGCTCTGCCTCTAAAGGGTCCACTGTACCCTTAAATTCTGCAGCCCCATACTTCAGTAATTTATCATACTTTCTGGCTGAAGGCAGTGGTTGTGTCACAGGTGTCTGGGGTGGAGCTTGAGCAGGCATACCCCCGGCCATTTGTTGAAACATTGCTGCCATCTGCTGTGCAAACTGAGCAGGAAATTATGGCATTTGCGGGGCTGGTGCTATGGATCCACTGACATTCGGTAAAGCTGGGGCTTCCCCTTGTGCCTCAGCTTCAACAGATTGCTCAATTGAGCGATCCCCTTCTTCCATTTCAGTCTGAAGTAAGGTATCTTCTGAACAAATAACACATGGAGATTTCCCTACGTTAGTTCATATTCATGATGTAATGCACTGTATGTAACAAATATGGACATTGAGCAGTTGTACTTAACAAGAAAGACACAAATTCTCAAGTTAAAACATACTTCAAAAAATTTGCTCTGATACCACTAAAACATGTCACACCTTACCCCTCTGTAAGGCATAACATGATCCTATAGAATACCTAATGAACTACCGAACTTCACCTACAAATAACTCATTAAGTACCCTATAAGGGATTTTAAAACAATTTTCTTATTTTTGATAAGTGGTGAACATTTTCTAATAAGTAATTAAAACATTTAGTTAAAATTAAAACTAATTAATATTTTTGGTCTATTTTAGTTTTCCGTAAATTTAATAAAAATTTTGACAGAGTTCTGTCTGTATTTTGAGAAACCAGTTCTTCAAATACCTGTAAAAAGCAATTCTAAAAATGTTTTCTCAACAACTACTTCAATTTCACCATCAAACTCAATCCATTTCAACAACTCCACAATCATTTCAATCAATTTCTCAAGTTCAAAATTCAATAATCCTCAAAACACTAACAATACATTTCATTCAAATTAAATAAAATAGTTCCACTCATATTTCATTAGAGACAAAACAATTTATATATATATACATCATTACAAAATTTACATCAAAGGAAATTCAAACTAAATTTTTTTTTTATTACAAACTTTGTACAAGCTGCTCAAGACCCATTTACATGTCCATACTTTTATATGCAATACATACATCAAAAGAAATATTTACAATTAGGGTATAAATTATACCCGATGACTTTAAGCTGATAGCTCCTCACACCTCACCAGCTCAGTCTGCTGCTCCTTTAGTCTCTGTATCTGCGAAGCAATAGAAGCTATCGCTGAGTACTAGGACTCAGTGGTGCACAACATACTAAAATAATTTTTAAGCAAAACTTAAATCACATTTATTCAAAAATTTGGCTGAACATGAGAATTAAGTACAAATCATGCATTATGAGATGTTAAATGCAAACCAAGTTCATTTCAAAGTATCAAAACACATTTCATAAAACCCACAGTTAGATCATGCCATTCGAAACAAATAGAATCTCAATAGCCAGAGGCTAAAGAGAAATCACATCACAAGGCTAGCTAGCTCAAATATATGGATATCCATTCACATCCTCTTCTACTGGCACACCTCAACACTTCTCTAGAGAAGGAATCAAAATTCGAAACTAATTACCCCCACTAGTCATGCTAGTGAGGTGTTCAAATATATGGTCATGACACTGTGGTTTCAAAACTTATCTTAACAATTTGCTAAATATTGTCATTTCAAATATACACAACTAACTTTCCACAATTTAAATCAAAACATCATAAAAATTGGCATAATTCACTGATTCAAATTATTCAAAATAATATGCAGAAATAATATACAAAAGTTATATGTTGTGCACAAACCTCAAACGAGTCACCTCTTGGCCTCGACTCGATTCCCCGGGTTCTTTCCCGATATTCTTTCCAACTAAAACACACAATTTTACAATGTTTCAGTACCATAATTTAACATAAATCTAAAAATAAATTTAGCTTTATTTTTACCTAGCTCTAACGTGCTAAACTCGACGTTCTTGAAATTTTGTGTTTCGGGTTACTATTCACTACACTATTCAATTCAAATTATTGACTTTCTAAGGCTTAATAGGTATGGGAACTCCAACTTCACCCACATACCACATTTTGGTCACTAAACTTGTTAGTTTTGGTCATTTTCTCAAAACATAGATCTTTTAGACAAAATGGCCAAATTTTCAGTTTTGGTGTCCCTAATTGTACTATTTCATTAGTCAGTTTACTGTTGGAATTTGGAAAAACTTTCTTCATAGAAAATGTTTTCTATTGTCTTAAGTTTATTCTCCATTTTGAATCACTCCAATTGGAGTTTTGTAGCTCAAGTTATAAGCAAATTACGTTTACTGTTCATGCTGCAGAATTTGGTTCTACAGATTTGTTATTCCAACTTTGTTCAATAATTCGATCATGTTAAGTCCATAATTTGGTCTAATTTTCTTCATATGAAATGTTATATTATGTCTTAGGTTTCCATCGGTTCAAGAATCACCTAAATCGGAGTTTTCTAGAGAGAGTTATAGCCATTGAAACTTTACTGTTCAAATGGAAAATCTGCAGTCTACAGATTCAGTGACCCAAATTTGCTCAGTAATTTGATTTGGTTAATGGCATAATTTGGGTTTGTGTTCTTCATAAAAGTTTTAGATCTATATCTCATCTAACCACTAGTAAACTTTCAGGTCATTTTGACCTGCCTAGCTTGAGTTATGACCAAATGAACAAACACTGTTCATTTGGTCAGGTTGTGCAGAGGTAGCCTACAATTTTTCAACTTTGATCAATTTGTTCACTAGGTTTTAGTCACTTTTTGTGCATACTTCCTCAATGAAAATTGTGTCATTTAGTGCCTATTTTCATCCCCAATTGGTCCCATATCCATTGGATTTGTAAAATTTTATTTTTGGTCCCTCAAAGGGAATTTTTGTCATGCTACCAGCACTTGACCTTATCCAATCCGAATTGGCTTTTAATTCCAACACTTCTAACACACCTCATTTGGTCACAAATGACCATTTTTCACTTCACATTAGGTCAAAGACACCATTTACAAGTTTTTCACATTTTTAGTCTCTAAACCCTAATGTCCAAACCCTAATTCACTAACCTCATGCATTTAGCTACCTTCAAAGCTTTTAATCCTAACCATTCAACTAACTAAAGTTCTTAAACCCATTCAAACCATTCAAATCATGCAAATCATCCTCATAACCAAGCTGGCTAAAAATCAGTTTAGTCCCTCAACCAAATTTTCTTTTCATTTCAAGTTTGTTTCTATGCTCTTGATGCTATACATACACTAATTAAACTAAAAACTTGAAGTTTGCATTACTTACCTTGTTAGGTGTCTTTGAACTTTCACTTCCTCTCAATTTTCTTCAATTCTTTGATGACCAATCTTCCTCTCAAGTGATTAAATCAAGTTTTTGTGAAGCAAGTATGGGAGGATTTGGGGTTTAATGGTGGTTTCAAAGCTTGAAGCAAGCTTTAATGGAGGTTTACAATGGTGAGGGAGAGAGAAACGTAAATGGTGAGGAAGATGAGGCTTTTTACTTTTTTTTTTTCTTTTCTTTTCTTTTGTTTTTATCCTTATAGAAGACCCAAAAATCTCAATTAAATAAATATATTAAGTATTGTTTTATGGCATCATGCATGATGTCATCACCTTTTGACTTTTCCATTTTTCCTTTTTTTTTTCTATTAGTTCTTTAATTTAATTCTCGATTCTAAAATTTTCTTTTCTCCGATTTTATTTGACAATTAGGTCAGGAGTCAGCTCTCGGGGTCAATTGACCAAATTGCCCTTCGCCGGTTCAACCTGGTTTGCAAATAATTCTATATTTCTTCCGGCTACCTGACCTAATTATTTGACTGGCTTAACAGTTCTTTTTCATGATTTTCTCTTTTCCACTGTGTTCATAAGGGTCCTAAGGACCGCAGCGTCACTTTTTACGGTTCGAAATTTGAGTTTAAAACAACTTCGCAGTCCTTCTCGAGACGGTCACCCATCGTTGTGACTCTCGGCTCGTTTAACCTTTTATGTTATGTTTTTCTTATTTATACTTAACTAATTAAACATTACTAATTATTTGTGTTTATGGCTTCTCTAGTTGTCTTAAGTGTGGTTCTAATCTACTTAATTGTCCGGACCGACACCGGTCACCGAAACAGTGAAATATACCAGGCTATGCAAATAGGGGTGTTACACATGTCATATAACAAACATGATAGGCACTTATATATGATAAGTAGGCCGAACCAGTGATACTTATGATAAGCACATGGAGTTTACTCTTGTCAATGTATTGTCATAAATCATATTAGTGCATATAATCTTTAAATCTGAAATAACACAGTTATCTTGTATATAGGTGGTTTGAGTTTGATACTGCTTTCATACTTGTACTGTGTATGGGTATATGGGCATGTGTCGGCTCCTACTAGTTATATATGGAGGTAGGTGTTGATCAAGATGGAATCTGTTCCTCTAAGTAAATAGGGATAAAATCCTTTGTTCATTTAATTGTTCCTGATGTTTCAAGTTCCTAGCCAGGACAAATAGATTTATTCAGAAAAGAGTTTCTGATGAGAAAAATCTTTTTCATCAAGAACTGAAATTAAAAGAGAATATAATATTCATAGCAAATGGGGTTTGACATAAACCATGACTCTAGCTCGAATTAAGATTTTGTAACAGAGAGATTCTAGTGCATGGTAACATATAATTATAGGTTCATTTAAGGTAAACCTTATTACTCATTGGGTGGCCATGGCATGCTATGCTAGGTGTTAACCATGGTCTATGAGGTGCATAAAATGATTTAGAAAAATCACTTATAGTAAGAAAGAGTTCTGATGATATTAAGAGTTGATATCATGTCTCATTGCCAATTAGTGATGAGCCTAGTAAGTCACACACATACACAAGTAATCACCAAATTAAATATGATTTAATTAATTAATTAAAGAGTTTAATTGATTAATTAAATAGGTTTGGTTTGCAATTAGATTGCAAAGTCCCTAGCATGGCTTGAAACCAAATCTAGGTTATTGGATGTATACTATAAGTTAAATTTATATTTAAAGAATTTAAATATGAATTTAATTAATGAGAAATTAATTAATAGAGATTAATTAATTAATTTATATTTGATATAAATTGATTAGAAGAAGAGAAATAATTATTTTGGGTTGAGAACTCAAAATTAAAACACAGGGGTATTTTGGTCATTTCATTGGGTGACATGTGGCACCATGAGATGATAACACATGGCACTACACATAAGCTTGCCATATGTCTTTTAATCATGTAAGATGATCAAAGTCAAGATTAAATATAGGTTTGACACTTGGCACAATGTGATTGGGTCAATTAAACCAAGAGCCAATCAGAAAGTGACATGTGGCAAGAGTTTTAAGTGATGACCTAGCTATATAAGTGTTGTTATGAAAGAGTAAAACGTGTGGACTGCTGTTCTTATTTGGTGCCTCCACCCAAAGAACATCTCCCCTATCTTCTTCTTCATCTCTTATCAATTCAAAGAGATTAGCAAACAATCTCTTGAATTAAAAATACTAAAAATTGTTTCTAGTGTTCTGTTTACATCTGTAATCTCTAAAAAGACAAAACTTGATTTTCTAATTCATAGAAAAAGCTTTAGAAGCTGTTCAAGAGCTATCATAGGTGATCTTGGTGTGGACAAGCTAGGGGGACAACATCTGGTGTCCTAAAGACGCATCCCAAAGGTGCCAAACACACTGCAGTGTATCAAAAGGTTAGTGCACTTATTCTTGATCTAATCTAGGGTTCTAATAATTAATCTGATTAATTCTAAAATCTTAAATGGCAAATGTAGATCCAAAAATATATTAAAAGAGTTTTAATATGCTGTTTATCATTGAAATCAAATAGATAAAAATAAATCTTGCATGATGCATGTGACCGTAGATGAAAAATTTTGAATTTCAATGATCTAAACTTGTGTTTTTCATGCTTCCGCTCCTTCAGATTTTTACCTTGGCATTGCATTTTTTTAGATTGCTTACATTAGATTTGTATTTAAATTTATCTAAATAATAAAGTCTGTCATGTATATAACCCGAGTCAACATATTTATTTCCAAAATAAATATTACAAACATCATTTATAAATTGAAATTCATAACCACCTCTAGTCAAACTAAATATAGAAATGATGTTCTTAAAAGCATCAGGTACATGCAAAACTTTATTTAAATACAAAACATGTCCACACATGTATAAAGATTTAGATCCTATGGCTAAGGCTTCAATAGTTGAGTCATTGCCAATCCGGAGTCTAATATCTCGTTACTGCAGGCTTCTATTATTGGCTATACTCTGGGCAGTTTCTTTTCCAGTGCCCATCATTCTGGTAGTCGAAACACTTTCCTTTGCCTTTGTCAGCTTTAGTCTTCCCTTTCTCTTTGGCTATTTTCTTGCAAGGACCAGGAATCTGAGGTTTCTTTTTCTTATTGCCCTTCTTCTTGTTAGACTTTCCAGTAGAATAAGATGCAATCAAAGCTATCTCTTTTCCTTTATTGCCTGGCATATTCTTTTAGGAAATAACCAGCATGAAGGGACTAAAGGATCAAATCCGTCTGCAGTTGGAAATCCATGTTAAAGTCAAGATGTTCTAGTTGCTCAATCAGCCGAATCATCTTGTGGACATGATCCCCAACATTCTGTCCCTCAGACATCCTCATGCGGAATAGCTGTCTAGATATCTCATACCTAGCATTCCTGCTATGCTCACCATACAACTCTTCTAGGTGAAGAAGGATCTCACTCGCACTGTGCATGTTCTCATGCTGCTTCTGTAACTTATTACTCATGGAAGCAAACATGTAACACTTAACTCTCATATCATGCTCCTTCCACTTGTCCAAAGTTTCATGTTCCTTTTGAGTAGCCTCTGGAGGTAAGGGACCAGGAACATTTGAGTCAAGAACATATCCTATATGTTCAAGGTTCAGGACAAGTTTCAAATTTCTTAGCCAATCAGATAGATTAGGTCCTGTTAACCTATTGCGATCAAGTATGCTTGCAAGGATATTGGATGTTGGTGGTTGTTCTGTGCTCATTATTATCAGAAAATTAACTGCAGAAAATAACCAGATTAATTAGTAAATGTATCATGTAATTAACCAAAATGATTATGGTCTTTTAATCAAATTGGTCCTCTCACTAACTTAGCGAATCCTACACTTCCAAAGTAGAAAACGGAAATCCTAGTTGGATGGATTTCTAGTGGGTGATTGAATTCTTATAATCCTCTTGATCATCCTCAGGCACATCCATTACTGGAGTTACAATAAATTATAAGTGAGCAACTCCTTGCCCATCACATCTCATGTGAGGTTTAATCCTTTACCTAGTCCCTAATGCTCAAAATCTCAGGCACATTCATTATTGAATTATCTTGCATTAGTTAAGTTGATCCCATTGAGCCAGTAAATATGCAAATAATTTTAATGTCCTCAAGCACATCCATTATTGGCCACCAAACCATTTACATATTTACAACATCTCATACTTAACAATTATTCTTAAGAAAATCTCTTAAATTAATTACATCATATGCAACTATTTAAAATTTCTTAAAATAATTGCCCCAATGGAGGGCCCATGTTATAATTATTTTAATTATACCATATCCAACTTAATCATTTGTTTGGAAGATTTTGTGGTCGTCCTAATTACTATTATGGTCTCACTTTGCACATTATCCATTTAGCATGCATATATCATATACTTGCATACATTCCTATACATCTCATGCATTCATGAATAAATAGTAAATATGGTATGATCATGGACTTTCTAAGGGATTCAATTCTGAGCTACCAAGAATTGAATCAGGGCATTCCTAGGTGCATTTCATTCATTCATTTTATAAGAGTTGCTGAAGGAGTACATAATTAACACTTGATCTTGAATTTCTCCCACTGGTCCCACCAATGCTCTTGACCTCCTTGATCTTCTTGCAATCCAATTACATAGTAATCCTTGGCATACCAAGGCGAATTTACAAGAACTAAATAAATGAAATTACAACCCAAAATTATTACAACCTTAATAATACATGCCCAAAAATAAATTAAACTAAATTAATTAATTTACAACCCAAAGAAATATAAAAGAAATAAATCCAATCACATTGGTCTGTTATAGTCCATGATCATCTATTATGCATATCACTATTTAACAATTAAATAAAACATACATACTTAAATTAAATTGAATATCTCATACTCAATTTAAAAATCCAGATTTAAATATGATTCAAACAAATTTAAAATTTTATATTTGAATTTCATTCAAACAAATTTAAAAATTCAGATTTGAATCACATTCAAATAAATTTAAAAATTCAGATTTGAATAACTTTCAAACAAATTTAAAAAATTCAGATTTAAATCATATTCAAACAACTTTAAAAATTCATATTTGAATCACATTCAAACAACTTTTAAAATTCAAATTTGAATCACATTCAAACAACTTTAAAAATTCAGATTTGAATCACATTCAAACAACTTTTAAAATTCAGATCTGAATCAAAATTTAATTGTGGAATTAAAACTCTAATTAAACAATTTAATTAGATATAGAATGAGCTTTTATATCATACAACAATTGTAAATTAAAAACCCAAACCTTACACACACCATTGGTGACCACAAAGTGTGCGCACCAATAGTGTTCATCACCAAGCTACCACTATTCCTTTGCAACCAGCAATGGATCTATCATCTCATGATTATACCACACAATTACATCATATAATCAACAATCTAAATGGCAAATATAGTGGCTCTAATACCAATTGAATGAGTGGAAGCATGAAAAACACAAGTTTAGATCATTGAATTCAAAAATTTTTCATCTAGGGTCACATGCATCATGCAAGATTCATTTTTATCTATTTGATTTCAATGATAAACAACATATTAAAACTCTTTTAATATATTTATGGATCTACATTTGCCATTTAAGATTTTAGAATTAACAGATTAATTCATTAGAACCCTAGATTAGATCAAGAACAAGTGCATTAACCTTTTGATGCACTGCAGTGTGTTTAGCACCTTTAGGATGTGCCTTAGGACATCAGGTGTTGTCCCTCTAGCTTGTCCACACCAAGATCACCAATGGCAGCCCTTGAACATCTTCTAAAGCTTTCTAATCAATTAGAAAATCAAGTTTTGCCTTTTGAAAGATTACAGATGTAAACAGGACACTAAAAACGATTTCTAGTATTTTTAATTTAAGAGATTGTTGTCTAATATCTTTGAATTGATGAGAGATGAAGAAGAAGAAAAGGAGAGGTAGCCAAGGGTTGCGGCACCAAAGAGAGAACAACAGCTTGTGTTTTTGTACTTTCATCCTTACACTTATATAGCTAGGTCACTATTTAAAACCCTTGCCACATGTCACCTTTTGATTAGCTCTAAGTTTAATTGACCCAATCACATTGTGCCAAGTGTCAAACCTATATTTAATCTTGACTTTGATAATCTTATATGATTAAAAGACATATGGCAAGCTTATATGTAGTGCCATGTGTCACCATCTCATGGTGCCATATGTCACCCTGTGAAATGACCAAAATACCCCTGTGTCTTAATTTTGAGTTCTCAACCCAAAATAATTATTTTTCTTCTTCTAATCAATTTATATCAAATATTAATTAATTAATTAATCTTTATTAATTAATTTCTCATTAATTAAATTCATATTTAAACACTTTAAATATAAATTTAACTTATACTATACATCAAATAACCTAGATTTAGTTTCAAGCCATGCTAGGGACTTTGCAATCTAATTGCAAACCAAACCTAATTAATTAATTAATTAAACTATTTAATTAATTAATTAAATCATATTTAATTTGGTAATTACTTGTGTATGTGTTTGACTTACTAGGCTCATCACTAATTGGCAATGAGATATGATATCAACTCTTAACATCATCAGAACTCTTTCTTACTATAAATGATTTCTCTAAATCATTTTATGCACCTCATAGACTATGGTTAACACCTAGCATAGCATGCCATAGACACCCAATCAGTAATAAGGTTTACCTTAAATGAATTTATAATCATATGTTACCATGCACTAGAATCTCTTTGTTACAAAATCCCAATTCGAGCTGGAGTCATGATTTATGTCAAACCCCATTTGCTATGAATATTATGTTCTCTTTTAATTTCAGTTCTTGATTAAAAAGATTTTCTCATCAGAAACTCTTTTCTGAATAAATCTATCTGTCCTGGCCAGGAACTTGAAACATCAAGAACAATTAAATGAATATAGGATTTTATCCCTATTTACTTAGGGTAACAGATTCCATCTTGGTCAACACCTACCTCCATATATAACTAGTAGGAGCCAACATATGCCCATATACTCATACACAGTACAAGTATGAAAGCAGTATCAAACTCAAACCACCTATATACAAGATAACTGTGCTATCTCAGGTCTAAAGATTATATGCACTAATATGATTTATGACAATGCATTGACAAGAGTAAACTCCATGTGCTTGTCATAAGTGTCACTGGTTCGATCTACTTATCATGTATAAGTGCCTATCATGTTTGTTATATGGCATGAAACTCAACATTTCATCTTATTTATATCTCATATAAATAACTTAGGAATAAACATGATTACAATCTTTCTGGATAAGTCATGTCCTTATTATGAAGTATCCTTGATTGTGAACCTATTTATGATACTTTGTGCTAGAAATACTGTCACTTGTATTCTTAACAACTTAAGAATAAAATTTCTAAGAAAATATCAATGAACATTTTCTATTACACATAAATATATTATGTAAATAGAAAAGTGAAAATGCCTTTTATTAATTAAAACATGTACAAGATACATACTAAATGATATACTCTATGGCATACTACTAACAGAATAACTATTGTCCGAGGAAGTCAAAAGTCTGCATAGAATGTTATAAAAAAAATCCACCAAAATAGTTATTGAAGTGACTCTGCTAATCGAATTATTAAAAAAGCCAGAAAATCAGATATCACCTGAGTTAGCTAACCCAATAACTAAAGAAGAAATAACCAAAGGGAAGAAGTATCATCTATGTGTAACTTTGACGGTGAGAACAAGGATGCAGAATCCAAACACTTAAAGATAGGATGGAAACTTTTGCATGGTCACCCAAATAAATCACAGTGCATCGATCCAATCATAATTGCTCACAAAATTAGCATGACATCAAAGCAAAGCTGTATAGCGTAAGAATAGGCATTTTACGTCAAAACAACAAGAGGTAATTGCTAACGAAATTTAAAAATTATTAGATAGAGGATTGATAAGGATGTGAAATAACCCTCCTTGATAGATTATGTCATCTTGATCAAAACGTATTATAAGAATTGGAGGATGTGCTTTGATTTCATTGACTTAAACAAATCATGACCAAAAGACCATTACCCACTACCAATGATTAATAAGCTCGTAGATGCTAGCTTATGGTAAGATAAGTTTTGATGCCCTGGAGAAGTTGTGTAAAATTCAAACTCTTTAAGATTCGCAACCAGTAAGGGTGGCGGACAGGCGTGATTTGTCAAGTTCTTCTTATGTAATGCCAACCGTTGGACTAAGCCTCCTCAAGGTTTCTTTAAGTGTAATGTTGACTCAACCTATTAGAGTGGAGCTACTAGATGTGGTAATGCAGCAATGGTCACGGACGCACATAGGTCTTTTGTCATTGGCCTTACAGGTGTGGTGTATGGAGTACACAATGTAAACCATATAGAGGTTATTGCTCTTAGGGAATCTCTGCAATGTTTACTGTCTTATGCTTTGTTAAATGTAGTGGTGCAGGTTGATTCTCAAGAAACTATTACAGTTGTGCATTGGATTGTTGAGGACAGGTTTGAGTGGTGCATTTTGGTTAATGATTGAAAATGGTTGCTTCATCAAGGAATCATTTCTCACTTAGGTGGGTTAGGAGACAGACAAGTATGGTGGTTGATTCACTAGCTAAGGCTGCCTATAATTACATGCTAGTCCAAAAATTTGGGATAGACTTCCTAATTTCTGTAATGCTCTTGTCTTGGATGATTAAGTTGAGTATTATATTTTTTATGAGCCTCATATTAACGGTTAAGTGATTGCACAAAATTAAGATGGATTTAATTGTTTTAAAATTAAAATATATATAATCAATTTAATCGAAATTAAAGCGTGAGAGATTTGTTTATATATATATATATATATATATATATATATATATATATAATTAACTATTTTGTTCATGCAGCGTGTGAATTATTTATTATTTTCTTTTAATAATATAATTTTATATTTTATATTTTATAATTTCAAAATCATACTATCTTACTAAATATAATAAATGTAATTTAAATATTATTAAAATTTTAAATATTTATATATCTATCTAAGTGAAATGAAATTTTATTCTTTAAATGATTATTAACTATTTTTCTTAAAATATTATTTTATTAAAATATAATAATAAAATATGTTATAGTATAAATACAATTAAAAGAATATATCTATAATAGTAAATATAATAATAAATTTACTCAAATAATTAATAATCAATATTTGAGCTCGTGAAGAATTAAATTACTATTGGAATTAGAATATATAAAAGTTGTCATCACTTTAAGTAATAAAATTTTCAAGGGACTACGCACATAATTACATCCACAAATACCGAAATAGAAAATTATTAATGCGTATTATAAAAAATGAATTCTAATTTATTAAAAAATTTAAATTATTAATTAAACCTCTAATATATAAAATATAAAAATTTCATATAAATAAGAATGAAACAAAAGAAAATAGCGACGTGGCAAAGAGTGCCAAGTGTTTTAAGTAATTTTCTTAAATATGCCATGTGCTATGTAACTTCTTTAATTTGTAAACACTCTTGCTAACAAATTTAAAAACAACACAGAAATCTAGTCATTAAAGGAATTTGATCTTTTTAAAAACAGATTTAATTAATGAGTAATACATGGCCTGACTGTATTAGTTTTGGTATATGAAAATTTATTTTAAAAGTGAAATTAATTTTGTTAAATAAAGGCTAACTGAATTTGAAATTCTATATTTATGAAAATATAGGTCACTTTTATTTTCATAAAAATATAATATTTTTGTTAATAAAGGAACAACAAAAATTATTAAAAATTTTTGTATATTTTTATATATTATGTAAATATTTCTTTCATAAAGAGAGGGGAAAAAAATTAATATTATAGTCCATCTTTTCATTTCCAATGAAATTAACATGGAAATTGCGAATAACATATTACCCAAAACTCAATATATCAAAAAAATAAAATTTATTTCATTTTTAATTTCATATATACTTTTTTTTTTTATAACTTTCGATTAATGAGGAATATGGTCATCAATAAAAAAAATTATGAACATATACTATAACATGTATAATTTGCTCAATAAAGGAATCTGGTCTTTAGATTTAAAAACAGATTTAATAAAGGCTAACTAAATAACAAATGGCCTAACTGAATTAATTTTGGTATTTGAAATTTTATTTTAAAAGTGAAATCAATTTTGTTTGATTAAGCCTACCTGAATTTTATATTCTATTTTATCTTTTCATTTTAAATAACCTTGGTCTGAATGAGAGGTTTAAAGCTCTTAAGGCAGGCATGAATTTTGCTTGAGCATAGCTTCAACGCAATTAGAAACGGAGAGGAGGGACTTAATTGATTAATTCAAGAAATAGCTTTTTTTCCCCCAAGATAGAATAACATTCATGAAAGCCAAGATAGAATAGCATTCATGAAAGCCATCAAGGTGGCAGGAAATTGACTACAAAGTTCGTTTAGGCATATGGATTACTTCTAAATGCAGCATCCTGAATGAAACTTCTTAACGAAAGAATGTGCAACTTGAAAGACTTAGGAAGGATTGGGAAGAGAAGGGAGCAAAACATTGCTTAAGGCTTCATGCAAAAACCATCACAAAAGTAGGCATTTCAATCTTCTACATATGCAAGCATATTCATGTAAATTTTCATTGAAAATATCTGCACTTAACCTTTTTTTTGTTTTTTTTTTTTGCCTTACATGTGAGGCTATCTACCTTCATTTTTTAGTATTTGAGAATGCTTGCACTCTCCTTCTTCTTATATGCAATAATTTTTTTCCCCTTAATATTTATCCATCGGAGTTTTGGCATCTTTTTGATAAGAAACTGAAATTTTCTCATAGAACTTGGCATCTTACATGATTTGTTTCTTACCTGCTTTCTGATGTATGCAATTTATTCATAATTTCATTAATTTTATTTGTTTTACAAACTCTAAAAGCTAATTACCATTATCCACTTTCTTATGCGTTATAATTTTTTTTCTCATATGCTTTTGAGAAAAAAGAGATCCTTTGATGCTTCAAAAGTAAAAAGGCTATCCATACATAGTGCACTCAAAACATGGTAATGAAGATTTGGCAATGTACAGTTTTGTTCCATTTTTTTTTGGGTGTGATTAATGAATGTATAAGAGTTTATTTTTTGTTTGTAGAATATTCTGATAATAAAGAGCGAAAAATTAATCGTCCAACGTGAACAGATCTATGTTTCATTTTGCATATTACTTCAATGAAAGAATTAAGTTATAGTAAAATTTAAATTTTCACATTAGTTACTGGCATTATGCAAAGAGAACGTAAGGTTATGCATACATCTATAATAATATAATAATGTTTATTATAAGTAATATTAATAAAAATATAAAAATATTATCAAAAAATAAAATGGAATCTGGATCTGAAAGAATTTGGATGAAGATTGTATTACCTTATATATAAACTGAAAATATATGTACTAATATAATTATTAATCAAAATTTGAAAAATTTTATCCCCAATTAATTAACACTTGACACAATAAAATAACACTAATCTTATTTAAAAATAAATATTTTGAATTTAAAAATATAAAATATTTAAATTTTGTTTTTACTTATCTTCTTTTAGCCATTAGTGTAGATAAAATATACAAAATTCCAAAATATAAAATATTTAAAATTTCATTTTAAAAATAAAATTAATTTTATTAGATAAGGCCTAATTTAGTTTGACAATTTATTTTAACTTATCTTTTTTACTATAAAATTAAATATTAATATTAGAATGTTTAGTTTAATAATTTTATTTTAATAATTATTGGTATTAGATTAAAAAAAAAAATACAATTACCCCAAAAATAAGGTAATAAAAGTAGAATCGCCCATGGAAATACTCATTCCCATTCATGTTCCTTATCATCGAGCGGCAAGGCCAATAACACCAATGTTCAAAATTTTAATAAAATTAAATTTGCATTTAACATAATTAACATTTTAGTATGATTTTAAAAATTATAAATACAATAAATAAATATTAAATTATATTATTAAAATAATATAAAACAAATACTTCGTGCAATGCATGGGTAAAATGACTAATTGTATCTTGAACTTGGTATGTAAAAAAAATGGTAAAGATTTCTCTATGCCAAGATACTGCACAGATCTATAAAGGGAAACCAAAGAGGCATCTTTTAACTACGAGGTGGTGCACGTTTGTGAATCACAAGCTTGTTACAGGTGAATCTATATGAGAGTATGCTCAACTATATTTCTGTAGTATGTAACCTTTATACATATATACATGACAAAACTCATGCTATTTGATTTACAAATGATAATATAATAACCTGAATTTTTTTAAATGTAAATTTTATAAAATTTAGTAGTATTTTAATATTATCTAATTGATTTACAATTTTTTATGCATTTATTTATTTATTTATTATTTTAATTTTTTTAAAACTATAGTATTCTCTCAATTAAATTAATGTTATTATTATTATTATTAATAAAAAATTAAATTTGAATTTTTTAAATGTATTAGTTAGAATTAGAATTAATTGCATAAAGGTAAGGACAAAATTAAATAAACTTCAAAGTTAAGGGACTAAAAGAATAACTTGAAAAAAAAGAAGAAGAAACTAAATTTTCGAACAGAGGAACCCCTTCCCCCTTTACGCTGCTCTTTTCTTGCCCGCCTCCTCTCTCTCGTTCTTTCACTATTTTTCGGTGATTGGCAAGACCACCGCCGATGAGATCCATGCCCCACCCTCTAGCATAGGCCGACGATGGCTAAGAACACCCCAAACAACCATGAATGGTGGCAAAAATAGAGGAGGAAGAGGAGGGAATGCGCGCATGTTGCACGAGCTTCAGGCCATGATTCCAGACTCCCCCGACAGTATTTCGACGAACGAAAGGTGGCAAACAATTTAGCATCTCATGGGCTTCATTTCCTAACCAACCTCGTCTGAAATGATGTCTGGAGGAGAGAGAACTAAGAAGAGAGAAAATATGTATGATAGTGACTTTCTGGTGAGATTCTAGATAATCAAACCATCGGATCAATGATCTAAGACCACTGATGAATTCAATGCATTAAGACCGTTGAAATAGGACCAATCCCACTCTGATCGGATGTAGTTTGGAAAAGGGATTAGACAGCCTAGATCAATCAGTAAACTTTTTCTTGCAGGGGATTAGGTCTAGTTACAGAAGAAACTTTGCCAAAATTTTGATAAAACTCTAGGATTAAATTCTTACTTTGTAATTTAAATTAATTAGTTATTATTGTCAGTCAATTGATAGAAGCAAGTGTGTCTGTATAGGTGATTGGGGCCAAACATCTTATTTCTTCCAGTAGTAATAGCTACAACTGTGTCGATCAATTTGTGAGTTAGATATTGATTATTTTTATAATTTCAATATTATTTATATTTACTTGGCATGTTCATGCATTCACTTATATGTATACATAAGTAATTATTACATTAGAAGTATCCCCTATTGGTTGCATTATAAATTTTCTGTGTTGTGACACTTTGGGGGTAAGTTGGATTATATATGTATATATTGTGGATGTGGAAATCCCGAGGTAGGTACAGCATGAGAAATTCATTGATTGTCATGGATATGGATATAGATATGGATAGGCGAGATAGGTACGTGTGTTATATTATTGCTGACTCTAGTCACTTGCAGGGTAGGTACGTGTGTTATATTACCACTGGCTCTCGCAGTATGGAATAAGAGAAACTGTTGGATTTTTAGAGAGTTAGGGTATGGATTGGCTCTAAATATGTATTAGGTATGCATGTGTAGCTCCAATTTCTCCACTCGTGCGAGGAATTGAGTGATTTGTTTGTTTAGTGCATTTTCATTGATAAGACTGCATTAGAGATAAATAGTTATAGAGGTTATAACTTTAATCAATATTTAAACTATCTGAGTTGAATACTCATTCTTGTTCAATATATTTTTTCCTAAGTTATAGGAGGAGCATTTTTTTTCTATGGAGTCTAACTTGCATTTTCTTCTGCAAGTTATACTATTTATTACTAATTGTTATTGTGGTTATTTATCTATTTATTTGTTTGTTTAAATTCTTAGAGCTCTGCTATGATATGAGTGTTTAAATAAATTGCATTAATTAATGAAAATTAATTATATTAAATGAATTATGTATGTTGGTATCAAGGTTGAGTAGGGCTCCCCTAGTTATGTTTTTATCATGACTTGGGTTGAGCTAGCCCAAATTGAGTTGTAATATTTTTTTTATGTTGTTTTGTGTGTTGGGCTATGATTATGAGTTATGGATTTAGTAACAGTGAGTTTAGTATAAGCTTCCAGAGCTTTATGCTGGCCTAAATCTTATTATCGGTCTGACAAATTTGGTATTAGAGTTTAAGCTCTAGATTAATGGGAATTATTGTCTTGGGTTTGTCACATGTGAAGTATAAAATCCTCATCTTTTTTGGCAATTCACTATTATAGTTTCAGTGTTATTCCTTGGGCAGTGTGTTTTGGTGTTTGTCTAGTGTCTTGGTTTTGCATGGGGTAAAGTTGAGCTAGTGGACATGTTGAGATCTGTTCCAAAAATATATACCCCAGGAAATGATGTGATTAGTCAGAGTGGGGACATATGGTGTGCATATTTAGTGTAAGGTACAAGTATATAGGAATGAGTTATGGAAGTGTAGCTACTTAGAGGTACGAGTATATAGGAATGAGTTATGATAGTGTAGCCACCCTAAGTAAGGGTATGGGTACCATAGTGACTGTTGTCAACGGACTGCCTAGTCAAGGCAAGTTTATGGCATTAGTGGCGTGTCCCATTAGGACCTAATTTTCCATATGGGTTATATAGAGGTGTAAAGGTGTAGAGATGATAGTTTGGTGGGACGTAGTGTAGTAGCTAATGTAATGCTCTCATTGTTTATGCTATAAGCTATAGATTATAGTAGCAACATAGGATTATTATGCAAAGCTACATGCATCCCCATGGTGTTCCATGATGAGGTTTGCAAATAATTTTTATTTTGGTATAGTTGTGCCATAACAGCACTTTGCTTTTTTAATGGAGTTAAAAAGCTCCTAGTTAAGGTTTAAAGCCTTGAGATAGAGTATTAGAGGTTGTAGTTGGGCAGTAACTAGATTCAGTGACTTAGTTTGTGACACCCCTTACCCGACTACAGTGTAGCCGAGCAAGTTATGCCACTCAGTGTGCCGGAGCACTCTATTTTATCTGATTTTATTACAGTTCTTGATTTATTTATTCAAAAACTTTATTGAAGATTTAGGCTATTTTTACTAAGTGTCAAAATCTAACTAAATTGGAAATTTCAAAAATTTTAACGATAATCCGACAAAGTGTCGGCTGTAATTTGGACTAACAGCTTATTCAACCCGCCAAAGACAATTTCAATATATACTCAATTTCTCAAACTTAATAGTCTCAAAAATTTTCAAACATAATGTATCTCAATACAGTATTCAGATTTCTCAGAAATCTCATTAGATTTTCAATATTTCAATATTCACAAGTATAATCTCATTATAACTCAAATTCAATTCACATACTAAAATACTTACTTTGAATAGCTTCCATAATTCATAGGTTAATTGCATGAGTTTATTTTGTACAAGATATACAAATAATTTACAATGTGCTAGGAATGAATAATATACATAACATGTATAAAATGAGCCCTATCTACATGCATTCTCGAGAGGTGACAATCTTGAACTCTTCCGACACTTCGCAGATCTAGACTCCAAAAATCTCAATGATACCACTGGTTTTACCTTTCAAGACTGCGCGAGGAAGCAATTCCATCGCGCTAAGCATTTCGCTAGTGGTGCAATAATATAACTAAATAATATATACAACTAAAGAAAGAAATAAATGATAATTCAGATACTCAAGAATCAATTTAATTTGGTATGGTATTTCTAGTATCAACGATCTTATATACTAGTTTGTTCCTCTTTGGAAGTGCTTAGTTTATAACTTTTCAGTAATACTAGCAGGTATATAATTTATTCTATCTGTATTGTATTTCAAGTCTGCATTTGCTCGCAATTTATATTTTTCTTATGTTTCTAAAGCTAATCTATAATGCTTATTCATTCAAAACTTAATATAATTATACCGGATTTTCATTATACTTAACTTAACTTAGCTGCTCGAATTGAATAATACTTTAATTGATCGCCAAGTAACCTATACTAGACGATCGGATCGATAACGGTCGTTGGCACCGACACCGCGTGCTCGGGTCGTCATACCATGGGACGCAGAACGTCAACCATGTATGCAGTCAGTATGGCTAAAAAGCCATGATAACACATAATCGGGCATAAAAGCCATGAAATCGGGCATAAAAGCCATGAATACGGGCATAAAGCCATGAATACAGGCATAGAGCCTTTTGCAGTACTGCTAAAATAATACCCTATTGGCATGCCAAACTATCCAAACCAATCTTGTTAGGTATACTAGGGCATTTAATACTTTAAAATATTAATATATTGTGCTTTATGACTTCATTATTTCATGATAAATTTCAATCATAATTCATACATTCATTTGATCATTTATATGATCACAATTCACGTCAATTATCTTTTTATACCATTGTACTCAAAATACTTCTCCTCTTTACAATAATGAGAACTAATGTCTCATTCATACATTAATATGGTTTATTTATCCATTCATTATGTTATTCATATGGATCCCAATTCTAAACAATGGTTCACATGTACCATTGTATTCAAAACATTTTTTCCTTTCTCATTTATACATTCAAGAGTCTACTTATGTAATTACAAATTTTATATTTCAAGTTGAGTTACTAATATTTTATGAATTCCTTTTTGTGATGGGCATATATGCCCTAACTATCTATTCACATCAATTAGGTGACTTATTTTTCATGTTTCAAGTAATCCATGAATATTTCATGGATTTCAAATTTATGGCCTAAATTTCTTTTTAACAATTTTAACTAGGATGCATAGTCCATATTTGTCATACAATTCTAAGCATTTAAGCTTAGAATTGGTTCTAGGTCTTCATCTTAATTCACTAATCATTTTGATTACTATTCACCATACTAGTCAACCAAAATGTTGACCTTTTTATACTTAATGGATATATTAATTCTAATTACACCAAGATCCCACATTTTGAGTTTTACATTTACTAGTATTAATTGCCAATTGCAATTTAAAGTCCCCTAGATGCATTTCTAATTTCAAATTTTGAATTTCAAGTTTTGGTGTCACTATTCACCTCATTGGTCAACAAAAATGTTGACTTTTGCATAGACAATAGGTACATTGGTTTTAACACTCCCGATGTACCACATTTTGCATTTAAAACTTGTTGGAATCAATTACCAAATCCATTTCCAAGCTTATTTCAAATTTTCATGTCACTATTCACTTCATTAGTCAACTAAAATGTTGACTTTTGGATAGAAAATAGGTGTATTGGTCTTAACACCTCAAACATACCACATTTTCTATTTCAAACTTGTTGGTATTGGTTGCCAATACCATTTTTAAGCTTAATGCTAATTGAGCAAAATTTTCGGTTTTCATGCTTCATCTTTACTGTTCCATTTGTTATTTTTACAGTGGGAATTTGAGGAAATGGTAAACATGAAAGTTGTTCCTTATTTTGTCTAGTTGAATTTCCTTTTTTGAATCACTCCATTTGGAGTTTTGTAGCTCAAGTTATGGCCAAAATAAGTTTACTGTTCACGTGCAATCGCTCATGCCGAGATTTTGGGTCCGCGATTTTTGGTCCAACTTTGGTCAGTAATTTGATCAAGTTAAGTTCATAATTTGGTCTAACTTTCTTCATATGAAATGTTCTAATATGCCTTAGGTTTTCATCGGTTCAAGAATCGCCTAAATCCGAGTTTTCTAGAGAGAGTTATAGCCATCCAAACATTACTGCTCAAATGAAAATCTGCAGAGTTGCAGGTTTGAACAGTAACTATGACTGCCATTTGGGTTAGGTTCTGGTCATAATTTGGGGTAGGTTTCTTCATGAAAGTTGTTTTTCTATGTCTTAACTTATTGCTGTAAAAATTTCAGGTCAATTGACCAAATCTACAGTGAGTTATGGCCAAATGAACAGTTACTGTTCATTTGGTCATTTCTGCAGGGGCTATTGCAGGGTGTCCGGATTGGGGCCAAGTTTTGGTCCACTTGCTTTGGTCTTTTGGGCATGGTTTCTTCAGAAAAAATGTGCCATTATAAGCCTAGTTTCATGTCCAATTGGCCAAACATCAATTGGACCTACACAGCCAAAGTTATGGCTATGCAAGTGGACTAAATTTTCAGTCCCTCTGCTGCACTAACAAGGCAGCCTACACATTCACTTGGCTATACTATTTTTCAGTCCAATTCATGGTCAACATACCTAAAATGGTCACTAATTGACCCTTATAATGTTCTTTCACAATTCCATAAGCTAAATCCAAGTTTCACTTCTCAAAACCCTAATGTCCAATTTAAATTATCCATAAACCTCAATTAGCACACTAATTCAACATCCATGCATATTCATACCTTAAACATCATTTCTATCCATTCTAAATTCATTAAAACAATCAACCTCATCCTTCCTTAGGGCTGCCAAAAATTAAAGATGCCCTAACACATATAACTTACTTCAAACTCTTACAATTTCTTAACTTAAAATGATGCTTTAACAAGGATTAAAGGAGTGAGAGTGAAAGGATAGCACTAACCTCACTTTAACCTCTTATAGGGCAGATTTCTCCAAGTTAAATCTTCATTTTCTTGTACTCTCTTGGCTGCCAAACACTTCCTCTAGGTCCAAGGATTCATTTTAGTGTTGGGGTCTTGAGGAAATATGGTGAGGAAGCATGAGAAATGAAGCTTTTGTTTGAAAATCAATGGAGGGAGAAGAGGGAGAGATTCACGTTTTGGCTGAAGAAGAAGAAGGAAACAGCAGAATTTTGAGTCCATTTGTTTCTTTTAATTGTTTAAAAAAAGACTTATTGAATGGTGATTGGTGGAGGGTATGTAAATGACATCATGTGATGTCATTATCCCTAATTTCCTTCATTTTTCTTTTCTTTTCTTTTCTATCACATTTCAATTTAATTTTTAGCAATATTTCTTCATATTTTATGTCATATTAATTATTTACTTAACTGGACAAGTCGGCCAAAAATCACCTCTGAAGGCGAAATGACCAAAATGCCCTCCGTTTGGCTTAACGGGTCAAAATTGTCTGTACCGATTGAAAAATTTTTCTAAATATTTTCTTGGCATTCTAATGCCATAGGAACCTCAATGACCCTTCTCTGGAGTCCTAAAAATTATTTTATAATTTTTCCCCCGGGTCTAGGGCTCCTCGTTGCGAGAACCGCAACTTCCCTCTGGGTTACCCATCGCTTGGGCACCGGCTCATTTGACTTAGTTGTATTTTATTTCTAAAATTTTTACTAAATTTTTCTCATCAATATTTGAGTTAATTATGGTTCCTCACTTTAGTTTAAATATTTTTTTCAGAAGTTCTAGCTGTCCGACCGACATCGTCACCGAATGATGAGAAGTGCACTGCTACCGGGAGGATGTTACATAGTTACCTTAACATGAGCTAAAGATAAGCATGATTATTCATGGGATTAGAGGTTTTAGTATGGTTGTAGTGTAATGTGGCACCTTCTAAGTGAGACCATCTAGTGTTTAGTGTGGGATCTTGGATAGTTTGGCATTACAATTTACGTTTTGCCTAGAGTTTAATAAAGATAGTATCTTCTTTGTGTGACAACATAGTGCAGAGTGCGACTTTGCTCCCTAAACGAGACGGGAGATTATGAACGATGTTCATTGCCTATAATGTGATGTTTTAGAAAAGAATGCAATATGATAGAGAGTTGGTGACTCAAGTACTTAGGGAGGATACAAGTTCCATTATAGGAATCATAAGTGATCAAGTCATTATGGATGTAAAGCCTTTGAGTTTAGTGACGGGAATTGGGTACCCAGTGCCCTAAGTTTTGACTGATTAAGTAAAATGGAAATGAAACCCTTATAGATTACCTCCTCAAGGTAGTAGAGGGTAGTTTGTAGTTGGCCAAAGAGGATAAAATAAAAAGGATATCCATATAAAAGAAATGCAAGACTTAGAGCAAGTTAGAGCCTGTCATAATTTAGGCAGTGTCAGAAGCCAAAAACATGGAGCTCAGAGTTGTAGGATCTAAATTAGACTTTATCCGTTTCTTGTTCCCAAGGTGGAGCTAGTAGTAATGGGACAAGATGCCCTTAACCTATTAATAATATGAGGAAAATTAGGCATGAATGCAACCAAAGCGAGTAGTAACTAGAGGGTATCTAATAGTATCATGAACTATCTTATTATGTAGAGAAACAAAGCTTAGAGAAATAAAGTTAATAAGTAGTAAGTTGAATAAAAGTCATTCTAACAGATCAAATTGACATGATGAGAGAAAAGAATGATAAATAATGACCAGAGGCTTTAGGTTAGATTGCAGAGTTAATGGAGTGGTAGTCAAAGGCTATTATACGAAATTAGGAAAACATCCTCAGTGTGACTAATAGAGTCACTTATGCAAAAGCACCAATGACAGAGTAATAATAAGGGACACAATAGGAAAAGATAGGCATAGGTGATAGTTATAAGTCATTGGGAAGTACAAGGATTAGAATAATGGTAATAGGTATGATTAGAGTTGGTTTTGGAAGGACCAGTTAATGAGAGGTACCTTTCAAAATACAGCAAAAATGAAGGCACAAGGACAAATGATGAAAGGCATGGAAGATAAAGGGAGTATAAGTAAAGATCATGAATTATAAAATGAGATATCATGTTGGACATTAGTGTAATTGATATCTTATGGAAAAGCATAATAAAAACAAAGAGATGATGAAAAATTAAGAAGAAGATCAAGAGATATGGGTAAATTTGAGGCTGAAGTTTAGGAAGTTATAGGTAGTAGGTATGGCTATATCAAGGAGAATGAACATGTGAAGTATCTTGTTTGGGACTTATGACACAGCACACATTTCCTACTTCTATGTTAGTACAAGTGGAACTTATAGGTTCAAGGGCCCCTAACTAACCATATGAGCAATTTCCTACAAAGGATACTAGGGAATGATAATGTTCTGATGGTCAAGTTGGGGAAGGTAGTACAAGAAGAATTTTCCATGGTGAATTGCATGTGATGTGTAATAGGAATAGCAAGTTAGTACCATAGTTATACTTAATATGAAAGATGTACTAGTGAGGACCAAATCACAGTGTTAGACTTCTAGAAGTAATGGATTAAGCAATCAAGCTAGGACTAAAAAAAAGGTTAAGTCAATGATGATGGGATGGACATTTTTGAAAAATAAGGTACAAGGCTGAAAAAGCACAAGGTTGAGGACAATCAAGATGGATCGCTAAGCACTATTGGTGTTATAAGGTGAAAACTCAAGATAAAGTTAAAGCAAAGTACAGTAGGTTAAGGGAATGTATCAACATTAGTGGAAACAAGAAAAGAAGGAGCAAATAAGACTAGGGGACAAACGAAAGCTCGGGAAGAGTTGGTTATAAGAATGAGAACGAAAAGGAATGAGTATGTGAGGTACTCATTAAAGGATGTTTAGGACAAGTTATGGTGAAATGACAGGTTAAGGGAGTAATGGAGCCTCAATCTACATGCCAATGTGCAAAGAAGTATGTCAAATAGTCAGATGTTTTAAGTAAAAGTCATGTTAACTAGGCTGCTAAGGAATATAAAAACTTTTCTCATGTCAGAGAAGAGACCCAATTCACTTTTCAATGTCGATAGACCCAATTCACTTTTCAATGTCGATAGACCCAACTTGGATTGAGCTCTACACAGTAGGTTACCTAATATGGATAGTAGTTAGTACAAAGACCTTACTAATGACATAAGGTAGATTGGAAGCTCGCTATATCAAGGAATTAAGAAAATGCATTTGATGAGCAAGAGAAGAGCCTTACTAGGGTGTCAGTGGCCATAGGGCAAGTAATGATCTTAAACAAAATGCCTATGACAAATGCTTCAAAGAAAGCATCTCATAGGACACTGTATGGCAAAGAGGCTAAGTCATGTCTTTGTGGAGCAGAGCTTGATGAAGCCAAAGAATGAGAATTGGAGTTATGAGATATCACATCAGAGAATAGCGAAAAAGTAGTAAACATCAAAGATGGTATCAGTCGTTAATGGGTAGCAAGGTTAATGGTATCATACTTGTTCCAATCACTTTCTTTTTCTTATCCCCTATTTGTCTAAAAATTTAAGGATGAATTTTTATAAGAGGGGAAGATTGTAATAACCTGATTTTTTTTTAATGTAAACTTTATAAAATTTATTAGTATTTTAATATTATCTAATTGATTTAAAATTTTATAATACATTTATTTATATATTATTTTAAATTTTTTAAGCGTAGTGTTCTTTTAATTAAATTAATGTATTATTATTATTATTAAAAATTTAAATTTAATATTTTTAAAAATTTATTAGATTGATTTAATTGAATAACAGTAAGGACAAAATCAAAAAACATTCAAAAGTTAAGGAACTAAAGGTGTAAGTAAAAAAAAAAAAAGAAACTAAAATTTCTAAAAAAAGTAACCCCCCCCCCCCCCCCCAAACGCTTCTCTTTTCTTCCTGGCCTTCTTTTGTCTCGTTTTTTTCTCTATTTTTCAGTGATTGGCGAGACCAACGCCGACGAGATCCCTCCCCCACCCTCTAGCATAGGCGAACGATGGCTAAGAATACCTTAAACAATAATGAATGGCAGAGGGAATGGAGGAGGAAAGGGAGAGAACACGCATGCATTGCACAAGCTTTAGGTTGTGATTTCGACCGCCTTTGGTAGTGTTTTGATGAGCAAAAGGTGGCAAACAACTCAGCGTCATATGGGCTTCATTTTTTGACCAATCTCACTTGAATGGTGGCTAAAGGAGAGAGAAAATGGGTATGATAGCAACTTCCTAGCGAGATTTCGGATGATCTGACCATCAGATTGATGATTCGAGACTATTGATGAACTCAATATGTTGAAACCTTCGAAATGGGACCAATCCTACTCTAACTGAACGCGGTTTGGAAAGGCGATCATTGTAAAGCCTAGATTGATCAGCGAGATTTTGAACGTTTTTTATTTTTGCAAATTAAATATAATTATATGATAATTATTAATAATTTATGGGCTTCGCTTAGGCACAATAGGATGGGCGATAACTCACCAGCACTTTTTGGCCTAGTCCGAACCCTCGGTGGCCTGTCTCAAAAGGCAGTTGTGTTTATAGTCATTTCTAGTATTTTCAGACATTTTGGACATGTTTTAAGTAGCAGAATTAGCAAAAGTAATCTCGAACTCAAGTTGTGTAATTTTTTTACCTTGGTTAAGCTTGTAAAATATTCTTGGGTAAGTGAAATTAAATAAAATTAATTTAGTTAACACAAGGATGATGTAGAAGACCTCTAAAAATATTTTCATAATTTTTGGAGCACTGGAGAAAATTAATTGGACTATAGAGAAGTTAGGGACTTGAGCTAGAGATCGGAGATCTGGACATAAATTAGATTTCCTGTAGGCCTTGGATGGGAATTATAATGTTGTTATTGGCCTAAGACCCTGTGTGTTGTTGTTATTGTGTTTTGGTTGAATTTTCTTGCAGAGGCTTAGGTCTAGTGACAGAGGAGACTCTACCAAAATTTCGACAAATTCTTAGGATTAAATTCTACTTCTGTAGTTTAAATTAATTAGTTATTCTTTTCGGTCAATTGATAGAGGCAAGTGTGTTTGTATAGGTGATCAAGGCTGTCCGTCTTTTTCTCTCTAGTTGGACCAGCTATACTCGGGTCAACCAGTCTATGAGTTGGATATTGATTATTTTTATAATTTCAATATTATACACACACACACACACACACACCCACATATTAAAAGGATCCCCTATTGCTGCATTTATAAAATTTCTTGTGTTGTGTCACCTTGGGGATAAGTTGGACCTTATATATGTATTTTATGGTGGAAGTGGAAATCTTGGGTTAGATACGACATGAGAAATTCACTGACTCCCGTCGATATGCATATAGATGGATAAGGTAGGTGCGTGCATTATATTATTGCTAACTCTCATAGTATGGAATAAGAAAATCTATTACATTTTTATCTATTAGATTTTTAGAGAGTCAAGCCATGGGATCAGCTTCCAATATGTATTAGGTGTGCGTGTGTAGCTCTAATTTATCCTCTTGTGCAAGGAATTAGGTGGTTTGTTTGTTTGGTGCATTTTCATTAAAGGACTGCATTAGATATAAATAGTTATAGAGAGTATAACTTTGATCAATATGTAAACTCTATGAGTCGAATACTCATTTCTGTTTAATATATATTTTTCCCAAATTACTGGAGGAGCATTTTTTTTTACAGAGTGTAACTTGCATTTTTCTCCACAGATTGTATTGTTTAGTTACTAATTTTTATTGTGGTTATTTATTTATTTATTTGTTTAAATTCATAGAGCTCCACTATAATATGAGTATATAAATATATTGCATCAATTAATGAAAATTAATTATATTAAATGAATTGTTAATGTTGGGTATCAGGATTGAGTAGTACTCCCCTATTTATTTTTTTATGATAGCTATTGGGTTAAGCTAGGCTAAATTGAGTTATAATATTTTTATTTTTATGTGTTGGGTTATAATTATGGGACTAGTAATAGGTTTAGTAGCGGTTACTACGAACTTTAGAGGTTTTATGCTAGTTCAAGTCTTAGTATTGATTTGGCCCATAAATGGTTGCATTTAAATTATCCCTATCAGTTTGATTAATTGATATTTTCAAATAAAATTATTATTCTTAATTTTCTTTATCATGTAATTAATATAAATATAGGTTACATTATAAGATTTGTTAGTCTTATTTAAAGTTAGGTGATATACATATACATTACAAAATAAAGTTTATTAATTTATTTAAAATTATTTGATTTTCAAATAACATAATTTTATATTATTTTATTTATTTAGATTAATCAATGGTTTTAAATAAAATTATTATTTAATATTATATTAAACATATTTTATTTGTATTTGCATATATAAAAAAGTTACCATTCGAAAACTTTTAAAATATGCAATAAATGTAATTTTTATTCATATTAATTATATGTTATATGCACTATCTATATAATAAATTTTTAATTTTTTATACTTATATATATAGAAATTATATAATTATATTTATATTGAATTTATTATATCTTTTAATATAAAATTATTAAATTCAGTATTATTTAATATTGATAATTATATTTATAAGAAAATAAATTAAAATAAAATTTAAAATACTTTAAAATTTATAAATGTTAAAATATATCTTATATATACTATCTATATAATAAATTATTAATTTCTTATGCACACTTATATATATATATATATATATATATAAACTGAAATTATATAGTTATATTTATATTAAATATATTGTATATTTTAAAATAAAATTATTAAATTAACCATTATCTAATACAAATAATTAAATTTATAAATAAGATAAATTGAAATAAAATTTTAAATAGTTTAAAGTTTATAAATTCTAAATATTTTATTTTTTTAAATAAAATTATTATTTTAATTATACCATTTGTTAATTAATTATGCGTTCAAGTGTCAAGTTTTTGTTAGTCTTTAGTGTATATATATATTAGCCGTAAATTAGAGAATGAAAATTAGCCATTTGCTGAAGATAAAAAAAAAGTGTAAGTAAAGGGCAATTGTGGAAATAAGAGTATTCAACCGGATGCAGCCCTAAGTTAAAGGGTTGCGCATTGGGTTTAAAAGCCCAAAACGCAAAACCCTAAAATGGAAGACAAGAAGAGCGTTGTGGGGTTTAAGAACTGAGGCGCTAAGGCTTTGATAACTTCTAAGTTCTCATTTCCATTTTCTTTCAAATCTGTATTCTTCGAAGCCATTCATTCGCCATGTGGTCTCTTCGTCGAGCTTCCAATTCTCTCAAGTAAGTTGCCTTCTCTTTGCCTCTCTCTATCTACAGATTTTACTCTCTTATGCTTTTCTTTCTATATTTCTTTAGCGGTTTTTTCTTTTGATTGTTCATGATTTGACAACTGAAAAAGTAATTCTCTTCTCTTGATAACTCATTGATTTTGAATTAGGGTTTGTTCAGGGTTGAATTAGTTATAGTGCAGTAAATTATTGTAATTTGGTTGTTCTTTTTTCTATAAGCCTTTTATTTTATTTGGGTTCTGATTTCCAGTAAGGAAAAGGAAAAAGAGTTGGACTGATTTATAACCCGAGCCCCAAGAAGAGTGAGGAAGGTTTAAATCTTAATTCTTTTTGATACACAACAAGGAATGTGCAAACATATTAGAGTACTGTAATTGTGAATTCTTGTAACATGTTGTTGGAAGTTTGGAACTTTGTCTGTGAACGTTTCCTGTATTAGAAATGGATACACTTTGGTTTCATTCGATAAACTTGCTTTCTTTTGTCTTTTGCTATGAAAACCTTTTTTAGCGTTTGGCTTAATTTTTTTTAATTAATTTTAATTGATAGTTTTAATATCTTCTATTTTCAGCTTCCGGGGATTGAGTGTAGTAACTTCTCGAGTTAGTTGTGCTAAATCAGAAATATTTTCTAATAATGTTGAAGGCTATTCTACAATTTGCGAGTATCCTCAAACGCTATCCGGCAACAGATGCCTATTTTACCACAATGAAGCTATTTGTTCAAAGTTCTATATGGTGAGGCAAAGCATGTCTTCACAAGCTGGTGCAGAAAGCAGCGAATCAGAAGATGACTTAGAGGATGGGTTTTCTGAACTTGAAACACCAGCTAGTGATAACGCAATTGAAGAACGCAATGCAGTAGGTGGGAATGAAGATGAGTTAGTTTCTGAACCTGAGCTTTCTGATGATAATGATGATGTTGGAGAACACTCTCAAAATGCAATGGAATTATTAGATACTGAAGCAGATTCAGATGAGAAAGCATCAATGAAGAAAAAAGTTGCCTCAGAACTGTTTCGAGCCATCATTTCTGCTCCAGGTTTGTCTATCAATGGCGTTCTTGATAAGTGGGTTGAAGAAGGAAAGGATTTGGATCGGGCAGAGATCTTACTGGTCATGCTTGATCTTCGTAAACGTCGAATGTATGGGAGGGCCCTGCAGGTTATTTCTCTAGATTCTCTTTTTCTTTCTGATACATGTGTTATATAGGTGATACTATCAGTTTTTTGAGGGTTTCAGTGCAACCAAATATCCGTTTAACTTAATTATTGTTTAGCTATTCATATGACTGTATTTGTGCCAACAGACATGCAAAATGTCATTTGAAAGTACTATTAATTATTTTAACTGTTCCAGTGCAATAATTTGATAAAAGATTGAAAATTGGATGTTAAATTGTTGTGTCTCCACTTGCTCCTCCCTCCCTGGGCATTTGTGCCTGATACATTAGATCAAAACTGATTTTCCTATATTCCCTGCAATGATTTTCTCTTGTTTCTTGATTGGGTCTCAAATGAAGAGGAAATAATTGCAGTGGAAATTTATTTATTTTTTTCCTAATGAGTTTTATGGAACAGAGATCAAATCTGAGTTTGTAGAACATAACAAATTGGAGGGCGATGACATATTTTGTGTCTGAAATCTGCAATTTTTTGTAGGATTTAAGGCCTGTTTGTTCTGAAATCTGTGATTGTTTGCAGGATTGTTTAGAAAGCTTTACACTAAGAATTCCTTACACATCAAAACCCAGGGTTCCATAGACATCTAACCTAGGATAAAATTGCATTGTAAAATTTGATGTAGGAAATCCTAAAGTTTGTAGAGAGTATTTATAGAATCAAATAATTCTAAACTTTTACTTTTGTAGACTATATACTGGACAAAAATGCTTTACAATCATGAGTATTTATGGACAAATAATTCTAAACTTTTACGTTGCCTGTTACTTGTTCACTTATATTTGTCTGTTGTTTCGCCATAGTTTCTGAATATTCTTTTTTTGCTTTTGTTTGTTGGTCCAATTCTTACTTCATTTAGCAACCTTTGAATAGCACCCTTAAGAGCACATGTCCTTTTTGTTTTAATTTGTTTTTAGATATCACTAGTTTTTTCTGGACTTGTTCTACAGTTCCTAGATGCATTATGCAAGGACTTCCTGATTTTCTTTTACAAAAAGAGCTTCTGTAAACCAAACATCTTTCTCTTTTAGGTAGGATTGTAAAAGTATGAACTTGGTATTACTTCTATATTTTCAAACATTTATTCTGGCATTAGATGCAAGACTTACTATTATGCTAGTAATAGCATGAGTATGACAGTTACGTCTTTGCCTTTTCTGGTCATTGCAAGTGTTGGAGTGCCTTTGCACCTTTTTGCATTTTTATTTTTATCTTCTTTTGTTTCTGTAGCTATCAGAGTGGTTGGAGGCCAATAACCGACTGGACTTTATTGAGAGAGATTATGCTTCTCGGGTTGATTTGATTGCAAAAGTGCGTGGTCTCCACAAGGCAGAGAACTATATTGAGAAAATCCCAAAATCATTCAGAGGGGAAGTAATCTACCGAACTTTGTTGGCCAATTGTGTTGCTGCTAACAATGTGAAGAAAGCAGAGGAAGTATTCAACAAAATAAAGGACCTTCAATTTCCAGTCACAACATTTGCATGTAACCAGCTGCTTCTCCTCTACAAAAGGGTTGACAAGAAGAAGATAGCTGATGTTTTGTTATTGATGGAGAAAGAAAATGTCAAGCCTTCACTTTTCACTTACAAAATCTTAATAGATATCAAAGGCCAATCTAATGACTTAACAGGGATGGATCAAATTGTAGAGACCATGAAGGCTGAAGGCATTGAACCTGATATCAACACCCAAGCAATTATTGCCAAGCACTATTCTTCTGGTGGCCTCAAAGAAAAAGCTGAGGCTACTTTGAAAGAGATGGAAGGAGGAAACTTAAAAGAGCATCGTTGGGCCTGTAGGGCTTTGCTACCTCTATATGCTTCACTTGGAAAAGCTGATGAAGTGGGGAGAGTTTGGAAGGTCTGTGAGTCGAATCCCCGGCTAGATGAGTGCATGGCTGCCATTGAAGCTTGGGGAAGGCTAAAGAAAATTGATGAAGCTGAGGCAGTTTTTAATAGGATGCATACGACTTGGAAGAAGCTCTCTTCAAGACACTATGCTGCACTTTTGAAGGTTTATGCAAACCATAAGATGCTAGCCAAAGGAAAAGATCTGGTCAAGCGAATGGCAGATAGTGGGTGCCGCATTGGTCCATTGACTTGGGATGCTCTTATTAAGCTTTATGTTGAAGCAGGGGAAGTGGAAAAGGCCGACTCTGTACTGCAAAAGGCTGCTCAGCAGAGCCAGCTGAAGCCAATGTTTAGTTCTTACTTAGCTATTATGGATCAGTATGCAAAACGGGGTGATATACATAATGCAGAAAAAATTTTTCACAGGATGAGACAAGCGGGATATGTGGCTCGACTTAGGCAATTCCAGACTCTAATCCAGACTTACATAAATGCCAAGGCCCCAGCTTATGGGATGAGGGACAGGATGAAGGCAGATAATATATTCCCAACCAAGGCCTTGGCTGCCCAGCTGGCGCAGGTTGATGCATTTAGGAAGACGGCAGTGTCGGATTTACTTGACTGAAGATTTAGATGGTTTCTGATGCAGTTAATATCTTAATGTCAACTATTTATCTATGTGCAACCATCTTCTGTTTTTGGCGGGTGAAACCATTTTGGTGCTTTTATAGACCTTTGCAGCAAATTGTGTTTGCATTTCTTAGGGATATGTTTTAGCTCATATGCTTATTACTTGTGCTCCTGCAATTCCCAAATTTCTAAATGCTATTTTACTTAAGGGAAAATTATGCTTATGCCTTTTTTT
Organism: Hevea brasiliensis; assembly: GCF_030052815.1. Taxonomy (NCBI): domain Eukaryota; kingdom Viridiplantae; phylum Streptophyta; class Magnoliopsida; order Malpighiales; family Euphorbiaceae; genus Hevea; species Hevea brasiliensis. The sequence goes on along the minus strand of NC_079495.1, from coordinate 33,791,830 downwards.
TTTTTTGAAGGAATGTGCATGGCTATTTTTAAAGGATGTGTCTGTTGGATGCTCGAACTTATTTGAAAATAAGTTTATCAATTGTTATATTAAATATTTATATTTAGATTTGTGCACTCTATATATATTTTAATTAATTTTATACATATCTTGATATAAATATTTAAAATAACGGTTGTTAAGTTCATTTTCGTTTTCATATGAGTTCAAGCCTATAATAGATAAGCCTATTTCTGAACGGTGTTATTGGCACCTTATTTGCAGGGAAGAAAGTTGGTACTTAGCATGTTTGGAGTAAAGTAATTCACATCTAAGCTCATTATACATTTCCCAGTAGCCAATGATGGCTTATCTGCAGATTTGCTCAGGTTAAATTCAAAAAAAAAAAAAAAGTTTCCAGTCGGAGTCGTCACAAAAATGAAAAATGTTCAAACGGATTTTTTTAATCCGTATCGAATTTCTTATCAATTGCTTCATCTCCCTAACCACACGATGAACTTTATCTACTCTCTGATAAAATCTTAATGTGATTAGCAACTTCCTAAGATATGCAATTGCTAAATATAGCCTAAATACAAGTGCAATAATAAATTATGTTTGATTAGTATTTTTAAAAATAATTATCAATGGTTTTAGTTCAGTAATATTATAGTTATCCTTAAATTTAAATTTTAATTGAATTTAATTTTATAAAAAAATAAAAATAATAATTAAATAAAAATAATAATTGATGGGGAACATACGTTTTAACCTGTGGCCTGACCCAATCCGAGCTCGCCAAAGGCATGGGCCAGTTTCGGCTTGGGACCAATGATTTTGGTTCGTGGTTAAAGGTTTTAAACAATATTAGAAGATGGATTTGCACAGGTTCGATTTCAAACATTTTGAGTCGGTTATAGGTCAATTCGTGTTAACGTAATTTAACAATTTTAAAGGCTTATTATTATTATTATTATTTTTATTTTTTTTAATCACTAGTTGAATCTAATCGGACCATGAGATTAAACTAATAATTCAGTTCATGTTTAGAAGGGAGTATTCGCAACCGCTTAGTGGGTCTTTGGGTCAAGTCTCAAACTTGGTGAGCCATGCATTAGAGTATTTAGTTAGTTATTAGATAGTTGATAACCATCCAAATAATCATATTAAAGTATTTAAAATAATAATAATAATTAATAAGTTATATTTTATATTAACTTTAAAATTAGAACTGTTCATAAACTGCCGTGTTAATTTTTATTATTTAACAAAAATAACTTCTAACAAAAGCCTCGAAAGAGGTGATGTAAATTAAATACATCGCTGGTTTTTTTTCAGCAATAACAGCAAATTTTATGCGCCAAGGTCTGGTAATGTGCTGGCTCTTGTGCGACAAGAGGATTTTTTGCCAGTTCTTTACCGTCTGTTATAATGCATACGGCTGGCTTAGTTGATTTTTCATATTTCAATAAAAAAAAAATAGAATAAATAAATAATTATATATTTATTTAATAATATAATAAATTAATATTTATGTATTATTTTAATAATTTAATAAATAATATGATATAATAAATTAATAATTATATATTTATTTTATTATAAAATAAATTATATAATATATATCATTATTTTTTATTTTACATATCAACAATAACTAAATAAAATTTTACCAAATACTTAATATAAATCAACTAGTATCAGATGTCAACTACTAGTCATAAGCTAATATAAATAACTATTAATTATCATACATATTTTACAGCTAAACCAAATAAGCTCTTAGAATATTTTTGAGATTAAACTCTTATAAGGGCTGATATTTAGTTAACTAAATCAAAATTTGAACTTACTATTTAAAAATACTCTTCGAATTGAAATTGAGAAAAAAAATCAAACCTAATCAAAACTGATAATATTCGATCAATTTTAAGTTTTGAGAATTTTTTTTTAAGCAAAAATATTCATCTCTATAAATTTAAGGACACGGGATCTAGGGAAAGTTGGGTCAAAGTAGACCTAAGCCTGTGTATATGTTTTGGGCTTTAGACAAAACAAATATGATCAATTACGAAGACTATTTCAGCCGAAAAAGAAAATTACAAAAACTCTCCTATTCCTTGATTTCTAAAAAACACCTAAAATGGCATGGCAAAATCACAAGGAAATATATATGAAAGAGAGCAATTCACAGTAGCTATAAAAATCCTAATCCTAATTTAACGAGAATGAAAAGGCTTAATTTTATAAATTGGCAGAAATTAATCATAAACTTAACTCAAATTCATGAATGGCATGCAATTAATAGAGAAATATAAATCAATGGCAACAAAATTAGAAAAACTTTTGAGGGTTATCTAGTGATGACTGTGGAGAAGAGAGAGAGAGAAAGAATACGTCTAGGGATGGCCAATTTGTTGCTTCTTCGTAGTGAGAGAGAGTGGAGATGGCGAAGGAGAAGTAGCAGCACAAGCGAGGGAGAGACATTATAAAAGAAAGATTATTATTTAGTCATTATATTTTAGCAAAATTAACTATTTGGTCCATAAATTTTGAAAAATATATTATTTAATTTTTGTATTTTACTTTTGTTAAACTATTTAGTTCATCTGTTAAATTTTCTATTGGTTAATGCCGGTCAAACTATTATTTAATTTTTTTTATTTTAGTGAGACTATTTAGTTTGTACTTGTATTTTGAAAAATACTACTATTTAGTCTTTCTATTTTAATAAAACTAATTAGTTAATACATGTATCTTGAAAACACAATATTTTGAAAAATATATTCTCTGATGAAAATAAAAATTTTGTTTTGTGAAGACTAAATCTGAAAATTTTATTTAAAACAAAAAAATTATAAAAGTATTTTCCTTCAATTCCTTGAGCATATATATATTTTTTTTCAAATTTTATCTATTGGAAAACAAATTTCATATATTATTGCCTTCATTACTTGGAGATTTAGGAGAATGGATTAACCTTTTTACACATATAGCTGAAGGAGTAGAAGCATGAAAATTATCAGATTAGAATATTGAATTCAAAAATTTTTTTCTAGGGTCTCATGCATCATGCAAGATTCATTATGTACTTAATTGATTTCAATGTTCAATTGCATATTAAAATACTTTTAATATGTATTTGGATCTACATTTTTTTATTTAAGATTTTAGAATTAACAAATTAATTCATTAAAACCCTAGATTAATTCAAGAACAAGTGCACTAACCTTTTGATGCACTGTAGATGTGTTTGGTACCTTTGAGAAGCACCTAGGACCCAAATGTTGTCTCTCTAGTTTGTCCACACCAAGATCACCAATGGCAGCCCCTTGAATAGCTTCTCAAGCCTTGCCAACCAATTAGAAAATAGGGATTTGCCTTTAGGGAGGTTATAGATGTATATTGGACACTAGAAACAATTTCTAGCAATTTTAATTCAAGAGAATATGGGCAACTCTCTTTGATTTGATGAGAGATGAAGAAGAAGAGAGGAAGAGAGCCTCTTGGGTGGCGGCACCTTTTAGAGAAAAATCATATTGTTATTTCATTCTTTCATAACATCACATTATATAATTAGGTCATCACTTAAAACCTTTGCCACATGTCATCTTCCGATTGCACCTTAATTTTAATTGACCTAATCACATTAAGCCAAGTGTCAAAGCTAGGTTTAATCTTGACTTTGATCATCATGCATGATTGGAAGACAAATGGCAAGCTTATATGGTGCAATGTGTCACCATCTCATGGTGCTACATTTCACCCTGTGAAATGACCAAATTACCCCTGTGTTATAATTTTGAGTTCTCAACCCAAAATAATTATTTCTCATCTTCTAATCAATTTATATCAAAAATAAATTAATTAATTAATCTTTATTAATTAATTTCTCATAATTAAATTCATATTTAAACACTTTAAATATAAATTTAACTTATACTATACATCCAATAACCTAAATTTGGTTTCAAGTTATGCTAGGTATTTTGTAATCTAATTGCAAATCAAACATATTTAATTAATCAATTAAACTCTTTAACTAATTAATTAAATCACATTTAACTTGGTGATTACTTGTGTATGTGTGTGACTCACTATGCTCATCACTAATTGACAATGAGATATGATATTAACTCTTAATATCATCAGAACTCTTTCTTACCATAAATGATTTCTCTAAGTCATTTTACGCTTCTCATAGACCATGGTTAACACCTAGCATAGCATGCCATGGCCACCCAATCAGTAATAAGGAATACCTTAAATGAACCTTTTATCATATGTTGCAATGCACTAGAATCTCTCTATTACAAAATCCCAATTCGAGTTAGAGTCATAGTTATGTCAAACCCCATTTGCTATGAATATCATGTTCTCTTTTAATTCTAATTCTTGATTGAAAAGATTTTTTCATCAGAAACTCTTTTCTGATTAAATCTGTCTGTCCTGGCTAGGAATTTGAAACATCAAGAATAATTAAATGAACATAAGATTTTATTCCTATTTACTTATGGTAATAGATTCCATCTTGATCAACACCTACCTCCATATATAACTAGTAGGAGCCAACACATGCCCATATACCCATACACAGTACAAGTATGAAAGTAGTATCAAACTCAAACTATCTATATATAAGATAACTGTGTTATCTCAGGTCTAAAGATTATATGCACTGATATGATTTATCACAATGCATTGATAAGAGTAAACTCCACGTGCTTGTCATAAGTGTCAGTGCCTATCATGTTTGTTATATGGCATGAGACTCACCATTCCATCTTATTTATATCTCATATAAATAACTTGGGAACAAACATGATTACAATCTTTCTGGATAAGTCATGTCCTTATTGTGAAGTATCCTCGATTGTAAACCAATTTATGATATTTTGTGCTAGAAATACTGTCACTCATATTCTTAATAGCTTAAGAATAGAATTTCTAACAAAATATCAAGGGACCTTTTCTATTACACATAAATATATTATGTAAACGAAAAAGTAAAAATGCTTTTTTATTAATAAAACATGTACAAGATACATACTAAATGATATGCTCTAGAGCATACTGCTAATAATCTCCCACTAGCACTAGAGCCATTCATTATAATATCTTAAACCCATCTTCTCAAGATGTCGGTCTAATTGAGCTTGTGACATAGGCTTAGTGAATGGATCAGCTGGATTTTCAGCTGATGCTATTTTCTACATAGCTACATCGCCTCGCCCAACTATCTCTCTGATAATGTGGTAGCACTTTTTTATGTGTTTGGATTTCTGGTGAGACCGGGGTTCCTTAGCCTGTATGACTACTTCATTGTTGTCACAGTGGAGTGGAACTGCTGACTTAATGGAAGGAACTACTGCTAGTTCTATCACGAACTTTTTTATCCAAACAGCTTCCATTGCAGCATCTGATGCAGCAATATACTCAACCTCGGTAGTAGAATCTGCAGTCGTACTCTGTTTGGAACTCTTCCAACTGACTGCACCTCCATTACAAATGAACACACACCCTGAGGTAGACTTTCTATCGTCGATATCTGATTGGAAATCAGAATCAGTATAACCATCCAATTGCAAGTTACCACCTCCCTATATCAAGAATAAATCCTTAGTTCTTCTCAAGTACTTAAGGATATTCTTGACAGCTATCCAGTGTTCCAAACCTGGATTGGATTGATACCTGCTAGTCAAACTAACAGCATATGCTATATCCGGCCTAGTACATAATATTGTATACATCAAACTTCCAATAGCCGAAGCATATAGAATCCTGACCATTTTATCTCTTTCTTCAGGTGTCTTTGGAGACATCTCTTTAGAAAGGTGGATACCATGTCTCACTGGTAACAATCCTCTCTTAGAATCAAGCATGTTAAACCTCTTTAACACCTTTTCCAAGTATAGACTTTGGAATAAACCAATTATTCTTTTCGCTCTATCTCTATAGATGCAAATCCCAAGAATATAGGTTGCCTCCCCTAAGTCTTTCATGGAGAATGTTTTTGACAACCATAACTTTACAACTGTTAACATACCTGTGCCATTACCCATCAACAAAATGTCATCCACATATAAGACAAGGAAAGTGACAGCACTATCACTAGCCTTCTTATATACACATGGCTCATCCTCATTTTTTATGAAACCAAATGACTTAATGGCTTTATCAAAATGAATGTTCCAACTCCTCGAAGCTTGTTTCAACCCATAAATGGATCATTTTGGCTTGCATACCTTGGAACCATCTTGGGACTCAAAACCCCTAGGCTGTTCCATGAAAATGTTTTCTTCAATGTATCCATTGAGAAAAGCTGTTTTGACATCCATATGCTAAATCTCATAATCATAGTATGTAGCTATTGCTAATAGAATTCTAATTGATTTAAGCATGGCAACAGGCGAGAAAGTCTCCTCATAGTCGATTCCTTGCTTTATAGGTCTCTATCTTTCCATCATAACTAATTTTCTTCTTGAAAACCCATTTATTCTCTATAGGTACAATATCTTCAGGTTGGTCAACAAGATCCCAAACTTGATTCTTATACATGGAATCAATCTCAGATTTCATAGCATCAATCCATTTTAAAGAGTTTATATCTGATATAGCTTCTTCATAGGTAAGTGGATCATCTCCATGATCTACTTCTTCATGAGTAGACAACTCTTGTTCTTCTTCATGAAGAAAACCATATTTCACTGGTGGGTGAGATATCCTGGTTGATCTGTGAGGATAAGCTATAGATGTTTCATCAATAAGTGTAGGTTGACTAGATGGATCTATATCTATCTGATTTGTTGGTTGGTCAGAATTCTCTAATTCCAACTCTATTTGCCTTCCTTTGCCTCCTTCTTGAACAAACTGTTGTTCAAGAAATGTGGCATCTCTACTTACCACAACCTTTTGTGATGTAGGCAAATAAAAATAATATCCAAAACTCTCTTTTGGATATCCAATAAATCGACTCTTTTCTGATCTGGTTTCCAATTTATCAGTGTTCAGCTTTTTGATATAAGCTAGACAACCCCAAATCTTAACATGCTTAAGACTTGGTTTTCTTCCATGCCATATCTCATAAGGTGTGGAAGATATTGATTTTGATGGAATCCTATTCAGAATATGCAAAGCTGATTCTAATGCAAATCCCCAAAAGGAGATTGGCATATCAGTATAGCTCATCATACTATATACCATATCCAATAGGGTACGATTTCTGCTTTTAGATACACTATTCAGCTATGGTGTCCCTGGAGGAGTCAGCCGGGAAACAATGCCATGCTCTTTCAAGTATTCATCAAATTCAGTACTCAAGTATTTACCTCTACAATATGATAGAAGAGCTTTAATACTTTTTCCTGTTTAATTTTTTACTTCAGAATTAAATTCTTTAAACTTTTCAAAGGATTTATGTTTATCACACCCTACTCCTCCGTAAGATGTAACATGATCCCGTAGTACACCTAATGAATTATCGTACTTCGCCTACCGATAACCCATTAAATATACTATAAAGGATTTTAAGACAATTTTCGTGAAATTAAATAGTGGTGAGAACATTGTATATTTCTTAAAAAGCCTTTAAGTAAAATTTTGGTCATGAATAAAATCATCGATTAAAATCTGGTATTACAAAATTTTTTTTCAAAATTTCAGTAGCGTGCCGGTTGTATTTTGAGAAAACAGTTCTTTAAACCTAAAAAAGAAAACACTCCTAATATGTTTTCTCAAATACAACTCCAACAAACTTCATTTCAACACAATCAACTCAAAAATGTATAAATCATTTGGAGCAATTATCTCAATTCATTTAAAAGCCAAACTCATCATAAGAAAACCATACATCAATTTCCTACTTAAGAAGAAATTGAATAGTACATTCATTAAGGTACTAAAATTACTATTGCAAATAATTTTCATTTCAATTATACACCCAAAATAACATTGCAAAAGTTTTTATACAACTGCTCAAATAAATTGTATACATATAATTACATGCATACATCAAACTTATGTACAAGGGTATACCTATGATATACCCGGAGCTGATCTGAATGTGTCTTCAAGGCGCAGCTATAGGAATTCTCACTCAGTTGCTCTATCCTTACTTTTACCTACGATAGTATACAAAGCTATCGCTGAGTGGTGAACTTAGTGGTGCACAACTATAATTTAAAACATAGTACAATATACATTGACAAAATTATAACAATTAATTTGAAAGTCTTGAAATTCAATAAAATTCCAAAAGTCAAAATCTTCGTTGTCAATAATATAAATCATTAGTTAAAATGACTTTGAGCAAGAAATTCAATTTATCAAATCACAATTGGACATTTAAAGTAATTCCAACAATCATGGAAATAAAGATTAATTCTAACAAAATCAATTATGCATAAATCCCATTTGAAATTGAAATTATTTACTATTCAAAAACCATTCTTTATCTCACTAACTATGTAAGACTAATCCGAAAGGGCCATCTCCGGGGTGATCCTAACTCCCTATGGTTGGGGAGGTGGAATCGGATTCTAACTCCCTATGGTCGGTGAGGTCGAATCATCGTGCACAGTACACAACATAATAATGAAACTTTTGAAAGGGCCATAACAAAAAACTTAGATCTAACCTCTAATCAGAAGAGAATCTAAGCCTGTGCACGTACCATGGTAATCAAAACAAAGCTAACTCCATTATCTTCTCAACAAATAAGAAAGATGGGTAATAACCTAGTCAAGCATCTATAGTGAGATATAAAACAATATCATGAATCTCTGTCCTTTTTGTGAGTATAAATCACAACACAATTCAATTTAATGTCAATTCCAATAACCAATAATTTTTAGGCTCATCACAACTCAAAACATAAATTTGTATTTTTCCATGAAAATTGCCCATCACAGTTCAAAACATATTCTATCACAATTTTTCAAAACATAATTTATTCAATCCACAACAATGCTTAATACTTGTTGAAATACCATTTCACAAAGCTAAATTCATATATACCATAACAATTTCAATAATCATTGAATTAAATCCAATACTTGATAAATATAATACATAAGGAAAATACATCATTTAGTCATATGAAATTTTTAGAACAAAATTAATTAAAAACTAGTTGTGCACAAACCTTTGATGAGTGACCTCTTGGCCTGGACTCAGTGGGTCTTTTCCCTTCCTAGTGTCTTTTCTAACTGAAACACGCAATTTAAAGTGTTTTAGTACTCATTTAAATTGTTTCTAATAACAAGGTTCAATAACTAAATTTTATTAATACTATTCCTTTCATTAGTCAACCTATAATGTTGACCTTTAATGCACCCTAGGTGAATTAGTTTTAATGTCACTAATATGTTCCATTTTTCATTCCTCACATGTTGATATATGTTGCCAATTTCATTTCAAAGCTTATTGCATTTTTATTACAATTATTCAGATTTTATAGCCAATGTTTACTGTCTATTGGACTAAGCTACAGTGTAAATTTAACAAATTTCTCTTCATTAAATTGTTTCTCATTGTGTCTTCTTTAATTTTCTTTTTGAATCACTCCATTTGGAGTTGTATAACTCAAGTTATGGTCATTTAACTATAACTAGGTCAAAGTTAAATTTTGACTTCCTTATTAGGCATTTTTGGTTCTGAATTTACTAATTTATTTAGACTATTCGTAATCATATTGAGGTCTAGCATTCTTCATAAGTATTGTTGCCCTATGTGTTAGGGTCATTTGGAAATTTTACTTGTAATTTGTCAAGTCTTATAGAATTATTTATAGTCAAATTGTTGACTTAGACTCAAAGGTCTTATATTGGCATGGTCCTTAATTAGGTCAATGGCTTTGACCTTAAATTCTGGCCTTATACATTTATAATTTAAGGAATTTGTCTGAAACAAAGTTTTAGGTCTCTTTCTTAGCTTTCCAAATTGGTATGGTTCATTCAAATTGGAGATTTCTTGTGGGAGATATGCTTATTTGAAATTTTTGGATTTTATGGTCAAATGTGCCAATTCCAGATTTAGTGTGCCAAATTAATCAAGTTAATTGACCTAGTTTCCTTAATTTCTGGGTTTTGTTCAAATTACCAATATTGTAGATCTATGTCTCATTGAAATTTTGGGACTGATTTCATGTCATTTGGAGTTCTATGGACCAAGTTATGGTCATTTTACTATTGCTGGTCAAGTTGCACTTATATTGCAAAGTTTAGGTCATTTTTAGGTCAAAGTCAATTCAGCCACTTTTTGTAATCCAACTTTGGCGATCATTTTGACTTGGTAATTGGCATTTCTGGGCTTGGTGGTCTTCACCAAAGTTGTAGCCCTATGTCTAAGCTTTCCAACGGTATAAATTTCAGGTCATTTGGACCAGTTTTGAGTGAGTTATGGCCAAAAGACTAATTACTATGCAAATGGTCAAATTATGGGTTCCTATGTTATGCTAATCCGGATTTGGTCATTCTTTTAGGTCACTTCTAGGCAGAATTTGGGCAACACTTCTGCATAAAATTTGGCCTATTTTATGTTTAGTTTTGCCTCCAATTGGCCTTATACCAATTGGGGTCACACAAATTTACTTATAACCTAAAATACATACTGCCGTTACTAACCATACTTTGCATTGAAAATCGGCACTTCTAATGGATATCATTCACATTGCATTTAGGTCAATTGTCCAACAACAACTCAATTATTCAATATCCAATAACACTCAATTGTTCAAGTGTCCAGCAATATGCATTTACTCAATCCCAATCCAATTAGGTTAATTATTCAACCAATCATAAAATTCTCAAATAACCAAATCCAAACCTAAATTTAACTATTCAAAATCAACCATACACATGAAATCAAGTACTAGTACATGAAATTAACTTAATGAACTTCCCAAATAGTAATTTACATATAAGAATTAAACAATCTTCTATGTCTTTCATGGCTGCCAAAAATTGCAATTTACCAATGCCTTCAATAATTCTTCAAACCCCAATTCTAAAACTTACTTCAGAACTTACACATGAAATTGAATTCCTAACCTTACAATTTACTTTAATCCCCACTAATTCTCTTCAATTAACATCAATTAAAAGTGAGAATAATTTGCTCACCTTTCCTTTTCATGGCTGCCAAAAGTTACACCAAACAATTACTCAAGTAATTCTTTTAATTTTTCAACCAAAATACTACCCATAACCTCAACACAAGTTTTAATTAAGCAAGGGAAGAAAATGGACACTTACCTATTTTTTGAAGCTTGCTAAACCTCACCAAAACTCCTTCTTTTTGCTCTCTATATCTTCCCTAAGTTGTATGGACCAAGTTTGATGAAGAAGACTAGAAGAAAAGGTGGCTTGATCATGGAGGCATGGAGCTTCAAGCTTGGTCGGCTATGGAGTTTTTGGGAGGATTGGATTCGGCTTGAAGATGAAATGAAGAAGAAGAAGTGGCTGAAGTGGGATATGGTATCCACTTAATCCCTTTTATAGGTCCACTAATTTTAAAATAATAATAATTTAATTAAACTTTTAATTATCCTAAACTTTACCCCTTTAATTTCCCTTAATTACATTTCATTCCAATTTTATTTTTCATGAAATTTTCAAAATTTAATACCACTTTATTTTCATGGACATTTAGGTTAAAAGCCAACTCGAGGTATCAAATGACCAAAATGCCCCTCTTCGAGTTGTTTTTCGAATTTTTCGGTACTACCAATTTACTCATTGTACAGCCGATTTCTTTAATATTTATTTTTCGTTTATACTAACTTATTAATTTTTCTTTGACATTTTCAATGTCAATTACACCTCAGTAGACCTTTAATTATGTTCCGAAAATATTTCCTCGAGTTTCCCGCAGTCCTGGAGTCGGCAATTGCCTTCGCCGTAACTTCCCGGTGTGGTCACCCATCGTTACAGTGCTAGCTCGTTTAACCTAGTTTCATTTTCTCTCTTTTATTTTTTCTTAAATTTTCTTGTATTTTTTTTATTTATTTCATCATTTTATGCCTGTTTATTATCACTGAAGTGTAGTTCCAGACATCCTGACTTGTCCGAACCGACATTAGGTCACCGGAGTAGTTGAATGTATAGACTACGTAAAGTGAGGGCGTTACAATTCTTCCCCTCTAAATGAAAATTTTGTCCTCGAAATTTGTCGGATTCATATAACTGATATCGTTATCTCATAATTTTACTCACTCTCCCATCATTGTGTCCTTTGTTTTTTATGTTTCCACTCATGAAATTCTCTTATTCATTAGTTCCTTGATTTCTCATGCTAGAATCCTTACTAGTCCTTCTGTCTCCTTTACTTACTCAAATCCTGTTAACTTGCCCTCGTCTAGGTATTCTACATTTATCTCACACAAATGTCTCAAATGCCTAAATCATTTCTTTCTGACAAAAATATCAAAATAACTATAAGACTCCATATCGAGGTCTAGATATCTTCATCCTCAAGGTATTCTTTTTAATTTATAATCATACTAAAATCTCAAATTTTATAGTAATTCCTATCGTATCGGTATCTCACATTAATGTAATCGAGTCACTGCCTAATAGTGACCTTTCGATATGTTAGTTTTAAAGTTTTCAATTTCTAACTAAAATTTTCATATTTATTTCTCGTAATAGTACTCTTCTATACCAAATGAAAGACTACTTACAAACATCCTTATCTTGGTATACCATAAGGTAGCACGTAGCTCTACACAATAATCCCATGTTGATACTGTAATCTGCAACTTACAATACAAACATTGAGAACATTACATAGTCACTACGTTATAACCTCATGGACTAGGTTTTCTAACATCTTATCTGTACATTTATTTCCTTCTCTGTCTTTTAAAGTCATATCAGTGGTCTCTTCATGTAATTATTTAAATTTAAAACTCATTACTTATATTTATGCCCAAGTAGCCTATCAAAGCACTTGCAAGCATTACGTATCGTCGTCCCTGCAAGCCCCTTCTCTATTTTTAGTGGCAATTAAGGGTACCTATCAAAGCACCTACAGGCGTTATGTATCGCCGTCCTTGCAAGCCCTTGGGTGGTACCTATCAGAGCACTTTGTAGACGTTACGTATCGCCGTCCTTGCAAGCCCCCTGATACCGATATTCATTGTCTTTTAAAATCATATCAAACATATATTGTCAATCCATGACTTTCCATGTAGGCAGTACTACTATCTGAAATCCCTAATTGGTATACCAATCGATCCATACAATATACATAAGCCTAGGTTTACTTTGAGCAATTAAGCATTATTAATTGTCTAACAAAATCTTCATGTCCATGTATTGTGGAAAAGGTGGGTCCCATATCACTATTTCATGTGATTTAGCATGTGGTGATAATAGAATTTCCATGTCAATGTACAGTGGGAAAGTGAGTCCCACATACCTATTTCAAGTAATTTAGTATATAGTGACTTAGTAGGGATAAGCCAATAATATTTTTCAAGAACCTTTCTTTAGGTTCAATTTCGGGATTTTAACTTTACATATCACTTTGGACAGTTTGTGGCCACTGTTTGGCTCCATTTGCTAAAAGGAAATTGTTCTTTTATGTCTTATCGTTATTTCCCACTGTTTGGCTCCCTCTTCTCTATTTCACGTTGCCCTTGTGGGTTGGGTTTGTACTTGGGCTTGGGCTGATAGATTATCAGCCATTTGTTGAAAGAAAGTGGCCATTTGCTGGGCCATTTGTGCAGTAATTTGGACAAGTGGGGCTGGTAAAGTCAGGCTTCCGACTCTCTGAGGGGTTGGGGCCTCACCTTGTACTTTCGCCATCACAGACTGTTATATTGTCTTATTCTTCTCTTCCATATCTTTTCACAGGATTTTCTATTTTTTTTTATAAAACTTATACAAGGAAATTTCTCTCCATTAGATCATATTTATGATGTAAATGTACTATATGTATCAAACATTTGAGCAGTTGTATTTACCGATAAAAAGATTTCAAATTCACAGTTTAAAATTTACTTTAAAACTATTACTCTGATACCACTAAACATGTCACACCCTACTCCTCCGTAAGATATAACATGATCCCGTAGTACACCTAATAAATTATAGTACTTCACCTACCGATAACCCATTAAATACACTACAAGGGGTTTTAAGACAATTTTCATGAAATTAAATAGTGGTGGGAACATTGTATATTTCTTAAAGAGCCTTTAAATGAAATTTTAGTCATAAATAAAATCATCGATTAAAATCTGGTGTTACAAAATTTTTTTTCAAAATTTCAGAAGAGTGCCGGTTGTATTTTGAGAAAACAGTTCTTCAAACTTGAAAAGGAAAACACTCCTAATATGTTTTCTCAAATACAACTTTAACAAACTTCATTTCAACATAATCAACTCAAAAATGTATAAATTATTTGTAGCAATTATCTCAATTCATTTAAAAGCCAAACTCATCATAAGAAAACCATACATCAATTTCCTACTCAAGAAGAAATTGAATATTACATTCATTAAGGTACTAAAATTAATATTGCAAATAATTTTCATTTCAATTATACACCCAAAATAACATTACAAAAGTTTTTATACAACTGCTCAAATAAATTGTATACATATAATTACATGCATACATCAAACTTATGTACAAGGATATACCTATGATATACCCGGAGCTGATCTGAATGTGTCTTCAAGGCGCAGCTATAGGAATTCTCACTCAGTTGCTCTGTCCTTACTTTTACCTGCGATAGTATACAAAGCTATCGCTGAGTGGTGAACTCAGTGGTGCACAACTATAATTTAAAACATAGTACAATATACATTGACAAAATTATAACAATTAATTTGAAAGTCTCAAAATTCAATAAAATTCCAAAAGTCAAAATCTTCGTTGCCAATAATATAAATCATTGGTTAAAATGACTTTGAGCAAGAAATTCAATTTATCAAATCACAATTGGACATTTAAAGTAATTCCAACAATCATGGAAATAAAGATTAATTCCAACAAAATCAATTATGCATAAATCCCATTTGAAATTGAAATTCTTTACTATTCAAAAACTATTCTTTATCTCACTAACTATGCAAGACTAATCCGAAAGGGCAATCTCCGGGGTGATCCTAACTCCCTATGGTTGGGGAGGTGGAATCGGATTCTAACTCCCTATGGTCGGGGAGGTCGAATCATCGTACACAGTACACAACATAATAATGAAACTTTAGAAAGGGCCATAACAAAAAACTTAGATCTAACCTCTAATCAGAAGAGAATCTAAGCCTGTGCACATACCATGGTAATCAAAATAAAGCTGACTCCATTGTCTTCTCAACAAATGAGAGAGATAGGTAATAACCTAGTCAAACATTTATAGTGAGATATAAAACAATATCATGAATCTCTGTCCTTTTTGTGAGCATAAATCACAACACAATTCCATTCAATGTCAATTCCAATATCCAATAATTTTTATGCTCATCACAACTCAAAACATAAATTTGTATTTTTCCATGCAAATTGCCCATCACAGTTCAAAACATATTCTATCACAATTTTCCAAAACATAATTTATTCAATCCATAACAATGCTTAATACTTATTGAAATGCCATTTCACAAAGCTAAATTCATACATACTATAACAATTTCAATAATCATTGAATTAAATCCAATACTTGATAAACATAATACATAAGGAAAATACGTCATTTAGTCATATGAAATTTTCAGAACAAAATTAATTAAAAACTAGTTGTCCACAAACCTCTGATGAGTCACCTCTTAGCTTGGACTTAGTGGGTCTTTTCCCTTCCCAGTGTCTTTTCTAACTGAAAGACGCAATTTAAAGTGTTTCAGTACTCATTTAAATTGTTTCTAATAACAAGGTTCAATAACTAAATTTTATTAATACTATTCCTTTCATTAGTCAACCTATAATGTTGACCTTTAATGCACATTAGGTGAATTAGTTTTAATGTCACTAATATGTTCCATTTTTCATTCCTCACATATTGATATATGTTGCCAATTTCATTTCAAAGCTTATTGCATTTTTATTACAATTATTCAGATTTCATGGCTAATGTTTACTGTCTATTGGACAAGCTACAGTATAAATTTAACAGATTTCTCTTCATTAAATTATTTCTCATTGTGTCTTCTTTAATTTCCTTTTTGAATCACTCCATTTGGAGTTGTATAACTTAAGTTATAGTCATTTAACCATAACCAGGTCAAAGTTAAATTTTGACTTCCTTATTAGGCATTTTCGGTTCTGAATTTACTAATTTATTTGGACTATTGTAATCACATTGAGGTCTAGCATTCTTCATAAGTATTGTTGCCCTATGTCTTAGGGTCAATCAGAAATTTTACTTGTAATTTGTCAAGTCTTATAGAATTATTTATAGCCAAATTGTTGACTTGGACTCAAAGGTTTTATATTAGCATGGTCCTTAATTAGGTCAATGGCTTTGACCTTAAATTCTGACCTTATGCATTTATAATTTGAGGAAGTTGTCTGAAACAAAGTTTTAGGTCTCTTTCTTAGCTTTCCAAATTTGTATGGCTCATTTAAATTGGACACTTTTTGTGGAGATATGCTTATTTGAATTTTCTGGATTTTATGGTCAAATGTGCCAATTTTAGATTTAGTGTGCCAAATTAATCAAGTTAATTGACCTAGTTTCCTTGATTTCTGGGTTTTGGTCAAATTACCAATATAGTAGATCTATGTCTCACTGAAATTTTGGGACTTATTTCATGTCATTTGGAGTTCTATGGACCATGTTATGGTCATTTTACTATTGCTGGTCAAGTTGCACTTATATTGCAAAGTTTAGGTCATTTTTAGGTTAAAGTCAATTCGACCAGTTTTTGTAATCCAACTTTGGCGATCATTTTGACTTGGTAATTGGCATTTCTGGGCTTGGTGGTCTTCACCAAAGTTGTAGCCCTATGTCTAAGCTTTCCAATGGTATAAATTTCAGGTCATTTGGACCAGTTTTGAGTGAGTTATGGCCAAAAGACTGATTACTGTTCATATGGTCAAATTCTGGGTTCCTATGTTATGCTAATCCGGATTTGGTCATTCTTTTAGGTCACTTCTAGGCAGAATTTGGGCAACACTTTTGCATGAAAGTTGGCCTATTTTATGTCTAGTTTTGTCTCCAATTGGCCTCATACCAATTGGGGTCACACAAATTCACTTATAACCTAAAGTGCATACTGCCCTTACTAACCATACTTTGCATTGAAAATTGGCACTTCTAATGGACATCATTCACATTACATTTAGGTCAATTGTCCAACAACAACTCAAGTGTTCAATATCCAACAACACTCAATTGTTCAAGTGTCTAGTAATATACCTTTACTCAATCCCAATCCAATTAGGTTAATTGTTCAACCAATCATAAAATTCTCAAATAACCAAATCCAAACCTAAATTCAACTATTCAAAATCAACCATACACATGACATCAAGTACTAGTACATGAAATTAACTTAATGAACTTCCCAAATAGTAATTTACATATAAGAATTAAACAATCTTCTATGTCTTTCATGGCTGCCAAAAATTGCAATTTACCAATGCCTTCAATAATTCTTCAAACCCCAATTCTAAAACTTACTTCAGAACTTACACATGAAATTGAATTCCTAACCTTATAATTTACTTTAATCCCTACTAATTCTCTTCAATTAACATTAATTACAAGTGAGAATAATTTGCTCACCTGTCCTTTCCATGGCTACCAAAAATTGCACCCAACAATTACTTAAGTAATTCTTTCAATTTTTCAAATAAAATACTACCCATAACCTCAACACAAGTTTTAATTAAGCAAGTGAAGAAAATGCACATTTACCTATTTTTTGAAGCTTGCTAAACCTCACCAAAACTCTTTCTTTTTGCTCCCTATATCTTCCCTAAGTTGTATGGACCAAGTTTAATGAAGAAGACTAGAAGAAAAGGTGGCTTGATCATGGAGGCATGGAGCTTCAAGCTTGGCCAGCTATGGTGTTTTTGGGAGGATTAGATTTGGCTTGAAGATGAAATAAAGAAGAAGAAGTGGCTGTCCACTTAATCCCTTTTATAGGTCCACTAATTTTAAAATAATAATAATTTAATTAAACTTTTAATTATCCTAAACTTTAGCCCTTTAATTTCCCTTAATTACATTTCATTCCAATTTCATTTTTCATGAAATTTTCAAAATTTAATACCACTTTATTTTCATGAATATTTAGGTCAAATGCCAAATCGAGGTATCAAATAACCAAAATGCCCATCTTGGGGTTATTTTTTGAATTTTTCGGTACTATCGATTTACTCGTTGTACAACCGATTTCTTTAATTTTTGTTTTTTGTTTATACTAACTTATTAATTTTTCTTTGACATTTTCAATGTTAATTACACCTCATTAGACCTTTAATTATGTTCCGAAAATATTTTCCCGAGTTCCTCGCAGTTCTGGGGTCGGCAATTGCCTTCGCCATAACTTTTCGATGCGATCACCCATCGCTATAGTGCCGGCTCGTTTAACCTAGTTTCATTTCCTCTCTTTTATTTTTCCTTAATTTTTCTTGTATTTTCTTTTTATTTATTTCATCATTTTATGCCTATTTATTATCACTGAAGTGTAGTTTCAGACATCCTGACTTGTTGGGACCAACATTAGGTCACCAGAGTAGTCGAATGTATGGACTACGTAAAGTGAGGGCATTACAATGTTTGTATTTCATCAAAGAAAAATACCCAAACCTTGATTTATCATCAGTAAAGGTAATAAAGTAATGAAAACCGCTTCTAGCCATTTCTTTAAATGGACCACATACATCACTATGCATTAGCTCCAAATTATTTTCAGTTATTAGCCCTTGTCCAACAAAGGGTGATCTAGTCATTTTGCCCTGAAGGCATGATTCACAAGTTGGAGTAGGTTCAGAAACCAATAAGGATAGAATCTCCATTTTCTCCAGTTTTGTAATCCTATCTTCTGCAACATGACCTAATCTTAAGTGCCAAATATATTTTGAACTTGAGTTGATTTTCACTAGGGCATTGCATTCGTTTAGATTGCTTGCATTCATTTTGTGTTTATCATTATTATCCAAATAATAAAGATCATCATGCATATAACCTGAGCTAACATATTTATTTTCAAAATAAATATTACAAACATCATCTGTGAACTGAAATTCATAGCCATTTCTAGTCAAATTAGATATAGAAATGATTTTCTTAAAAGCATCAGGTACATATAAGATATTATTCAAACAAAAAACATGTCTAGATATGTAAAAAGATTTAGATCCTATGGCAAAAGCATTAACGGTTGAGCCATCACCAATCCAGAGTCTAACATCTCGAGAACGCAAGCTGCTACTATTTGCTAGTTCCTGCATATCATAAGAAATGTGAGAACTAGCATTTTTTTAAAAATAAATATTACAAACATCATCTGTGAACTGAAATTCATAGCCATTTCTAGTCAAATTAGATATAGAAATGATGTTCTTAAAAGCATCAGGTACATATAAGATATTATTCAAACAAAAAACATGTCTAGATATGTAAAAAGATTTAGATCCTATGGCAAAAGCATTAACGGTTGAGCCATCACCAATCCAGAGTCTAACATCTCGAGAACGCAAGCTGCTACTGTTTGCTAGTTCCTGCATATCATAAGAAATGTGAGAACTAGCACCAGTATCTAAAACCCAAGCTGTAGATGAATTATGAGTATCATCAAAATCTAAATAACAAGATATGGACATACCTTTCGAAGGTGTATCCTTCTTGTCCTTCAGAGAAGTAAGATATCCTGGGTAGTTCCTTTTCCAGTGCCCATCCTGTTAGTAGTGGAAACACTTTCCTTTGCCTCCATCAGCTTTGGTCTTCCATTTCTGTTTAGCTATCTTCTTGGGCCATCTTCTTGGAAGGACCAGGAATTTGAGGTTTCTTTTTTTTATTGCCCTTCTTCTTGTTAGACTTTCCAGCAGAAGAAGATGCAATCAAAGCTACCTCTTTTCCTTTATTGCCCGGCATATTCTTTTGAGTAATAACCAGCATGTTAAGTAAATCAGCCAAGGTGTATTCCTGCTTAGTCATATGGAAATTTATCACAAAATTCCCAAATGACTCAGAAAGGGACTAAAGGATCAAATCTATCTGTAGTTGGAAATCCATGTGAAAGTCAAGATGTTCCAGCTGCTCAATCAATCGAATCATCTTGTGGACATGATCCTCAACATTCTGTCCCTCAGACATCCTCATGCGAAATAGCTGCCTAGATATCTCATACCTGTCATTCTTGCTATGTTCACCATATAACTCTTGTAGGTGGAGGAGGATCTCACTTGCATATTGCATGTTCTTATATTGCTTCTGTAACTCATTACTCATAGAAGCAAGCATGTAACACTTGGCTCTCATATCATGCTCCTTGCACTTGTCCAAAGTTTCATGTTCCTCTTGCGTGGCCTCTGGAGGTAAGGGACCAGGAACCTATGAGTCTAGAACATATCCTATATGTTCAAGGTTTAGGACAAGTTTCAAATTTCTTAGCCAATCTGAAAGATTAGGTCCTGTCAACCTATTGTGATCAAGTATGCTCGCAAGGATATTGGATGGTGGTGGTTGTGGTGTGCTCATTATTATTAGAAAATTAACTGTAGAAAATAACTAGATTAATTAATAAATGTATCATGTATTTAACCAAAATGATTATGGTCTTTTAATCAAATTGGTCCTCCCATTAACTTAGCGAATCCTACACTTCCAAAGTAGAAAATGGAAATCCTTGTTGGATGGATTTCTAGTGGGTGATTGAATTCTTATAGTCTTACTGATCATCCTTAGGCACATCCATTATTGGAATTACAATAAACTGTAAGTGAGCAACTCCTTGCCCATCACATCTCATGTGAGATTCAATCCTTTTACCTAGCCCCTAATGCTCAAAATCTCAAGCACATCTATTATTGACTTATCTTGCATTAGTTAAGTTGATCTCATTGAGCCAGTAAACATGCAAATAATTTTAATGTCCTCAGGCACATCCATTATTGGCCACCAAACCATTTACATATTTACAACATCTCATGCTTAGCAATTATTCTTAAGAAAATCTCTTAAATTAATTGTATCATATGTAAGTATTTAAAATTTCTTAAAATAATTGCCTCAATGGAGGGCCCATGATATAATTACCTTTAATTATACCATTTCTAACTTAATCATTTGTTTGGAAGATTTTGTGGTGGGCCTAATTACTATTATTGTCTCACTTTGTACATTATCCAATTAGCATGCATATAGCATATACTTGCATACATTCCCATACATCTCATGCATCCATGGATAAATATATAAATATGGTATGATCATGGACTTTCTAAGGGATTCAATTCTGAGCCACCAAGAATTGAATCAGGCCATTCCTAGGTGCATTTCATTCATTCATATTACAAGAGTTGCTGAAGGAGTATATAATCAATACTTGATCTTGAATTCTCCCACTGGTCCCATTAATGCTCTTGACCTCCTTGATCTTCTTGCAATCCATTACATTATAATCCTTGGCATGTGCCAAGGCGAATTTACAAGAACCAAATAAATGAAATTATAACCCAAAAATATTACAGCCTTTATAATACATGCCACTAAAATAAATTAATTAATTTATAACCCAAAGAAACATAAAAGAAATAAATCCAATCACATTGGTCTTTTATTATCCATAATCATCCATCATGCATATCACTATTTAACAATTAAATAAAACATATATACTAAAATTAAATTGAATATCTCATATTCAACTTAAAAATCCAGATTTGAATCTCATTCAAACAAATTTAAAAATTCAGATTTAAATCACATTCAAACAAATTTAAAATTTCATATTTGAATCACATTCAAATAAATTTAAAAATTCAGATTTGAATCACATTCAAAAAAATTTAATTGTGTGATTATAATTCTAATTAAATAATTTAATTACACATAGGCATAATTATGGGCATCAAAGCATACAACAATTGCACAATTGAAGTCCATACCATGCGCGCCATTGAGGTGCTATTGAATCCGCCACCTATGGTGACTCCACCATGTGTGCTGCCACACATGGACATCCAACCAGCAATGATCAATCAAATTTTTAATCAAATCACACAATTAAATTTTATATTAAATAATCTAAATGGAAAATATAGCGGCTCTGATACAAATCGAAGGAGCAGAAGCATAAAAATTATCAGATTAGAACATTGAATTCAAAAATTTTCTTCTAGGGTCTCATGCATCATGCAAGATTCATTATATACCTAATTGATTTCAATGTCTAATTTCATATTAAAACACTTTTAATATTTATTTGGATCTACATTTGCCATTTAAGATTTTAGAATTAACAAATTAATTCATTAGGACCCTAGATTAATTCAAGAGCATGTGCACTAATCTTTTGATGCATTATAGATGTGTTTGGTACCTTTGGGAAGCACCTAGGACCCCAATTGTTATCCCTCTAGTTTGTCCACACCAAGATCACCAATGGCAGCCCCTTGAACAGCTTCTCAAGCCTTGCCAACCAATTAGAAAATAGGGATTTGCCTTCAGGGAGGTTGTAGATGTATATTGGACACTAGAAACAATTTCTAGCAATTTTATTTCAAGAGAATATGGGCAACTCTCTTTGAATTGATGAAAGATGAAGAAGAACAGAGGAAGAGAGCCTCTTGGGTGGCAGCACCTTTTAGAGAAAAATCAGATTGTTATTTCATTCTTTCATAACATCACATTATATAATTAGGTCATTAATTAAAACTTTTGCCACATGTCATCTTCTGATTGCACCTTTATTTTAATTGACCTAATCATATTAAGCTAAGTTTCAAAGCTAGGTTTAATCTTGACTTTGATCATCTTACATGATTGGAAGATAAATGGCAAGCTTATATGGTGCCATGTGTCACAACTCATGGTGCCACATGTCACCCTGTGAAATGACCAAATTACCTTTGTGTTGTAATTTTGAGTTCTCAACCTAAAATAATTATTTCTCCTCTTCTAATCAATTTATATCAAATATAAATTAATTAATTAATCTTTATTAATTAATTTCTTATAATTAAATTCATATTTAAACACTTTAAATATAAATTTAACTTATACTATATATCCAATAACCTAGATTTGGTTTCAAGTTATGCTAGGGACTTTGCAATTTAATTGCAAACCAAGCCTATTTAATTAATCAATTAAACTCTTTAACTAAATAATTAAATCACATTTAACTTGGTGATTACATGTGTATGTGTGTGACTCACTAGGCTCATCACTAATTGGCAATGAGATATGATATTAACTCTTAATATCATCAGAACTCTTTCTTACCATAAATGATTTCTCTAAGTCATTTTAGGCATCTCATAGACCATGGTTAACACCTAGCATAGCATGCCATGGCCATCCAATCAGTAATGAGGAATACCTTAAATGAACCTTTTATCATATGTTACCATGCACTAGAATCTCTATGTCACAAAATCTCAATTTGAGTTGAAGTCATGGTTTATGTCAAACCCCATTTGCTATGAATATCATGTTCTCTTTTAATTATAATTCTTGATTAAAAAGATTTTCTCATCAGAAACTCTTTTCTGATTAAATCTATCTGTCCTGGCCAAGAACTTGAAACATCAAAAATAATTAAATGAACATAGGATTTTATCCCTATTTACTTAGAGTAACAGATTCCATCTTGATTAATACCTACCTCCATATATAACTAGTAGGAGCCAACACATACCCATATATCCATACACAGTACAAGTATGAAAGCAACATCAAACTAAAATCACCTATACACAAGATAACTGTGTTATCTCAGGTCTATTACATTCTATTGATGGATTTCCTAGTTGGATGGATTCTAGTGGGTGACTGAATTCTTATAATTCTATTGATCATCCTCAGGTACATCCATTATTGGAATTACAATAAACTATAAGTGAGCAACTCCTTGCCCATCACATCTCATGTGAGGTTCAATCCTTTACCTAGCCCCTAATGCTCAAAATCTCAGGTACATTCATTATTGACTTATCTTGCATTAGTTAAGTTGATCCCATTGAGCCAGTAATTATGCAAATAATTTTAATGTCCTCAGGTACACCCAATATTGGCCACCAAACCATTTACATATTTACAACATCTCATGCTTAACAATTGTTCTTAAGAAAATCTCTTAAATTAATTGCATCTTATGCAAGTATTTAAAATTTCTTAAAATAATTGCCTCAATGGAGGGCCCATGTTATAATTACTTTAATTATAGCATTTGCAACTTAATCATTTGTTTGGAAGATTTTATGGTCATCCTAATTACTATTAAGGTCTCACTTTGCACATTATCCATTTAGCATGCATATATCATATACTTGCATACATTCACATACATCTCATGCATTCATGGATAAACAGTTAATATGGTATGATCATGGACTTTCTAAGGGATTCAATTCTGAGCCACCAAGAATTGAATCAGGGCATTTCTAGGTGCATTTCATTCATTCATTTTATAAGAGTTGCTGAAGAAGTACATAATCAACACTTGATCTTGAATTCCTCCCACTAGTCCCACCAATGCTCTTGACCTCCTTGATCTTCTTGCAATCCAATTACATAGTAATCCTTGGCATACCAAGGTAAATTTACAAGAACTAAATAAATGAAATTATAATTAAAAAATTATTACAACCTTAATAATACATGCCCAAAATAAATTAAAATAAATTAATTAATTTACAATCCCAAAGAAATATAAAAGAAATAAATCCAATGACATTGGTCTTTTATAGTCCATGATCATTCATCATGTATATCACTATTTAACAATTAAATAAAACATACATACTTAAATTAAATTGAATATCTCATATTCAACTTAAAAATCTAGATTTGAATATGATTCAAACAAATTTAAAAATTTAGATTTGAATCATATTCAAACAATTTTTAAAATTCAGATTTGAATCACATTCAAACAACTTTAAAAATTCAGATTTGAATATGATTTAAACAACTTTAAAAATTCAGATTTGAATCACATTCAAATAATTTTTAAAATTCAGATCTGAATCAAAATTTAATTGTATGATTAAAAATCCTAATTAAACGTTTTAATTAGTCATAGGCCTAATTATGGGCCTTTGAATCCAAGCCCACAAACAAGCCTAAAGCCATGCGCATGGTTGGATGTACCAAACCATGCGCATCAATGGAGTTCACCTCCATGCCACCACCTTGACCTTGCAAACAGCAACGAATTAATCATCTCATGATCAAATCACATAATTAAATCATATAATCAATAATCTAAATGGCAAATATAGTGGCTCTGATACCAATTGAAGGAGCGGAAGCATGAAAAACACAAGTTTAGATCATTGAAATTCAAAATCTTTCATCTAGGGTCACATGCATCATGCAAGATTCATTTTTATCTAATTGATTTCAATGATAAACAGCATATTAAAACCCTTTTAATATATTTTTGGATCTACATTTGCCATTTAAGATTTTAGAATTAATCAGATTAATTATTAGAACCCTAGATTAGAACAAGAATAAGTGCACTAACCTCTTGATGTACTGCAGTGTGTTTGGCACCTTTGGGATGCGTCTTTAGGATACTAGATGTTATTCCTCTAGCTTGTCCACACCAAGATCACCTATGGCAGCCCTTGAACAGCTTCTAAAGCTTTTTCTATGAATTAGAAAATTAAGTTTTTCCTTTTAAGAGATTACAGATGTAAACAGGACACTAAAAATAATTTCTAGTATTTTTAATTCAAGAGATTATTTGCTAATCTCTTTGAATTGATGAGAGAAGAAGAAGAAGAGAAGGGAATGGCAGCCAAGGGTGGCAGCACATGTCACATTGGCTCTAGGTTTAATTGACCCAATCACATTATGCCAAGTGTCAAACCTATATTTAATCTTAATTTTAATCATCTTACATGATTAAAAGACATTTGGCAAGCTTATGTGTAGTGCCATGTGTCACCATGAGATGGTGACACATGTTACCCTGTGAAATGACCAAAATACCCTTGTGTCTTAATTTTGAGTTCTCAACCCAAAATAATTATTTCTCTTCTTCTAATCAATTTATATCAAATATAAATTAATTAATTAATCTCTATTAATTAATTTTTCATTAATTAAATTCATATTTAAACACTTTAAATATAAATTTAACTTATACTATACATCCAATAACTGAGATTTGGTTTCAAGACATGCTAGGGACTTTGCAATCTAATTGCAAACCAAACCTATTTAATTAATTAATTAAACTCTTTAATTAATTAATTAAATTATATTTAATTTGGTGATTACTTGTGTATGTGTGTGACTTACTAGGCTCATCACTAATTGACAATGAGACATGATATCAACTCTTAATATCATCAGAACTCTTTCTTACCATAAATGATTTCTCTAAGTCATTTTAGGCATCTCATAGACCATGGTTAACACCTAGCATAGCATGCCATGGCCACCCAGTCAGTAATAAGGAATACCTTAAATGAACCTCTTATCATATGTTACCATGCACTAGAATCTCTCTTTTACAAAATTCCAATTCGAGCTGGAGTTATGATTTATGTCAAACCCCATTTGCTATGAATATCATGTTCTCTTTTAATTATAATTCTTGATTAAAAAGATTTTCTCATCAGAAACTCTTTTCTGATTAAATCTATCTGTCCTGGCCAGGAACTTGAAACATCAAGAACAATTAAATAAATATAGGATTTTATCCCTATTTACTTAGAGGAACAGATTCCATCTTGATCAACACCTACCTCCATATATAACTAGTAGGAGCCAACACATGCCCATATACCCATACACAGTACAAGTATGAAAGCAGTATCAAACTCAAACTACCTATATACAAGATAACTGTGCTATCTCAAGTCTAAAGATTATGTGCACTGATATGATTTATGACAATACATTGATAAGAGTAAACTCCATGTGCTTGTCACAAATGTCACTGGTTCGACCTACTTATCATGTATAAGTGCCTATCATGTTTGTTATATGGTATGAGACTCACCATTCCATCTTATTTATGTCACACCTTACCCCTCTATAAAGCATAACATGATCCCATAGAATACTTAATGAACTACCGCACTTCACCTACCGATAACTCATTAAGTACCCTACAAGGGATTTTAAAACAATTTTCTTACTTTTGTTAAGTGGTGAGCATTTTTTAATAGGTAATTAGAACATTTAATTAACATTAAAACTAGTTAATATTTTTTTGGTCCATTTTATTTCTCCGAAAATTTTATAAAAATTTTGCCATAGTTTCGTCTGTATTTTGAGAAAACAGTTCTTCAAATACCTGAAAAAAAACACTTCCAAAAATTTTCTCAACCACTACTTCAATTTCACAATCAATCTCAATAATTTCTCAAATCTCAAAATTCAACAGTCAACATTTCTCAATTTCCAAAATTCAATCGTCAGTAAAATAATATCTATCAATCTCATTCAAATTAAAATAAAACATTTCCATTCATTAAAGACAACAATCTATATATATACATCATACCAAAATCTACAGTATGAAAATTCAAACTAAATTTTATTACAACTTTATACAAACTTTGTACAAACTGCTCAAAATCGATTTACATGTCCATACATTTATGTGCAATACATACATCAAAATAAATATTTACAGGCAGAGTATAAATTGTATCCGATAACCTCAAGCTGATAAATCCTCAATCCTCAGCAGCTCAGTCTGCTGCTCCTCTAGTCTCTATATCTGCAACAGCAATAAAAGCTATCGCTGAGTACTAGGACTCAGTGGTGCACAACATACTAAAATAATCTTTATGCAGAACTTAAATCACATTTATTCAAAAATTTGACTGAACATGAGAATTAAATACAAATCATGCATTATGAGATTTTAATCCCAAACAATTTCATTTTGAAGTATCAAATCACATTTCATAAAACCCACAGTTAGATCATGCCATTCGAAACAAATAGAATCTCAATAGCCAGAGGCTAAAGAGAAATCACATCACAAGGCTAGCTAGCTCAAATATATGGATATCCATTCACATCCTCTTCTACTGGCACACCTCAACACTTCTCCAGAGAAGGAATCAAAATTCGAAACTAATTACCCCCACTAGTCGTGCTAGTGAGGTGTTCAAATATATGTTCATGACACTGTGGTTTCAAAACTTATCTTAACAATTTGCTAAACATTGTCATTTCAAATATACACAATAACTTTCACAATTTAAATCAAAACATCATAAATAAGGTCACAATAAACTTTCAATAATTCAAAACAAAAGTAAAATGCATATTTCATTCACTTTATCAATGAATTTTAAAGCATAGTGATGTTGTGCACAAACCTCAAGCGAGTCGCCTCTTGGCCTTGACTCGGTTCCTCGGGTTCTTTCCCAGTATTCTTTTCAACTGAAACACATAATTTTACAGTGTTTTAGTACCATAACTTAGCATAAATCCAAAAATAAATTTAACTTCACTTTTACCTAGCTCTAACGTGCTAAACTCGACGTTCTTAAAATTTTATGTTTCGGGATTACTATTCACTACACTATTCAAGTCAAATTGTTGACTTTCTAAAGCTTAATAGGTATGGGAATTCCAACTTCACCCACATACCACATTTTGGTTACTAAATTTGTTGGTTTTGGTTGTTTATTCAAATTCTAAGTCTTTTAGGTAAATTCGATAATTTTCAGTTTTGGAGTCTAAGGTTGCACTGTTCCATTGGTCATTTTTCTGTTAGAATTTGGTAAAACTTCCTTCATAGAAAATGTTCCCTATTGTCTTAAGTTTATTCTCCTTTTTGAATCACTCCAATTGGAGTTTTTTAGGTCAAGTTATATCCATTTGAACCATGGTTGCTGGATTGGACTCAACCCAGAATTCTGGGCAATTTTTTTATGCTGGCAGTTTTAGGTCACCAAATTAGGGTGGCCAAATGACTTGGTTAATGGCATAATTTGGGTTTGTGTTCTTCATGAAAGTTTTAGATCTATATCTCATATAACCACTGGTAAAATTTCAGGTCATTTTGACCTGCTTAGCACAAGTTATGACCAAATGAACAAACACTGTTCATTTGGTAAGTTTGTACAGAGGCAGACTGTGATTTTTCAAGTTTGGTCAATTTGTTCACTTGGTTTTGGTCACTTTTTGGGTATGCTTCCTAAATGAAAATTGTGTCATTTAGTGTCTATTTTCATTCCCAATTGGTCTCATACCAATTGGACTTGTAAATTTTCATTTTTGGTCCTTCAAAGTTGACTTAGTCATGCTGCCAGCAGCATGACTACACTCAATCCGAATTTGGCCTTAACTCCAACCATTCCTACACACTTCATTTGGTCACAAATGACCATTTCTCACTTCAAATTAGGTCCAAAACATCATTTACAAGTTTCTCACATTTTTGGTCTCTAAACCCTAATGTCCAAAACCCTAATTCACAAACTCTTGCATTTAGTTACTTTCAAAACCTTTAATCATAACCATTCAACTAATTAAAGTTCATATACCCATTCCAACCATTCAAATCATGTAATAAACCCCCATACACATGCTGGCTGAATTTCAGCTTAGTCCCTCAACAATTTTTTTCATTTCATTTTAAGTTTATTTACAAGTTAATCAAGCTAAAAACACAACAAATAAACTAATTTTGCATCTTAAATAACTAACCTTGTTAGGTGTCTTTAAGCTTTCCTTTTTTTCTTCTTTCTTTGATGACCAATCTCCTCAAGTGACTAGAATAAGTTTTTAAGAAGCAATTATGGGAGAAGTTGAAGTTTAGTAAGGATTTCAAAGCTTGGATACAAGCTTCAATGGAGGTATTTTAATAGAGATGAGAGGGAGAGTGAGGGCGGCTTGAAGAAGACCTTTTATCTTTTTTTTTTTTCTTTTCTTTTTGTTTTTATGTCTTTCGGAAGACCAAAAATCTAATTAATTAAATATATTAATTATTATTTTTATGACATCATGCATGATGTCATGCATGATGTCATCACCTTTTTAACCTTTTCATTTTCTTTTTTCTTTTTTTTTTCTATTTATTTTTTTATTAGTTCTTTAATTTAATTCTCAATTTCAAAATTTCCTTTTCTTCGATTTTATTTGACAGTTAGGTCAGGAGTCAGCTCTCAGGGTCAATTAACCAAATTGCCCCTCGCTGGTTCATCCTGGTTTGCGAATAATTCAATATTTCTTCCGGCTCCCTGACCTAATTATTTGACTGGCTTAACAGTTCTTTTTCATGATTTTCTCTTTTACACTGTGTTCATAAGGGTCCTAAGGACCGCAGCGTCATATTTTACGGTTCGAAATTTGAGTTTAAATCGACTTCGCAGTCGTTCCCGAGAAGGTCACCCATCGCTGTGATTCTCAGCTCATTTAACCTCTTATGTTCTATTTTTCTTATTTATACTTAACTAATTGACAATTACCAATTATTTGTGTTTATGGCTTATCTAGTTGTCTTAAGTGTGGTTCTAATCCCCTTAACTGTCCGGACCAACACCGATCACCGGAACAGTGAAATATACCAAGCTATACAAATAGGGGTATTATAATTTATATCTCATATAAATAACTTGGGAACAAACATGAATACAATCTTTCTGGATAAGTCATGTCCTTATTGTGAAGTATCCTCGATTGTGAACCTATTTATGATACTTTGTATTAGAAATACTGTTACTCATATTCTTAACAACTTAAGAATAGAATTTCTAACAAAATATCAATGTACATTTTCTATTACACATAAATATATTATGTAAACAGAAAAGTGAAAATACCTTTTATTAATAAAAACATGTACAAGATACATACTAAATGATATGCTGTAGGGCATACTACTAACATTTCTAGCAATTTTAATTCAAGAGAATATGGGCAACTCTCGTTGAATTGATGAGAGATGAAGAAGAAGAGAGGAAGAGAGCCTCTTGGGTGGCGGCACCTTTTAGAGAAAAATCAGATTGTTATTTTATTCTTTCATAACATCACATTATATAATTAGGTCATCACTTAAAACCCATATTCTCTAATGAGTAAGTAATTACCTAGATCATTTAGAGTCTTTAACGAGTAAGAAGGATAAGTCTTCTAAAGGTATATCCATTTCTTATCATTTAGATTCTGGTAATACTCATAGTTTATGTACAGTTTGGACTTTGGATATTGATAAAAGTTTTCACATATGTTTTGATATGTAGGAACTAGCAAGTAATGAAAGCTTAGAGGGAGAAGATGTTAAACTACAGATTGGCAATTGAGCAAGTGTTGCAGCATTAGCCATAAGTTTGTATATAAATGAACATGTTTTATTTTTGGATCATATTTTATATGTATCTGATACTTTTAAGAACACCATTTCTGTATCTAGTTTGACTAGTAATGGATAAGAGTTTTGATACACTTGCATTATATAGATGTTTTTAAGTATATTTGTATAATATTTCATAGCATTTAGATAAGTAATATCATGCATAATCATCAATTTCGTGCACTTTTGCAAGTTCCATTGTCAAACTCTAAATTTTATGTTTTTTGTATGTTTCCAGCTGTTTTGAAGAGGTTCCAAGGCATAGGAACAGAATAGAAGACTTGGAAAGGCTAAAGAATTGAGAAATGTTACTGATATACCTTACATAGGTCGTGTAATCAAAGCCACAGACCCGTGTAACTTACTGCCAGGAGAAAGACAAAGAGCCAGGGAAGAATTAAAGTACAAGGGTCGTGTAACATGCCCCGTGTAAAATATAAAGACCCATGTAAGTCTCTACTGGGCCAAGCTTAAAGACTTCCCTAAAGTACAAAAGTACACGAGCCATGTAACCAGGCCCGTGTAATTACCTGAAGCCCGTGTAAAGTCCTATCCTGATATTAGATGTAACAATTCAAGCTCTAGTAGGTTACACGGCCCTGTGTCGTGTAGTGACACACGGGTCGTGTATCATGTGACAGTCAATTTTCTGAATTGGTTCCAGCCTTAACTTTAACAGAGAGAAGAGGCTCCTAATGCTTTGAGGACTCTAAAAACCTAACCCTAGATCATTGAATATAAAGAGAGGAGCCGCAAAAAACAAAGAGAGTTCCTTTTGAGTTTTGAAGATTGAGACGAGAAATCTCAATTCCAGACCTAATCTCACTTTCATACTCACATCCTTCACAGCCATCTTGGAGAGTAGATCATCAGTACAAGATGGAAGGCTTCAGCTAGAGTTCCATAAGTTTAAGGCTACAGAAAATCCTCATCGGTTCTTTTATTCTATTCCTCTAAGACCATTTATGTTCTTTTATTTTATTTCTATTATGTTTGTTAAACTCACTATGAGTGAGTAACTCCTTGATTCTGGAATTGGGAGAGTAACACTTGTAATTATTATTATGGACGAATATTGAGTCTTATTTATTGGATTTGAGTTTTGCCATTTGATTCGATTTCTTGTGATCTTAATGCATGCTATGTATTGGTACCCATTTAGTATTGATTACAAATATTAATTGAAGGACTAAAAGGTGAGGATTAATATTAGAAAATCAGGATTTTGAACTTAGGAAATCTGACCTAGAGATAGGCTAATGACCTTTGTGGAGTTCTAAAATTAATCATAAATCTTAAGGGGTTGATTAGGACTAAACACCAACGAAAGTAGGATTTAGCTCTAATTGGAACACACCTTAGGTGCCTTGAGAAAGGATCTAGGATATTTTAGGATTAATTTCTATCAAAGTGACGATCCTGAATCCAATGAATAGATGATATTAAAATTCATAATAAGATTACAGTGTGAAATCTTAATTCTGAAATTGTTTCAATTGATAGTTTTATTCAAAGTTTATTTTCAGCATCCAAAATAAGTTTAATATACTCTTCATTCATATTCGATAGTCTAAACAGTCACAATTGCTGTGTAGTTTGGTACTTACTAATGAAATTCCTCGTGGGACGATACTTCACTCACTACTTTATTACTTGTTAGCGATTTGTGCACTTGCGGGGTTGAGAAATTAGCAAACAAGTTTTTGGCACCGTTACCGGGGTAGCTGATTTAGGCATTTATATTTACTGTTTAGTTTTATTTAATTTGTTTTATTTCTTTTATTTTCTCTCAGGTATTTGGTTTGGTGCATGGCCAAAACAAAGCCAAAGGAAGAAGTTTTGGACTTGGATCCCAAAATAGATAGAACTCTAAGAGCCATCCGGAGAGAAAAGAGACACCAAGAACAAGATCAAGGGAATCCAGAAACTCCAATCATGGCTGACAATAACAACAGGCCAAGACTCTTGAGGGATTATGGAGCTCCATCTATACAAGGATTCCAACCAAGTATTACAAGACCCATAGTGGAAGCTAATAATTTTGAACTGAAATCAGCATCGCTCCAGATGATTCAATAAACCCAGATTGGGGGTACACCAATAGAAGATCCACATTACCACCTCCAGTGCTTTCTTGCCCTATGTGACGCATTCAAGATGAATGGAGTATCTTATTAAGCTATAAGACTCAGAGCATTCCCATTTTCCCTTTGAGAGAGAGCAAGGAAGTGGTTAATTTCTCAACCAGCTGAAACATTCACCACTTGGGAAGACCTCTCACAAGCTTTTCTAGTAAGGTATTGTAACACCCTCCCGGTAGCAACTCCGTACATTCTACTGTTCCCGTGATCGGTGTCGGTCCGGACAGTTAGAACGTTCGGAAAAATATTTAAATTAAAGTGAGTGACCATAATTAACTCAAATATTAATAAGAAAAATTTAGTAAAAATTTTAAAAATAAAATACAACCAAGTTAAATGAGTCGGTGCCCAAGCGATGGGTAACCCAGAGGGAAGTTGCGGTTCTCGCAACTAGGAGCCCTAGACTCGAGAGAAAATTCATAAAATAATTTTGGGACTCCAGAGAAGGGTCATTGAGGTTCCTATGGCATTAGAATGCCAAGAAAATAATTAGGAAAAATTTTCAATCGGTACAGACAAATTTGACCCGCTGAGCCAAACGGAGGGCATTTTGGTCATTTCACCTTCAGAGGTGATTTTTGGCCGACTTGTCCAGTTGAGTAAATAATTATTATGACATAAAATATGAATAAAAATTACTAAAAATTAAATTGAAAATGAGTAGTGAAGAAAAGAAAAGGAAATGAGAAAAAAGGCTCATTTATGACATCATGATGATGTCATTTAAAAGCTACAACCAATCATATTTAAACAAACATTTAACTAACTAATAAAAAGAGCTAAATATGACCAAAAAGATTAAAAAAAGCAGCTGCCTTCTTCTTCCCCAAAACCAGCCGAAACCTAGCCCTTGCCCGAACCTCCATTAACACTTCAAAAAAAGCTTCATTTCTCCCTTTGTTTCACAACAAAACCCTAAACCACTTTCATTAAAACTTGTCCACTCATCTTGGGAAAGTGTTTGGCAGCCTAGAAAAGGAAAGAAAGTGAAGTTTGATCTTAGAAAATTCTGCCCTACAAGAGGTTAGTGCATCTATATACCTAAAACTCTTTAATTTCATGATTAGGGACTTGAATTTAGTAAGAAATTATAATTTAAATGGACAAAAACTCATGTGTATGTGTACATGAATTTTGGCAGCCCTAAGGAAGGAATGAGTTTGATTGTTTTAATGGACTTAGAATGAATTAGAGATTATGTTTAAGGTGTATATACACATATATAATGAATGAAAGTGTTTAATTAGGTGTATGGGTGAATTGAAATGGAAATTAGGGTTTTGGGAGTGAAAAATTGGACTTGGCTTATGAAATGATTAATGGACATTTTAATGGTCAATTAGTGACCATTTAAGGCAAGCTAATCATAATTTGAAGTGAGCTAATGCATGGCAAACTGAAATGGGAAGGCTGCCTAAAGACAGCAGAAATGAGGCTGTGAGTCCAGCCTGTTTGGACTGCCATATCATTGGCTGTGTAGGTTCAATTGGTGTTTGGCCAATTGGACATGAAACTAGACTTATAATTGCACAATTTTGCTGAAGAAACCATGTCCAAAAGACCAAAGCAAGAGGACCAAAAGTTGGCCCCAATCCGGATACCCTGCAAACAGGTTCTGCAGAATGACCAAATGAACAGTAACTGTTCATTTGGTCATAACTCACTGTAGATATGGTCAATTGACCTGAAATTTTTACAGCAACAAGTTAATACATAGATAAACAACTTTCATGAAGAAACCTACCCCAAATTATGAACAGAACCTAACCCAAATGGTAGTCACATTCACTGTTCATGGTACTGTAGACTTGGTAATTCTGCAGTTTTGGCAATCCGGCCAGCTGTGGTTTTCGGACCATATCTGGAGCTACAAAACTCCAAATGGAGTGATTCAAAAAAGGAAATTCAACTAGACAAAATAAGGAACGACTTTAAGTTTTACCATTTCCTCAAATTCTCACTGCAACAGTGCCTAATGGAACAGTAAAATTGGGCTACAAAAACTGAAAATTCTGCTTCCCTTGGTTTAAGCTTAGAAATGGTATTAATGCTTAATGCCAACAAGTTTTAAATGCAAAATGTGGTATGTTGGGAGTGTCAAAACCATTGTACCTATTTTCTATCAAAAAGTCAACATTTTTGTTGACCAATGAGGTGAATAGTGACACAAAAACTTGAAATTCAAAAATTGAAGAATTCAAAAGTATCAAATGCCCTAGTATACCTAACAAGATTGGTTTGGATAGTTTGGCATGCCAATAGGGTTCAGTTAGCAGTACTGCACATGGCAATATGCCATTCTGTGATTTCATGGCTTTTAGCCATTCTGACCTTGTATTGAGATGTGGCCTCGTGCCTAATATTATTTACAGCTTGTTAGCTGTTCTGTTGCACACCGGGAGATACATATGTGACTGATGGTGTGACGGCCCAAGGTACTTGATAACCAATGCCAGTTTACCTGTTTATCCAGTCCAGTCGTCTAGTATAGGTTACTTGGGCAACCAAATGAATGAAAACAGACAAAATTAAAGAAATAAATGAATATAACAGATACAAAACAAATAAGACATATACATTAAATACATATTTATTTTCTGCTATTTTCTTATATTTTATTATTGCACCACTAAGCATCATTGCTTAGCGCGTTGCTTTTGCCACTTGTAGGTACTGGAGATACTGAATGTGAGCCCAGTAGACCGCAGACTCGGTGAGTCCATCCTGCAGCTCTGCACAGTGTCCGTGTCACCTCAACTTCTACAGTGCATTGGTAGGACACTAGGTATCATTTTGGTATTTTGTAATTAAATTTTCATTTTCTCATATGTAGTTGAACTTATGAAATGTATTTTGATGATCATGTAAATAATGAAAATTGTGTTTATGAATGGAAAAGAGAATGTTTATTTGTGATTTATACTTGATTATTACATGAGATGAATGATTGAGAAATGAAATTGAAAAATGTTGAGATTTTGATATTGGAGTTTGAGAGTGATGAGATATTATTATTGGAAGTGTTTTTAACAGGTTCCGAAGAACTGTTTTCTCCATTTTTAGCTGGTACTCTGCCGGATTTTCTTTAAAATTTTCGAAACCTCAAATAATTTATAATTTCGATAAATGGCTCAAATATATTATATTTCACAAGTTATATTCAAAAGCATGATAAAAATTAATTAAGGTATATTAGAGTGTGCCGATACACCGTGTGACATTGCTTACTCGGGTATACTGTACACGGGTAAGGGGTGTCACATTTAGTGGTATCAGAGCACGGTTTAGGCGTTTCTGGGCCTAGGTTGAGTTCATACCATGCATTGCATTTGCAAGAGTCGAGGTGACACTAATGCAGATCTGTTTGTCTTTCTTATTTTGAATAGGATATGGACCCTACATCACAGAGAGCAGTTGAGGAGGAAGTAGAGAGTCATGCTCCACCTGCAGCAGCTGAGACTGGGGGTATGGGAGAACCTGCTCGCCACTCAGCAAGCAGCTCGGCCTCCACAGGCCATGTTCCAGCAAATGGCCGATTTCTTTAGACAAATGGCCGGAGTAATGCCACCACCACCACCACCACCTCCACCTCCACAGCAGAAATCACACCTAGACAATAGGTACATTGGTTCTAATACTCCCAACATGCCACATTTTGCATTCTAAAGTTGTTGCTATTGGTTGCCAATATTATTTCTAAGCTTAGTGTGAGTTATTCAAAATTTTCAGATTTCAAGCATTATGTTTACTGTTCCATTGGTCATTTGTACAGTAGGAATTTGGCAAAGTTATGTTCATAAAAGTTGTTCCTTATTGTGTCTAGTTACATTTCTTTTTTTGAATCACTACATTTGGAGTTTTGTAGCTCAAGTTATGGCCTAAATACCATAACTAGCTGGATTGCAAATTTTCCAGATTTTTTGGACAGAACCAAATCTACAGTGTTTTGTACACTGACTGTAGGTCAGTTTTTGATCATGTTATGATCAAAATTTGGGTTTGGTTTCTTCATGAAATTTTTAGGTCTATGTCTCAGATTTTTGCTGGTAAAATTTCAGGTCAATTGGACCTTTATACACTGAGTTATGACCAAATGAATAGATACTATTCATTTAGTCATTTTGCCCAGGTGGAATGCAAGTCACCCAGATTAGGGCAATTTTTTGGTCAACTTGGTTTGGTTTTCTGGGCAGAGTTTCTTCACCAAAGTTGTGCCATTATGTGTCTAGTCTCATGTCCAATTGGCTTTGCACCAATTGAGCCTCTACAACTCCATTTATAACTGCCCAAACCTGCTGGACTCATACTCAGTCCTATAGGTCAGCCAAGGCAGCTCACCCAATCTCAAATACCAAGCCACAACTCACTTCATTTCCTCCTCACACACATTCAAGTGGTCACTAATTGACCATTACAAGGTTAATAAACCATCACATGAGCAAACCCTAGAATTGTTCAAGTGTCCAATTTTTTTCATGTTCATACATGCACAATTCTTGAATTTCACTTACTTAACTATGTTCAATCACCCATCCACTACCAAAGGCTGCTCATAACCATTTTGCTATCAAGCAAAATCATCAAACCCTAACTAACCCTAGCTGCCAAAATTTGTAAGGTGCACACAAATACATGTTTGTTTTATTTTCTTACATTTCCTACACATTTCATGCCATTTAACCTGAACTAAAGCAACAGGAGTAAGAGTTGGACACTAACTGTCACACCCTAGCCCTCTGTAAGGTATAACATGATCCTGTAGTATGCCTAATGATTACCAACTTCGTCTACTGATAACCCATTAAATATACTATAAGGGATTTTAAACCTTTTCTTACTTCTTTTTACAGTGGTGAGCACTGTTTACAGGTGTAAAAAATTTTTTTTTTTTTAACTAAAATGAAACCAGATAATACATTTGAAGAATTAATAATTTCTATAAAAATTTTTGGCAGAGTGCCATCTGTATTTTGAATAAAACAGTTCATCAAAAACCTATAAAAAACACTTCCTATATTTTGTTCAATTCCCAAACTCCAATATTTACAAGCTAAAATAATTTACAAATTTAGTTTACAACTTCAATGTACAATTTTAATTTACAACTGCTCAAAACCAAGAACAATATATACATATGGTGAACATACATTACAATACAAAATGCAAAGTATGGTATACTCAATATACCCGATGAACTCTCAATGTAGCACTAGCAGCCTAGTCTGCTGCCCTGTCTGTCTGTCTACCTACGACAACAATGAAAAGCTATCGCTAAGCCAACGTCTCAGTGGTGCACAACATTAACAAAATACAACTTTAAATCATAAATCATAAGTCATATAAATAGTGGATACTTAAAACCATAGTTAAATTCAAAAGACAGTGAATGTCAATAAGAATTTAAACTCCATTTCACAATATCACAATGAATATCAATAAATCACACACACAACTTAATCATGTTCCAAAGTGTAATTCATCCCAAAAGCCGATGGCTAGTGAGGAATAACATAGCTAGCTAGTAATAATATGAGTACTTATTCTATTCGTCCTCAACAGGCACACACCTCAAAACTTCAGCCAGAGAGGGAATTCAAAGTCAATTCATCCCACTAGACAAGTTAGCGAGGAATTCAATCAATATACATGATAGCTGTGGTTTCAAACCATTTACAATGTTTTTAAAGCAATAAGTATCCATCAAATATCATTAAGACAATTTTTCACAATTTAAAACAATAACATACAAATAGTCATAATTTATTTTAATTGAAAAATTCAAAAGAAATAACTGTTGCGCACAAACCTCTGATAAATGTCTCTTAGCCCTGACTCAGTGTTTCCTTCCCCTTCCCTAAGTCTTTGCTAACTGAAACACACAATTTGAAGTATTTCAATACTCATTTAAACTGTCTCTAACAATAATGCTTAATAATTAATTTATTGAATACTATTATTTCTCTTAGTCAACCTAAAATGTTGACCCTCGATGCAGTCCAGGTGAATTAGGTTTAATGTTACCAATATGTCACATTTTATAGCCTTTTAGTGTTTGCACATGTTACCCAATTCATTTCCAAGTATATTGCATTTTATTGCAATTTACCGGATTTCAGTATACTAATTTGACTTAAACGGATGACCTAGTTCCCTTAGTTTTTGGGTTTTGGTCCAAACTACAAACTTGTAGGTCTATGTCTTATTGCACGCAGGGCAAAATTTTAGGTCATTATGAGTTGTGTAGACCAAGTTATGGTCAATTTACCAATGCTGGACACAATGTACCAAATGGTAACTTTAGGTCATTTTTAGGTCACTTTTGGTTCGGCTAGTTTTTGGACCTGAATTTGTGCAAGCTATTTGACTTGCTTATGGTCATTTCTGGGTGTTTGTCTTCATAAGAATTGTAGATGTATGTCTAAACTATTCATGGTAAAAATTTCAGATCAATTGGACCTGTTTTGAGTGAGTTATGGCCAAAAAACCAACTACTGCCCAAATGGTCAATTTTCAGGCTTTCAATTCACTAATGCGGATTTGGTCATTTTTCAAGTTACCTTCTAGGTAGAATTTTGGTAAGCTTCCTTCATGAAAGTTGGCACATTTTGTGCCTAGTTTCACCTCCAATTGGTCTCATACCAATTGGAGCCATACACTTAAGGTTCTAAGCCAAAACATACACTGCCCTATTACACATTATTCATCCTTACCAATTACACATCCAATACTTACCAAATTAACTCTTCCATGCCAATTCTGGTTAGTACCATAACATTAACACACTTTGCTTCACATTTTTGGTCATTTTGGCAGCTTGTAACCACTCTCAATAAACACATTATAACTCAAAATTTTTCTAAGTCCAATTACAATAATTAACCACATGACATACCTCATTTACATGTCCAAATTCAAATCATTATACACATATCCATGCTGCCATCAATAACAATATCTTAGACAACCATAAACAAGTAAAAACAAGCTACATATATAGAATTTCCATGGCTGCCAAAATTTACATCTCCATTAAAACATCAAACTTTAAAAATTCTTCCATAAACCAACTACCTACAACCTTGGTTACACTTTTAATGAAACAAGAATTGAAAATACTCACTTACCACTTTTGAAGTTCATCAAAGCCTCACTAAAACTTAACTTTCTTGCTCCTAGTATGCTGCCCAAGGTATGGTGGTCAAGTTTAGTGTAGGAACCTAATGGAAAAAGTGGCTAGAACATGGTGAACTTGAGCTCTCACCATGGACGGCCATGGATGGACCTTGGGAGGAAGGATTCGGCTGGTTTTGCAAAGTGAGGTTGAAGATGGGTTTTCAGCATTCCAAGTGTCCCTTAAGGTGTCCCAAAGTTAAGGTTAATGGAGCACTAAAGAAATAAAATGGTTATTTATTCCAAGTTTTTAAATTCTCACATTTACCTCAATTTTTTTTCACTATTTACATAATGGACCACCATTTTAATTTTTATGGTATTTTAAAAGTTTAATATCATTTATTTTTAATGGACATTTAGGTCAAAAGGCAACTTGGGGTGTCAAATGACCACAATGCCCCTATTTAGGTTACATTCCTGATTTTTCGGGAACACCGAGTTTTATCGTTTTCTCGATTTCTCGTTTTTCTTTATACTAATTAATTAATTTTTCTTTGATATTTCTAATAATATTTATACTTCAATAGACGTTTATTTAAGTCCTAAAAATATTTTTCAGGGTTCCCCGTGGTCTAGGGCTAGTCAACATTCCACGTCGCAACTTCCCAGTGCGGTCACCCATCACTATGATTCTTGGCTCGTTTAACTTGGTTACATTTCATTGCTATTATTTTTCATTTGTTTTTCTTGTATTTTATTTTCTTTTATTTCATTATTTTATGTCTCCTCACTAATATTTAAGTGTAGTTCTAGGCATTCTAGCTGTCCGGACAGACACTGGTCACCGGAACAGTAGAACGCACTACCGAACATAGGGGTGTTACAATTCTCCCCCCTCCCTCCCTTAAAATAAATTTTGTCTCGAAATTTCACCTGGCATCAGTTTCTGAATAGCTGTGGGTGCTATCTCCTCATGTCCTCTTCACGTTCCCAAGTAGCTTCCTGGCCTGAATGATGGTTCCACAGCACTTTAACCAAGTGTATCTATTTATTCCTCAGTTGCTTCACCTCATGTACCAGAATTTCTATGGGTTCTTCCTCATATGAGAGGTCTGGATTTACCTCAATCTGTTCAACTGATAGTACATGAGATGGGTCAGATCTGTACCTCCTTAACATGGACACATGGAAGACACTGTGTATCCTTTCTAGCTCTAGAGGTAATGCCAACCGATATGCCAAAGGACCCACTCTTTCCAGAATCTCATATGGTCCGATGAAATGAGGACTCAATTTCCCCTTTCTGCCAAATCTCATAATCCTCTTTCAAGGAGAAACTTTGAGGAATACTTTATCACCCACTGCATATTCAATATCTCTTCTC
The DNA here is from genome assembly GCF_030052815.1 of Hevea brasiliensis. NCBI lineage: Eukaryota > Viridiplantae > Streptophyta > Magnoliopsida > Malpighiales > Euphorbiaceae > Hevea > Hevea brasiliensis. Next base: position 33,749,760 of record NC_079495.1, on the reverse strand, counting down.
TTTAGATCAACATAGGACTTCTGACGGTCTGATGCAGCCTTGAGTCAATCTCTGATCAATCTGATCTTTTCCTCTGTCTGCTGAACAATTTCTAGCCCAATCATCTTTCTTTCACCTACTTCATCCCAACATAGAGGAGTTCTGCACTTCCTACCATACAAAGCTTCATATGGAGGCATCCCAATGTTTGATTGGTAGTTGTTGCTATAAGTAAACTCAATCAAAGGCAAGTGTGTATCCTAACTGCCTTCAAACTCAATCACACAAGCCCGTAGCATATCCTCCAATATCTGAATTACCCTCTCGGACTGGCCATTTGTCTGTGGGTGGAATGCTGTGCTGAAGTTCAATCTAGTTCCTAAGGCTCTCTAAAGACTACCTCAGAATCTAGAAGTGAACCTAGGATCTCTGTCAGATACAATCGATACTGGCACTCCATGCAGCCTTATTATCTCATTTATGTACAATCTGGCCAATCTCTCCAAACTATAGTCCATCCGGACTGGCAAAAAGTGAGCAGACTTGGTCAATCTGTCAACTATAACTCATACTACATCATGACTATTCTGTGTCCTTGGAAGTCCCATCAGAAAATCCATAGTTATTCATTCCCATTTCCACTCTGGTACTGGCAATGGATGTAACAAACCAGCTGGAACTTGATGTTCTACCTTTACTTGCTGACAAGTTAGGCATTTGGAAACAAATTCAGCTATATCCCTCTTCATACCTATCCACCAGTAATGCTCTTTCAACCTTCTGTACATTTTAGTTCCACCAGGGTGCATAGCAAAAGGAGACTCATGTGCTTCCTTCATAATGATCCGTCTCAATTTCACATCATTAGGAATGCACATTCTGCTCTGATGTAGTAGTAAACCATCATCTCTCATAGAAAATTCAGGTTTCTTGCCCTGCCGGACTTCTTTCAGTAGCTTTTGATATTTTTCATCATTCTGACAGCCATTCTGATTTGATTAATCAGCACTGGCTGTACATGCTATGCAACTAATGTCTATCCCTCATCATCAATCTCCAAACTGGCATGCTGTGCTTTTAACTCATATACCATGGACAAAGAAGAAACTCTGAGACTTGCCATAGTCTTGCAACTTAAGGCATCAGCCATCACATTTGCTTTCCCTGACTGATATTCTATTAAGCAATCATAGTCTTTAATTAGTTCTAACCATCTCCTCTACCTCAAATTCAATTCCTTCTGGGTGCCTAAGTACTTCAAGCTCTTATGATCTGTATAGATGTAGCATTTCTCCCCATACAAATAGTGTCTCCAGATCTTCAGAGTAAAAACAATAGCTGTAAGCTCCAAATCATGTGTTGGGTAGTTCCTCTCATGCGGTTTTAGCTGGCGTGATGCATAAGCAATGACATTCCGATCTTGCATCAGTACACAGCCTAACCCATTGTGAGAAGTATCACTATAAACTGTGTATTCTTTACTTGGTGTAGGTAAAGTAAGGATTGGAGCTTTAGTCAAACACCTCTTCAACTCATAAAAACTCTGTTGGCATTTATTTGTCCACTGAAATTTTACATCTTTCCGAAGCAGCTTGGTCAGTGGATAAGCTAACATAGAAAACCCTTTCACAAACCGGCGGTAATATCCAACTAAACCCAAAAAACTACAAATTTCTGTGATATTCCTGGGTGGCTTCCAATTAAGGATAGCTTCTACCTTACTGGAATCTATCTTGATCCCTTCAACTAACACAACATGTCCCAAGAAGGAGATTTCTTTTAGCCAAAATTCACATTTCGACAATTTGACGTATAGCTGTTTCTCCCTTAAGGTCTGCAGTACAATCCGTAAATGTCTGTCATGCTCCTCTACATTCCTCAAATATATCAAAATATCATCAATAAACACCACCACAAATTGGTCGAGATATAGTCTGAAGATAGTGTTCATCAGATCCATAAAAGCAGCTGGAGCATTAGTTAACCGGAATGGCATTACTAGAAACTCATAGTGGCCATATCGAGTTCTGAAAGCAGTTTTTGGAATACTCTGCTCTTACACTTTCAACTGATAATAACCAGATCGCAAATCAATTTTGGAGAATACAGCTGCACCCTTCAACTGATCAAACAGATCATCAATGCGAGGCAATGGATATCTGTTCTTTATTGTCACCTTATTCAACAGTCGGTAGTCGATACATAAGCGGAGAGTGCCATCTTTCTTCTTAACAAACAATACTGGCGCTCCCCAAGGTGACACACTATGGTGGATGAAGCCCTTTTCAAGTAGTTCTTGTAACTGCACCTTCAATTCCTTCAACTCTGCTGGTGCCATTTTGTATGGTGTTATAGAGATTGGATCCACACCAGGCATAACATTAATTTCAAACTGCACCTCTCTTTTTAGAGGTAATCCTGGCAATTCATCAGGAAACACATCTGGAAAGTCATATACTGTAGGGATGTCCCTCAATGCTGGACTTCCCACTTGGGTGTCTACCACATGTGCCAAGTACGCTTCACACCCCTTTCTGATCATTTTTCTGGCTAGTGCAGCCGAAATGATGTTTAATGGCAATAGCTACCTCTCCCCATGTATTACCACATCACTGTACTGAGAGAGACCAAAAGTGACTGTCTTCAATCTACAGTCAATCATAGCGTGATGCCTGGCTAACCAATCCATGCCCAAGATGATATCATAATCTCTGAAGGGCATTTCAATGAGATCAGACAGAAAAGTATGTCCTTGGATCACTAAAGGACAATCCCTATACATTTTATTAACCCTGACTTCTTGTCCTAGAGGACTTGTTACTAGCACCTCAAAGTCCATTTTTGTACATGGAACAACAATGCAATTAATGATGCTAGCACTCACATAAGAATGGGTAGAACCCGGATCAAATAACACAAACACATCTTGATTAAAAGTTGAGAAGGTACTAGCCACAACATTAGATGTCTCAGCCTCTTTTCTCTGTCTCATTGCATAGACTCTGACTGGAGCACTGCCTTACTCTAATTGATTCACAGTGCCTTGGCTGCCTGCTGGACTACCTCTACCCCCGCCTCTACCTCTGCTAGGTGGTTGTGAACCTCTGGTGACAGGACTCTGAACTGACCCTTCTGTAGTAGTAGGAGGTGGTCCAACTCTTCGAGTACTGGTGCAGTCTTTGGCAAAGTGCCTTATGTCTCCACAGTTATAACAGGCTCCTATGGCATTGTAGCACACCCCACCATAATTTCTACCACAAGTTTCGCATTGGCGGGGAGGGTAGGAACTTCTGGTACTCTGCTGACCAGATAGAGGAGGTTTCTGTCCTGAATATCTTGCCCTACCAGACTTTTTACCACCTCTGTTGTGTCCCCCAAAGTTCTTCCTCTTTCCAGTAGGACCACTGGAACTCTGTTCTATTGACTTTCCCTCTTTTTCCATCTTCTCTGATTTTTTTTTTCACTGGGGCCGCTTCTAACTCAATTCTTTCTAATTCCAGTGCTTGAGAAATAAGTTCAGAGAAGTTAGTATGTTTGAATCCGACCACTTGTAATCTGATACTGGGCTTCAAGCCAGTTTCAAACCTCTTACATCTCTTCCTACTGGTAGAAAGTAGACTTACTGCATAATGGCTTAGGCGGGAAAATTCCCTTTCATATTCAGCCACCGATCTACTCCTCTGTTTTAGACTTAGGAACTCTTGCAGCTTCTGGTCCACATAAGCATCAGGGACATATTTTTGTCTGAACTCCCATAGAAAATCATTCCTTGTTAGCACTGAAGGTTCTACCAGACTATGGGGAATGGTTTTCCACCAGTCATATGCATCCCCCTGTAGCAGAGACACTGAATATTTAAATCTGAGCTCCTCTGTATAATGTAGCTGCTTGAACACCCTATCCATTCTCTCTAACCACTGTTCTGCCTCTAGAGGATCTACTGTCCCCTTGAACTCAGTAGCCCCATATTTCATCAATTTGTCATACTGCCTAGATGAAGACTGTGGTTGTACCACTGGTGTCTGTAGTGGGACTTGATTAGGCATGTTACCAGCCATCTGTTGAAACATTATAGCCATCTCATTGCAACCGAGTAGGAAATCGTGGTACCGAGGGGCTAGTCTCACTGATCCATCGACATTGTGTAGGGTCAGCATCCCCTTGTACCTCAGCCTCTATAGATTGATCGACTGAACAATCTCCCTCTTCCATAGTCAATTCGAGAATCTTAGACCTCCTGAACAAATAACACAAGGAGATTTCCTCCCGTTAGTGCATATTTATAATGTAATGTACTGTATGTATCAAACAATGACATTGAGCAGTTGTACTATGGAGAAAGAATAGTCAAATTACAGGTGAAAACAGAATTTCAAAACTAGCTCTGATACCACTAAAACATGTCACACCCTACCCCTCCGTAAGGTATAACATGATCCCGAAGTATACCTAATGAATTACTAACTTCGTCTACTGATAACCCATTAAATATACTACAAGGGATTTTAAACCTTTTCTTACTTCTTTTTATAGTGGTGAGCACTATTTACAAGTGTAATTTTTTTTTTTTTTAATTGAAATGAAACCAGATAATACATTTGAAGAATTAATAATTTCTGTAAAAATTTTTGGCAGAGTGCCATCTGTATTTTGAATAAAACAGTTCTTCAAAAACCTGTAAAAAGCACTTCCTATATTTTGTTCAATTCCCAAACTCCAATATTTACAAGCCAAAATAATTTACAAATTTAGTTTATAACTTCAAAGTACAATTTTAATTTACAACTGCTCAAAACTAAGAACAGTATATACATACCATGAACATACATTACAATACAAAATGTAAAGTATGGTATACTCAATATACTCGATGAACTCTCAATGTAGCACTAGCAGCCTAGTCTGCTGCCCTATCTGTCTGTCTACCTGCGACAGCAATGAAAAGCTATCGCTAAGCCAATGTCTCAGTGGTGCACAACATTAACAAAATACAACTTTAAATCATAAATCATAAGTCATATAAATAGTGGATACTTAAAACTATAGTTAAATTCAAAATACAGTGAATGTCAATAAGAATTTAAACTCCATTTCACAATATCACAATAAATATCAATAAATCACACACACAGCTTAATCATGTTCCAAAGTTCAATTCATCCCAAAAGCCGATGGCTAGTGAGGAATAACATGGCTAGCTAGCAATAATATGAATACTCATTCTATTTGTCCTCAACAGGCACACACCTCAAAACTTCAGCCAGAGAGGAAATTCAAAGTCAATTCATCCCACTAGATAAGCTAACGAGGAATTCAATCAATATACATGATAGTTGTGGTTTCAAACCATTTACAATGTTTTTAAAACAATAAGTATCCATCAAATATCATTAAGACAATTTTTCACAATTTAAAACAATAACATACAAATAGTCATAATTTATTTCAATTAAAAAATTCAAAAGAAATAACTATTATGCATAAACCTTTGATAAATGTCTCTTGGCCCTGACTCAGTGTTTCCTTCCCCTTTCCTGAGTCTTTGCTAACTGAAACACACAATTTAAAGTGTTTCAGTACTCATTTAAATTGTCTCTAATAATAATGCTTAATAATTAATTTATTGAATACTATTATTTCCCTTAATCAACCTAAAATATTGACTCTCGATGCACTCTAGGTGAATTAGGTTTAATGTTACCAATATGTCATATTTTGTAGCCTTTTAGTGTTGGTACATGTTACCCAATTCATTTCCAAGTATATTGCATTTTATTGCAATTTGCCGGATTTCGGTACACTAATTTGACCTAGCCAGATGATCTAGTTTCCTCAGTTTTTGGGTTTTGGTCCAAACTACAAACTTGTAGGTCTATGTCTTATTGCACGCGGGGCAAAATTTCAAGTCATTCTGAGTTATGTAGACCAAGTTATGGTCAATTTACCAATGCTGGACAGAATGTACCAAATGGTAACTTTAGGTCATTTTTAGGTCACTTTTGGTTCAACTAGTTTTTGGACCTGAACTTATGAAAGCTATTTGACTTGCTTATGGTCATTTTTGGGTGTTAGTGTCTTCATAAGAATTGTAGATATATGTCTAAACTATTCATGGTAAAAATTTTAGGTCAATTGGACCTGTTTTGAGTGAGTTATGGCCAAAACACCAACTACTGCCCAAATGGTCAATTTTCAGGCTTTCAATTCACTAATTCGGATTTGGTCATTTTTCAAGTTACCTTCTAGGCAGAATTTTGGTAAGCTTCCTTCATGAAAGTTAGCGAATTTTGTGCCTAGTTTCACCTCCAATTGGTCTCATACCAATTGGAGCCACACACTTAAGGTTCTAAGCCAAAACATACACTGCCCTATTACACATTGTTCATCCTTACCAATTACACATCCAACACTTACCAAATTAACTATTCCATGCCAATTCTGGTTTGTACCATAACATTAACACACTTTGCTTCATATTTTTGGTCATTTTGGCAGCTTGTAACCACTCTCAACAAACACATTATAACTCAAAATTTTTCCAAGTCTAATTACAATAATTAACCACATGACATACCTCATTTACATGTCCAAATTCAAACCATTATACACATATCCATACTGCCATCAATAACAACATCTTAGACAACCATAAACAAGTAAAAATAGGCTACATATATAGATTTTTCATGGCTGCCAAAATGTACATCTCCATTAAAACATCAAACTTCAAAGATTCTTCCATAAACCAACTACCTACAACCTTGGTTACACTTTTAATGAAATAAGAATTGAAAACACTCACTTACCACTTTTGAAGTTCTTCAAAACCTCACCAAAACTTAACTTTTTTGCTCCTAGTATGCTGCCTAAGGTATGGTGGTCAAGTTTAGTGAAGGAACCTAATGGAAAAAGTGGCTAGAACATGGTGAACTTGAGCTCTCACCATGGACAGCCATGGATGGACCTTGGGAGGAAGGATTCGGCTGGTTTTGCAAAGTGAGGTTGAAGATGGGTTTTCAGCATTCCAAGTATCCCTTAAGGTGTCCCAAAGTTAAGGTTAGTGGAGCACTAAAGAAATAAAATGGTTATTTATTCCAAGTTTTTAAATTCTCACATTTACCTTAATTTTTTTCACTATTTACATAATGGACCACCAATTTAATTTTCATTGTATTTTCAAAGTTTAATATCATTTATTTTTAATGGACATTTAGGTCAAAAGGCAACTCGGGGTGTCAAATGACCACAATGCCCCTATTCGGGTTGCATTCCTGATTTTTCAATAACACCGAGTTTTGTCATTTTCTCGATTTCTCGTTTTTCTTTGTACTAATTAATTAATTTTTCTTTGATATTTCTAATGATATTTATACTTCAATAGACGTTTATTTAAGTCCTAAAAATATTTTCCAGGGTTCCCCGCAGTCCAGAGCTAGTCAATGGTCCACGCCGTAACTTCCCGGTGCGGTCACCCATCGCTATAGTTCTCGGCTCGTTTAACTTGGTTACATTTTATTGCTATTATTTTTCCTTTATTTTTCTTGTATTTCATTATTTTATGTCTCGTCACTAATATTTAAGTGTAGTTCTAGGCATTCTAGCTGTCCGGACAGACACTGGTCACCGGAACAGTAGAACGCATTACCCAACATAGGGGTGTTATACTAACCTTGTTAGAGCAGAATTTCTCCCTTCACAAACATCAGTTTCTTGGCTTTTCTTTGCAGCCAAACACCTTGCCAAGTTGTGTAGATAAGTTTTGTTGAAGTGGACTTAAGGTTTAGTGGAGTAAGATGAAGGTTTGGAAGAGGTGGAAGAAAGCTTCTTCAATGGAGGGAAAAGTGAGTTGCCGGCTGTCTTAGGAAGAATGTCTGAATTTTTTTTCATTTTTGTCTCCATTTAATTAGGCTTTATCCCTTTTTAATAGCTTGGCAATTTCCCATTGGTTTTTAAATTTTATTTGTTATAATTTTTAATTCATGCATTATGACATCATTGCTTAGGTAATAATTCCACTTAAATTTTCATTTTCATTTCTTTTCTTCTCTACTCATTTGCAATTTAATTTTTAGCAATATTTATTCACATTTTATGTCATAATAATTATTTAATTAACTGGACAAGTCGGCCAATAATCACCTCTGAAGGTGAAATGACGAAAATGCCCTCCGTTTTGCTTAACAGACCAAAATTGTCTGTGCCGATTGAAAAATTTTTCTAAGCATTTTCTTGGCATTCTAATGCCATAGAACCCTTAATGACTCTTCTCTGGAGTTCCAAAAATTATTTTATGAATTTTCTCCCTGGTCTAGGGCTCCTAGTTGCGAGAACCATAGCTTCCCACTGGGTTACCCATCACTAGGGCACCGGCTTATTTAACTTGGTTGTATTTTATTTCTAAATTTTTTCCTAAATTTTTCTTATTAATATTTGAGTTAATTATGGTTCCTCACTTTAGTTTAAATATTTTTCCAGACGTTCTAACTGTCCGGACCAACACCGGTCACCAGAACAGTAGAATGCACAGAATTACCACAGTGAGGGTGTTACAAGTTCTCGGACAAAGGAAAGATAGAAAACTCCATGCCATTTACTACGCTAGCAAAACACTTGACGACGCGCAAATCAACTACGCTACCACAGAAAAGGAATTCTTAGCAGTAGTGTTTGCAATTGACAAATTTAGATCCTATCTTCTTGGATCAAAAGTCATTGTATACACAGACTATGTTGAAATTAGATACCTTTTGAATAAAAAGGAAGTTTAGCCAAGATTGATTCAATGGATCTTACTACTTCAGGAATTTGACCTTGAAATCAAGGACAAGAAGGGGATTGAGAATGTGGCAGCCGATCATCTATCAAGGCTGAGACATGAAGACTTAGAAGAAGCTGAAGAATTGCCAATAGATGACTCATTCCTAGATGAATACCTATTAGCCTTATTCCAAGCTCCATGGTATACTGACTTTGTGAATTTTCTTATATGCAGGGTTTTGTCACCAAACATGTCTTACCAGTAAAGGAAGAAATTTCTGCATGATGTTTGATACTATACATGGAAGGAACCTCTGTTATACAAGAGATGCAATGACGGACTGATAAGATGATGCATACCAGAGGAGGATATGGAGAGCATTCTCCAACATTGCCATTCATCACTAGATGGAGGACAATTTGGCACCATAAAAACATCAGCTAAAATTTTGCAAGCTGGATTTTATTGGCTTAATCTATTTAAGGATGTGAGATCCTTTGTGCTAGCTTATGATCAATGCCAAAGAATAGGTAACATTTCCAGAAGGAATGAAATGCCATTGCACGGTATACTTGAGGTAGAGCTATTTAATGTATGGGGAATAGACTTTATGGGCCCATTCCCCTCTTCATTTGGAAACAAGTATATTTTGGTTGGTGTTGATTATGTGTCAAAATGGTTAGAAACAATAGCCATGCCAACCAACGATGCTAGAGTGGTCACAAAGTTCCTTAAGAAGAATATCTTCACAAGATTTGGCACACCATGAGCAATAATCAGTGATGGAGGAAGTCACTTCTACAACCAACAATTTGAAACACTATTGAAGAAGTATGGAGTGACTCACAAGGTGGCCACACCTTATCATCCTCAAACCGGCGGCCAAGTAAAAATTTCAAACAGGGAACTGAAGTGAATTCTAGAGAAAACAGTAAACCGCTCAAGGAAGAACTGGTCCTTGAAGTTAGATGATGCATTATGGGCATATCGCGCTGCATATTAAACTCCAATTAGAATAACACCCTTTCAACTAGTTTACAAAAAATCATGCCACCTCCCAATTGAGCTTAAACACAAAGCTTACTAGGCGATTCAGACCCTGAATTTTGATCTCAAAGCCGCTGGTGAAAAAAGACTCCTACAACTCAATGAGTTGGAATAAATCCAACAGGATGCGTATGAAAATGCCAAAATCTTCAAGGACAAAACTAAAAGATGGCATAACAAACGCATAGCAAGAAAAGAAATAAAAGAGGGAGACCTTGTTCTGCTCTTCAACTCTAGGTTAAAACTTTTTCCAGGGAAGCTGAAATCAAGATGGTTTGGGTCCTTTAAGGTTATGCAAGTCTTTCCGCATGGAGCTGTAGAGATTTGGAGTGAAACCTCAAGAACATTCAAAGTGAATGGGCAAAGGCTGAACCATACTTCTCGGGAGAACCCATAGAGAAAGGAGCCAAATGCACCTTCGATCATCCTCTAGACAGACCGTGAATAATGAAGGAACAGTCAAGCTAAAGACTATAAATAAGCACTCCTTGGGAAGCAACCTAAAATTTCTATTTTGATTTTGATTTTTATTTTCTTTTATATAATTTCCTTTATTTTAACTCTTATTTTTATCTTATGTTTGTTCATGATTTATTTCGTAGGCACCCCAAGTTTCAATTCTACAAAATAGGGATCCGAGGGCAATAAAGGAAAGGAGACATCGAGTTAAAACCACAGAAGAGGAGATTTTATAGAACTGGGGAAGTAGCTCTGTTATTAACTTTTATATCCATTTCATTCATAGTGACAGCATAAAGTTCTAATATAGAGAAAATTAGAGAGTTAGATAATTACATGGTTTGTGTATAAACATTACACGCCCCGTGTAATCTTCTGGAACACCAGAACCACACCTGCACAAGCTCCAGAAGCTTATACGGGCTGACCCCGTGTAACGTTACACGGGTCATGCTTCGATAATGGTGAGAGAAGCTCTAAGTTTAAGGGAAACAGAAAGTTACACAGGTCCTATGTCACATTTACACGGGCTGTGTAACTTAGCTAGCATTGCAATTTTCAAATAGAAAGTTACACGGGTCACGACTCCCATTTACACGGCCCGTGTAACAGGTTAGTGAAAATAACTTAGCGATAGAAAGTTACGCGGGTCCCAAAACAAATTTACATGGGCCATGTAATTTGGTAGAGAAGGGACGTTTTGGGTAGAAAGTTACACGGGTCAGATGGTTGGGACCCATGTAGTGGTACACGCTTATGTATCATATCACAAACTTGATACCTGGGGTGCGAAACGTGCAAAACGAAGGGTCACAATGACCTTTTAAATCTGCATAACTCCCATTAAACTTCCCCCCACTCAGAAACTCTTCCTCTCCAAGCTTGCTTCCCTTTAAAAACCCCTCAAATCCCCTTTATCTCACAAAACCCTAGCCTTTCCCTCTCCAAAATCTCCAATGGCACCTGCATAGAGATTAGCCAGACGAGTGGGGTCCTTCTCTAGGTAAAAACATGACTCCTCACCTTCTCCTCCTTAGCCATTGCCCCAACGCCCATGAACAAGGCCAACCCAACCACCACAACCACCCCAACCATAACCAGCACCTCAACAGCAACCTCCACAACAACCACAACGCGAATTCTCCATTACTTGGGGATCCTGCGATAACGCCCATAGAGATCTATGTGCTCGACTTAACAATCGAAGAATAATCTCCACAAACTATATGGACTTTGGGTTACTAGAGCAGATAAGGCTGCAAGACGAGATTGATGGGCCACTTGACGGCATTGGGTGGACCAAATTCGCCCAAATTCAGTTTTCGACCTACAAGGACACCACTTTGGAATTCCTTGGCAGTTTCAAGGCCACGCTATGGCCCACAGACTAGGAAGATAGGGCGAGGATCGAATTCCAACTTCTTAGCATTGATTAAGTTATGAACATGGATGAGTTCAATGCGGTGTCTGGCTTTGACAGTACCGGATTCCTAGAGATTCTGCAAAACTGGATGGTCTATAATAGTGTTGACTTCTTGTAACACCCTCCCGGTAGCAACTCCGTACATTCTACTGTTCCGGTGACCAGTGTCGGTCCGGACAGCTAGAACGTCCGGAAAAATATTTAAACTAAAGTGAGGAACCATAATTAACTTAAATATTAATAAGAAAAATTTAGGAAAAATTTTAGAAATAAAATACAACCAAGTTAAACGAGCCGGTGCCCTAGCGATGGGTAACCCAGAGGGAAGTTGCGGTTCTCGCAACTAGGAGCCCTAGAGCCGGGGGAAAAATCATAAAATAATTTTTGAGACTCCGGAGAAGGGTCATTGAGGTCCCTATGGCATTAGAATGCCAAGAAAATATTTAGAAAAATTTTTCAATCGGTACAGACAATTTTGACCCGTTAAGTCAAACGGAGGGCATTTTGATCATTTCGCCTTCAGAGGTGATTTTTGGCCGACTTTTCCAGTTAAGTAAATAATTATTATGACATAAAATGTGAATAAATATTGCTAAAAATTAAATTGAAATTGAGTAGTGATGAAAAGAAAAGAAAAATAAAAAAAAGGCTCATTTATGACATAATGTGATGTCATTTAAAAAGCTACCACCAATCATATGTAAACAACCAAGTAACTAACTAATAAAAGAGATAAATGAAGACCAAAAAAATTAAAAAAACACAGCAGCCATCATCCTCCCCAACCAGCCGAAAACCTTGCCCTAGCCAAACCTCCATTAAAACCATCAAAAAGCTTCATTTCTCTCTTGTTTCCACTACTAAACCCTAAACCCCTTTCATTAAAACTTGTCCACTCATCTTGGGAAAGTGTTTGGCAGCCTAGAAAAGGAAAGAAAGTGAAGATTAAACTTGGAAAATTCTGCCCTACAAGAGGTTAGTGCATCTATATACCTAAAACTCTTTAATTTCATGATTAGGGACTTGAATTTAGTAAGAAATTGTAATTTAAATGGACAAAAACTCATGTGTATGTGTACATGAATTTCGGCAGCCCTAAGGAAGGAATGAGTTTGATTGTTTTAATGGATTTAGAATGAATTAGAGATTATGTTTAAGGTGTATATACACATATATAATGAATGAAAGTGTTTAATTAGGTGTATGGGTAAATTGAAATGGAAATTAGGGTTTTGGGAGTGAAAAATTGGACTTGGCTTATGAAATGATTAATGGACATTCTAATGGTCAATTAGTGACCATTTAAGGCAAGTTAATCATAATTTGAAGTGAGCTAATGCATGGCAAACTGAAATGGGAAGGCTGCCTAAAGACAGCAGAAATGAGGCTGTGAGTCCAGCCTGTTTGGACTGCCATATCTTTGGCTGTGTAGGTTCAATTGGTGTTTGGCCAATTGGACATGAAACTAGACTTATAATGGCACAATTTTGCTGAAGAAACCATGTTCAAAAGACCAAAGCAAGAGGACCAAAAGTTGGCCCCAATCCGGATCCCCTGCAAACAGGTTCTGCAGAATGACCAAATGAATAGTAGCTGTTCATTTGGCCATAACTCACTGTAGATATGGTCAATTGACCTGAAATTTTTACAGCAACAAGATAAGACATAGAAAAACAACTTTCATGAAGAAACCTACCCTGAATTATGGCCAGAACCCATCCAACAAGGCAGTGGCAGTCACTGTTTATGATACTATAGATTTGGTAAATTCTGCAGAATTGAAATCCGGCCAGCTGTGGTTTTTGGACCATATCTTGAGTTACAAAACTCCAAATGGAGTGATTCAAAAAAATAAATTCAACTAGACAAAATAAGGAACAACTTTCATGTTTACCATTTCCTCAAATTTCCACTGTAACAGTCCCTAATGGAACAGTAAACTTATGGTATAAAAACTGAAAATTCTGCCCTTTAGTGCTAAGTTTGGAAATGAATTTGGTGATTAATCCCAACAAGTTTTAAATGAAAAATGTGGTACATTGGGAGTGTTAAAACCAATACACCTATTTTCTATCCAAAAGTCAACATTTTTGTTGACTAATGAAGTGAATAGTGACACCAAAACTTGAAATTTACAAATTGAAGAATTTTAAAGTATCAAATGCCCTAGTATACCTAACAAGATTGGTTTGGATAGTTTGGCATGCCAATAGGGTTCAGTTAGCAGTACTGCACATGGCATTATGCCATTCTGTGATTTTATGGCTTTTAGCCATTTTGACATTGTGTTGAGACTTGGCCTCGTGCCTAATACTATTTACAGCTTGTTAGCTGTTCTGTTGCACACCGGGAGATACATATGTGACCGATGGTGTGACGGCCCGAGGTACTAGATACCAAGGCGCTTACCCATTTATCCATCCACTGCTCAAGATAGGTTACTTGGGCAACCAAATGAATGAAAGTGGACAAAGTTAACGAAATAAATGGATATACAAATACAAAACAAATAAGACATATACATTCAATGCATATTTATTTCTGTTATTTCTTTCTATTTTATTATTTGCACCACTAAGCATTATTGCTTAGCGCGTTGCTTTTGCCACGCGTGAGGTTGAGATATCGACCGAGAGCCCAAGAGACCACAACCGGGTGAGACCTCTTGCAGCTCTGCATAGTGTCCGTGTCACCTCACCATCCGCAGTGCATTGGTAGGACACTAGGTTTCATTTTGGTATTTTGTAACTAACTTTTATTTTTTTTCATGTGTAAATGAACTTATGGATGTATTTTGATGTTCATGTAAATAATGAGAATTGTGTTTGTGAATGTTTATCTGTGTTTTATACATGATTACCACATGAGCTGAATGATTGAGAAACAAAATTGAAAAATATTGAGATTTTGATATTGGAGTTTGAGAGTGATGAGATATGAATATTGGAAGTGTTTTTAACAGGTTCCGAAGAACTGTTTTCTCCATTTTTAGCCGGCACTCTGCCGGATTTTCTTTAAAATTTTCGGAACCTCAAATAAATAATAATTTTGATAAATGGCTTAAATAAATTATATTTCATAAACTATATTCAAAACTATGACAAAAATTAATTAAGTTAAAATAGAGGGTGCAGATACGCCGTGTGACATTGCTTACTCGGATATATTGTACACGGGTAAGGGGTGTCACACTTCTGGTGTTCCATAGCCCCGAACACAGACGTTTATAACTCTAGTAAGTCCAAATCTTCCAGCATCACCAGTCCTACTTTGAGGTATATGCACCGGCTAGCTGCCCACACCATCATGGGCCGCGATGACAGCCTAGGCATGGTGAACACCAATTAGCTCTTCTTCCTCTAGTGTATCATCACCGAGCAGTGTTGTAGCATGGGATTCTTCTTGTGCAACCACCTTTTCCATTTATCTCACCAGCTGACAGGCTATATAGTGCTTGGGGTCCTCATCACAGCCATCGCACTCCACTTCGGATTCATTCTAGCTCACCATAGGCTGTGTTCCATCTCGAGCACCTCCAGGATTGACCAGACCATCTGCATATCCATGGGGATATGTAAGAAGGTCGAAAATTCGTGCTACCTAATAGATGCCAAAGGGAATGTCATCCCCAGGAGAGACAAAGCACAAGCAGAACTTGGAGAACCATCACAGCCATAGGACAAAGCCCAAGAACCACTCCACCATGAGTCTCCAGCTCGAGTATCTCCCTACACTCCACCATTGACAGACTAAGTCCTTGCCTACCTTCAGTGCATGGAGACTACACTCAACAATAGGATGCAAGCACTCGAGGATAGTCTCAAGGAGGAGGCCCACAACAAGCTTGACATAATTATCGAGAGGCTTGATGAGGAGGGACCATCATCCCCATCTGAGGCTTTTTAGAGTTAGGACTAGAGGACAGGCTCCTTCATGTAAAAACATAGTTGCCTTAGTCCCACTCAGTGCTCATAGGTCTCTATTTCTAGTTTTTTTTTTGTCTAAACTTTTAACTCTTAATACATAATATGCTTTTTGATAATTTTATGTGTTGCACTTTAATTTTGCATATTGTGTTGCCATTGAGGATAATATCAGATATGAGTTTGGGGGCACAGATGCATTTCATGCACTGCATATCATTGCACTTTATTGCATTGCTTAATTATATCGATACTATACTTGTGTATCAAAAATTCCAGAAAATTTTATAAATTTTGAATTTTTGAACTGGTTTTTAACTTAGAATTATAACAATAAATATTAATATGCTAATAATTTTTCTTCATGGGTATGAGGAATGAAAGTATCTTGATAGGCAAAAAGGCTTTAATTTGTTGTCTGTAAAAGACTTAATCACCTTAGTGGAGCTAGACTAGTTAAACCCCTTCATAGCCATTAATTTGTCACATTGAACTTGCAAAATCAGGAGAAAATTTTGAAATACAAATAAACCTAAAAATGTCTCACCGACTCTAGAACATATCTCTTAGACCTATCAAGGTGAAATCCTAGCATATGTTTGAAAAAAGAGATAATTAAAGCATTCTTTCATTCAACCCCATTAAGCCTTAAGCCACCCTTAGCTACAATATACCCCTTGTAGCCAACTTGAGCCTATATTTTCACCTATAAAATTTTCCTTGTTTACCCACACATATTTACCTAACCCCTAGCCTAAACACTCATTCACCCTTTTGAGGAAAGTCTAGTGTATAAAGGATAAGTACATCAAATGTAAAAGAAGGAAAAGATGAAAATACCAAGAAGAGTGCAAGTATACTATTAAAATCAAAGAAAAACTTGTCTTTCCAGCCCAACAAAAGCAATGAGTTTAGGGGAAAGAACAAGAGGGACACAAAAAGAGAGAGAGAGAGAGAGAGAGAGAGAGAGAGAGAGAGAGAGAGAAGAGTCCTAAAAATTAAAACACCATGATGAGTATGCTTGGCATTATAAACCCTTCTTCCCCATGCAAATATCAACAAAACAAATTTGGTATACTTAAAGCCTTGTGCATGAAAGCTAACCTCAAATTTACATTCCTTAAAACCCTTTCATTGGTAACCAAATTATCATCCTTTAACCCCATTACAACCCTTCTAAAGACCTTTTGATCTTTTGAAAATATGTGCTACATTAGTGGAGATAGGAAATTGAGATGTGCCTATGGAGTTGGAATTAAATAAATCTCAGCAATTCCCATAATAGAGGCTAAATTTGAGGTGAGTGAGTATTTTATAAGTCTATCCTAATAAAACAAGTTATTTATGGCTTATTAATCGCCTTGCATAGACGAGTAATTAGTCGAAACACCATAAAAGGGGGAAAGGTTTTAAGCAGGTAGCTATTGAAACCTTTATGCCCTGAAGGACGGGAATTGGTATGAAGGTTGAAGGAGTTCAATTATATGCATATTGAATTTATGGTTATACTTCTGAGTTCTCCCCTAAAATGTATTCTAAAAAGGTTTTCAATTTGCTTGAGGACAAGCAAAAGTTTGAGTTTGGGGGTATTTGATATACTTGTATTATATAGATGTTTTTAAGTACATTTGTATAATATTTTATAGCATTTAGATATGTAATCTCATGCATAATCATCAATTTCGTGCACTTTTGCAAGTTCCATTATCAAACTCTGAATTCTATGTTTTCTGTATGTTTCTAGGTGTTGTGAAGAGGTTTCAAGGCATAGGAACAGAGTAGAAGACTTGGAAAGGCCAAAGAATTGAGAAATGTTGCTGAAACACCTTACACAGGTCGTGTAATCAAAGCCACAGACCTGTGTAACTTACTACCAGGAGAAAGACAAAGAGCCAAGGAAGAATTAAAGTACACGAGCTGTCACACCTTACCCCTCCGTAAGATATAACATGATCCCGTAGTATACATAATGAATTACCAAACTTCGCCTACTGATAACCCATTAAATACACTACAAGGAATTTTAAACAATTTCTTATTTCTTTTTAAAGTGGTGAGCACTTTTGACAGGTATTAAAATTTTTTTAATTGAAGTTAAATCACACATTAAATCTGAAATAGCCACAAATTTTATAAAAATTTCAGCAGAGTGCCGTCTATATTTTGAGCGAAATAGTTCTTCAAAAACCTATAGAAAAACACTTCCAACATATTTGTTTCAGTCCCAAACTCCAATATCGACCAACACAAATCAATTTTCTCAACATAAGTCAAACTCAATTCAACATCATTTTCAATAGTTTAAAAAAAAATAGAATACAAAATAATTGAGCAGTTCAAAAAGCTGAGATAAGAGAAGTACAATACAATATTTTTACAGGCCAAAATAATTTACAACTTTAGTTTACAACTGCTCAAGACCAAGTACACTATATACATAAAGTTCACATACATTACAATAAAAATTATAAGGAGGTGGTATACTCAAAATACCCAGCAAAATCCCAAAATGTAGCACAAGCAGTTTACTCTGCTGCTTTATCTGTTTGTCTACCTGCGACATCAATGAAAAAGCTATCGCTGAGCTAATGTCTCAGTGGTACACAACGTTAAGAAAATGCAATGTAAAACCATAAAACCATAAATCACATAATCAGTGGATACTTAGAATCATGCTTAATTTCAAAAGATAGAAAATTTCATAAAGAAAATAATTTCCATTTCACAATGTCTCAATAAATACTAATAAATCACACACACAGCTTAATCATGATACCAAAGTCTAATTCATCCCAAAAGCCAATGGCTAATGAGGAGTAACATAGCTAGCTAGCAATTATATGAGTACTCATCCTATTCGTCCTCAACTGGCACACACCTCAACACTTCAGCCAGAGAGGGAATTCAAAGCCAATTCATTCCACTAGACAAGTTAGTGAGGAATTCAATCAAATATTCATGACAGCTGTGGTTTCAAACCATTTTGCAATTTTTTCCAAGCATTAAGTATCCATCAAATTACATTCAAACAAATTCCCAAGATTTAAAATAATAACATACAAATTGTCATGATTATTTCAATTGAAAATCAAAAGAAAATAACAGTAGTGCACAAACCTTTGATGAGTAGCCTCTTGGCCTTGACTCAGTGGTTCTTTTCCCTTCCCAGTGTCTTTGTTAATTGAAACACACAATTTAAAGTGTTTCAATACTCATTTAAATTGTTTCCAATAATAAGGTTCAATAATTAAATTTTATTGATACTATTCCTTTCATTAGTCAACCTATAACGTTGACCTTTAATGCACACTAGGTGAATTAATTTCAATGTTAGCAATATATCACATTTTATAGTCCTTAAGTGTTGGTATATGTTACCAATTTCATTTTTAAGCTTTTTGCATTTTATTGCAAATTTTCAGATTTGGTACACTACTTTGACCTAGCTAATTGACTTATTTTCCTTTATTTCTGGGTCCTGGTCAAAAGAGCAATATTGTAGGTCTATGTCTTAGTGACATTTTGGCACTGATTTCATGTCATTTAGAGTTTTCTGGACCAAGTTATGGTCATTTTACTAATACTAGACATGTTGCCTTCTTATTGCAATTTTAGGTCAAGTCAATTCTGGCAGATTTTGTGACTGAAATTGTACAAGCAATTGGACTTGGTAAATTGCATTTGTGGGTTCTTTGATCTTCACAAAAGATGTAGCCCTATGTCTAAGCTTTCCAATAGTATAAATTTCAGGTCATTTGGACCTGTTTTGAGTGAGTTATGGCCAAAAGACTGACTACTGCTCATATGGTCAGATTTTAGGGTTACCAAGTTTGCAATTCCGGGTTAGGTCAATTTTACAGGCAGTTTCCGGACAAAATTTTGGTAGGTTTCCAACATGAAAGTTGGCCCATTTTATCTCTAGTTTTGCCTTCAATTGGCCTCATACCAATTGGGCCCAACCATTTTCCACTTATGGCTTAATATGTATACTGCCCTTAAACAACCTAAACCTGCATTGAAGATTGGCACTTCTAATGTTTACCATTCACATTTCAATTTGGTCAAATGACCAACCACAACTCAATTTGGTAAGTTGTCCATCAACAATTCAATTTAATGAAACCAAATGTCCAACAATACTCAAACCACTTCAACATCCAGTAGCAATTCAATTCCATTCAATCAAATGTCTAACAATTTATTCAAGTCTCCAAACCCTAATCTAATTGATCAAACCAATAATGTACATTCCATTAACTAATTACTCAACATTAATATACATAAAATTTATACTCTCCTAAGTGCATCAAAGCTGCCTACTTATACATTTACTTCAAGCTTACATAGACAATTCATAACCTTACTCAATTTAAGCATACACAAAATTAAATTACTAATACATGTAATTGGCCTAATTAACTTCATTACCCATCAAATTCATGTGATAACAACTCAAACTTCTTCAATATCCATGCCTACTTAATTTGGGGACTTGTAATACTCATCAAATCCTTCAATTTCTTCCATAAATTAACTCATCTCAACCTTCACACAAACTTTACTTAAGAAAAGAAGGAGTTTGGACACTTAGCTATTTTTGAAGCTTGTTAAATCTTCATTAAACTCCTTCTTTTTGCTCCCAATATGCTGCCCAAGATGTATAGATAAGAATTTGTGAAGACACTTGCAAGATTGGAGCTTGATCATGAAGAGAAGTGAGCTTGGTGATGGACGGCCATGGGAGGATTTCTTTCAAGCTTTGGTTCAGCCAAGATAAACTTTAAGGAAGAAGAAGATGGTAGAAGATAATGGAAGGGAAATCTGTTTATTTAAGCTTTTATATGACACATACACCTCCACTAACTCAATTTAAAATTAGTTTAATTAAACTTTTAATTATTCAAAATCTTACCCCATAATTTTTCTTATTTATACATTTCATTTTCAATTTTATTTTTTATGGGGTTTTCAAAGTCTAATGTCACTTATTTTTTATAGATATTTAGGTCAAAAGGTAACTCTAGGTGTTAATTGACAAAAATGCCCCTTTTTCGGTTATATTTCCTATTTTTCGGTAACACCGATTTTTATCAATTTCTCGATTTTTCATTTTTCTTTGTACTAATTAATTTTTTTTTTTTTGAAATTTTCTAAGTCAATTATACCTCAATAGATGTTTATTTAAGTCTCAAAAATATTTTCCAGGCTTCCCCGCGGTCTAGCTAGTCAATGGTCCTCATCGCAACTTCCCGGTGTGGTCACCCATCACTACGGTTTTTGGCTCGTTTAACGTGATTATATTTCATTGCTCTTATTTTTCCTTTGTTTTTCTTACCATGTATTTCATCATTTTATGTCTTCTCACTAACATTTAAGTGTAGTTCCAGGCATTCTAGCTATCTGGGTAGACACCGGTCACCAGAATAGTAGAACGCACTATTGAATATAGGGGTGCTACAATTCTCCCCCCCTTAAAATAAATTTCATCTCAAAATTTTACCTGGTATCAGTCTCTGAACAACTGTGGGTGTTGTCTCCTCATGTCCACTTCACGTTCCCAAGTAGCTTCCTGGCCTGAATGACGGTTCCACAGCACTTTCACAGGTGGTATCTGTTTGTTCCTAAGCTGTTTCACCTCATATGCCAGAATCTCTACGAGTTCTTCTTCATATGAAAGGTCCGGATTTACCTCAATCTCTTCAACTGAGATGGGTCATATCTGTACCTCCTTAACATGGACACATGGAAGACACTATGTATCCTTTCTAGCTCTGAAGGTAATGCCAACCGATATGCCAAAGGACCCACTCTCTCCAGAACCTCAGATGGTCTGATAAAGCGAGGACTCAGTTTCTCCTTTCTGCTAAATCTCATAATTCTCTTCCAAGGAGAAACCTTTAAGGAATACCTCATCACCTACTATACACTCAATATGCCTCCTTTTTAAGTCAATATAGGACTTCTGACGATCTGATGCAGCTTTTAATTGATCTCTGATAAGTTTGATCTTTTCCTCTGTTTGCTGAACAATCTTTGGGACAATCAATTTTCTTTCACCCACTTCATCCCAACACAGTGGAGTTCTGCACTTGCTGCCATACAGAGCTTCATATGGAAGCACTCCAATGCTTGATTGGTAGCTATTGTTATAAGCAAACTCAATCAAAGGCAAATGTGTATCCCAACTACCTTCAAATTCAATCACACAAGCCCGTAGCATATCCTCCAAGATCTGAATTACTCTCTCAGACTGGCCATCTGTCTGTGGGTGGAATGCTGTACTGAAGTTCAATCTAGTTCTTAGGGCTTTTTGCAAACTATCCCAGAATCTAGAAGTGAACCTTGGATCTCTATCTGATACAATTGATACTGGCACTCCATGCAGTCTGACTATTTCATTAATGTACAGTTTAGCCAATCTATCCAGACTGTAGTCCATCCTCACGAGCAGAAAATGAGCAGACTTGGTTAATCTATCTACTATGACCCATATTGCATCATGACTCTTCTGTGTCCTCAGAAGTCCCATCACAAAATCCATAGTTATTCTTTCCCATTTCCACTTAGGTATTGGTAATGGATGTAATAAACCAGCTGGTACTTGATGTTCTACCTTCACTTGCTGACAAGTTAGGTATTTATAAACAAATTCAGCTACATCCTTTTTCATACCTATCCACCAGTAATGCTTTTTCAGCCCTCTGTTTTAGTGCCACCAGGGTCCATAGCAAAAGGAGGCTCATGTGCTTCCTTCATAATGATTTGTCTCAAGTCAACATCATTAGAAACGCACATTTTGCCCTGATGTAGTAGTAAACCATCATCTCTCATAGAGAATTCAGGTTTCTTGCCCTGTCGAACTTCTTCTAGTAGCTTCTAATATTTCTCATCTTTCTGAGCAGCCATTCTAATCTGATCAATCAATACTGGTTGTACATGCCATGTGACTGTCATCTGTCCCTCATTACCAACCTCCAAACTAGCCTGTAGTGCTTTCAACTCATGTACCATGGACAAAGAAGAAACTCTGAGACTTGCCATAGTCTTGCGACTTAAGGTGTCAGCCACTATATTTGTTTTCCCTGGCTGATAGTCTATTAAGCAATCATAGTCTTTAATCAGTTCTAGCCATCTCCTCTGTCTCAAATTCAATTCCTTCTGGGTGTCCAAGTACTTCAAACTCTTATGATCTGTGTAGATATAACACTTCTCCCCATATAAGTAATGTCTCCAGATCTTCAGAGCAAAAATAATAGCTGCTAGCTCTAAGTCATGTGTCGGATAGTTCCTCTCATGCGGTTTTAGCTGGCGTGATGCATATGCAATGATATTCCGATCTTATATCAGTATACAGCCTAACACATTGTGAGAAGCATCACTATAAGCTGTGTATTCTTTACCTGAGGTAGGTAAAGTTAGGATTGGAGCTTCAGTCAAACATCTTTTCAATTAATTAAAATTTTGATGGCATTTATCCATCCACTAAAATTTCACATCTTTCCTAAGCAGCTTGGTCAGTGGAGAAGCCAACATAGAAAATCCCTTAACAAAATGTCGGTAGTATCCAGCTAAACACAGAAAACTGCAGACTTCTATAATATTTTTAGGCAGCTTCCAATTAAGGATAGCTTCTACCTTGCAAGAATCTACCTTAATCCCTTCAGCTGACACAATATGTCCCAAGAAAGAGATTTCCTTCAGCAAAAATTCACATTTTGACAATTTAGCATATAGTTGTTTCTCCCTCAAAGTCTGTAGCACTATCCGTAGATGTCTATCACGCTCCTCTGCATTCCTCAAATATATCAAAATGTCATCAATAAACACTACCACAAACTGGAGATATGGTCTGAAGATAGTGTTCATCAGATCCATAAAAGCAGCCGGAGCACTAGTTAACCCGAATGGCATCACCAGAAACTCATAATGGCCATATCGAGTTCTGAAAGCAGTTTTTGAAATACTCTGCTTTTACACCTTCAGCTGGTAATAACTCGATCTCAAGTCAATTTTGGAGAATACAGCTGCACCCTTTAGTTGATCAAATAGGTCATTAATGCAGGGTAGTGGGTATCTGTTCTTTATTGTCACCTTATTCAACTACCGGTAGTCAATACACAAACAGAGAGTGCCATCTTTCTTCTTAACAAACAATACCGGTGCTCCCTAAGGTGACACACTAGGGCAGATGAAGCCTTTTTTAAGTAGTTCTTGCAACTGTACCTTTAACTCTTTCAGTTCTGCTGGTGCCATTTTATATGGTGTTATGGAGATTGGATCCACACTAGGCATAACATCAATCTCAAATTGCACCTCTCTTTTCGGAGGTAATCCTGGCAACTCATTAGGAAACACATATGGAAAGTCACATATTGTAGGGATGTCCCTCATTGCTGGACTCCCCAAATGGGTGTTTACCACATGAGCCAAGTATGCTTCACACCCCTTTCTGATAGTGCAGCTGAAATGATGTTTGACGGCAATAGTTGCCTCTCCCCGTGTATTACCACATCTTTATACTGAGGGAGACCAAAAGTGACTGTCTTCAGTCTACAGTCAATTATGGCGTGATGCCTAGCTAACCAATCCATGCCCAAGATGATATCATAATCTTTGAAGGGCATTTCTATCAAATCGGATAGAAAAGTATGTCCTTGGATCACCAAAGGACAATTCCTATACATTCTATTGACCCTAACCTCTTGTCCTAGCAGACTAGTTACTAGCACATCAAAATCCATTTTTACACAAGGAACAGCCAGGTAATCAACAATGCTAGCACTGACATACGAGTGGGTAGAACCAGGATCAAACAACACAAACATATCTTAATTAAAAATTGAGAAGGTACCAGCCACAATATCAGATGTCTCAGCCTCTTCTCTCTGTCTCATTGTGTAGACTCTGGCTGGAGCACTACCTTGCTCTGACTGATTCACTGTGCCTTGGCTGCTTGATGAACTACCTCTACCCCTACCTCTGCCTCTGCTAGTTGGTTGTGAACCTCTAGTGGCAGGATTCTGAATAGATCCTTTTGCAGTAGTAGGAGGTGGCCCAACTCTATGGGCACTGGTGCAGTCTTTAGCAAAGTGTCCTATACCCCTGCAGTTATAACAGGCTCCCGTGGCTTTATAGCATATCCCTCCATGATTTTTACCACATGTTTCACATGGACGGGGAGGGTAGGAACTTCTGGTAGTCTACTGACCAGATAGAGGAGGTCTCTGTCCAAGGAATCTTTCCCTTCCAGACTTTTTTCCCTTGCTTTGTCCCCCAAAGTTCTTTCTCTTTTCGGTATTACCATTAGAACTCTGATCCACTGACTTCCCATCTTTCTCTTTTTCTGTCTTTTTTATTTTCTTTTTCTCTAGCGTCTCTTCTGACTCAATTCTTTCTAACTCAAGTGCTTGGGAAATGAGCTCAGAGAAGTTATTATGTTTGAATCCGACCACTTGTATTCTTAGACTAGGCTTCAAGCCAGTTTCAAACCTCTTACATATTTCTCTACTGGTAGAAAGGAGACTCCTTGCATAGTGGCTCAGGCGGGAAAATTCCCTTTCATATTCTGCCACTGATCTGCTTCCTTGTTTCAGACTTAAGAACTCCTGTAGCTTCTGGTCCATATAGGCATCTAGGACATATTTTTGTCTGAACTCTCGAAGAAAATCATTCCAAGTTAGCACTGGAGGTTCCACCAAACAATGGGGAATGGTTTTCCACCAGTCATATGCATCTCCCTGCAGCAGTGACACTAAATACTCAAATCTTAACTCATCTGTGCAGTGCATTTTCTTGAACACTCTGTCCATTCTCTCCAACCACTGTTCTGCCTCTACTGGATCCACTGTCCCCTTGAACTCAGTAGCCGCATATTTAATTAGCTTGTCATACTACCTAGCTGAAGGCTGTGGTTGTACCACTAGTGTCTATAGTGGGGCTTGAGTAGGCATGTTACCAGCCATTTATTGGAACATTGCAGCCATCTGCTGAGCAAATTGAGCAAGAAACTGCAGCATTGATGGGGCTGGTGCAGCGGATCCACTCACATTTTGAAGGGCTGGGGCTTGCCCTTGAACCTCAGCCTCCACTGATTGTTCAATAGAACAGTCCCCTTCTTCCATAGTCAATTAGAGGATATTATATCTCCTAAATAAATAACACAAGGAGATTTCCCTCCGTTAGTTCATATTTATAATGTAATGTACTGTATATATCAAACAATGACATTGAGCAGTTGTACTATGAAGGAACAATATTCAAGTTTACAGGTCAAAACATAATTTAAAAACTTGCTCTGATACCACTAAAACATGTCACACCTTACCTCTCCGTAAGATATAACATGATCCCGTAGTATACATAATGAATTACCAAACTTCGCCTACTGATAACCCATTAAATACACTACAAGGGATTTTAAACAATTTCTTATTTCTTTTTAAAGTGGTGAGCACTTTTGACAGGTATTAAAATTTTTTTAATCGAAGTTAAATCACACATTAAATCTGAAATAGCCACAAATTTTATAAAAATTTCGGCACAGTGCCGTCTGTATTTTGAGCAAAACAGTTCTTCAAAAACCTGTAGAAAAACACTTTCAACATATTTGTTTCAGTCCCAAACTCCAAAATGGCTAAACACAAATCAATTTTCTCAACATAAGTCAAACTCAATTCAACATCATTTTCAGTAGTTTAAAAAAAAAAAAAAAAGAACGCAAAATGATTGAGTAGTTCAAAAAGATGAGATCAGAGAAGTATAATACAACATTTTTAGAGGCCAAAATAATTTACAACTTTAGTTTATAATTGCTCAAGACCAAGTACAATATATACATACAGTTCACATACATTATAATAAAAATTACAAGGAGGTGGTATACTCAAAATACCCGGTAAAATCCCAAAATACAGCACAAGCAGCTTACTCTGCTACTTTATCTGTCTGTCTATCTGCCACAGCAATGAAAAAGCTATCGCTGAGCCAATGTCTTAGTGGTGCACAACATTAAGAAAATGCAATTTAAAACTATAAAACCATAAATCACATAATCAATGGATACTTAAAATAATGCTTAATTTCAAAAGACAGAAAATTTCATATAGAAAATAATTTTCATTTCACAATGTCTCAATAAATACTAATAAATCACATACACAGCTTAATCATGATACCAAATTCCAATTCATCCCAAAAGCCAATGGCTAATGAGGAATAATATAGCTAGCTAGCAATTATATGAGTACTCATCCTATTCGTCCTCAACTGGCACACACCTCAACACTTCAGCTAGAGAGGGAATTCAAAGCCAATTTGTCTCACTAGACAAGTTAGTGAGGAATTCAATCAAATATTCATGATAGATGTGGTTTCAAACCATTTTGCAATTTTTTCCAAGCATTAAGTATCCATCAAATTGCATTCAAACAAATTCTCAAGATTTAAAATAATAACATACAAATTGTCATAATTTATTTCAATTGAAAAAAAAAAAATAAAAAAATAACTGTTGTGCACAAACCTCTGATGAGTAGCCTCTTGGCCTTGACTCAGTGGTTCTTTTCCCTTCACAATGTCTTTGCTAACTAAAACAAATAATTTAAAGTGTTTCAGTACTCATTTAAATTGTTTCTAATAATAAGGTTTAATAATTAAATTTTATTGATACTATTCATTTCATTAGTCAACCTATAATATTGACCTTTAATGCACACTAGGTGAATTAAATTTAATGTTATCAATATGTCATATTTTATAGTCCTCAAGTGTTGGTATATGTTGCCAATTTCATTTTTAAGCTTCTTGCATTTTATTGCAATTTTTTAGATTTGGTGCACTACTTTGACCTAGCTAATTAACTTATTTCCCTTTGTTTCTAGGTCTTGGTGAAAGGAGCAATATTGTAGGTCTATGTCTTAGTGACATTTTGGCACTAATTTCATGTCATTTGGAGTTTTCTGGACCAAGTTATTGTCATTTTACTAATGCTGGACAGGTTGCCTTCTTATTGCAATTTTCAGGTCAATTTTAGGTCAAGTCAATTCTGGCAGATTTTGTGACTGAACTTGTGCAAGCAATTTCACTTAGTAAATGGAATTTTTGGGTTCAGTGATCTTCACAAAAGCTATAAGCCTATGTCTAAGCTTTCCAACGGTATAAATTTTAGATTATTTGGACCTGTTTTGAGTGAGTTATGGCCAAAAGACTGACTACTATTCATATGGTCAGATTTTAGGGTTACCAAGTTTGCAATTTCGGGTTAGGTCAGTTTTACGGGCAGTTTTTGGACAGAATTTTGGTAGGTTTCCAACATGAAAGTTGGCCTATTTTATCTCTAGTTTTGCCTCCAATTGGTCTCATACCAATTGGGGTCGCCATTTTCCACTTATGACTTAAAATGTATACTGCCCTTAAACAACTTAAACCTGCATTGAAGATTGGCACTTCTAATGTTTACCATTCACATTTCAATTTGGTCAAATGACCAACCACAACTCAATTTGGTAAGTTGTCCAACAACAATTCAATTTAATGAAACCAAATGTCCAACAATACTCAAATCACTTCAACATCCAGCAGCAATTCAATTCCATTCAATCAAATGTCCAACAATTTATTCAAGTCTCCAAACCCTAATCTAGTTGATCAAACCAATAATGTACATTCCATTAACTAATTACTCAACATTAATATACATAAAATTTATACTCTCCTAAGTACATCAAAGCTACCCACTTATACATTTACTTCAATCTTCCATAGACAATTCACAACCTTACTCAATTTAAGCATACACATAAAATTAAATTACTAATACATGTAATTGGCCTAATAACATATGGGCCAATGAACCTAGGGCTTAACTTACCTTTTCTTCCAAACCTTAGTACCTTCTTCCATGGTAACATCTTGAGGAACACTTTGTCGCCAACAACATATTCTATTTCTTTTCTCTTCAGGTCGGCATAAGATTTTTGTCTATCTGAGGCAACCTTCAGATTGGCTTTGATTAGTTTTACCTTCTCCTCAGTCTATTTCACCAAGTCTGGCCCTACCAGTTTATCTTCGCCCAATTTACTCCAGCACACTAGAGTTTTACATTTCCTCCCATCCAGTGCTTCATACGGGGCCATTTGGATGCTAGCTTGGTAGTTGTTATTATATGCAAATTCTGTCAGTGCGAGGTATCTATCCCAACTTCCCTCAAACTCAATGACACAACTCCTCAGCATATCCTCAAGGACCTGACATATATTTCACATTATTATTACCATTTCAGTTCAATATGTGTATTAGTTCAATTGGTTTCAATTGTTTACCTAGATTACTCTTTCTGATTGCCCATCAGTTTGAGGATGGAAAGCTGTGCTGAAGTGGAGTTGTGTACCCAAGGATTCATGCAACTTCTTCCAAAATCTCGATGTAAACCTTGGGTCTCGATCAGATATGATGGAAAGTGGAATTCCATGCAGTCTAACTATCTCACTGATATACAATTCTGCTAACTTCTCCAGTGAGTAGTCGGTCTAAGCGGCGAGAAAGTGTCTTGACCGTCAATCTATCTACTATCACCCATACTGCATCATGCTTCTTCTGGGTGAGAGGTAGACCACTTACAAAATCCATGGTGAATCGATCCCATTTCCATTCAGGTATGTGTATAGGCTGTAGCAAACTCAATGGAACTTGATGTTCTGCCTTGACTTGTTGACATGTCAAGCATTTAGTCACATAGTCAGCTATGTCCTTCTTCATACCAGGCCACCAACAATGAAGTTTCAGATCATGATACATTTTTGTACTTCCTAGGTGCATAGCATAAACACTGGTGTGTGCCTCTTTCAGAATACTGGCTTTCAATTCCCCATCATCTGGTACACATACTCGTCCTTTGTAGTATAAACACCCATCTGCTTTCATCTCATAGTCAGTTGCTTTCCCTTCTGAGATTTTGCTCATAATAGTCATTAACTTTTTCATCTACCTTTTGCCCATCTAAAATCTACTCTAGCAGCTTTGGCCTCACTTACAACTCAGCCAAAATAGCTCCATCTCGAGCCAAGGATAGACGGGCATTCAATGATCTCAAAGCTGTGATGGATTTTCTACTCAAAGCATTAGCAACTACATTTGCCTTCCCAGGATGATAGTCAATCACACAATCATAGTCCTTCAGGAACTCAATCCATCGCCTCTGTCTAAGGTTGAGCTCCTTCTGGGTTGGCAAGTATTTTAGACTTTTGTGGTATGTGTAAATGTAGCACTTTTAACCATACAAGTAATGCCTCCATATCTTCAATGCGAAGATAATTGCTGCAAGTTCTAGATCATGGGTAGGGTAATTTTGTTCATGTGGCCTTAGCTGCCTAGAAGCATAAGCGACCACCTTCCCCTCTTGCATCAATGCACACCCTAACCCATTATGCGAGGCATCACTGTAGATCACTAAGTCCTTTCCTGACACTGGCTGTGTTAACACTGGTGCCTCTGTCAACATAGCCTTCAACTTCTCAAAACTGGCCTGACACTTGTCATTCCAGTTAAATCTGACATTCTTATGTAACAACTTGGTCATTGAAGCAGCTATTAACGAAAATCCCTTCATAAATCTTCTGCAATACCCAGCTAGCCCCAAGAAACTTCTGACCTCAGTTGTATTCCTAGGAGCCTTCCATTCCATCACTGCTTCTATTTTCTTGGGATCCGCTCTAATCCCATTAGCTAACACTATGTGTCCAAGGAATGCAATCTCATTCAACCAAAAGTCACACTCGGACAACTTAGCATACAGCTTCTTTTCTCTCAGGGTTTGCAGAACAATCCTCAAATGCTCATCATGTTCTTCACTGGTCTTGGAATACACCAAAATATCATTAATAAAGACCACTATGAACCAATCTAGGTATGGATGGAAGATACAGTTCATAAGGTCCATGAATGCTGCTGGTGCATTTGTTAGGCCAAAGGGCATCACCAGAAACTCATAATGTCCATACCGGGTCCTGAATGCAGTTTTTGGCACATTTGCATCCTTCACCCTCAACTGATGATACCCTAATCTGAGATCAATTTTATACAATACTCTTGCTCCCTTTAACTGATCAAACAGATCATCAATTCTAGGCAACGGATATTTGTTCTTCACAGTCACTTTATTCAACTGTCGGTAATCGATGCACAACCTTAAAGTCCCATCCTTCTTCTTTACAAACAGCACTGGAGCTCCCCATGGTGACATACTGGGGCGTATGAACCCCTTATCTAGTAACTCCTATAATTGGATTTTCAGTTTCTTCAATTCTGTGGGTGCCATCCTATAAGGAGCAATAGAGATTGGTGTTATACCCGACAGTATCTCAATAGCAAATTCGACTTCCCTTTCTGGTGGTAAGCCAGGCAATTCTTCAGGGAACATATCGAGGAAGTCTCTTACTGCGGGTATGTCACACAGATCTGGCTTAGCCTGCCTAGTATCCACCACATGTGCTAGGTAGGCTTCACAGCCTTTTTACATCAGTTTTCTTGCAACTGTGGCTGAGATAACATTGGACAAGAAATCTGTCCTTTCCCTTACAACTGTGATCTCATTACCCTCATGAGTTTTCAAAGAAATCCTCTTCAGTTTACAATCAACCATTGCCTGATGACGTGACAACTAGTCCATTCCCAAAATCACGTCAAACTCATGGAAAGGTAACTCAATCAGGTCTGCCAAGAATTCATACTCCTTGAATCCTTAACGGGCAACCCTTATACACTTTGTTCACCACTACACTGTGGCCCAATGGATTAGTGGCCAGGATGTCTTGGTCACTCTCCCCTACTGGTATCCCCCTTTCTACGGGTAGGTTGATGCAGATGTACGAATGAGTGGATCCTGGATCCACCAATGCATGCACAGATGTATTATAGAAGGAGAACGTACCCTTGATGACGTTCGGGGCATCTTGCTCCTCCTGAGCTCTTATGGCATAGGCTCTGGAAGGTGCTCTACCCTCAAGCCTCTCTGCTGGCTCAGATGCAGGCCTCTGTGATGGTCCCACTGCCTTAGATTTTCCAGATTTCCTACCCCTTTGTGGTGCAGAAGCAGGTCTGTCTACTTGTGTTGGAGCAGCTGTAGCAGTTCTGCGTGGACAGTTCCTTAACTAATGCTCTGTCGACCCACACCTTAAGCAGGCACCCGTTACTCTCTAACACTCCCCCTTATGCCACTTCAGGCAATGCGAACATGGAAAAGATGCTGGGGCTGGTCCCCTGAACCCCGTCCCTAGAGAGCTGCCCACTGATGGTGTGGACTAACCTCTCCTAGGGGTGAACTGTGGCCTGGGCCCCTGGGACTGACCCTGACCTTGTGGTTGACCTGAACTCTATACAGGTGGACCGTTGAACTTCTTCCCAGGTGCAGGAGATGAATTGGACTGATCCGAGCCTCTCTTCTGCTGTCTCTCTCTTCTAGTATGCTCACTTATTCTAACCTTTTCAACTTTTATTGCAGCTTCCACTAACTTGGTGAAGTCTGTGATTCCCAAGGCTGTGATCATGATCTTTATATTATCATTTAATCCCTCTTTAAATCTTTTACACCTTTCGACCTCATTAGGGACTATCTCCCTTCCATAGTGGCTTAGTCTGACAAATTCCTTTTCATACTCTGCCACTGTCAGCTGTCTTTGCCTCAGGTTAATGAACTCTCTTCTTCTCTCTTCTAGATATACACTACCCACATATTTCTTCTTGAATTCTGAGAGGAAGAAGTCCCAAGTTATTACTTCTGGTTGCACTTCACTAGACACTGTATCCCACCATTGGTAGGCATCATCTTACAATAGAGATACAACAGCTTCTAGATTTTGCTCTGGAGTTCAGTGGAGTTGTTTTAAAACTCTGCCTGTTCTGTTCAACCAGTTTTCAGCTATAACAGAATCATCTTCTCTCTTACCAAAGAAATCCATTGCTCCAAATTTTTTTAGTCTTTCCAAATGTGATTTTTACTGTGGAGGTGGTGGTGGCATTACCCTAGCCATTTGTCTGAAAAACTCGGCCAGTTGCTGGAACATTGCCTGTTGAGGCTGAGCAGGCTCTGCTTGAGCTGGCGGAGTAGGTTCTCCCCTACCCCCAGTTTTAGCTGCTGCAGGTGGAGCATGACTCTCCACTTCCTCCTCAACTGCCCTCTGTGATGTAGGGTCCATATCCTATTCAAAATAACAAAGACAAACAGATCTGCATTAGTGTCACCTCAATATTTACAAATGCAATGCATGGTATGAACTCAATCTAGGTCCAGAAATGCCTAAACCGTGCTCTAATACCACTAAATGTGACACCCCTTACCCGTCTACAGTATAGCCGAGTAAGATATGCCACACCATATACCGGAACACCCTATTTTATTTCAATTATTTTTATTTTTCCTTATTTATTTTTTTTCATAGTTATGAAGTACAATTTGTGAAATATAATTCATTTCAGTCATTTATTGAAATCATAAATTTATTTGAGGTTTGGCAAATTTTATAGAAAATCCGGCAGAGTACTGGCTAAAAATGGAAAAAACAGTTCTTCGAAACCTGTGAAAAATACTTCCAATATTTTCAATCAATCCCAAACTCCATTTCATTAACAAAATCTCAATATTTTTTTCAACAACATTTCCATTTCTCAATCATTCATCTCATATGATATTCATGTAAAAGTCATAAATAAATATTCACTTTTTCATTCATAAACACAATTTCCATTATTTACATTAATGCCAAAATACATTACATAAGTTTCAATTACATATAAGAAAATAAAAGTTAATTACAAAATACCCAAAATGAAACCTAGTGTCCTACCAATGCACTGACGTTGGTGAGGTGACACGGACACTATGTAGAGCTGCAGAAAGTCTCACCCAGTCTATGGTCTACTGGGCTCTCGGTCGGTCTCTCCAGAACCTACGCGTGGTAAAAAGCAATGAGCTAAGCAATAATGCTTAGTGGTGCCAATAATAAAATAAAAAGAAATAATAGAAAATAAATATGCAGTGCATGTCCTAGTGTCTTATGCAGACAATTTTTTGATCATTATTGGTAATCTTATTTATTTTGTACTTGTTATATTCATAATTTCATTAAATTTATTCACTTTCATTTTTGGTTGCCCAAGTAACCTATACTGGATGACTGGACTGAATAAACGGGTAAACTGGCACTGGGTATCAAGTACCTCGGGCCGTCACACCATCGGTCACATATGTTTCTCCCGGTGTGCAACAGAATAGCTAATAAGCTGTAATAACATTAGGCACAAGGCCAAGTCTCAACACAATGTCAGAATGGCTAAAAGCCATAAAATCACAGAATGGCATAATGCCATGTGCAGTACTACTAACTGAACTCAATTGGCATGCCAACCTATCCAAACCAATCTTGCTAGGTGTACTAGGGCATGTTACACTTTTAAATTGTACAATTCTTGAAATTTAAGTTTAGGTGTTACTATACATTTCATTAGTCAACTAAAATATTGACTTTTGCATAGACAATAGGTACATTGGTTATAATACTCCCAACATACCACATTTTTCATTCTAAAATTATTGGTATTGGTTGCCAATACCATTTCTAAGCTTAGTGTTAGTTATTCAAAATTTTCATATTTCAAGCCTCATATTTACTGTTCCATTGGTCATTTATACAGTAGAAATTTGGCAAAATTGTCTTCATGAAAGTTGTTCCTTATTTTATCTATTTACATTTCCTTTTTTGAATCACTCCATTTGGAGTTTTGTAGCTTAAGTTATGGCCTAAACACCATAACTGGCCGGATTAGACAGAATCTAAAATTCTAGGAAAAACTGGTTCTGCCAGATTTGGTAACCTAAGTTTGGTTGGCAATATGACTAGGTTATACTCAGAATTTGGATTTGTGTTCTTCATAAAAGTTGTTGGATGTCTCAGCTTTCTGCTGGTAAAATTTTAGGTCAATTGGACCTTTCTACACTGAGTTATGACCAAATGAATAAACACTGTTCATTTGGTCATTTTGCCCAGGCAGAATGCAAGTCACACGGATTAGGGCAATTTTTAGGCCAACTTGGTTTGGTTTTTTGGACAGGGTTTCTTCACCAAAGTTGTGCCATTATGTGTCTAGTTTCATGCCCAATTGCCTTTGTACCAATTGAACCTATACAACTCCATTTATAGCTGCCCAAACCTGCTGGACTCATGGTCAATCCTGTAGGTCAACCAAGGCAGCTTACCAATCTCAAATACCAAGCCACAACTCTCTTCATTTCCTCATTATACACAGCCAAATGGTCACTAATTGACCTTTTAAACTTTTATTCACCAACACATAAACAAAATTTAAGTTTTATGCCTCAAACCCTAAGTCCAACAACTAAAATTTTCATACACATACAATCCATAGTTTACAACACCAACATCATGTTCAATGGCAGCCATACACAAAATTTTTAGAATAAATTGGCACTAACCTTGACTTAGGCACTTTCCAAGGCTTAAAAACTTCACTTTCTTCCTTTCAAATTGCTGCCCAAAGCTTGCTCTAGTGGTAGGGATAATTTTTAATGAAGGCAAGTTAGGGTTTTGAGGTGGTTTAAGGTGGGAATTGAAGCTTTGATAAGCTTTCAATGGTGGTTGGGTATGGAGGAGAGGAAACGGCTGGTTTGGGTGAAGGAGATGAATCTGATTTCTTTTGATTATTTTTGTCTCAATTATCCCTTTTTAATAGGTTAGCTTAATTGTGATTGGTGGAGAAAGGGTTGATGACATCATGTGATGTCAAAATTATCATTTAATCTTATTTTCTTTCCTTTTCTTCTCTACTCATTTTCAATTTAATTTTTAGCAATATTTATTCATATTTTATGTTATAATAATTATTTACTTAACTGGACAAGTCGGCCAAAAATCACCTCTGAAGGCGAAATGACCAAAATGCCCTTCGTTTGGCTTAACAGTCTAAAATTGTCTGTACCAATTGAAATTTTTTTCTAAGCATTTTCTTGGCATTCTAATGCCATAGAAACCTCAATGACCCTTCTCTGGAGTCCAAAAAATTATTTTATGAAATTTCCCCTAGGTCTAGGGCTCCTAGTTGCGAGAACCGCAACTTCCTACTAGGTTACCTATCGCTTGGGCACCGACTCATTTAACTTGGTTGTATTTTATTTCTAAAATTTTTTCTAAATTTTTCTTATTAATATTTGAGTTAATTATGGCTCCTCTCTTTAGTTTAAATATTTTTCTGGACGTTCTAGCTGTCCGGACTGATACTGGTCATCGGAACAGTAGAATGTACGGAGTTGCTACGGGGAGGGTGTTACACCGATCATCGGAATAGTAGACCGCACTATCGAATATAGGGGTGTTACACGAGCCGTGTACCATGCCCCGTGTAAAATATAAAGACCCGTGTAAGTCTCTTCCGGGCCAAGCTTGAAGACTTCCCTGAAGTACAAAAGTACACGGGCCGTGTAACTAGGCCCGTGTAATTACCGGAAGCCCGTGTAAAGTCCTGTCTCGATACAAGATGCAACAATTCAAACTCTAGTAGGTTACACGGCCCTGAGCCGTGTAGTGACACACGGGCTGTGTATCATGCGACAGTCAGTTTTCTGAATTGGTTCTAGTCCCAGCTTTGACAGAGAGAAGAGACTCCTAATGCTTTGAGGACTCTAAAAACCTAACCCTAGATCATTGAATATAAAGAGAGGAGCCGCAAAAAACAAAGAGAGTTCCTTTTTGAGTTTTGAAGTTTGAAGAGAGAAATCTCAATTCCAGACCTAATCTCACCTTCATACTCACATCCTTCATAGCCATCTTGGAGAGTAGATCATCAGTATAAGAGGAAAGGCTTCAGCTGGAGTTCCACAAGTTCAAGGCTGAAGAAAATCCTTATCGATTCTTTTGTTCTATTTCTCTAAGACCGTTCATCTTCTTTTATTTTATTTCTATTATGTTTGCTAAACTCAGTATGAGTGAGTAAATCCTTGATTCTGGAATTGGAAGAGTAATGCTTGTAATTATTATTATGGACGAATATTGAGTCTTATTTATTGGATTTGAGTTTTGCCATTTGATTCGATTTCTTGTGATCTTAATGCATGCTATGTGTTGGTGCCCACTTAGTATTGATTACAAATATTAATTTAAGGACTGAAAGGTGAAGATTAATATTAGAAAATCAGGATTTTGAACCTAGGAAATCTGACCTAGAGATAGGCTGATGACCTTTGTAGAGTTCTAAAATTAATCATAAATCTTAAGGGGTTTATTAGGACT
This sequence comes from Hevea brasiliensis, assembly GCF_030052815.1. Taxonomy (NCBI): domain Eukaryota; kingdom Viridiplantae; phylum Streptophyta; class Magnoliopsida; order Malpighiales; family Euphorbiaceae; genus Hevea; species Hevea brasiliensis. Next base: position 33,712,878 of record NC_079495.1, on the reverse strand, counting down.
AAACACCAACGAAAGTAGGGTTTGGCTCTAATTGGAACACACCTTAGGTGCCTTGAGAGAGGACCTAGGATATTTTATGATTAATTTCCATCAAAGTGACGATCCTCATTCCAATGAATAGACGAGATTAAAATTCATAATAAGATTATAGTGTAAAATCTTAATTCTGAAATTGTTTTAATTGATAGTTTTATTCAAAGTTTATTTTCAGCATCCAAAATGAGTTTTATATACTCTTCATTCATATTCGATAGTCTAAACAGTCACAATTGCTTTGTAGTTTGGTACTTACTAACCAAATTCATCATGGGATGATACTTCACTCACTACTTTATTACTTGTTAGCGATCTGTACACTTGCAAGGTTGAGAAACCAGCAAACAATTTTCAGTTCATAGATGATATTTGCGATGTTTATTTTAGAAATAAAATTATTGGCATGAGTTATTTGCAATATGGTCTCTATTAATTGGATAATGGTAACAAAATAACTCTAAGCAACTAAATTGACTTTTATGCAATCATTGAAATTAAATAAGTTCAAAACTACTTTGGCATTTAAGATTAGGTCATATTGCTAAGGATAGGATCACATAGTTGGAAAAGATAAGAATTTTAGCCACATTGGGTTCTAAACCTGCCCTAACTTGTGAATACTGTCTTCAAGGCAAGATGACTAGATCACTTTTTGTTTGGCAAGGGATTAGAGCTAAAGAAGTTTTGGAATTGGTATATAGTGATGTATGCGACCCATTTAAAGAAATGGCAAAAGGAGGTTTTCCTCCTTTATAACCTTTATTGATGATGTATCAAGGTATGGATATCTATATTCGATGAAATACAAATATGAATCTTTTGAAAAGCTCAAGAAATCAAATCCAAAGTAGAAAAACAAATTAGAAAAAGTATTAAAACTATACAATCAGATCGATACTAAAGTATTTAGTTTAATGATTTCTTAAAAGAACATGGCATTATTTCTCAATTGACACCTCCTAAAACATCATAATTGAATGGTGTATTAGAAAGGAGAAATTGTACCTTATTAGATATGGTATAGAGCATGATGAAGTATATTGACTTTCCAATCTCCTTATGGGGATTTGTGTTAGAAATAACTTTATATCTTCTGAACTGTGTCCCATCCAAAACAGTCACTTTCACTCCATATGAGATATGGTATGGGAAGCAACCTAATCTTAAGCATGTTAAGATTTGAGATTGTCTAGCTTATGTCAAAAAGTTAAAGACTAATAAATTAGAAACAAGATTAGAAAAATGATTATTTTATTGGATATCCAAAAGACAGTTTTGAATAGTATTTCTATCTTCTTGCAACACGAAAATTGTGATAAGCAGGAATGTTATTTTTCTTAAGAAAGATATAATTGAAGTTAGAGAACCCAGACCAGCAAATTAAACAAATGGATTTGATCCTACCAATGAACTTATAGCTGTTGATGATGTATCCACATCAATTCTTTGATGATTAAGTAGAATATCTCATCCACCAAAGAGATATGGATTTCTTCATGAAAATGAACAAGAGTCGTTTATTTATGAAGAAGTTGATCATAGTGATTGTCCTATAAGTTATGAAGAAGCTATATCAGATATAGATTCTTCAAAATTGTTAGAAGATATGAAATCTCAAGTAGATTTCATGTATAAGAATAAAGTTTGGGATCTTGTCGACCCACCTAATGGTATTGTACTAATAGAGAACAAATGCGTTTTCAAGAGAAAAAAAAATAGTTCTGATGAAAAGTAGAGACTTATAAGGCTAGGCTAGTAGTGAAAGGGTTTTGCCAAAGGTAAGGGATTGACTATGAGGAGACCTTCTCATCTATAACCATGCTAAAATCCATTAGGATATTATTGGCAATTGTAATACACTATAATTATGAGATTTGGCAAATAGATGTCAAAACTGCTTTCCTTAATGGGCACATAGAGGAAGACATTTTCATTAAATAACATAAGAGTTTTGAATCTAAGAATGGTTCCTGTGAAGCTTAAGAGATCTATTTGTGGTCTTAAGCAGGCTTCGAGGAATTGGAACATACGTTTTTTTAAAGCCATTAAGTCATTTGACTTTATTAAGAATGAAGATAAACCCTGCATATACAAGAAGGTTAGTGACAGTGTAACTGTAACATCCCGAACCTCCAAGATATGAATAGTACCATTTTTTGTCCGTGACTAGTGCTATTCAAAAACACCTTGAGGACTAAAAATAAATAGAAAATTAATTGAGATAGACACAATAAAAATTCAAGTGACCCAAAAATATAAGGATTCACCAGGTATATTGTGAAAGAGGGATTATGACTCGATAAGGGGCATTTTGGTCAATTCACTTTAAGAGTTGATTTTTTTGACCAAAATGTCAATTTAATTAAATAAAAAATCAATTATTGAATTATGAAGAAATATTGAGGAAAATTTAGTGTAAATATAAAAAGAAAAGAAAGGAAATAAAATTGTAAGTTTTATGACATTTTTGACACAATTAAAAATTTTAATTGAAATAAACTAATTTTGAGAATAAATATATATAAAAGATAAGATAAATTAAAAAGCCATTTCTTCTCTTTCTTTCCCATTTAGTTGCCACCCACTCTCTCTCCTTCTCTCTCTCTTTCTTTCTTCTTCCTTCTTTCTTCATTGACACCCATTCTCAAAACTCAATTCCTTGCTTTTCCTCTATGGGTTTTCCATCTAATTGGTAGAGAGCATCAAATTAATATTTGATTTAGAGATTAAAAGCAAGGGGAAATAAGAGATTAGAAGAAAATTGAAAATTTGGGAAGTTGGAAGGAAGTCATCAAGAGGTAAGTTCTTTAATGCTCATTTTGTTATACAAACCTTAAATTAAGTTAGATTATGATGAAATTTCATAAGAAAATGAAAGGAAACATGCAAGGAACCTAAACTAGGGTTTTGGCCAAATTGGAGAAAAATTAAGGTTTGATGTATTTTAATGAAAATGATGATGAAATCAAGCTTAGTTGAAGTAGTATGCATGATTAGAGTAAAGAAATTGCATTAAATGTGTATAAATTTAATTATGGGAGATTAGGGTTCATGGGAAAATTGGGTTTTAGTGCTAGAGAGTGAAATTAGTGTTTGTAGTGTTAAATTATGATCATTTGACGTATATTTAGTTTGAATTTACATTGGTTTGATGAATGGAAGTAATAAAATAGTAGGATTAGGGAAAATTGCAAACTTTGATGTTTAAAAATTATGGATTTTGTGCTAGGAAGTGCCATTGATGTGTCAATGCTAAATTATAGTCATTTTGGGTGAATTAAATGTGAATTGAGGTTGGTTAATGGAAGAAATTGAAGAAATGAAAAATTGAACTTAGGACAGAATTTTACACACTGAATTCAGTGTGTTTGGAAGCCCATAACTTAAGCTACACAACTCTAATTGGTGTGAAACCAATTGGAAACAAAACTTAAGACATAGGGCTAGAATTTTCATGAAGATACCCTGCCCTGTAAATGACCTTAAGCTATCCGAAATGAGCCTTGAACTTAGAGACAAAATTCTGGAACCTGTAGAATTTGATCATATGAACAGTAAATTTTGCATGGCCATAACTCTCTCTAGAAAACTCCGATTTAGGCGATTTTTAAACCGATGGAAGCCTAAAACATAGTAGAACATTTCATATGAAGAACTTGAGGCCAAATTATGGACTTAACTCAATCAAATTGCTGAGCAAAGTTGAATCACCAAATCTATAGAAATCTGGAAATCTACAGATTTACCATATGAATAGTAAATTTTGCATGGCTATAACTCTCTCTAAAAAACTCCGATTTAGGCAATTCTTGAACTGATGGAAACCTAAGACATAGTAGAACATTTTGTATGAAGAACATTAGACCAAATTATGGACTTAACTTGATCAAATTGCTGAACGAAGTTGGATCGATAAATCTGGCAGAACTGAATCTGTAGGATGAACAGTGACTTAAATAGTAATCGTGTTTTGGTCATAACTTGAGCTACACAACTTCGAATTAGGCGATTCAAAAAGGAAAATAAAGCTAAGACCTAGATGAACAATTTTCATGAAGAACACCTCACCAAATTATGTTCGAAACTAGGTAAAAATTAGGTTCAAAGATTGGGGCACCAAGTTGTCCAAAACCAAAACTCTCTAAAATTTGCAAAGCTAATTTGGGTTGCCTTAGACATTCATGTAATGATTTCTTAGCAGCAATTTAGATGTGTATTGAGACATTCTATTTATGTATTTTCAGTAGAGAAAGAGGTTGAGACGGACAAGGAATATTGAGTAAAGAGAAAGGAGAGCATTGAAGGTTTGTGCACAACTAACTTTTTCTTCGTTTTTAAACTTGTAAATTGCTTGGAATGTGTTAAATTGAATGATTTTGCTTTGAATAAGTTTACTTTGATTGAAATATGGTTTTTCTCTTGCAATTAAGAAATTTGGGTGTTGCCACCTTTATATGGATATTATGATGAATTTAAATGTGATTATTGAGTGAGAAATTTTGGAAACTGTTTTGAAACCACAGTTAGCATGACAGTCCCTTTTGGAACTCCCCAGTAGTAACGGCTACTTGGGGTTGATAATTGATATTGATTATGTCTCCCATTAATAACGGTTAGTGGGGTAAGACTACATGAGTACTCATTAGCTAGCTAGCCCTTCCCTCATTAATAACGATTAGTGAAGTTGAGATTGCTTTGTCGTGGTGTACAACACGGCACTGATCATAAAATTTTGTGTCATGGCCTAAACTATGTGTTGATGTTGGCAACACTAATGCTTTGTGAATTGTGATTTATGAAGTGTGATTTCTCATTTGAAATGTTATTCCAATAAATGTCCTTTATGGATTTAGAACTATTGTGAAGTTTTCATGCTTAAGAAAAATGTGATTTATTATGCTTTGACAAATTGTATTTTACCTTAAGTTTTGAAGTTATTAGTTGTGTACCACTGAGTGATATACTCAGCGATAGCTTCTTTATGCTATTGCGGGTAAGGGAAAGGAGAAGGCTGTCGAGTGAGAGACTTGAAAGCAGCATTTTGGTATTGTTTGTGGGTATTTACGTTAGGTATACCCTTGTGATTCTTTTGGATATATTTTGTACCTATATGTATAGATGTACGGACATTGAGCAGTTTGTATTTAAAAGCATTGCATTGATATCACATTTTTAGTTTGTAACTATTTTGTATTTTACTTTGAGACTTATGAAAAAGTAACTTTTGCAATATTTAGTCTATCATTATTTCCAATGAATGTTTACATGGAATTTTAACTATTCTCATGCAGTTTTCTATAAAAGAATTAATAAGATAAAAAGCTATAGTTTGTTTTAAAATCCTTTGTAGCATAACTAATGGGTTATCGGTAGGTGGAGTTCGATAATTCATTAGGTATGCTACGAGAACATGTTGTGCCTTACAAGGGATAAGGTGTGACATGTTTTAAAAAGGTCCCTTAGGCAAATCCCACATCGGCAAAGCACGGAGATGGTCTTGAGCTGAAAAAGTAATGATATATAAAATGAGGGAACCAATCACTAGAGGCGCCTTTTGGTGGAATGGCCTAGAGAGTTGGAAGAACTCCAGGGCTAAGCGTGCTCGCTTGAGAGAAATCCTAGGATGGGTGACCTCCTGGGAAGTTCTCCATTCCACCTATGGGACAAAACTGTGAGGCTTATGGCTAAAGCAGACGATTCTTCTAATGGTTAGAGCCCGATCATTACAATTGGTATCAGAGCCACTCGCGTGTCCTCTTGAGCAATGGTGGGGCAAACCTCAGAGAGGACGCTGAGTCTCGAAAGGTGGGGAGAAAGGTCCCTTAGGCAAATCCCACATCGGTAAAGCACGGAGATGATCTTGGGCTCAAAAAGTAATGATATATAAAATGGGGAACTAATCACTAAAGGTGCCTTTTGGTGGAATGGTCTGGAGAGTTGGAAGAACTCCAGGGTTAAGCGTGCTCACTTGAGAGAAATCCTAGGATGGAAGACCTCCTGGGAAGTTCTCCATTCCACCTATGGGATAAAACCGTGAGGCTTATGGCCAAAGCGGACAATTTCTCTAGTGATTGGAGCCCGATCGTTACATTAACCACTTTCCTAGTCTTGTGTGTGGATGGCATACTGTTAATAGGAAATGATATCAATATGCTAAATACTATAAAAGTCTAGTTATCCAATACTTTCTCCATGAAGGACTTAAGGGAGGCAACCTATATTCTGGGAATTTGTATCTATCGAGATAGATCAAAAAGAATAATAGGTTTATCCCAAAGTCTATACTTGAAAGAGATAGTGAAGAGGTTCAACATTCTTAATTCCAAGAAGGGATTGTTGCTTGTGAGGGATGGTATCCATCTCTAGAAGGAAATGTCTCCAAAAACACCTGAGGAAAGAGAGAAAATGATAATAATTCCATATGCTTTGGAATTCCTATGCATGCTATGCTGTGTACAAGGCCGGATATCGCATATACTGTTAATGTGACTAGCAGATATCAATCCAACCCGGGTTTAGAACACTGGGTGGTAGTCAAGAGTATCCTAAAGTACTTGAGAAGAACTAAGGATTTAATCTTTATGTATGGAGAAGGTGACTTACAACTAGATGGATTTACAAACTCTGACTTCTGCCCTTTCTTCTTGTGATTGATTCTAGAGATATTAGAATTTCTTTACTCTTGAATCAAAGTTAGAGAAGTTTGTTCTCTAATTAACCAAAAGGAAAACCAATTTAACCCATTAGCTTTCTTGTGTGTTATTTAGCTAAAGCAAAGGAGACCATAAGGAGGATTCAGTTCAAGAGCTAGACTAGCTTTGATCGTGTGTTGGTGTGGATGGACAAGAGTATCAACATTTGGAGGTCTTAGCTACCCAGATTGTTGGAGGATATTGATTCAGTGCCTATTTGGGTAAAATCCCTAATTTAGTTTAGATTTTCCTTTTTCTTGTTTCCTAACAAAAAAATTGGGCTAGACGATTAATTGAGATCTCAAGTGTTATGACCATGTTATTATTGAGGCATGATGATGTTTAAACTTATTTGCAACTGATGCATGTAACTGAGGTAGTTTAAAAATTAAAATTACCTATTTTTGCTTGCCCTATGCTTTCGATCCTTTAGTACTTGGTACAACTTGCTGCAATTTTATCAATTTTAGATTATAAGGTCCAATACTGCAAGTTTAAAAATGACACCAAGTTATCTTCTAAACAAATTAATTACCGCCATCTTTGTAATCTCTTGCATTGTCACCTCATTGAATTTTGATGTCACATAAGAAATATAATCAACAAGCTCATGCAAAACTTTGTTTAAATGCATCAATTACAAATACTGCAGTAGCCACAAATTTCTCCTATGCATACCCATTCTCAATCTCAACAGCAGTAGCAAACAAGTAGCAAAAAGAGTTAAGAATGTATTACAAGAGTATTTCCAGGATCCTAAAGCTATTACGTTTCTATTGAGCAATAAGGAAGAATTTTGTAGGCTTTTGGAGCATATCCAAAATTGATTTAGCTGCCTGAGGAAAGATTGGGCCAACAATAGAAATATATGTGGAATTCAATTTTGATCTATTAACCATTTCAGAATTATGTCCAAGCCAAATGCAAGATAAAAAATTGAGCTACCTCAGAAATCTTGTATTATTGTTGTATTATATAACATATATACTCTTGTTCGTTAAAATTTCATTGAATTGCATTTTACATAATTTCTGATTTGTCCCAAAAAAAAAAAGTTGATGCAAATTCTGCCTTTTAATGTCCATCTCCTTAAGATTTTTGCTATGTTTTGTTTATGGCGTGACAACGCCAATATAAAGAGAGTTTATTTATTTATTAATTTCAAGTGATGTAGTATGCAGGCTCCACCATTTAAAAATAGAAAATACCACATGGCATGCTACATCAGTAGGAGCACACTTTCCTCAAATTCAATTTCAATTTTGGGTACAATTTTTTCAATCATCAAAGGTTTGATCAATTGGGCCAAAATTGAAAGAATTGGATTAAAATGCAAAAGGTCAAAAAAGTTGGATTCTTGGTGCAATTAGGCCAATTTAATATTATATTGAAATTTTATTATTTAATTTAGGCCTAATTACAGTAAAAATCCAAAATTTTTTGACATTTTGCATTTTAATCCAATTTTCAATTTTGGTTCAATTGATCAAACCCTTAAAGATTAAAGAAATTGCATCCAAATTTCAAATTGGATTTAAGGGGCATGTGCCCATCCCACTTGGATAGCTAGTTGGCTTTTTCATTATTAAATATGCCATATCACTTAAAATTAAAAATAAAATATTCTCTCTCTCTCTCTCTCTCTCTCTCTCTCTCTCTCTCTCTCCCCTCCCCCCCCTCCCCCCCCACACACACACACACAATTATCAAAGATCCTTTTTAGTGGTAGTTTTCCTCTTTTTGGTTAAATTATTGAGTGACTCAATAAAAAAAACTTGAGTTTATTGAAGAATTACGAGGAAAAAAAATAATTTCCCAAGGTTTTCTGAGATTCTAGCAGCAAATTTGAGAATTCCATTGAATGGTCTTGGAGTAAGGACAAAAATGCCCACTTTTGATTTTCTCTTATTTGAATTCACTCTTTCATGTTTAGATTGAATCTTCTCCATCAAGACTACATTCTCTGTCATCTTTGCTGCCTCTTGAAGTTCAATCCCAACTTAGCAACTATAAGTCTTTAGGACCCTCAAACCTAGTTTAGCATCATTTTTTGGTAATACTACCACGATACTGAGATATCAAAGCATGAAGGTGGAGGAAAGGAGTTGCCACTCGGGTAATAATTGGGACTAATTCATAAGAAGGAATGTGGGTGGCGACTTACCGTTTGCAAAGGTCTACCCTTCTTTTACCATGAGCCCAATGGCCAAGGTTTTGGATAATGGGTATGAGAGAGGGAAGGTATTAGGTGCCCTCTTCTCCTGGTATTATCTTAGAATAAGGGCCAGTCTTTACTGATGATTTCTACAGTTTGTCTAATTTTATTTTATTAAGTTCTTTATTCATACATTTATGCAAGTCTAAACACAATTAATTCAAACAAATCAACCATGCACATGCATAAGTAATTCCTAACATAAAGTGTTGTTACCTTTTTACCAGCTTGCCCTACATTCATATTTAAACTAGTTGTACAAATCTATTTTCACACATATTACAAGTAAAAGAATTAAATAACCTAAGTCTAATATGCATATTATCTTTTATTAAGTCAAGTTACCCTATATGTACATTATCTAGGTCAATTATGCTTGTAGGGAAGTTAAACATGCATCATCTCCAAGTTAAATATACCTAAATTTCTATCATGCAATATTCAATTTTAAATTTCCAAATAAAACCTAAGTTCAAAATTAGTTACCTCAATTATATTACATGTATAAGTGATAAAATAAATAATTGAATATATATATATATATAAAATAACTAATATAAAGAAAGGAGGGGGAGAAAAGGGATTAAAAGTTAAAATGGCCATCTTACAATAAAAAAAAAAAAAAACCTACAACTATTAAAAGGCCTTTTAGTCTTAGTAGCCTCATGCAACAGGCCTTGAAGTTTCATCTTGGGCTTTGAATTGGACTTGATCTACGAATAGGTACATCTTGCTCCATTATGTGCTTCAAAAACTTTTGGAGTAAATATCATACGTGGTCACAAACTTTACAAGTGTTTTATAAAAGTCACTAAGTTTTAGTTTCTTTCATAAAACTCACTGAATTTCAATTTGATTTCATAAAAATTATTGTGACTGGAAATTAAAGATTTATAGGTTAACCTGTTAATCTGTTAACTATTTTATGAATAAAATTACCTTATTTTATTAGTTTCTTAAAAAAAATTAAAATGCATAAGATGCATCTAACTACTCTTCCCGCAAATGCCTCTCCTTTCTCTGCTTCTTCTCTACTAACAACTATTAATTAGGTAATTTTATTTGTAAAATAGTTGACATGTTAGTAGATTAACTTAAAAATATTTAATTTCAGATCACAATGACTTTTATGAAATCAAATTAAAGTTCAGTGAGTTTTATGAAAGAAACTAAAATTCAATGACTTTTATGAAAACACTCATTAAGTTGACTGATCGCAAGTGATAATTAACAAAAATTTTTGGGCTTCTTTATTGGGTTGTGCTTATTTGAATTTATTAATTATTAAAAATAAAAATTAAAAATCTTAAATAATTAAAATTACAGCAAATAAATAAATAAGATAAAATAAAATAAATAATGATAAACTTTAAAGATAAATAAAAAAATTTAAATTAAAATAAAACTCCTAATTCTACTTGATTTGTGCTCTTCCACATTTCAATTTCAGCTAGGAGAGAAATCCTTAGTCAAACTCTAGATTTTTGCTTTATCTCAAGTCCATCTAAGTCTCCCAACTCACATAAAACACAAATAGACAAGCTAGAATGACATTAAGAAACAAAAGAAATTAAATCACACAAAAATTCCAACTCTGCTGAAAATGACGCATTTGAACATTGAAGAAATAAAAATTAATTCACATAGGAAAATAATTTTAAAATTAACGCTAAATTTTTAAGCGACTCCTAAGATACTAAACTGAAATATAGAAATAATAAACCACAAATTGTACATCAATAGAATGAATTAAAAATCATCAATTATGACCTAAATGTGGAAAACTTGATTCTGGCAATAAAATCCTAAAATTCATAAGAAATAGTAAACTAGCCTAGAAAATTCTAAAATTCTACTACATATATCTAACACATTAAAATATAGTATAAAGAAACACATTTATTCATGGAAGATTTAATATAGGAAAATAAAACAAACAGCTTCTACCTAAAGCTGGATATATCTGAGCAACAATTTTACAAAAATTATTCTTATTAATTTATAAATAATATGACAACTCAAAAAATGTATGCTTATGCTAGATATATTGAAGGCATACCAAAAAAGAAAAAAAGAACAACTCAAAACATGCAATCTAAGACATGGAAATTAAATTTGCAAAATTAGGTTACACAGACAAAAAAAAAAAACATGAACTGAAACTTTAAAAATTCATAGAAAATAAAAAAAAAAAAAGCTATTCCACATGGCAATAACCCAATGAATCCATTAAAATTATTAGATCAAGGAAATAGTATCCTCTACATGCCAAAAATTATATATATATATATATATATATATATATATATGTGTGTGTGTGTGTGTGTGTGTGTGTGTGTGCAAGAAAAGCATGTTATAAAGCTATTGGTGCCCAATTAGAAACATACCTTTTACTTATTGTTTTCCTTGGAATTGTGAGGTCTCCCACCTTGGATGGCTTAGAATGTTAGGAATAAAATAAAACAAAATGCTTTGGTGATTAACCAATTAATTAACCTAGAAACCTAAATGGGAAATATGGTGAATGGTGTGCTAGTGTAGGAAACTCTTGCAAGTTTATTAGAATGATGAAGAACCACTAGATAGTAGCCGTCACACACATCCAAAGTAGAAGAAATTTGCCTAGATTTATTTTAACTTGTAGCCACCTTTTTTCTCCCTCCCGAAACCCTATTCTAATGATGTATTGATATTAGTTTAGGGATAAACCTAATCCTATTTAACTAATAAAAAAAATAAATAAAAAATATAAATTAAAAGCAAAACTTATTCCATGGTGCACGTCCACCAAGGGATAAACCTTTTTTATTTTTATTTATTTTCTTTATTTATTTATTTTTTACTAATTAATTAAAAAATTAAAAAGTTTTTCTTTAATTAATAAGTCTAATTTACCTTTAAAGCCCACTTTTACATTTATAACAAAAAATAATAAATTTAGTGGACTTAGATATTTAATTTAGCTAATTTAATTATTTTCTAGATCCACTCAAAGCCTTTTATGATATTAAATTAAACTTAATTAAATAAAAATAGGCTTTTAGGCACATTTTCATATGAAAAAAACCTTTTACCCAAAAGAAATTAGTTAACCAAAATACATGTGTTACTTCCTAAAAAGACAAAATATTTTATTTTATTGATATTTTTGACATTCCATAGCTTTTTAGAGTGCTTTAGGATTTCTAACTATTTAGTGGTATTTTCATCACAAGATTTTTCACTGCCTTTATAGAATACACATTCCAAGGGTTAAAAAGGAGGTGTCTATAAATTCCTTAAAAGACACTGATCAATCTCAATAGAATGCGCCACCACATCTGTTTGCACAAAATCCATTTTATCACTAGCAACAAATTCTGAGCCAAGTACTGAAAAAAGAATACCATCTTTTGCAAAATCACTACTATCCAGAAACATTTCAGGTTATCTCTTTCAATGAACAATATCTTCATTGCCAAAGAAACCATGAAAATGAGGCATATAATCAGATTGAAGGGAATAGTTATTTGGGTTCGTAATCATACAGCTGTGCTGCAGTTCAGTTATGGCCACAAATTATGAAGTTACAATAGATTAATAACTATAGAACATGAGTCCAAAAAAGCATAAGTAGAAAGATAAACCAAGACAAGATTAATGATTTTTCACAACCTAGCTGAATTAAAGAGACAGCAGAAAAGATTGTCAAGCCTTACGAGTATAGTTGTCCAATCACTACTTCCATCTACTTGGTTTTGTTTGTTGCATTTGTCATTCACAGGTTCAATAGCAAATCATGAGGTAAAACCAGAAAAATTATATTAACAGGTGCATATCTAGAGCATTTACAAATGCAACAAAATGAAAAGTTCATTTTGAGCATTTAGAAGCAACTTAGAAAAAAAAATGCTAAAACACATATATACAAAGAGAGATTTGATAGATTGTAGATAAGGGAAAGATAGAGATGGAACTAGAGAGAACAGAACAAAGAAAGGAAATAATAGGAATTTAGACCATAAAGAAAGAAGCAGTGAGCAATAGACCCCGTAACATAATCGCCATGTGAGAATGTCCGCTGAACAGGAAAATGGAGAGCCTTCAATTGTGGGGTGACGGGGGTATGAGGGTTTCGGCCTTTCAAGCTTTGCTACGGATCTTTGTTGCTTTGTACAGCGAGGATATCCGTTAACCCTACAGAGAGATTATTATTATTATTATTATTATTATTATTATTATTAAATTTTGAGTGATGTGGAATATTTAATAATAGAAAAAGCTAGCTGGCTTGACACATGGAATGGGGCACATGCCACCCGAATCCAATTTGAAATCTGGATACTGTATCATTTAACTAACTCAAAATTGAAATAATCGGATCAAAACACAAAATGTCCAAAAGATTTAGATTTTTAGTATAATTAGGCCTTTAATTTATACTTAAGCATAAATTCAAATTTACACTTATTTTAAATTCATAGCTATTCAAACAAACTTCCAACTATTTTAAATTCACGTCTATCCAAATAAATTCACAATTAAATGACAAGAATTTACATAGGTATTCTAATAATTAGGGTTTTTTTTTTTTAAGTAGATATTTTGACGATTAAAAAAGTACCCGCAATATATTTAAGAAACAAAAACTTAACATAAACAAATACAAAAAAGTTAACATAAATATACAATTATTAATTTATCAATAATTAAAATTAAAATTTATTTATTTTATTAAAAAATTATTTATTGATTTTATTTATTAATATAGCAAGATAACTTATCAAATATTGAAAAAATTTTAGCGAAAATTAAAAATTATTTTAGGGAGGATTTGATTTTACTCATAAAGATTTTGTAAAATAAGATTCAAGGGTGAGTAAAGCATTCGTAGACACATGGCTAAGCATGATATTATCAATAGTCAATTGATTTTCAATTTTAGTGAATTTCTTTTCGAATTTTTAATAGTAAATCAATTAATTTAAAATTAAGATAGTTGTATCATTGATATGGGCTAAGGTTTAGATTTTTTATTCAATTGGCCTAAAAATGTAAATAAACTTTCTAATTTTTATTTATTTATTTTTACATAGTAGACAGATGAAGAATCATTAGTCAAGAACAAGCCCAATGTAAAATAAAGAATTGAAGGAAAAACATCCTCCTCATTTATAGTCGTAGCGTCTAAGGAAAAAGCTCAGTGTGCAGCATAATGGTCGACATTTTTTGTCACACTCTCTGGAAGCAAAGCTAAAATTAAGAGAGGAAAGGCAGACCGTTATAAACTATGACCTCAAGCTGTGCGAGAAGAAAATTTCTAATTTTTTTTCTTTGATTTCACGATTATATAATAGACTAAATAATAATTGATGGACTACATAATAAAAAATAATCATTTTTATTTCTCATCATAAAAGCGAATAATCTTAAAATATGTAAATGAGAATATTCGAATTACAGACACATCTCCACTTCCTACGTCTTAAAGGTGAATGATGACCAATGAAAGAAAAATTCTAATTTAATAAATTGACTTCTAACATAAATTATAAATTAATCTTTGAAATATGTCAAAAATTATTGATCTGTTCTTATTTTTATTAGAAATGTTGTTCAATGGGCATGACCCTTCACATAAGCATGACCCATATTTATGGCCATATAATTCCTATTAGAGAAGGAATTAAATTGCCCACATAATTAAGACTCCAACTTAGGCTAGCAGTATTACAAGAATTAAATCACTGGATCTGTATACACAAAATGAAAATTATTATAATTAAATAACTTATAGATTGTCTTGATCTCCTTCATGGGCCTCCATAGCTACAATGTGTTGTTCAATCTCTGAATCTACAATGAATAAAGAAATTTACCATGCACAAATGCTCGTGGAACGGTTATAAATCTTCCTCTCTAGGTCTACGTACCCTTGATGGGTAGATAAACTCAATTAACATAGACTAGAGCAAGGACATAACCTATATATTTATATAGAGATCAACTAGAGTTTTCCCATCATAACCCTAGGTAATAGGTTTCCTAATCCAAATAGGATTAGATCACATTTAGAATCCAAAACACATTAAAACAATGCTTGGGCGTAGCCCATTAAAATTTAATGATCACTTATTTATGGGCTATATATCTATATATTTGGACTATAAAGCTAAATCAAATAGTATTTTATAAAAATAAAACTAAAATAAATATGTAACACCCCTTTACTTAGTCTATAGTGAAACTGAGTAAGGAGATATCACATTCATTGTACGGAATACCTATCTCTGTGACATTATTTATTTTGTTTATTTTGCTTATTTTCTTACCAATTTATTTACATTATAATTTAACTGCTTTTGTTAAATGGAGAAACTGCAAGAGTTCTCCCTAAATTTCAACAATTCACCAGTTAAAATAGTGCTCATAACCTATTAAATTCTCAGTTTTTATATCATTTTCATCACAAACAATCATCAAATTTCATCAATATCCATTCTCATCACAATCAATTCTTTAACTCACATTGCATATACACAAGAAATATCTTTAATTCACTCATGTGGCCAAATTAACCTTACAAACTTATAATTACAATTTCCAAAAATGAAGTTTACATCATATTGTTTACAATATAACTGTACACATGCATATGAGTAAAAATGTACAATGAGGAAGATGATGATGCATCTACCCAAAAGTCCGAGGTGAGGTGACTCTGAACTTTTCTGTAGATCCTATCTATCTGCTGTCAGCCAAAATCTACACTTTATCTAATATACCTACGCGACGAAACAAATCTTCACGCTAAGCTAAATAGCTTAGGCGTGCACTTTTAATTTAAAATAAAATAATTTTCCTAGTGTAAATTAACGCATAAAAGGCTCATAATATTCATACAAGTGTAATTAAAAGTTTTAAAACAAGCACATAACATCATAACATAAATATAGGTCAATAAATCCATACTGGTAAATCATACCATTTCAAGAGGTTAAATGCACTTTATCATATCTTATTTGAAATTATTGTCTTTATGATCATAATTGAAAGCTTTACTCTAGTTTTCATAGTAACCTATGACAGACGGTATATAGATTGGATAATGGGACTTGTGACACTGACCACTCGGTGGTTCTGGTTGATTTAGCACAGGCTTACATTCTCAGTACTAACCACTTGGTGGCTCTAACTAGTATAACACTAATTTTCATTCTCGGTACTGACCACTCAGTAGCTTTGATCGGTAGCATGCCCACTTATCCAATCCTATACCCATTGTCTAGGCTTACTTAGCTCAACTTTCATAATTAACACTAATTCAACATTCTTTGTTCACATGATTATCAAGATATGTGAGCCAACATCCTCATGCCATTTTCATATTTATATAGTCTTTACATTCAAGCATACTAAATACATATACAATTTGCATTAATGAGTAACATGGCAAAATCTTACAAATTCTTGAATATATATACAGTTTTCCATCAAAACTTGGACCAAGTAAATGCAAGAATTAACTTATGCTTCCTCCATAAGATTTTTAGATTTATGTCTTAACTTTCATTTGGTTTTTGAATCACTTAATTTTGATTTATAGATCACATGTTATGACCAAATAAGCAGGATCTGGACATATCTGCCTTTTCCTTTCAGAATATAGGGTAGCTTCTGGATAGGTTTTAGAACTCAATTTCAGTCAAGTTTCAGTCATAATTTATCAAATTAGTCTCCATGAAAGTTGTTCCTCTATGTCCTAGTTTTCCAACAAGATAAGATTCACCTCATTTAGAATTTTATACAGTGAGTTATGTCCAAATAGGCAATATATGTTCAAATGCACTACTTTACTAATCACAAGATAGGTTCTGGGCAATTTTTTGAGTCCAGATTTAAACAAGTTGCAATCAGAATTTATCATTTTGATCTTTATGAAAGTTTTTTCTTTATGTCTTAGCTTTTCAACAAATTAAGAATCACTTCATTTTGAGTTTCCTAGAGTGAGTTATACCCATTTTAATCGGGACTGTTAAGGGTGCCCTGCTCCTAAGTTCCAGATTTTGTGACTCAATTTCTAGCAATTATTTAAGGTATTTACACACAAAATTAGAGCAACTTGTCTTCATGAAAGTTTTAACATTATATCTTAACTTTAATTTGCCATAAGTTTTAGGTCATTTGGAATTATAGAACTCAAGACAAGGACTTAAAAGTCCAGTTTGGTCAAATTCAGTCAGATAGCTTAACATGCCCACTCACAATGCATACTTCAACATAAATCAAGCAACATGATTCCAATTAAAGCTTTTGTATTTTGTAAGTTATGGTTGTTTGAATTTAGGGTTCCTGCAAAACTTGATTTATAGAATACCCGATTTGTGAAGCCCATATCTCCCTTGTTTGTTAATATTTTTGTGTGAATCTAGTGTCTAAAATTAAGTTCAAAATCTTGTGAATATTTTCCAATTGGTTTCACATTCATATCTGTTGTGGTTGATGAGTTATGAATTTTACAAAAAAGTAGTGCGATTTTGTCACGGGAAAGAGTTACGATTTGTGTAAAACATTCAGCTTGGGTTGTGTTTGGTTTATAAATTTAATGATATTGTATGAGGTTTTGGCTGTCTTATGTAATTTTTTTTTGTGATTTTTAGGCATGTCTAACTATTTTTTAAAAATGGAATTTCTTACTACTGTCAATCTGCCAAAATCTGAAAATTGTATGTTTATGCAAGTTTTTGGGTGTTCTTGGGTTCTAATTGATATATGATCTATTTTTTTTGTGTTCTTTTAATTCAAGAGGTGTTATGAAGTGTTTGAATCATATTAGAAGACTTAGACCACTAGATAGTTATAACTGATTAGGAATTTTAACCCTTTTAAGAGACTAGAGTTAGAATTCAATGTGAATTGTTTTATGTATTTTCTTATTTTTTTTATTTTCTTTAGTTTCTTTATTTTTTCTATTACAAATAAAATTGGTAAGTAGCCCTAAGGTAAGTACCAAAGAAGGCATTTTCCTGGAGCTTACATGGAGCTAAACGGGAGTAAGTCAGGGATATCATTACCATACTAGAAGAGAAGGCTCTTTTTTAAGGGTAGCTTGCCCTAATGACAACTGCAATTATCAATAAGTAAGTAGCTCTAAATTCCTAAAATAATTATTGGCATAAAAATGTAGTAATAATAGGATTTTTGCTTGGTAAATTAAATTAACTTTGTCTCTACATGATCTCCACCACCCCAAATAATCCTGGCAGATTATTGACTTTATCCAACCCATCCAAAAGCTTAATGAACCTCAGTTTATAATGGTTGTTGACATTTTGATAATTCTAGCTTTGATGAGGGCCCTTTGGATGTCTAGATTGATTTTGATGAGGAGATAGTTGCATTGAAAGTAGATGGTTTAGCTCCACCAATGTTTGGTTTTTAGGTTACTGGGATCTATGAAAAAAGGAAGGATCCAAAAGTGGCTATTGTGAAGAAAGAGATGAAGTTTTTTTCTGGCATGGGCCTAGGAAAAAGTATAGATGGCCTGGTGACTTTTCTTAAGATGAAGGGGCATATCACAAGTTATGCTTTGGGCTATGAGCTAACTAAAGAGGAAGAAGAGCCAAAGCCTCCTAAGTTCTTGAAAGAGGGGGCAATTACCTAGACATATGATTATGGGTTACCATATGTGAAAAAGAGCTAAGGCAGAAAATCAACACCATTGATCTAAGGACTGCATAGAAAGCCAAGCACCTAAAGCTACACCCCTAAGTTTGAGTCTATCTTTTGTAATGCTCACAGTAGTGATGCTGATGTGTTCATTTCTAATGTACTTGATGAAGATTTCGAGGAAAAAATTAATAATATGACTAGTCCTTTTGCTTACTTGTTTGATATTTATTCTAATATGCATATGGATGGCATTCATAATCATTTAGAATATATTTCTGTTAATGCATCAAAATCAATCTCTATTAATTTGGGTACACTAAATATCCTAAAAATATTAAGTTAGCTGAAGATTTAACCTAAGAAGAAAGAGATAAATTTATAGCCTTACTAACAACGTACTAAGAAGCATTTGCTTGGTCTTATAAAGATATGTTGGGAATTGACTGAGACATAGTGCAACATAAGATCCCTACAGATCTGAATATGAGGCCTACATCTGTGGCCTAGAAGCATTGATAGTTGTTAGGGCAAAGAAAGAAGAGATAATTGGAGATTCAATGCTAGTGGTCTCTTGTATTAAAATTGAATGGGAATTGAAGGAAGGAAAATTGAGGCCATACTTGGAATATAAAGAAACTATTAGCTAATTTTTGATAACGTGACCATGAAGCACATACTTGAGCTTAGAATTAGAAGGCTGATTCCCAAGCCATACTAGTGTCCCTATAGGAAAAGGTTGATCAAAAGTTGACTTAGTTATCCTAATAAGGAATAAAATTTCCTGCTATGAAGGATTAGTAGTAGCACATGTGGATCTAGAGGGTGAAGGAAAATGGTATGTAGACATAAAGAGGTATTTGGAAGTGAGAGAATACCCGCAATCAGCCAACAAAAGAGATAGAGCAACAATTCATAGATTAGCCTCTCAACTTACTTTAGCCCAAGGGCAATTCTATAAACTCTTATGTGTGATAGAAAACTAGGCTGAGCAAATAATGAAAGAAGTACATGCAGGAATGTGTGGTCTCCATATGAATGGAAAGGTTCTAGTTGGAAAAAAATATTCATTAGCGTGAAAAAGTCCCTTATGTTCTTTAAGGTTATCATAGTACTGCAAGGCATCCACGGGGCAACCCCATTCTCTTTAGTGTACGGGACTAAAGCAATGTTTTTCATTAAGTAGGAGGTCAGATCCTTAAGAGTGATACTAGAACCTAAGATCTTAAAAAATGAGTGGGCCTAAAAGAGATATGAAGAACTAGCTTTGATTGATGAGAAGATGATTCAAGCCTTGTACCGTATGCAGGCTTTTCAAAGGAAGATAGTTAGGGCCTTTAATAAGAAGGTGAAGCCAAGAAAGATCAAAGAGGGAGACATGGTTTTGAAACAAGCTCGGCCTATCCCTTTTGATCTAAGAGGAAAGTTTAAGCCAACTTGGGATGGTCCATACATAGTCAAAAAGATCTTGCTAGGAGGTGCTATAAGAATATCGGATCTGGATGGGAATGAATTTCAAGAACCAGTCAACTTGAATAGGCTCAAATGGTACTTTGTATGAAATAGGTTTGCTAGGCTGAAAACCTGTAAAAGGTGGTCTAGCCAAAAATAAGGGTCAAAAAGAAAATGCTAGATTGAAAACTTGTAAAAGGCAGTCTAGGCAAAAGAAGAGATGAGAGAAGGTCTGGATAGAAAACCTGAAGAGGCCATTCAGCAGGTTATAAAGTTTATTTCTAACTTTGGAAGGTTGAAAATTTAGCAAGACTAAATCTAAGAGGGAGTAATAGTATAACTGAATAAATAAAGAAGTTTTTTTTTTATTGCATTAACTGGGAATAGGTTTTATTCAATTATGATTGCGAATGTTTGTGTCTTGAGGGATACATCAAATGATTAAGTAATTGAACTATATTGTTTTGATTTAACCTATGTCTTGTGAGCATGACAGAATAGGTGCTTGATATGAATGCTCTGGTGATTGTCTAATTTTAAAGCAAAAAAAAAAAAAAAAAAAAAAGAAAAAAGAGAGCTCGCTAAATGGAAAACCTGAAAGGGCGGCTTAGGCAAAAGTTAGAGCAAGCCCGCTGAAATAAAACCCGAAAAGGCATTTCATGTCACACCATACCCCTCCGTAAGACATGACATGATCTCAAAGCATACTTAATGAATTACCAGACTTCACCTACAAATAATCTATTAAATATACTACTAGGGATTTTAAACTAATTTCCATTTCTTTTTAAAGTGGCGGGTACTTTTGCACCGGTATTAAAAACCTTTAATTGAAGTTAAGTCATAAATCAAATTTTAATTAAGTTAAAATCTCCACAAATTTTATAGAAAATTTGGCAGAGTACCGTCTATAATTTGAGAAAATAGTTCTTCAGAAACTTATGAAAAACACTCCCAATATACATTTAAATCCCAAACTCCAATATTCCCCCCCTTAAATAAATTTCGTCCACGAAATTTTACCCAGTAATCATCTTACAATAGTCATACGTTTATTTTCTCCTTTCTATATGATCGTAAGACTTTTAACAATCTAATACAATGTTTACTTTGTTTGGATAACACCAATCTCCTCTTACTATTATGTTGTCTAATATTTCAGCTCACGTTCCTTCTTGAATGACCCTTGAGGTCATATTAGAATCATTCATCAGGCATTGGTCCTCTGACCATTCTAGTCCATAGTCTTCCTCACATTCGGAATATTTCTTTGTTACATATGAATCAACTGTTCAAGTCTCTACTTCCATAACTCTTTTTATCTGTCAATGTTCTATAACTTACTTCCTTTTGTACTGAACTATAACCTTTCGATATTTTAACTTTTGAGTTTTAGATCCCTAAGTAGGATTTTCAAACTTATTTCTAACAATTAAATTCACATGGCATAACTATACCAAAATGTATGCCGTTGGCAACTATTCTTATCTAGGTGTACTATCGGGTAGTACGTAGCTCTACACAATAATCTCAAGTTAGTCAGTAATCTGCGACTACAAGATAAACATCAAGAACATTGCATAGTTACTACGATACATCCCAATAGATCAAACTTTGTTATCTTTTATTCTTTTTGAATTCACTGATATTCGAATCTTATTCTGATTACAATATCCATTAGCAATTTCTAACAGTAACCTCCTTACCCTCATTTAGAGCAATTCCATTACTGCATCTTACTTTACGTCCTCTTGCCTTACATTAAGTAGGCTCGCCAATTAGCTTTATAATTTATGGTGTGTTAGAAAATACTTTTCACGATAAACTCTTTCAAAACTAATTTCACTTATTATCACAATCCTTATCTTAAGGGCTAATCACTAATGTGTCAAAATTTATTCCTCAGAAGGAATAACAACAGAACATATAGTTCTAACACTAACATAAAAATATGCAAATTCCAGTCAAACAATACATATATATATCTTAGTTGCTAATTGAGAAAGTACGAGCAATGATGTCAAAAGTCTCACTTCTTTTCTCGTCGTATAGCGTATACTCTAGTTGAAGCATCACCTGCTTTTGGCTGATTCACGATGAGTCGACTTCTAGGTGTACTACCCTACCTCTACCTTTGCCTCTACTAACCGATGGTGAACTATTTGGGGTAGAAACTTGGGTTGATCCCTTTGGTGTAGTAAATGATCGAGAACGACTGGATTTACACAATCCCTAGCAAAATGACCAGTCTCCACGCTTAAAGCATGCTCTTATGGCTTTATAACATAGCCCACTATGTGGTTTACCACAAGTTTCACAAAGTCGATCTAACGGTGCATTTCTGGTTTCGTGAGTTTCTTGATCGGATCGAGGTGGTTTCATTCCAAAAATCTATTTCTACCTGGACTTCTTACTATCTCTATCGTATCCCCAAAGTTTTTCCTCTTTCCAAAGAGGGACCACTAGAACTACGTTCTCTTCGACTTTCCCTCTTTTTCTGTCTTCTCGATTTCTTTTTCTCGGGGCCACTTGATTCAATTCTTTCTAATTCTAGTGCTTGAGAAATAAGTTCGAGAAGTTGTTATGTTTGAATCCGACCACTTGTAATCTGATACTAGGCTTCAAGCCGGTTTCAAACCTCTTACATCTCTCCCATCGGTAGAAAGTAGACTTCTTGCATAATGGCTTAGGCGGAAAATTCCCTTTCATACTCACCACCGACCGCCCTGCTTTGGACTTAGGAATTCTTGCGACTTCCGGTCTACATAAGCATCGGGGACATATTTTTGCCTGTATTCCCTGAGGATGTAATTCCATGTTAGCAATGTAGGTTCTATCGGTCGTGGGGATGGTTTTCCACCAATCATAAGCATCCCCAGTAGCAAAGATACCGAGTATTCAAATCGAGCTCCTGCATGCGGCTGCTTTCTTAAATACCCTATCCATCCTTTCTAACCACCGCTCGCCTCTAGAGGATCTATCGCCCCTTGAACTCTGTAGCCCCATACTTCATCAATTTATCATCTCGCTCGGTAGGAGATCGTGGTTGTACCATCGGTGTCTGTATTGGGACCGGAGTAGGCGCATTACACACCATTTGTTGGAACTTTGCGACCATCTCACGAGCGAATCGAGCAGAATCTGCAGATCGCAGGGTGGTGCTCTTGAACCACTAACATTTTGTAGGCACAGGGCATCCCCTTGCACCTCGGCCTCAATAGATTGATCGATTGAACGATCACCCTCTTCCATAGTCAATTCGAGGATTTTAGACCTCTGCATAATAATACAAGGAGATTTCCTCCCGTTAGTGCATATTTACAATGTAATGTCTGTATGTATCAAACATTTGAGCGATTGTAGTTACCGATAAAAAGATTTCAAATTCACGATTCAAATTCACTTTAAAACCATTGCTCGATACCACTAAAACATGTCACACCCTACCCTCTCAGAAGGCATAACATGATCCCGTAGTATACCTAATGAATTACCAACTCCGTCTTCATCGATAATCCATTAAATACACTACAAGGGATTTTAAAACTTTTCTTACTTCTTTTACGTGGTGAGCACTATTTACAGTGTGAAAGACTTTGGTGAATCAAGTGAAACAACTAACTCATTTGATTTATTTGGAGTATCTGTAAAAAATTTTGACAAGGTGCCATTTGTATTTTGGACAAAACAGCTTCTTGTAAAACCTGTAAAAAGCACTTCATAATTTTTTAAAATCTCAACTACAACTTTTATATCAACACAACTCATTTATAAAGTCAATTCCACATTGATTTTCAAAGACTAAGATACAAAAATATAACACAATTTTTACAAGCCAAATAAGTCTTAATTATTTTTCAACTTTCTGTACAACTTAAATTTACAATGCTCAAAACCAAGAACAAAATATACATACAGTGAATATACATTACAAGACAAAATGCCACATGTGGTATACTCACTATACCCAAAATCTCTCATTGGCGGTACTAGCGACCTAGTCTCACGCCTGTCTATCTCTACTGCGACAAAGAATAAAGCTATCACCGAGACAATGTCTCAGGTGTACAACATTAACCAAATACAATTTTAAATCACAATTCATAAATCATATCATTAGTGGATACTTAAAACCATAGTTAAATTCAAGACAATGAATGTCATAAGGAATTTAAACTCCAATTCACAAATTATCAAAATTCATAATAACACAATTTAGTCAAATAGTTTAAGAATACCGTATTGCCAATTCATGCACAATTTGATCAAATAATCGAATAATACCTTTTGCAAATCAATAACACAATTGATCAAATAATGAATAATATCGCTTTTGCAAATCAATAACACAATTCGATCAAATAATTGAATAATATCGCTTTTGCAAATCAATAACACAATTCGATCAAATAATTGAATAATATCGCTTTTGCAAATCAATAACACAATTCGATCAAATAATTGAATAATATCGTTTTGCAAATCAATAACACAATTCGATCAAATAATTGAACAATACAATGTTGCCAATCAATAACACAATTTAGGTCATGACACAAATTTTTCCATATATGCCGTGTTGTACACCACGACAAGACATACTCACCCCAATAATCGAAATCAATGAGGGAGGAAGCTAGCTATCTAATGAGTACTCATCCACACTCACCTCAGACTGATAAGTCAAAGAGGGAGGAACATAATCATACTCACCCCAGACTGATAAGTCAAAGAGGGAGGAATAATCACACTCACCCCATTAATGGAGGAGGAACATAGTATCAGTGTCATGCCAATTGTGAGTCAAAACAATTCCAAACATTTTATTCAAATGATCCGTAAGAATCCAATAAATTTCCAAACTTATAAATTCATTCACAAAATGGCAACACAATTCGTAATTCACTTCAATTTCCACAAAAACCATTTACAGTGCTTTTCAATCAATAAGTATCCATCAATATCATTCAAACAATTTTTCACAGTTTCAAACCATTCACAATGTTTTTCAATCAATAAGTGTCCACCAAACACATTTCCACAATTTAAAACAATGATATGCAAATAGTCAATATTTATTTCCATTGAAAATAATTCAAAAGAAAGCTTGTTGTTGTGCACAAACCTCGATGACTGTCCCCACGATCCGGACTCGTGTTTCCTTCCCTTTTCACGAGTCTTTGGTAATCGAGAAACACAATTTGAAGTGTTTCATTACTAATTTAAACTGCTCTATCGATGGTGTTTGGTAAATAATGCATCGAACTCAATTATTCACTTAATCACCTAATATACCGACCCTCGTTGCGTTTTAGGTAAATTAGGTTTTAGTGTCGTTAATATGTCACATTTGATAGGGTTTTAGATTTGGTATGTTTTACCAAAGTCATTTCCTTGCTTAGTGCATTTTAATGCAAATTTCTTGATTACGGAACACTGGTTTGACCTAACCGGACGATCTAGTTCCCTCGGTTTTCGGGTCTCGGTCGAAACTACAAACTTGTAGATCTAGGTCTTATTGCACGCGGTGCAAAATTTCAGGTCAATCCGAGTTAAGTAGACCGAGTTATGGTCATTACACTCTTGCTGGTCAAATGGTACCATTTTAGGTCAATTTTAGGTCAAAGTGGTCAATTCTGGTTCGGCCAGTTTTTGGACCCGAACTTGTGCAAGTTGTTTGACTTGCTTCTGGTCATTTCTGGGTTTTGGTGTCTTCATAAGACTTGTAGGTATGGGTCTTAACTATTCATGGTTAAAATTTCAGGTCAATTGGACCTGTTTTGAGTGAGTTATGGCCTAAATACTCACTGCTGCCCAAATGGTCAGTTTTTAGGTCTCAAGTGTACCTAATCCGAATTGGTCATTTTTCACATCAACTTGCAAGCATAATTTTGGTATGGTTTCTCAATGAAAGTTGGCACATTTTGTGCCTAGTTTCACCTCAAATTGGTCTCATACCAATTGAGGTTACACATTTCAGGTTATGGGCTAAAATGTACACTGCCCTCAATATGCATTTCACACCCCACTTCAAACACACATATACCTTGCAATTTGGTTCACTTCCCTACCAATCTGTTTTGGTACATTAACCACAGTATAATCTACTTTACATTAACATTATTTTGGGCAGATTAACATTACCCTCAACACACCAAATATAATTCACATTTACAATATCTCAATACCATTACATACACACCTAAACACCACTAATTCTCACATACACTTTACACAATAATTTCATACACATATCCTTCATTCCTTAATGCCACAATTCTGCCAACACTCCCATGAATATACACATTTATTCAAGTGTCCCCAAGGCTGCCCAAATTTGTCCTTCAACATCAAAGTGCTGTCCAAGTTACCAATTCCCATCCAAGTGCATAAATCACCATATAAACATGAAATAATTCACTAGGTTATTAATTTACCATGATCAACATTATTTCTCATCAATTATATGCATAATAAATCATCAAATGTGTGACCCCATGGCTGTCCAAAAATGGCTATCTCAATAACTATTTAACTTCAAAATTTCCTTCACAAAACCAACACCCATAACATGCACACAAAACTTAACAAAGCTATCTTCAAAATTATGAACTTACCTTATGCTTGGAGTTTGTTAAACCTTGCTTAAACTTCTCAAATTTAGTATCAAACTCTTCCTTGTGATGAGTAGACAAAGTTTCATGAAGGAACTTAAGAGATTGGAGTTGAAAATGGAGAGTTAAGAGAGCTTGCATGAGAAATGGCCATGGTTTTTCCTCTCACCTTCATTCACG
This sequence comes from Hevea brasiliensis, assembly GCF_030052815.1. Taxonomy (NCBI): domain Eukaryota; kingdom Viridiplantae; phylum Streptophyta; class Magnoliopsida; order Malpighiales; family Euphorbiaceae; genus Hevea; species Hevea brasiliensis. The sequence continues at coordinate 33,686,041 of NC_079495.1, read as the reverse complement.
GCAATGTTGAGATCACTTTGAGGAAGATGAAGTTCAGCTGATTTAGTGGAGTTACAGCTGCCCTATTATATTTTTATTTTATGCATTAGTGGTCCACTCACAATTTTAATCATATTTTAAGCTAAACTTTCATTTAATCCCATATTAAACCCTTGATTTTAGCTATTTACTTTAGGTACCACCAAATTAATTTTTTATTTTATTTTCTAAGTGTAATATTATTTATTTTTAATGGACATTTAGGTCAAAAGACACTTCGGGATGTCAAATGACCATAATGCCCCTGTTCGGGTTACGTTCCCGATTTTTCGGTATTACCGGGTTTTGTCTGTTTTTCGATTTCTAACTTTTCTTTGTACTAATTATTTAATTTTTCTTTGATCTTTCTAATGATATTTATTCTTCAACAAGGGTCTATTTAAGTCCTAAAAATGTTTTCCAGGGTTCCCCGCAGTCCAGGGCTAGTCAACGGTCCACGCCGTGACTTCCCGGTGCGGTCACCCATCGCTAGGTTTCCCGGCTCGCTTAACTTGATCACATTTCTTTGCTATTATTTTTCCTTTGTTTTTCTTGTATTTTCTTTTCTTGTATTTCATTATTTTATGTCTCCTCACTCTCATTGAAGTGTGGTTCTAGGCATCCTAGCTGTCCGGACAACACTGGTCACTGGAGCAGCAGAACGCACTACCGAACTTAGGGGTGTTACACTTCAAGTGGCAAGTAGCCTACTCTGCTGCTTTATCTTCCTCTCTACCTGTGATAGCAATAAAAAGCTATCGCTGAGCCAAAGACTCAGTGGTACACAACTTAAAGAAAATAATAATTTACTCAACAATTAATCACAATTTTTCTAAGGTAAATCAATTCGAATATTAACACATGCAGAATCATGCTTTATTTTTAAAGCCAGAAAATTTCTTAAATAAACCAAATTTCATTCCATGATCACAAAATAATTTTTTCGAAAAGTCACACATCTTAATCATGACTCCGATATCCAATTCATCCCACTAGCCAAAGGCTAAAGAGGAATACCAAGGTTAGCTAACATAATATATGAGTACTCATTCAATTCGTCCTCAACTGACACACACCTCAACACTTCAGCCATAGAGGGAATACAAAACCAATTCATCCCACTAAGCAAGCTAGTGAGGAATTCAAACATATAGTCATGACAACTGTGGTTTCAAACTATTTTAACAATTTTCCAAACCTCAAATGATCCATCAAGTCACATTCAAATAATTTCCCAAAATTTGGGCTAATACACAAAATTAAGGCCATAAATTCATTCCACAACTTTTTCAATTCAAAATTCAATTCGAAAATCAAAAGAAATTTAGTTATTGTGCACAAACCTCTAATGAGTTGCCTCTTTGCCTTGACTCACTATTTCCTTATTCTTCCCAGTGTTTTTTTCTACTGAAACACACTATTAAAGTGTTTCAACACTCATTCAACTCATTTCTAATAAGTAATTTAATAATTAAATTTGTGTAGACTTAATCTACTCAATCAAACTTACAAAATTTGAGTCCTTTGCAATTGGTATATGTGTGGTTACTATTCACCTCAATATTCATTTTAAAATGTCAACTTTTTCATAATTAATAGGTATGTTTGTTCTAATTACACTCATATACCACATTTGGGTTACAATTGTGGTGACATTGATTACCAATTGAAATTCCAAACTCTCTAAGTGAAATTCCAAAATTTCAATTTTGGGTCACTTGGTTCTACTGTTCCATTAAACCTTCTACAGTAGAAATTTGGCCAACTTTCCTTCATCAATGTAACACCTCGAACCTCCAAGTTATGAATTAGTACCATTTTTGGTCCGTGACTAATAAAATTCAAAGACACCTTGAGGACCAAAAATAAATAGAAAATTAATTAAGATAGAAACAATAAAAATTCTAGTGAACAAAAAAGCTAAGGATTCATCTGGTACTATGAAAAGAAGGATTACGACCCGATGAGGGGCATTTTGGTCAATTCACCTCAAGAGTTAACTTTTGACCAAAATGTCAATTAAATTAAATGAAATTAATGAATTGAATTATGGGGTAAAAATGTTGAAGAAAAATTCAAGTAAAAATATGTAAGGGAAAATTTAAGAAATGAAAACTTAAACTTTCATTTCCATTATGACAAAATTAAAATGAAAGACTTATGGGCTTTTGATAGTTAAATTTAATTATTTAATTAAAAGGAAAAATTAAGTGTAAATGTAAAAAAAAAAAAAAAGAAAAGAATAAAAATTTAAGTTTAATTATCCTTATGACATAATTAAAATTTATAATTTTAATAAGCTAATTTTGGGGATAAATAAATAAATAAATAAATATATATATATATATATATATATATAAGAAGACAAATGTCTTCTTCATTTTTTTTTTTCATAAGATGCCACCACCCTCTCCTCTCTCTTCCTCTCTCTCTCTCTTTTTCTCTTCTTCTTCCACTTCTTCTCCTCATTGATTCCCCTCCCAAGTTTTAATTCCCTTAAATTCCCTTCATAAATTCCATAGCCCATTAAAAGAAAACATCAAAGAGATCTTTGATTGAGAGATTAAAAGCAAGGAGAACAAGAATTGGAAGAAAAGTGAAGTTGGAAAGAAATCAACAAGAGGTAAGTTTCTTTTCATGTTAGATTAGTTGTATAAGCTTGGAATGAAGTTAATTTATGATGAAATTTCATAAGAAAATGAAAGCAAACATGTATGGAACCTAAACTAGGGTTTTGGCCAAATGGGAGAAAAATTAGGGTTGATGTATTTTTAGTTAAATTGATGATAAATCTAAGTTAAAGTGAAGTAGTATGCATGATTGGAAGTAGTAAGATTTCATGGGATTGCATAAATTGAATTATGGAAGATTAGGGTTCATGGGGAAATTGGGTTTTGGTGCTAGAGAGTGAAGTTGGTGTGTGTAGTGTTAAATTATGATCATTTGAGATTTATTTAGTTTGAATTGACATTGGGTTGATGAATGGAAGTAATGAAATGGTAGGATTAGGGAAAATTACAAACTTTGGTATTTGAAAATTGTGGGGTTTGTGCTAGGAAGTGCCATTGATGTGTTAATGCTATATTATAGTCATTTTGGGTGAATTAAATATGAATTGAGATTAGTTAGTGGAAGTAATTGAAGAAATGAAAATTTTAACTTAGGGCAGAATTTTGCACACTGAATTTGGTGTGTTTGAAAGCCCATAATTTGAGCTACACAACTCCAATTGGTGTGAAACCAATTGGAAACGAAACTTAAGACATAGGGCTAGAATTTTCATGAAGATACCTTACCCCGAAAATGAGCTTAAGCTATCCGAAATGAGCCTTGAACTTGGAGACAGAAATCTGGAACCTGCAGAATTTGACCATATAAATAGTAAATTTTGCATGGCTATAACTCTCTCTATAAAACTCCGATATAGGTGATTCTTGAACCGATGGAAACCTAAGACATATTAGAACATTTCATATGAAGAACTTGAGGCCAAATTATGGACTTAACCCAATCAAATTGCTGAGCAAAATTGAATCACTGAATCTGCAAAATTGCAGATTTACCATATGAACAGTAAACTTTGCATGGCCATAACTCTCTCTAGAAAACTCCAATTTAGGCGATTCTTAAACCGATGGAAACCTAAGACATAGTAGAACATTTTGTATGAAGAATATTAGACCAAATTATGAACTTAACTTGATCAAATTGCTAAACGAACTTGGATCAATAAATCTGCTAGAACTAAATCTGCAGCATGAACAGTGACGTGAACTGTAATCATGTTTTGGGCATAACTTGAGCTACATAGCTTCTCAAAAAAGAAAATAAAGTTAAGACCTAGATGAACAATTTTCATGAAGAACACCTCACCAAATTATGATCGAAACTAGGTAAAAATTGGGTTCAAAGATTGGGGCACCAAGTTGTCCAAAACCAAAATTTTCTAAAATTTGCAAAGCTAACTTGGGATGCATTAGACATGCATGTAATGAGTTTTTGGCAACAATTGAGATTGGTATTGAGGTATTTTATTTGTGTATTTTTAGTAGAAAAAGAAGTTGGAATGGACAAGGAATAATGAGTAAAGAGAAAGGAGAACATTGAAGGTTTGTGCACAACTAACCTTTTTTCTTTGTTTTAGCTTTGTAAATTGATTTGAATGAGTTTATTTGAATGAGTTTGATTTGAAATGAGTTTATTTTGAATAAAGTATGTTTTTCTCTTGTATTTGAGGAATTTGTGTGTTGCCACCCCATTTATGGGTTTTATGATGATTTGAATATATTATTATTTTACAAATGTGATTATTGATTTAGAAACTCTTGAAAGTTGTTTTGAAAGCACAGTTAGCATGACAGTCCCTTCGGAACTCCCCAGTAGTAATGGCTACTTAGGGTTTTATAATTGATATTGATTATGTCTCCCATTAATAACGGTTAGTGGGGCAAGACTACATGAGTACTCATTAGCTAGCTAGCCCTTCTCTCATTAATAATGGTTAGTGAGGTTGAGATTACTTTGTCATGGTGTACAACACGGCACTGATCGTGAAATTTTGTGTGATGGCCTAAACTGTGTGTTGATATTGGCAACACTAATGCTTTGTGAATTGTGATTTATGAAGTGCTATTTCTCATTGAAATGTTACTCCAATAAATGGCTCTTATGGACTTAAAACTATTGTGAAGTTTTCATGCATAAGAAAAATGTAATTTATTATGCTTTGACAAATTGTGTTTTACCTTAAGTTTTAAAGTTATTAGTTGTGCACCACTGAGTGATATACTCAGCGATAGCTTCTTTATGCTGTCGCAGGTAAGCGAAAGGAGAAAGCTACCTAGTGAGAGACTTGGAAGCAGCATTTGGTATTAATTGTGGGTATATATCGTTGGTATGCCCTTGTAATTTCCTTTTGATGTATTTTGTACCTATATGTATGGATGTACGGACATTGAGCAGTTTGTATTTAAAAGCACGACATTGCTATCACATTTTGAGTTTGTAACTATTTTGTATTTCACTTTGAGACTTATGAAAATGTAACTTTTGCAATATTTATTCTATCATTATTTCCAATGAATGTTTACATGGAATTTTAACTATTCTCATGCAGTTTTCCGCAAAAGAAATGATAAGATAAAAAGTTATTATTTGTTTTAAAATCCTTTGTAGCATAACTAATGGGTTATCGGTAGGTGGAGTTCGGTAATTAATTAGGTATATTACGGGAACATGTCATGCCTTACCAGGGATAAGGTGTGACAATCAAATTGTTCCTTTATGTCTTAGCTTTAATTCCCTTTTTGAATCACTCCTTTTGGACTTTTGTAGCTCAAGTTATGCTATTTTTACTAAGGTTGGCCGGATTGGTCAGATTTGAAAATTTTAGGCAATGTAGGGTTCTGGCAGTTTTGGTGAGCTAAATTTAGTTGGCAATTTGACTAGGTTATGGTCAAAATTTAGGTTTGTGTTCTTTATGAAAGTTGTTTTACTATGTCTAAGCTTTTCAATGGCATAAAAAAAAGGTCATTTGGACCTTTCTAAATCAGGTTATGACCATTTGAACATGTACTTTTTATATGGTCAGTTTTGTCCAGTGGCAAGGTACCTAATCCAGATTTAACCAAATTTTACATTAACTTGTGGTCAATTTTAGGGCAAGGATTCTGCATGAAAATTGTTGCTTTGGGTCTTAATTTACATCTCCAATTAGCCTCACACCAATTGGAGCAACATAATTTCAATTATGGCCAGTTGAGTGGACTACGGTCATGCTGTCAAGAATTGGACATTACACATTCACAATTCAATTTCAATTTCAATCATTCAATCACACTCCAAATCACACCCATTGACCAATTTAAGCATCAATTAGGTCAATTCGCATCAATTCACCAAATCCCCAAATTTTTGCCGAATTCCCAATTGTCAAGAACCCTAATTATGTATTTGCCATAATTCATGAAATTCAAATGCATAAATCATCTCTACCTACTCAATTGAGCTAGCCTACAGCTTTAATTCAATCAAAGTCTATCAAACCCTACTCAACCTCAAGCTGGCCGAAATCCATGGGGTTCCATATAGGCATGATTTTTTTTCATGTTTTCCAAACAATTCTCACTCAATCATATGTCCAAGGATGAATTTAAAGAGAAAATTGAAAGAATCTTCACTAACCTTATGTGTAGCTTTTTCCTCTTCAATTTTCCACTTCTTCCTTGAATTTTTCTTTCTCCAATCTTCTTACCAAGACTCAAACACAAATTTTACTTAAGGGGTTTATGGGATTTATGGTTAAAATTAGGGTTACTAAAGCTTAACTTTGGCTTTAATGGAGGAAAGAAGAAATGAAAGTGAGAGAGAGGAGAGAGAAGACAATCGGCCAAGGGGAAGAAGAAAGTGGGAAATGAATTTTTTTTTAATTTGTCTTTTTATTATGTTAATTATCCACAAATTTCATAATTTAAAAATTATAATTTATCTTGTCATACTTATGCAATGGATGATGTCATAAACATTTTTAAATTTTTGATTTTTCATTTCTTTTTCCTTTTCTTTCGATTCACCTCTTCAATTTGAATCTATTTTTCAAAATTTTAATTTACCACATTTTATTCGACATTTAGGCCAAGAGTCACCTCTAAGGGTTAATTAACCAAATTGCCCCTTATTGGTCTGATCCGTTTTTCCAATAGCATTAAATTGCTTCAAGAACTCTGATTCAATTATTTAAGCTGGTTCTCTATTCTTTTATGTGGTTTTTACATTTCCACTAGCTTCGCAATAATTCTTAGGCCTAGGGTGCCATAAGGTCCTATTCGAAAATAGGATAGCAACTGACCACGCAGTCACTTCCCGGTTCGATCACCCATCGCTGTGGCCTCGGCTCATTTAACCTATTATGCCTTATTTTTTTTATTTCTATTTTACCTTCATGTGATTATTATTAATTTTTGTTTGTGGCTTTTTTAGGTGACTTAAATATGGTTCTAAGTCCCTTGATTGTCCAGACTGACACTGGTCACCGGAATAATAGATTGTATAGACTACTTAGCATAGGGATGTTATAATTCTCCCCCCCTTAAATAAATTTTATCTCAAAATTTTACCTGATATTAATCTTTAAACAGCTGTGGGTGCTGCTCGCCTTCCCAAGTAGCCTTCTAGCCTGAATGATGGTTCCACAACACCTTAACCAATGGTATTTGATTGTTTCTTAGCTGCTTCACCTCATTTGCCATAATCTTTATGGGTTCTTCCTAATATGTGAGGTCTGGATTCACCTCAATCTCCTCAACAGGTAGAACGTGAGATGGATCTGATCTATACCTCCTTAACATGGATACATGGAAGACATTATGTATCTTTTCAAGCTTTGAAGGTAGTGCCAATCTATATTTTAAAGGATCTACTCTTTCTAGAATCTCATACGGTCTAATAAAGCGAGGACTCAATTTTCCCTTTCTGCCAAATCTCATAATTTTCTTCCAAGGAGAAACCTTAAGGAATACCTTGTCACCTACTGCATATTCAATATCCCTCCTTTTCAAATCAATATAGGATTTCTGACAGTCTAATGCAGCCTTGAGTCAATATTTGATAAACTTAATCTTCTCCTCTACCTGCTGAACAATTTCGGGGCCAATCAGCTTCCTTTCACCCACTTTATCCCAACACAAAGGAGTTCTACACTTTCTACCATACAAGGCTTCATATGGAGGCATCCCAATACTTGATTGGTAGCTATAATTGTAAGCAAACTCAATCAGAGGCAAGTGTGTATCCCAACTACCTTCAAACTCAATCACATAAGCCCGTAGCATATCCTTCAATATCTGAATCACCCTCTCAGACTAGCCGTCTGTCTGTGGATGGGATGCCATACTGAAGTTCAATCTAGTTCCTAGGGCTCTTTGCAAACTACCCCAGAATCTACAAGTGAAGCTTGGATCTCTATTTGACACAATCGATACCAGCACCCCATGAAGTCTCACTATCTCATCCAGGTACAGTTTAGCCAATCTGTCCAAGCTATAATCCATTCTCACAGGCAAAAAATGTGCAGACTTGGTTAATCTGTCCAAAATGACCCACACTACATCATGATTCTTTTGTGTTCTCTGAAGTCCCATCACAAAATCCACCGTGATTCTTTCCCATTTCCACTCAGGTACTGGCAATGGATGTAGCAAACCAGCTAGCACTTGGTGTTCAGCCTTTACTTGCTGACAAGTTAGGCATTTGGATACATACTCAGCTATATCATTCTTCATCCCATTCCACCAATAATGTTCTTTTACTGTTCTATACATTTTGATCCCACCAGGATGCATAGCAAAAGGAGAATCATGTGCTTCCTTCAAAATGACTTGCTTCAGTTCCACGTCATTAGGAATGCACATTCTTCCCTAGTGTAGCAGTAAGCCATCATCATTTACTGAAAATCTAGGTTTCTTGCCATCTCGAGCTTCTTCCGTCAATTTCTGATACATTTCATCATTTTGTGCAGCCATTTTAATCTGATCAATGAACATTGGTTTCACTTGCCATATAGCTCTCATTTGTCCCTCATCATCTATCTCCAAACTAGCATGCAGTGGTCTCAACTCAAGTAGATAAAGGAGAAACTCTTAAACTAGCCATAGTCTTGTGACTTAAGGCATCTGTTATCACATTTACTTTTCTTAGCTGATAATCTATTAAGCAGTCATAGTCTTTAATCAATTCTAACCACCTCCTCTGCCTCAAATTCAGTTCTTTCTGTGTGCCCAAATACTTCAAGCTCTTATGATCTGTGTAGATATAACATTTCTCCCTATACAAATAGTGTCTCCAGATCTTCAGAGCAAATACTATGGCAACAAGCTCCAAGTCATGTGTAGGATAGTTTCTCTCATGTGGTTTCAGCTGACGTGATGTATAAGTAATTAAATTTCGGTCTTGCATCAGTACACAGCCTAACCCATTGTGAGAAGCATCACTATAAACAATGTATTCATTACCCGGAGTAGGTAAAGTTAGGACTGGAGCTTCAGTCAAACACCTTTTTAATTCATTAAAACTCTGCTGACATTTATTAGTCCACTGAAATTTCACATATTTCCTAAGTAGCTTGGTTAGTGGAGATGCCAACATAGAAAATCTCTTAACAAAATGGCAGTAGTATCCAGCTGAACCCAGAAAAGTGCTAACTTCTGTAACATTTCTGGGTGGCTTCCAATTAAGGATAGCTTAAACCTTGCTGGGATCTACTTTAATGCCCTCAGCTGACACAATATGCCCTAGGAAAGAGATTTCTGCCAGCCAAAATTCACACTTCGATAACTTGGCATACAACTGTTTCTCCCTTAAATTCTGAAGCACAATTCGCAGATGTCTATCATGCTCCTCTGCACTCTTCGAATATACCAATATGTTATCAATAAACACCACAACAAACTGATCTAAGTATGGTCTGAAGATAGTGTTCATCAGGTCTATAAAAGCAGCTAGAGCATTAGTTAACCCGAATGGCATAACTAGAAACTCATAATTGCCATATCGAGTTCTAAAAGTAGTTTTTGGAATACTCTGCTCTTGTACTCTCAACTAATAATGTAACACCCCTATTTGCATAGCTTGGTACTGTAGACCCTTATTTTGTAATGAGTATGTGCATTGAGGCCGTGGGAAACCCGATGATGAAAAATTATATGACTGTAAGATGTAATTGGAGGCATTGAGCTGAATTATTAATTTCATGGCATGATCTTGAAAAAATAAAAATAATAATAAAATTTTAGGAAAATTAATTTAATTAAATTTAAATAAAATTTTATTTTGTTTAAATTTAATATGGGTAGTTTTTTAAATGAATCTAATTAAGTTTAATTGGGCTCCATGGGCCTAAGAAAGCCTAGTTAGAAATTTTAAATGAGACCCATTTAATTATTTTCTAAAAATTAAAATAACAAAATATCTCTCTCCTCCTTGGCCCCACTCTCTTCCTTACTCCCTATTGGTGCCTTCCATTTTTCTTCCTATTGGTTGAAACACCTCACCCATATCCAGTCTTAAATCGTAGTTGTTTAAGTCATCTAAACTTTATCACCCTAAGACTCCAAATCCTACCACACCTCTTACTCATTCCCTATTGGTGCCTTCCATTTTTTCCTGTTTTCCTATTGGTTGAAACACCTCACCCATATCTCGCAATTGTAGTTGTTTAAGTCACCTAAACTTTATCATCCTAAGACTCCAAATCCTACCACACCTCTTCCTCATTCCCTATTGGTGCCTTCCATTTTTTCTGTCTTCCTATTGGTTGAAACACCTCACCCATATCCATTGTAGTTGTTCAAGTCATCTAAACTTTATCATCCTAAGACTCCAAACCCTATCACACCTCTCTCCCAAAACCCTATAAATACCCTACTAGAGAAGAGAAGAAGGGGATGATGGAAGGAAAGAGGAAGAGAAAATTCAGAGCTATAGGAAATTTAGAGATATTCAAGACTCTTTGAGTTCTTTCTTATTTTTTTTTTCTTTTCTTCAAGAAGATTTGCATACAAGATTTCTATAAGGTCAGTTTTTTATTGTTTTCTTTTCAAGATCTATGCCACAAAATATTTTAATTCTATGCTCTTTGTCTTCAATTTATTCTATATGTTCATATGGATCATGTAATCATGTTTAATTTGAGGGGATACACAACTCGCACATGTTTAGTTTGTCTCTTTATTTCTTTTATTTTCTTTAGTTTCTTTATTTTTATTACAAACAAAATTGGTAAGTAGCCCTAAGGTAAGTACCAAAGAGGGCATTTGCGTGGAGCTTATATGGAGCTAGATATCATTGCCATCCTAGAAGAGAAGACCCTTTTTAAGGGTAGCGCCCAATGGCACATTTATCAACAAGTAAGTAGCTCTAAACTTCTCGAATAACCATTGGCATGAAATTGTAGTAATAATAGAACTTTCATTTGGTAAATTAAAATTAACTTTATTTTTAATTTAACTGACTTTTGCATATAATTAATTTAAATAAATATCTTGTAAATTAAAATTAATCTTATTTGTAAATTAAACTAATATTGGCATGTAAAATAAATTTAATTTAATACTTGGTAATTGTAAAATAAATTTGCATGTTAGAAATCTTTATTAGGTTGTGATTGTTTGGGACTTATGTGATATTAGAATAAATTACACATGTACATAATTAACTTAGTTCAATTATCCTTAGGGTAACTTGGTGAAAATTAATTAATTAGGTTAAATAGAAACATAGGGTTATTTGAAATTGAATTTGTTTGTAAATTAAATTCCCAATAATAAATTAATTTTAGTCATCTGGTAAATATCATTTAAATAATTAGCAACCCTATAGATAGGAATTACTTGTGCATGAAAATTGTGTGTAAACAACAATCCTTTTGTGAATTACTTGCGTGTGTAGGATTAGAATTGCATTTTTTAGGATAAAGTTTAATAAAGGAATAATAAACAAGACTTCTAGAAACATTAGTAGACGAGGTTAGACCAGGCGTAATGGGTGCCTAACACCTTCCCACGTACTCCATTATCCCGAACCTAGACATTGGGCTATGGTAATGTTGTGGAAACTAGTAAGTTGCCATCCATGACCCTCGGAAGAAACATCAATATGTCATCTATGCCTTTGTGGCATAAATCTGGTAGTGTTATGGTGGTTTGATTCTAATAGGATTGTATGAAGTGCATGTCTAGGAAATTCTGTCTAAGGAGGTGGTACTTAAGTGAGACCATTGTGACTCCACCATCTTTCCTGGGCATTACCTGGTGCATTTTATATAATTCTAATGGATGATATTTCGCCTCACGCCCCCACCCCCTACAATTTTACTATTGCGGTGACCGGTGTTGGTCCGGACAAGTAAGAGAAGTAGAACCACGTCTAAGACACCTAGTTAAGCCCTGAACGCAAATAATTAGTAATTGCCAAATAGTTAAGTATAAAGAAGAAAAATAAAGTATAAAAAGTTAAATGAGTTGGGAGTTACAACGATGGGTGACTTTCTCGGGAAATGACTATGAGGTCAGTCTAAACTCAAATTTTGAACCGGAAAATACGACGCTGCGATCCTTAGGACTATTACTAACACAATGGAAAAGAGAAAATCATGAAAAAGAGTTGTTAAGCAGGTCAAATAATTAGGTCAGGGATCCGAAAGATATATCGAATAACTTGCAAATCGGATTGAACAAGCGAGGGGCAATCTGGTCAATTCACCCCTAGAGCTGACTCCTGACCTAACTATCTAATAAAATCAGAGAAAAGAAAATTTTGGGATCAAGAATTAAATTAAAGAACTAGTGGAAAAATAAATGTAAAAGAAAAAGAAAAAAAAAAGTTTAGTTACATCATGCTTACACTATTATGACATCATAAATAATTTTATTTTTGCCCATCAATATTGACTAAATCAAAAGCAATTTTAAAGAATTAAAAGTACACTAAAAAGAAAAGAAAAATCATTCTTATCTTCCTCCACCCAAGTGTGCCAGCTCCTCTTTCTTTCTCTCCATTGAAGAACTCCATGAAAGCTTGAAACCAAGCTTTCTTCCAACCACTTAACCCTATTTTGACCCTAAACTAAACCATAAAAACTTATTAGTTCAACTTGAGAAAGCTTTAGAGGAAGGAAAGAAAAGAGGAAAAGGAAGAAATTGAAGAGTTGAACTTCAAAGTTAAGGTTAGTGGTTTAAATTGAAAATTTATTGTTTAATACTTATGTTTTTAGTGTAAGTAACTTAGAAATTAACTTAAAATTAAAAGAAAAAAATTGTTGAGGGACCAAATAGGAATTTCAGCCAGCTAGGGTTAGGGTTTGAAATGAATGAGTTTGAGGTGTTTGAATGGTTATTTGAGATGAATTAGGTGTATAGATCATGAATGTATACTTTGAATGCATTAGATTGAACTTTAAGTAATTAGGGTTTTAAGAATGTGAAAAAAATTGGAAAAAAAATTTGAGAATTGGTCAATTAATGTACTTAAGCTTATTTGAGTTGAGAAATGGTCAATTGTGACCATTTGTGGTGTGTATGAATTGTTGGAAACAAGTTTCAATTCGGATTGGTTAGGGTCAGTCTGCAAGCAGCTTGACCTAGGTCCCTTTCAGGGACCAAAACTGAAAATTTACCAATCCAATTGGTGTGAGACCAATTCGGAATGAAACTAGACACAAAATGGCACATTTTTCATTTAGGAATCATGCTCAGAAAGTGACCATAACTTAGTGAACAATTAGGCCAAATCCATATTAGGGCACACTGACTTGTACAAAAATCACCAAATGAACAGTAGTTACGTAAATGACCATAACTTGGTCTAGGAATGTCCAAATGACCTAAATTTTATACCGATAGAAAGCTGAGACATATCCCTACAACTTTCATGAAGAAAATAAATCCAAATTGTGATCATAACCTATCCAAAAACTCACCTGCATTCAATGTACAAAAATTGCCAAAATCCAGGAAATGCCCAGAATTCTGGGTAACACCAAGTGTGGCTAGCCATGTTCAAATGGCTATAACTTGGGCTACAAAACTTCAAATGGAGTGATTCAAAAAGGGAAATAAAGTTAAGACAATAAGGAACAACTTCTATGAAGAAACTTAGCCAAATTTCAATAGCAACTTGACCAATGGAATAATGTAAAATAGCGCACCAAATCTGAAATTTTAGAAATTTCACCTAAGAGACTTAAAATTTGAGGAACCAACCAAAACCAACAAATTAGGTAACCAAAATGTGGTATGTGGGTGAAATTGAAATTCCCATACCTATTAAGCCCATTAGAAAGTTAACAAATTGACTTGAATAGTGTCATGAATAGTAATCCCGAAATACAAATTTTAAAGAACGTTAAGTTAAGCATATTAAAGTTAGATATAAATAGATTTGAATTTATTTTTGGACTTATGATAAATTATGATACTGAAACACTATAAAATTGTGTGTTTCAATCTAAAAGAATACCGGGAAAGAACTCGAGACATCGAGTCAAGGCCAAGAGGCGACTCGTATAAGGTTAGTGCACAACATAAATATTCTTTAAAATTTGTTTGCAAAGTACATGAAATGAATTGTGATTTACTTATATTGCACAATGGTGATTAAAATGTATGTTATGCTTTTGCCTTAAATTGTTGAAAGTTTACTAGTATTTGTTTGAAATGGCAATAAATGTTTGGTAAATTGTTAAAATAGTTTTGAAACTACAGTGTCATGACCATATATTTGAATACCTCACTAGCATAACTAGTGGGAGGAAATAGTTTTGAATTTTGATTCCCTCTCTAACTGAAGTGTTGAGGTGTGTGCTAGTAGAGGAAGAAATTTGAATGGGTACCCATAGTTTGAGCTAGCTAGCCTTGTGATTTCTCATAAGCCTCTGCCTATTGAGACGAGTATTGTTCTGAATGGCATGATATAACTGTGTGTTTTTATGAAATTCGTTTTGAGACTTCCTAAATGAAATTATTTAGACTAAAAGTTTATAAATCATTTTTTGTATCTGTCTTTCATTTTCAGTACTGTATTTGAATAAATGTGATTTGAATTATGCATAAAATGTTATTTTAGTATGTTGTGCACCACTGAGTCATAGTACTCAGTGATGGCTGTTATTGCTGTCGTAGATATAGAGACTACAGGAGCAGCAGAGTGAGCTACTGAGTATTTTGAGCTAGATCCTTGAGGTTTTGGTCGGGTATAATTTTATACCCTATTTGTAATGTTTATATTTGTGTATGTAACCGTATGTACATGTATAAACTAGTCTTGAGCAGTTGTATAGATTTTGTAATAATATTAGTTTGGATTTTTTAATGTAAATTTTGGGATGATGAATGTAAATTGATTTTACTTTAATGAAAAATAAATGAAGTTATTTAGTGTTATATTTTGAAGACAATTGAAATGAGAAATGATGTTGAGTTTGTTGTGCTAGTTGTTGAGTTGATGAAATAAATTATTGGAAGTGTTTTTACAGGTTTTTGAAGAACTGTTTTCTTAAAATACAAACGGAACTCTACTGAAATTTTTCCAAAATTTGTGTAAAAATAAAAATGGACAAAAATTTTAGTTAGCTTTTAAACTTCTATTAAATGTAAGAAAATGCTCATCACTTCCAAAAAGTAAGAAAATGGTTTTTAAAATCCCTTGTAGGGTACTTAATGAGTTATCAGTAGGTGAAGTTCGGTAGTTTATTAGGTATTCTATGGGATCATGTTATGCCTTACAGAGGGGTAAGGTGTGACAGATAATACCTCGATCTCAAGTCAATTTTGGAGAACACAGCTGCACCCTTCAACTGATCAAATAAGTCATCTATATGGAGCAATGGATATCTGTTCTTTATTGTTACCTTATTCAACTGTCTGTAATCGATACACAAATGGAGAGTACCATCTTTCTTCTTAACAAACAACACTGGCACTCCCCAAGATGACACACTAGGGCGAATGAAGCCCTTATCAAGCAACTTTTACAACTGCACCTTCAACTCCTTTAGTTCAGTAGGTGCCATTCTGTACGAAGTAATAGAGATTGGGTCCACACCAGGCATAACCTCTATTTCAAACTGCACCTCCCTTTCTGGAGGTAATCCTGGCAATTCTTCAGGAAACACATCTGAAAAATCATATACTATAGGAATGTCTCTCAATGCTAGACTCCCTACTTGGGCGTCTATCACATGGGCCAAGTAAGCTTC
The DNA here is from genome assembly GCF_030052815.1 of Hevea brasiliensis. NCBI lineage: Eukaryota > Viridiplantae > Streptophyta > Magnoliopsida > Malpighiales > Euphorbiaceae > Hevea > Hevea brasiliensis. Next base: position 33,670,275 of record NC_079495.1, on the reverse strand, counting down.
ACACCCTTTTCAGATCATTTTTCTAGCAAGTGCAGCAGAAATAAGGTTTAATGGCAATAACTGCCTCTTCCCATGTATAACCAAATATCATATTGAGGGAGACCAAAGGTGACTGTCTTCAATCTACAGTCGATCATTGCATGATGCCTGGCTAACCAATCCATGCCCAAGATAATATCATAATCTCTGAAGGGCATTTGAATCAAGTTGGATACGAAGGTGTGTCCTTGGATTACCAAAGGACAATCTTTATACATTCTGTTGACCCTAACCTCTTGTCCTAATGGACTAGTTACTAACACCTCAAAATCCATTTTCATACAAGTAATAGAAATATAACCAATGATGTTGGCACTAACATAAGAATGTGTAGACCCCTGGTCAAACAACACAAACACATCTTGGTTAAAGATAGAAAATGTAACAGCCACAATATCATATGTTTCTACCTCTTCTCTCTACCACATAGTATATACTCTGGCTGGAGCATTACCCTACTCTGACTGATTAACGGTGCCCTGACTGCCTGAGGTACTGCCCCTACCTCTGCCTCTGCCTCTGCCTCTACTAGCTGGTTGTGAACCTCTGGTGGCAAAACTCTGAACAGATCCTTCTGTTATGGTAGTAGGTGGCCCAGATCTGCGGGGACTGGTGCAATCCTTCGCAAAATGTCCCTTACCACCGCAGTTATAACAAGCACCGATAGTCTTATAGCATACCCCCCCATGGTTCCTACCACAAGTCTCACAGGGACGGGGAGGAAAGGAACTTATGGTCGCCTGCTGACCAGATGTAGGTGGTCTCTGTCCCGAAAATCTCCCTCTACCAGATTTTCTACTACTCTGTCCCCAGAAGTTTTTCCTCTTTCCAGTATTACCACTAGAACTCTGATCCACTAACTTTCCACTCTTCTCTTTTTTTGTCTTTTCTTTCTCGGGTGCCCCTTCTAATTCTATCCTTTCTAACTCTAGGGCTTGAGATATTAGTTCAAAAAAATTGTTATGTCAGAACCCAACCACTTGCATTCTTAAACTGGGCTTCAACCCGGCCTCAAACATTTTACACTGGTCTCTACTGGTGGTGAGTAAGCTCTCAGCATAATGGCTAAGACGGGAGAATTCCCTTTCATACTCTGCCACTGTTCTGTTCCTCTGTTTCAAACTTAAGAATTCCTGCAGCTTCATATCCACATAAGTATTTGGGATGTATTTCTGTCTAAACTCTCTGAGGAAGTTATCCCATGTCAATACCGGGGGTTCCACCAAACTATGGGGGATGGTCTTCCACCAATCATATGCATCCCTCTGTAGTAATGAAACTGAATATTCAAATTTCAACTCCTCTGTGAAATGCAGTTTCTTGAACACTCTTTCCATTCTTTCCAACCATTGTTCTGCTTCCAACGGGTCCACTGTACCTTTGAATTAAGTAGCACCATACTTGATCAACTTATCATACTGTCTGGCTAGAGATTGTGGTTGCACTACCGGCGCTTGAATTGGGGCTTGAGTTGGCATGTTCCCAGCTATTTGTTGGAATAAAGTAGCCATCTTCTGAGTGAACTGAGCAGGAAACTGCGACATGGGTGGAGCTGGTGCAACTGACCCACTCTCATTCTGAAGGGGCTTCCCCCTGTGCCTCAGCTTCGACTGATTGCTCAACTGAGCGATCTTCTTCTTCCATAGTCAGTTAGAGGGTATTCTATCTCTTGAACAAACAACATAAGGAGATTTCCCTCCGTCAGTTCATATTCATAATGTAATGCACCATATGTATTAAATAATGGCATTGAGCAGTTGTACTTATCAAAGAAAATATTCAAATTCCCAGTTCAAAACATGCTTTGAAAACTAGCTTTGATACCACTAAAACATGTCACACCATACCCCTCCATAAGGCATGACATGATCTCATAGCATACCTAATGAATTACTGGACTTCGCCTACCAATAATCCATTAAATATACTACTAGGGATTTTAAACCAATTTCCATTTCTTTTTAAAGTGGTGGGTACTTTTGCACAGGTATTAAAAACCTTTAATTGAAGTTAAGTCATAAATTAAATTTTTAATTAATTTAAAATCTCTGCAAATTTTACAGAAAATTCAGCAAAGTGCCATCTATAATTTGAGAAAATAGTTCTTCAGAAACCTGTGAAAAACACTCCCAATATACATTTAAATCCCAAACTCCAATAATCTCGTCACAATCCATTCTCAACTCAGCACAATTTCAAGCAATTCATAAAAAAATATTTCAAAATAAACTGAGTATTTCATTACATAGAATAAGAGGTTTATATTACAACACTTACACAAATAAAAAATAAATTACAAAATTTATTATACCAAGTCTAATGCACACACTTACAGTTACATATACATTAAAATAAAATTTACAAGGGTATAATCTATATACCCGTTAAAAATTCAAAATGCTGGTCACTTCAAGTGGCAAGCAGCCTACTTTACTGCTTTATCTTCCTCTCCACCTGCGACAGCAATAAAAAGCTATCGCTGAGCCAAAGACTCAGTGGTGCACAACTTAAAGAAAATAATAATTTACATAACAATTAATCACAATTTTTCCAAGGTAAATCAATTCGAATATTAACACATGCAGAATCATGCTTTATTTTTAAAGCTAAATTTTTTTTTAAATAAACCAAATTTCATTCCATGATCACAAAATAATTTTTTTGAAAAGTCACACAACTTAATCATGACTCCAATATCCAATTCATCCCACTAGCCAAAGGCTAATGAGGAATACCAAGGCTAGCTAGCACAATATATGAGTACTCATTCAATTTGTTGTCAATTGGCACACACCTCAACACTTCAGCCAGAGAGGGAATACAAAACCAATTCGTCCCACTAAGCAAGCTAGTGAGGAATTTAAACATATAGTCATGACAAATGTGGTTTCAAACTATTTTAACAATTTTCCAAACCTCAAATGATCCATCAATTCACATTCAAATAATTTCCCACAATTTAGGCTAATACACAAAATTAAGGCCATAAATTCATTCCACAACTTTTTCAATTCAAAAATTAAATTTGAAAATCAAAAGAAATTTAGTTATTGTGCACAAACCTCTAATGAGTCACCTCTTTGCCTTGACTCACTATTTCCTTATTCTTCTTTGTGTCTTTTTCTACTGAAACATACTATTAAAGTGTTTCAATACTCATTCAACTTATTTCTAATAAGTAATTCAATAATTAAATTTGTGTAGACTTAATCTACCCAATCAAACTTATAAAATTTGAGTCTTTTGCAATTGGTATATTTATGGTTACTATTCACCTCACTATTCATTTTAAAATGTTGACTTTTTCATAATTAATAAGTATGTTTGTTCTAATTACACCCATTTACCACATTTTGGGTTACAATTGTAGTGACATTGATTGCCAATTGAAATTCCAAACTCCCTAAGTGAAATTCCAAATTTTCAATTTTGAGTCACTTGGTTCTACTATTCCATTGAACCTTCTACAGTTGAAATTTGGCCAACTTTCCTTCATCAAAGTTGTTTCTTTATATCTTAGCTTTAATTCCCTTTTTGAATGACTGCATTTGGAGTTTTGTAGCTCAAGTTATACTATTTTTACTAAGGCTGGCCGGATTGGTCGGATTCGAGAATTCTGGGCAATGTAGGGTTCTGGTAGTTTTGGTGAGCCAAATTTGGTTGGCAATTTGACTAGGTTATGGTCAGAATATGGGTTTCTGTTCTTCATGAAAGTTATTCTACTATGTCTAAGCTTTCCAATGGTATAAAAATTAGGTCATTTGGACCTTTCTACACCAAGTTATGATCATTTGAATAAATATTATTCATATGGTCAGTTTTGTCCAGTGGCAAGGTACCTGATCCAGATATAACCAAATTTTACACCAACTTGTGGTCATTTTTAGGGCAAGGTTTCTACATGAAAATTGTTGCTTTGGGTCTTAATTTTCATCTCTAATTGGTCTCACACCAATTGGAGTAACAGAATTTCAATTATGGCCATTTGAGTGGACCATGGTCAGGCTGTCCAGAATTGGACATTACACATTCACAATTCAATTTCAATTTCAATCATTCAATCACACTCCAAATCACACAAATTGACCAATTTAAGCATCAATTAGGTCAATTGGCATCAATTCACTAAATCCCCAAAATTTCCCCAAATTTTCAATTATCAAGAATCCTAATTATGTATTTGTCATAATTCATAAAATTCAAATGCATAAATCATCTCTACCTACTCAATTGAGCTAGCCTACACCTTTAATTCAATCAAAGTCTCTCAAACCCTACTCAACCTCAAGCTAGCCGAAATCCATGGGGTCCCATATAGACATGATTTTTTTCATGTTTTCCAAACAATTCTCACTCAATTATATGTCCAAGGATGAATTTAAAGAGAAAATAGAAAGAATCTTCACTAACCTTATGTGTAGCTTTTTCCTCTTCAATTTTCCACTGCTTCCTTGAATTTTTCTTTCTCCAATCTTCTTACCAAGACTCAAACACAAATTTTTCTTAAGGGGTTTGTGGGATTTATGGCTAAAATTAGGGTTACCAAAGCTTAACTTTGGCTTTAATGGAGGAAAGAAGAAATGAAAGTGAGAGAGAGGAGAGAGAAGACAATCGGCCAAGGGGAAGAAGAAAGTGGGAAATGAAATTTTTTTTAAAATTTGTCTTTTTATTGTGTTAATTATCCACAAATTTCATAATTTAAAAATTATAATTTATTGTGTCATGCTTGTGCAATGGATGATGTCATAAAGCTTTTTAAATTTTTGATTTTTCATTTCTTTTTCCTTTTCTTTCCCTTCACCTCTTCAATTTGAATCTATTTTTCAAAATTTTAATTTCCCACATTTTATTGGACATTTAGGCCAAGAGTCACCTCTAAGGGTGAATTGACCAAATCGCCCCTCACCAGTCTGATCCGTTTTTCCAATAGCATTAAATTGCTTAAGGAACTCTGATTCAATTATTTAAGCTGGTAATCTATTCTTTTCTATGGTTTTTACATTTTCACTAGCTTCACAATAATTCTTTGGCTTGGGTTGCCATAAGGTCCCATTCGAAAATAGGGCAATGACTGACCTCACAGTCACTTTTCGGTTCAGTCACCCATCGCTGTGGCCTCGGCTCATTTAACGTATTATGCCTTGTTTTCTTAATTTCTATTTTACCTTCATGTTATTATTATTAATTTTTGTTTGTGGCTTTTCTAGATGAATTAAATATGGTTCTAAGCCCTTTGACTGTCTGGATTGACACTGGTCACCGGAATAGTGGATTGTATAGACTACTTAGTACAGGGGTGTTACATTTCAGGCAAAAGTTAGGGCACAAAAAATTGTGTTCATGGAAGAGAAATGAGTCAAGGCAAAAACCATGGAGGGAGAGAAGAAAAACAAAAATCAGAGAGAAATTGTATTGTGACCTTAAGGAAGTTTTTTTTGGTGAATAGTTGTCCTAAAAAATTTTGAGGTTACAAGAAAGTTTTTGCAAAAAAGAGGTCCCTCAAAGGATTAATTTTTTTTAGAATCTCTAGCAAAATTAGCATGCCTATGATAGGAAGTAGCATACAAGAAGTACAAAAATCAGAAAGAGTTTTGAGACCCAGTCATCCCAAATTTTTCAAATAATGAATTAGATGTTTTTTGGTAAGTCCTTAGACATTGTTTAGGGCGCAGGACATAGTTGTGCAAGGCGTAGAAGAACATGTATCAACATGTCACCTATAGGTGTGTAAGGCGTAGAAGAACATGCATCAGCGCAGTTTCAAGTGTCAAACTATGAGAGGGTCTGATTCTTCCACAGGATAGTGAGGCGGATACGTAGGTAGTTTAGAACTGAGGTCCTAAATATGAACCCACAACATTTCATGACAGATATTTTTTGGTAAGTCCTTAGACGTTGTTTAGAGCATATGGCATATTGTGTAAGGCATAGAAGAACACGCATCAACATATCACCTGTAGGTGTGTAAGGAGTAGAAGAATATGCATCACCACAGTTTCAAGTGTCGAAATACGAATGGGTCTGATTCTTCCTCAGGATAGCAAGGAGGATACGTAGGCAGTTTGTAACACCCCTATGTTCGATAGTGCGTTCTACTGTTCCGGTGATCAGTGTCTGTCCGGACAGCTAGAATGCCTAGAACTACATTTAAATGTTAGTGAGGAGACATAAAATAATGAAATACAAGAAAAGAAAATACAAGAAAAACAAAGAAAAAATAACAGCAATGAAATGTAACCAAGTTAAACGAGCCGAGAACCATAACGATGGGTGACCGCACCGGGAAGTTGCGGCGTGGACCGTTGACTAGTCCTGAACCACGGGGAACCCTGAAAAATATTTTTGAGACTTAAATGAACGTTTATTGAAGTATAAATGTCATTATAAATATCAAGAAAAAATTAATTAATTAGTTCAAAGAAAAATGAGAAATCAAGAAAACGACAAAACTCGGTGTTACCGAAAAATCAGGAATGCAACCCAAATAGGGGCATTGTGGTTATTTGACACCCTGAGATGCCTTTTGACCTAAATTTCCATTAAAAATAAATGATGTTACACTTGGAAAATATCATGAAAAATTAAAATGTTGGTACATAATCTAAATAGTAAAAGATAGGAGGAAAATGTAGGAAATTGGAAACTTTGGAACAAACAAACCTTATAATTGATTTTAGTGCTCCACTAACATCTTCAAAGTGGACATTTAATCAGCATATGGGTAGAAGATTCTATCATCTTCAACCTTGGGACATCCAGCCGAAACACCTTGGGAGAAAACTCCATGGCCGATTGAGTGAGAGCTCCATGCAACCTTGGTTAAGTCACTTTTTCCACTAGGTTCCTTCATTAACTTTGCTCCTACCCTTGCAAGGAAGAGTTTGATAGCTATTTTAAGAATCTTAGTGAGGTTTTGATCAAGGTTCAAAAGTGGTAAGTGAGTGTTTTTAATTCTTGTTTCATTAAAAGTGTAACCAAGGTTGTGGGTAGTTGATTTATGGAAGAATTTTTGATGTTGATGATTGAATGGTGATACACCATTTTGGCAGCCATGGAAACTCACTATTGTAGCTTGTTTTTACTTGTTTAAGATGTTGGTATAAGTGTTTGTGTATATGGAAATAATTTGGATAATGTATACTAAGTGTATGTGTGACAGTGCACTTGGTTTTGGAAGCTTGGAAGCTATTTGAAGGAGATGTGCAAATTGGCAACTTTAAAGTGTTGTTTAAAATGTGTTGTTTCATGGTTTGGTTTATTGAATTATGTTGTTATTGATGGCAGCATGTATATGTGTATAATAGTTTGGAATTAAGTATGTAAATAGGGTATGTTCATGTGGTTAAATGGTATAAATGGACTTTGCAAAATTCTGTGTTATAGTGTGCATATTGAGAATGGTTACAAGCTATCCAAAATGATCAAAATGTGTTGTTAAATGTATTAATGGTAAGGTGCAAACTAGAATTGGCATGAAGGAAGTAATTTGGTGAGTGTTGAATATGTAATTGGTAAGTGATGAGGAGTGTGTAGTAGGGCAGTGTATGTTTTGGCTTAGAACCTTAAGTGTGTGACTCTAATTGGTATGAGACTAATTGGAGGTGAAACTAGGCACAAAAAGTGCCAACTTTCATTGTAGGAAGCTTACCTAAATTCTTCCTAGTAGGTGACTTGAAAAATGACCAAATCCGAATTAGTGACTTGGAAGCCTGAAAATTGACCATTTGGACAGTAGTTAGTTTTTTTACCATAACTTACTCAAAACAGGTCCAAATGATCTGAAATTTTTACCATGAATAGCTTAGATATAGATTTACAATTTTTATGAAGACACCGAAGCCAGAAATGGTCAGAACCAAGCCAAATAGCTTGCACAAGTTCAAGTACCAAAACTGGCCGAACCAAAAGTGACCTAAAAATGACCTAAGCCTACCATTTTAGTGCATTCTGTCCAGCATTGGTAAATTGACCATATCTTGGTCTACACAACTCAGAATGACCTGAAATTTTGCCCTACGTGCAATAAGATATAGACCTACAAGTTTGTAGTTTTGACTAAAACCTGAAAACTGAGGGAACTAGGTCGTCCGGCTAGGTCAAAATAGTACACCGAAATTTGGTAAATTGCAATAAAAGGCAATACACTTGGAAATGAATTTGGTAACATATACCAACACTAAAGGGCTATAAAATGTGACATATTAGTAACATTAAACCTAATTCACTTAGAGTGCATCGAGGGTCAACATTTTAGGTTGACTAAGGAAAATAATAGAATTCAATAAATTAATTATTAAGCCTTATTATTAGAGACAGTTTAAATGAGTACTGAAACATTTCAAATTGTGTGTTTCAGTTAGCAAAGACTCAGGGAAGGGGAAGGAAACACTGAGTCAGGGCCAAAAGACATTTATCAGAGGTTTGTGCACAATAGTTATTTTTTTTGAATTTTTCAATTGAAAAAAATATGACAATTTGTCTGTTATTGTTTAAATTGTGGAAAATTGTTTGAATAGATATTTGATGGATACTTATTGCTTGAAAAACATTGTAAATGGTTTGAAACCACAGCTATCATATATATTGATTGAATTCCTCGCTAGCTTATCTAGTGGGATGAATTGACTTTAAATTTCCTCTCTGGCTGAAGTGTTGAGGTGCGTGCCTATTGAGGATGAATAGAATGAGTACTCATATTATTGCTAGCTAGCTATGTTATTCCTCACTAGCCATCGGCTTTTGGGACCAATTGAACTTTAGAACATGATTAAGCTGTGTGTGTAATTTATTGATATTTATTGTGATATTGTGAAGTGGAGTTTAAATTCTTTATGACATTCACTGTCTTTGAATTTAAGTATGGTTTTAAGTACCCACTATTTATACGACTTATGATTTATGATTTAAAGTTGCATTTTGTGTTGTTAAGAAGCACCACTAAGATAGCTCTTTTTCATTTCATCCAGCAGATGACAGATGAGATGATGTGCAACAGAGGCTGCTAGTGCTACATTGAGAGTTCATTCAGTATATTATTATATATATTATTTTTTTTTTTTGTGTTGTATGTGTGTGTATGTATATATATATATTGTTGTTGTTGTTTTTGTTGTAAAAAAAAAAATTAAAAAAAGTTGTAAACTAAAAAAAATAAAAATTATTATGGCTTGTAAATATTGTGATATATTTCTTTTATCTCAGCTTTTGAAAACACTAGAAAATTGTTGTGGATTTGAGTTAACAAATGTTGAGAAACTTGTTGTGTTGATTGGATATTGGAGTTTGGGGATTGAACAAAATATTGGAAGTGCTTTTTACAGGTTTTTGAAGAACTGTTTTATTCAAAATACAGATGGTACTTTGCCAAAATTTTTACAAAAATTATTAATACTTCAAATATGTTATCTGGTTTCACTTCAGTTAAAAAAAAAAAAATTTTAACACCTGTAAATAGTGCTCACCACTGTAAAAAGAAGTAAGAAAAGGTTTAAAATCCCTTGTAGTGTATTTAATGGGTTATCAATAGACGAAGTTTGGTAATTCATTAGGTATACTACGGGATCATGTTATGCCTTACAGAGGGGTAGGGTGTGACATGTTTTAGTGGTATCAGAGCTAGTTTTTAAATTATGTTTTCATCTGTAATTTGAATATTCTTTCTTCATAGTACAACTGCTCAATGTCATTGTTTGATACATACAGTACATTACATTATAAATATGCACTAACGGGAGGAAATCTCCTTGTGTTATTTGTTCAGGAGGTCTAAGATCCTCAAATTGACTATGGAAGAAGGGGATCATTCAGTCGATCAATCTATAGAGGCTGAGGTACAAGGGGATGCCCCAGCCCTACACAATGTCAGTGGATCAGCTGCACCAACCCTCGATCGTAGTTCCTCTCGGCTTGCTCAGCAGATGGCTGCAATGTTCCAACAGATGGCTGGTAACATGCCTACTCAAGTCCCACTACAGAGACCAGTGGTACAACCACAGTCTTCAGCTAGGCAGTATGAAAAGCTGATTAAATATGGGGCTACTGAGTTCAAGGGGACAGTAGAACCTCTAAAGGCAGAACAATAGTTAGAAAGAATGGATAGGGTGTTTAAGAAACTACACTGTACAGAAGAGCTCAAATTTGAGTATTCAGTGTCACTACTATAGGGAGATGCATATGACTGGTGGAAAACCATTCCCCATAGTCTGGTAGAACCTTCAGTGCTAACATGGAATGATTTTCTATGGGAGTTCAGACAAAAATATGTCCCTAATGCTTATGTGGACCAGAAGCTGCAAGAGTTCCTAAGTCTGAAATAGGGGAGTAGATCGGTGGTTGAATATGAAAGGGAATTTTCCCACCTGAGCCATTATGCAGTAAGTCTACTTTCTACCAGTAGGGAGAGATGTAAGAGGTTTGAAACCGGCTTAAAGCCTAGTATCAAATTACAAGTTGTCAGATTCAAACATACTAACTTCTCTGAGCTTATTTCTCAAGCACTGGAATTAGAGAGAATTGAGTCAGAAGCGGCCCCAGAGAAAAAAAAATCAGAGAAGACAGAAAAAGAGGAAAAGTCAGTAGAACAGAGTTTTAGTGGTCCTACTGGAAAGAGGAAGAACTTTGGGGGACACAACAGAGGTGGTAAAAAGTTTGGTATGGAAGGTTTTCGAGACAGAAACCTCCTCTATCTAATCAGCAGAGTACCAGAAGTTCCTACCCTCCCCGCCAATGTGAAACTTATGGAAGAAATCATGGTGGGGTGTTCTACAAGGCCATATGAGCCTATTATGACTGTGGAGGTACAGGGCACTTTGCCAAAGACTGCATTAGTACTCGTAGAGTTGGACCACCTCCTACTACTGCTGAAGGGTCAGTTCAGAATCCTATCACCAGAGGTTCACAACCACCTAGCAGAGGTAGAGGTAGGGGTAGAGGTAGTCTAGCAGGCAGCCAAGGCATAGTGAATCAGTTAGAGCAAGAGTGCATCAGTCAGAGTCTACGTAATGAGATAGAGAGAAGAGGCTGAGACATCTGATATTGTGGCTGGTACCTTCTCAACTTTTAATCAAGATGTGTTTGTATTATTTGATCCGGGTTCTACCCATTCTTATGTGAGTGCTAACATCATTGATTGCATTGCTGTTCCATGTACAAAAATGGACTTTGAGGTGCTAGTAACAAGTCCGTTAGGACAAGAGATCAGGGTTAATAAAATGTATAGGGATTGTCCTTTGGTGATCCAAGGACACCCTTTTCTGTCTGATCTCATTGAAATGCCCTTCAGAAATTATGATATCATCTTGGGCATGGATTGGTTAGCCAGGCATCATGCCATGATTGACTATAGACTGAAAACAGTCACTTTTGGTCTCCCTCAGTACAGTGATGTGGTAATACATGGGGAGAAGCAGCTATTGCCATCAAACATTATTTTGGCTGCACTAGCCAAAAAAATGATCAGAAAGGGGTGTGAAGCATACTTGGAACATGTGGTAGACACCCAAGTGGGGAGTCCAGCATTGAGGTCCCTACAATATATGACTTTCCAGATGTGTTTCCTAATTAATTGCTGGGATTACCTCCAGAAAGAGAGGTGCAGCTTGAAATTAATGTTATGCCTGGTGTGGATCCAATCTCCATAACAACATATAGAATGGAACCAGCAGAGTTGAAGGAGTTGAAGGTATAGTTGCAAGAATTACTTGAAAAGGGCTTCATCCGCCCTAGTGTGTCACCTTGGGCAGCGCTAGTATTGTTTGTTAAGAAGAAAGATGGCACTCTCCGCTTATGTATTGACTACCGGCAGTTGAATAAGGTGACAATAAAAAACAGATATCCATTGCCTCGCGTTGATGATTTATTTGATCAGTTGAAGGGTGCAGCTGTATTCTCCAAAATTGATTTGCGATCTGCTTATTATCAGTTGAAAATGCAAGAGCAAAGTATTCCAAAAACTTCTTTTAGAACTCGATATGGCCACTATGAGTTTCTGGTAATGCCATTCGGGTTAACTAATGCTCCAGCTACTTTTATGGATCTGATGAACACTATCTTCAGACCATATCTCGACCAGTTTGTGGTAGTGTTTATTGATGATATTTTGATATATTCGAGGAATGCAGAGGAGCATGACAGACATCTGCGAATTACACTGCAGACTTTGAGGGAGAAACAGCTATACGCCAAATTGTCGAAATGTGAATTTTGGCTGAAAGAAATCTCCTTCTTGGGACATGTTGTGTCAGCTGAAGGGATCAATGTAGATTCCAGCAAGGTAGAAGCTATCCTTAATTGGAAGCCGCCTAGGAATATCATAGAAATTCACAGTTTTCTTGGTTTAACTGGATATTACCGCCGGTTTGTGAAAGGGTTTTCTATGTTAGCTTCTCCACTGACCAAGCTACTTCGGAAAGATGTAAAATTTTAGTGGACAAATAAATGTTAGTAGAGTTTTGATGAGTTGAAGAGGTGTTTGACTGAAGCTCCAGTCCTTACTTTACCTACTCCGGGTAAAGAATACACAGTTTATAGTGATGCTTCTGTACTGATGCAAGATCGGAATGTCATTGCTTATGCATCACGCCAGCTGAAACCGCATGAGAGGAACTACCCAACACATGATTTGGAACTTACAACTATTGTTTTTGCTTTGAAGATCTGGAAACACTAGTTGTATGGAGAGAAATGCTACATTTACACAGATCACAAAAGCTTGAAGTACTTGGACACCCAGAAGGAATTGAATTTGAGGCAGAGGATATGGTTAGAACTGATTAAAGACTTTGATTGTTTAATAGACTATAAGCCAGGGAAAACAAATGTGGTGACTGACGCCTTTAGTCGCAAGACTATAGCAAGTCTCAGAGTTTCTCCTTTGTCCATGGTACATGAATTGAAAGCACAGCATGCCAGTTTGGAAATTGATGATGAGGGATAGACAATAGTTGCATGGCATGTACAGCCAGTGTTGATTGATCAGATCAGAATGGCTGCTCAGAGTGATAAAAAATATCAGAAGCTACTGAAAGAAGTCCAACAAGGAAAAAAAATGGAATTTTCTATGAGAGATGATGGTTTATTGCTACATTAGGGCATAATGTGTGTTCCTAGTGATGTGGAATTGAGACAGATCATTATGAAGGAAGCACATGAGTCTCCTTTTACTATGCTCTTGGTGGAACTAAAATGTACAGAGGGCTGAAAGATTATTACTGGTGGATGGGTATAAAAAGGGATGTGGCTGATTTTGTTTCCAAATGCCTAACTTGTTAGCAAGTGAAGGCAGAACATCAAGCACTAGCAGGTTTGTTACATCCATTACCAGTACTAGAGTGGAAATGGGAATGGCTAACTATGGATTTTGTGATGGGACTTCCAAGGACACAGAATAGTCATGATGCAGTATGGGTTATAGTTGACAGATTAACCAAGTCTGCTCACTTTCTGCCAGTCCGGATGGACTATAGTTTGGAAAGATTGGCCAGATTGTACATAAATGAGATTGTAAAATTGCATGGAGTGCCACTATCGATTGTATCTGACAGAGATCCTAGGTTCACTTCTTGATTCTGGGGTAGTCTTCAGAGAGCCCTATGAACTAGATTGAACTTCAGTACAGCATTCCACCCACAAACAGATGGCTAGTCTGAGGGGGTAATTCAGATATTGGAGGATATGCTACGGGCTTGTGTGATTGAGTTTGAAGGTAATTGGGATATACACTTGCCTTTGATGGAGTTTGCTTATAACAACAGCTACCAATCAAGCATTGGGATGCCTCCATATGAAGCTTTGTATGGCAAGAAGTGCAGAACTCCCCTATGTTGGGATGAAGTAGGTGAAAGAAAGATGATTGGGCCAGAATTTATTCAGTAGATAGAGGAAAAGATCAGATTGATCAGAGATCGACTCAAGGCTGCATCAGACCATCAGAAGTCCTATGTTGATCTGAAGAGAAGAGATATTGAATATGCAGTGGGTGATAAGGCATTCCTTAAAGTTTCTCCTTGGAAGAGAATTATGAGATTTGGCAGAAAGGGGAAACTAAGTCCTCGTTTCATCGGACCATATGAGGTTCTGGAAAGAGTGGGTCCTTTGGCATATCAGTTAGCATTACCTCCAGAGCTAGAAAGGATACACAGTGGCTTCCATGTGTCCATGTTAAGGAGGCACAGATCTGACCCATCTCATGTACTATCAGTTGCAGAGATTGAGGTAAATTCAGACCTCTCATATGGGGAAGAACCCATAGAAATTCTAGCATATGAGGTGAAGCAGCTGAGGAATAAACAGATACACCAGGTTAAAGTGCTGTTGAACCATCATTCAGGCTAGGAAGCTACTTGGGAACGTGAAGAGGACATGAGGAGACAGCACCCACAGCTGTTCAGAAACTGATGCTAGGTAAAATTTCTAGACGAAATTTATTTTAAGGGGGAGAGAATTGTAACACCCCTATGTTCGGTAGTGCGTTCTACTGTTCCGGTGATCAGTGTCTGTCCGGACAGCTAGAATACCTAGAACTACATTTAAAAGTTAGTGAGGAGACATAAAATAATGAAATACAAGAAAAGAAAATACAAAAAAAAAACAAAGAAAAAATAATAACAATGAAATGTAACCAAGTTAAACGAGCCGAGAACCATAGCAATGGGTGACCGCACCGGGAAGTTGTGGTGTGGACCGTTGACTAGCCCTGAACCGCGGAGAACCCTGGAAAATATTTTTAAGACTTAAATGAATGTCTATTGAAGTATAAATTTCATTAGAAATATCAAAGAAAAATTAATTAATTAGTACAAAGAAAAAAGAGAAATCGAGAAAATGACAAAACTTGGTGTTACAGAAAAATCAGGAATGCAACCCGAATAGGGGCATTGTGGTCATTTGACACCCCAAGATGCCTTTTCACCTAAATATCTATTAAAAATAAATAATATTACACTTGGAAAATATCATGAAAAATGAAAATGTTGGTACATAATCTAAATAGCAAAAGATAGGAGGAAAATGTGGGAAATTAAAAACTTTGGAACAAACAAACCTTATAATTGATTTTAGTGCTCCACTAACATCTTCAAAGTGGACATTTAATCAGCATATAGGCAGAAGATTCTATCATCTTCAACCTTGGGACATCCAGCCGAAAAACCTTGGGAGAAAACTCCATGGCCGATTGAGTGAGAGCTCCATGCAACCATGGTTAAGTCACTTTTTCCACTAGGTTCCTTCATTAACTTTGCTCCCTTGCAAGGAAGAGTTTGATAGCAATTTTAAGAAGTTTAGTGAGGTTTTGATCAAGGTTCAAAAGTAGTAAGTGAGTGTTTTTAATTCTTGTTTCATTAAAAGTGTAACCAAGATTGTGGGTAGTTGATTTATGGAAGAATTTTTGATGTTGATGATTGAATGATGATACACCATTTTGGCAGCCATGTAAACTCACTATTGCAGCTTGTTTTTACTTATTTATGGTTGTTTAAGATGTTGGTATAAGTGTTTGTGTATATAGAAATAATTTGGATAGTGTATACTAAGTGTATGTGTGACAGTGCACTTGGTTTTGGAAGCTTGGAAGCTATTTGAAGGAGATGTGCAAATCAGCAACTTTAAAGTGTTGTTTAAAATGTGTTGTTTCATGGTTTGGTTTATTGAATTATGTTGTTATTGATGGCAGCATGTATATGTGCATAATGGTTTGAAATTGAGTATGTAAATGGGGTATGTTCATGTGGTTAAATGGTGTAAATGGACTTTTAAAAATTCTGTGTTATAGTGTGCATATTGAGAATGGTTACAAGCTATCCAAAATGATCAAAATGTGTTCTTAAATGTGTTAATGGTAAGGTACAAACCAGAATTGGCATGAAGGAAGTAATTTGGTGAGTGTTGAATATGTAATTGGTAAGTAATGAGGAGTGTTTAGTAGGGCAGTGTATATTTTGGTTTAGATCCTTAAGTGTGTGACTCCAATTGGTATGAGACCAATTGACCAATTGAAGGTGAAACTAGGCACAAAAAGTGCCAACTTTCATTGTAGGAAGCTTACCTAAATTTTGCCTAGAAGGTGACTTGAAAAATGACCAAATCCAGATTAGTTACTTGAAAGCCTGAAAATTGACCATTTGGGCAGTAGTTAGTGTTTTGACCATAACTTACTCAAAACAGGTCCACATGACCTAAAATTTTTACCATGAATAGTTTAGACATAGATCTACAATTTTATGAAGACACCAAAGCATAGAAATGGCCAGAACCAAGCCAAATAGCTTGCACAAGTTCAAGTACCAAAACTGGCCAAGCCAAAAGTGACCTGAAAATGACCCAAGCCTACCATTTTAGTGCATTCTGTCTAGCATTGGTGAATTGACCATATCTTGGTCTACACAACTCAGAATGACCTGAAATTTTGCCCCGCGTGCAATAAGACATAGACCTACAAGTTTGTAGTTTTGACCAAAACCCGAAAGTGGAGGAAACTAGGTCGTCCCGCTAGGTCAAAAAGTACACCAAAATCCAGTAAATTGCAATAAAAGGCAATACACTTGGAAATGAAATTGGTAATATATACCAACACTAAAGGGCTATAAAATGTGACATATTAGTAACATTAAACCTAATTCACTTAGAGTGCATAGAGAGTCAACATTTTAGGTTGACTAAGGAAAATAATAGAATTCAATAAATTAATTATTAAGCCTTATTGTTAGAGACAGTTTAAATAAGTACTGAAACACTTCAAATTGTGTGTTTCAATTAGCAAAGACTCAGGGAAGGGGAAGGAATCACTGAGTCAGGGCCAAGAGACATTTATCAGAGGTTTGTGCACAACAATTATTTCTTTTGAATTTTTCAATTGAAAAAAATTATGACTATTTGTCTGTTATTGTTTAAATTGTGGAAAATTGTTTGAATAGATATTTGATGGATACTTATTGCTTGAAAAATATTGTAAATGGTTTGAAACCACAACTATCATGTATATTGATTGAATTCCTCGCTAGCTTGTCTAGTGGGACGAATTGACTTTGAATTCCCTCTCTTGCTGAAGTGTTGAGGTTTGTGCCTGTTGAGGACAAATAGAATGAGTACTCATATTATTGCTAGCTAGCTATGTTATTCCTCACTAGCCATCGACTTTTGGGACGAATTGAACTTTGGAACATGATTAAGCTGTGTGTGTGATTTATTGATATTTATTGTGGTATTGTGAAGTGGAGTTTAAATTCTTTATGACATTCACTGTCTTTGAATTTAACTATGTTTTTAAGTATCCACTATTTATACGACTTATGATTTATGATTTAAAGTTGCATTTTGTTAATGTTGTGCACCACTGAGACATTGGCTCAGCGATAGCTTTTCATTATTGTCGCAGGTAGACAGACTGACAGGGCAGCAGACTAGGCTGCTAGTGCTACATTGAGAGTTCATCGGGTATATTGAGTATGCCATATTTTGCATTTTGTATTGTAATGTATGTTCACTGTATGTATATATTATTTTTGGTTTTGAACAGTTGTAAATTAAAATTATACATTAAAATTGTACATTAAAGTTGTAAACTAAATTTGTAAATTATTTTGGCTTGTAAATATTGTAATATATTTCTTTTATCTCAGCTTTTGAAAACACTGGAAAATTATTGTGGATTTGAGTTAGCAAATGGTGAGAAACTTGTTGTGTTGATTGGATATTGGAGTTTGGGGATTGAACAAATTATTGAAAGTGCTTTTTACAGGTTTTTGAAGAACTGTTTTATTCAAAATACAGATGGCACTCTGCCAAAATTTTTACAGAAATTATTAATACTTCAAATGTATTATCTGGTTTCACTTCAGTTAAAAAAAATTTTTTTTAACACCTGTAAATAGTGCTCACCACTGTAAAAAGAAGTAAGAAAAGGTTTAAAATCCCTTATAGTGTATTTAATGGGTTATCAGTAGACGAAGTTTGGTAATTCATTAGGTATACTACGAAATCATGTTATGCCTTACAGAGGGGTAGAGTGTGACACAGTTTAGGACTGAGATCCTAAATACGAATCCACAATATTTCAAATCACAGAGTTGCCATTATCATGAGACCGTAACTAGTCTCATGATGCAAAGTGTATCGACAGAGCAAGATGCACTTGATTTTCACGTGATATAGTTATCGCTGTTATGAGACCGTACCTAGTCTCATGACGCAGAGTGTATCGATAGAGCAAGATACACATATTTTTCACATGACACAGTCATCACTGTTATGAGACCGTATCTAGTCTCATAACATAGAGTATGTCGATCAAGCAAGATATACTCGATCCTCATAGCAAATGTTTCACAGGTATTAGGAGATTGAGTTTCACTTTGACGAAACTTGAGCAATGCTTTCGTATTGATTTCAACTTTCGCCAAAGTAGGGGGCAAACTGTAGACCCTTATTTTGTGATGAGTATGTACATTGAAGCTGTGGGAAACCCGATGATGAAAAATTATATGACTGTAAGATGTAATTGGAGGCATGGAGCTGAATTATTAATTATGTGACATGATCTTGAAAAAAAAATAAAATGTTTTTTGGGAAATTAATTTAATTAAATTTAAATAAAATTTTGTTTTGTTTAAATTTAATATGGTTAGTTCTTAAATGGACCTAATTAAGTTTAATTGAGCCCCATAGACCTACAAAAGCCTAGTTAGGAATTTTAAATAGAACCCATTTAATTTATTTTTTAAAAATTAAAATAAGAAAATATCTTTTTCTCTTTCCCTCTCCCATGCAAACTCTCTGTCTCACTTGGCACCACTCTCTTCCTCACTCCCTATTGGTGTTGTGCACTCTCCCTCTCTTCCTATTGGTTTAAACACTTCACCCATATCCCAGTCTCACCCAAATTCTGCAATCCCAGTTGTTTAAATAATATGAACCTTATTACTCTAGGACTCCAAACCCTATCATACCTCTCTCTCAAAATCCTATAAATACCCTACTGGGTAGAGAAGAAAGGAGGAAGAAAAAAAAGAAGAAAAGGAAAAAAAAAAGAGAAAAAAAAAAAGAGGAAAAAAAAGAGAAATATTCAGAAAATTCAGAGCTATTTAGAGATATTTTAGAGTTATAAGAAATTTAGAGATATTCAAAACTCTTTTTATTCTTTCTTGTGAATCTTTTCCAATTGGTTTCGCATTCAAATCTGTTATGGTTGATGAGTTATGAATTTTATAAAAAAGTAGTGCAATTTTGTCACGGGAAAAAGTTATGATTTGTGTAGACCATTCGGCTAGGGTTTTGTTTCGTTTATAAATTTTATGATCATGTATGATGTTTTGGTTGTCTTATGTATTTTTTTTTTCACGATTTTTAGGCATGTCTAACTATTTTTTAAAAATTTGATTTCTTACTACTATCAATCTGCCAAAATCTAAAAATTGTATGTTTATGCAAGTTCTTGGGTGTTATTGGGTTCTAATTGATATTTGATCTATTTTTCAGTGTTCTTTATTTTGTGATTCATTATGAATATGTGCATTAAGGCCGTGGGGAACCCGATGATAAAAAAATTGTATGACTATAAAATGTAATTGGAGGCATGGAGCTGAATTATTAATTCCGTGGCATGATCTTGAAAAAAAAAATAATATATTTTTTTGGGAAATTAATTTAATTAAATTTAAATAAAATTGTTCTTTATTTAAATTTAATATGCGTAGTTCTTAAATGGGCCTAATTAAGTTTAATTGGGCCCCATGAGCCTAAGAAAGCCTAGTTAGAAATTTTAAATAGAACCGATTTAATTTATTTTTTGAAAATTAAAATAAGAAAATATATTTTTCTCTCTCCCTCTTCCACACAAACTCTCTCTCCCACTTGGTCCCACTCTCTTCCTCACTCCCTATTGGTGCAGCCTCCTTTCCTTTTCTTCCTATTGGTTGAAACACCTCACCCAAATTTCAGTCTCACCCAAATTCTGCAACCCTAGTTGTTTAAGTTATCTAAACCTTATCACCTTAGGACTCTAAATCCTATCACACCTCTCTCCCAAAACCCTATAAATATCCTGCAAGGGGTAGAGAGACAAAGGAGGGAGAAAAAAAAAAAGAGATTTAGAAATGTTCAGAAAATTCAGAGCTATTTAAAGATATTTTAGAGCTATAGGAGATTTAGAGAGATATTCAAAACTCTTTTGATTCTTTTCTTTTATTCAAAAAGATTTTCGTACAAGATCTTTCTTGAAGGTTAGTTTCTGTCATTTTGTTTTCAAGATCTATGCCATATAATATTTAATTTTATGCTCCTTGTTTTCTAATTCTATGCTCCTTGTGTAGACATTAGGCTGCGGTTTTGTTTTGGTTTATAAATTTTATGAACTTGTATGATGTTTTGGCTGTCGTATGTAATTTTTTCATGATTTTTAGGCATCCCTTAACTATTTTTCAAAAATCGGATTTGTAGCAACCCTATGTTTATTAGTTCCGTACATTCCACTGTTCCGGTGACCAGTGTCTGCCCAGACAGTTGAGATGTGTAAAACCATATTTAAGTCACCTAGAAAAGCCACAAACAAAAATTAATAATAATTATATGAAGGTAAAACAGAAATCAAGAAAATAAGGCATAATGGGTTAAATGAGCCGAGGCCACAGCGATGGCTAACTGAACCAGGAAGTGACTATGAGGTCAATCGCTACCCTATTTTCGAATGGGACCCTATGCCACCCCAGGCCTAGGGATAATTGCAAAGTTAGTGGAAATGTAAAAATCATAGAAAAGAATTGAGAACAAGTTCAAATAATTAGATCAGCATTCAGGAAGCAATCTAGCATTATTGGTAAAACGAATCAGACCAGTAAGGGGCAATTTGGTCAATTCACCCTTAGAGATGACTTTTGACCTAAATGTCCATTAAAATGTAGGAAATTAAAATTGTGGAAAATCGATTGCAAATGCAGAGGTGTGTGTGGAAGAAAAGAAAAGGAAATAAAAAAAATGAATTATGACATCATCATGCTTAAGTAAGCATGACTCAATTAAAAATTTTAATTTTTAATTATTTAATTATGGGGATAATTACACAAATAAAAAAGACAAAATTTAAAAGAAAAAAAAATTATTTAGCTTTCTTCTTCAAGTGAGCCGACCTCACTTTATCTCTCTCCTTTTCATTTCCTTCATTTCCTCCATGAATGAACATTCCAAGCTCTTCAACCCATTGATCCACCCAAAAATTTCACCCAAAAATTGTAGAAAACTTAGAAATTGATAGTAATTAGAAGGATTGAAGTAAAGAATCGAAGAAATTGAGAGAGGAATTGAAGATTGAAAAAGCCCCAAGTAAGGTAAGTGAATTCAAACCTTTTCTTTTTGTGTAATTAATTGAATTGAAGTTGAAAATAATGAAATTATGTATAAAAACATGAAAATCATGCTTGTGAGGAGAGAAGCAAATTTCTACCAGGCATGGATTTGAGGAGATTTGATGTGTTTTAATCCAATTAAATGTGTATTTAAGCTTAAATGACTAAAGATATGTAATTAGTATATTTGGAATTGCATGAATTGAAGTAATTGGAAGATTAGGGTCCTTGGAGTTTAGGGTTGTGAATGGAAATTGGGGATTTTGGTGAATTAATGCCCAATTGAAATTATTGATGCTTAAATTGGTCAATTGGTGTGTTTATGAGTGTGGTTGAATGCATGGAATGGAATTAAAGTGTGAATGTGGTAATGTCTAATTCTGGACAGCTTGACCTTGGTCCACTCAAATGGCTATAACTGAAATTTTGTTGCTCCAATTGGTGTAAGGTCAATTGGAGATGAAAGATAAGACCCAAAGAAACAATTTTCATGGAGAAACCTTGCCCTAAAACTGACCACAAGTTGGTGTAAAATTTGGTTAAATCCGGATTAGGTACCCTGCCATTGGACAAAACTGATCATATGAACAGTGCATGTTCAAATGGTCATAACTTGGTATAGAAAGGTCCAAATGATTTGTTTTTTATACCATTGGAAAGCTTAGATATAGTAGAAAAACTTTAATTAAGAACACAAACCCAAATTCTAATCATAACCTGGTCAAATTGCCAACCAAACTTAGATCACCAAATCTGCCAGAACCCTAATGTGCCCAGAATTTCTGGGTTTTGACCAATCCAGCTAACCTTATTAAAAATGGTATAACTTGAGCTAAAAAAACTCCAAATGGAGTGATTCAAAAAGGGAATTAAAGCTACGACATTAAGAAACAACTTTGATGAAGAAACCTTGGCCAAATTTCGAATGTAGATAGGTCCAATGGAATAGCAAACCCAAGTGACCAAAACTAAAATTTTGGAATTTCTCTTAGAGAGTTTTGAATTTCAATTGGCAATCAATGCCAACACAATTTTTACCTAAAATGTGGTATGTGGGTGCAACTAGAACTAGTATACCCCTTAAGTATGAAAAAGTCAATATTTTGAAATAAATAGTGAAGTAAATAGTAACCACAAATGCACCAAATGCAAAGGACTCAAATTTTATAAAGCTTATTGGGATAGATTAAGTCTACAAAATTTAATTATTGAATTATTTATTAGAAATGAGTTGAATGAGTAGTGAAACACTTTAAATTGTGTGTTTCAATAGAAAATGAGACCAGGAAAGATAAGGAAAAAGTAAGTCAAGGCAGAGAGGCGACTCATTAGAGGTACTGAAACACATAATTTAATGTGTTTCACTACTCATTCAACTCATTTCTAATAAATAATTCAATAATTAAATTTTGTAGACTTAATCTACCCCAATAAGCTTTATAAAATTTGAGTCCTTTGCATTTTGTGCATTTGTGGTTACTATTCACTTTACTATTTATTTCAAAATGTTGACTTTTTCATACTTAAGGGGTATACTAGTTCTACTTGCACGCACATACCACATTTTGGGTTACAATTGTGTTGGCATTGATTGCCAATTGAAATTCAAATCTCCCTAAGAGAAATTCCAAAATTTCAGTTTTGGTCACTTGGGTTTACTATTCCATTGGACCTATCTACAGTCAACATTTAGCCAACTTCCTTCATCAAAGTTTTTCCTTAATGTCTTAGCTTTAATTCCATTTTTGAATCACTCCATTTGGAGTTTTATAGCTCAAGTTATGCCATTTTTACTAAGGCTGGCCGGATTGGTCAAAACCCAGAAATTCTGGGCACATTAGGGTTCTGGCAGATTTGGTGACCTAAGTTGGTTGGCGATTTGACCAGGTTATGGTCAGAATTTGGGTTTGTATTCTTCATTAAAGTTGTTATACTATGTCTAAGCTTTCTAATGGTATAACAATCAGGTCCTTTGGACCTTTCTACACCAAGTTATGATCATTTGAACATGTACTGTTTATATTATCAGTTTTGTCTAGTGGCAGGGTACCTAATCCGGATTTAACCAAATTTTACACCAATTTGTGGTCAGTTTTAGGGCGAGGTTTCCACATGAAAATTGTTTCTTTGGGTCTTAACTTTCATCTCCAATTGGCCTTACACTAATTGGAGCAATAAAATTTCAGTTATAGCCATTTGAGTGGACCAAGGTCAAGCTGTCCAGAATTGAACATTACCACATTCACACTTCAATTCCATTCCATGCATTCAACCACACTCATAAACACAACAATTGACCAATTTAAGCATCAATAATGTCAATTGGGCATCAATTCACCAAAATCCCCAATTTCCATTTACAACCCTAAGCCCCAAGAGCCCTAATCTTCCAATTACTTTAATTCATGCAATTCCAAATATACTAATTACATATCTTTAGTCATTTAAGCTTAAATACACATTTAATTGGATTAAAACACATCAAATCCCCTCAAATACATGGCTGGCCAAAATTTGCTTCTCCCCCCAGAAGCATGATTTTCATGTTTTTATGCATAATTTCATTATTTTCAACTTCAATTCAATCAATTACACAAAAAGAAAAGGTTTGAATTCACTTACCTTACTTGGGGCTTTTTCAATCTTCAATTTCTCTCCTAATTTCTTTAATTCTTTACTTCAATCCTTCTAATTACTATCAATTTCTAAGTTTTCTACAATTTTTGGGTGAAATTTATGGGTGGATCAATGGGTTGAAGAGCTTGGAATGTTCATTTATGGAGGAAATGAAGGAAATGAAAAGGAGAGAGAGAAAGTGTGGCCGGCTCACTTAAAGAAGAAAGCTAAATAATTTTTTTTTCTTTTGAATTTTGTCTCTTTTATTTGTGTAATTATCCCCATAATTAAATAATTAAAAATTAAAATTTTTAATTGAGTCATGCTTACTTAAGCATGATGATGTCACAATTCATTTTTTGTATTTCCTTTTCTTTTCTTCCACACACACATTTGCATTTGCAATTGATTTTCCACAATTTTAATTTTCTACATTTTAATGGATATTTAGCCCAAAAGTCACCTCTAAGGGTGAATTGACTAAATTGCCTCATACCGGTTTGATCCGTTTTACCAATAACGCTAGATTGCTTCCTGAACCCTGATCTAATTATTTGAACTCGTTCTCAATTCTTTTCTATGGTTTTTACATTTTCACTAGCTTCGCAATTATCCCTAGGCTTGGGGTGCCATAGAGTCCCATTCAAAAATAGGGCAGCGACTAACCTCGCAGTCACTTTCCAATTTGGTCACCCATCTCTGTGGCTTCGGCTCATTTAACCCATTATGCCCTATTTTCTTGATTTCTATTTTACCTTCATATAATTATTAGTAATTTTTGTTTTTGGCTTTTTTAGGTGACTTAAATATTGTTTTACACATCCCAACTGTCTAGTAAAACACTGGTCACCGAATGCTGGAATGTACGATATGAGTGAGGAGACATAAAATAATGAAATACAAGAAAAGAAAATACAAGAAAAATAAAGGAAAAAAATTATTTTTAATACTTAAATAGAAAACAATTGAAGTATAAATACAAATAGAAATATGAAAGAAAAATTAATTAATTAGTACAAAGAAAAGTGAGAAATCATTGTGGGCATTTGACATCCCAAGTTGTCTTTTGACCTAAATGTCCATTGAAAATACATGATATTATATTTGGAAAATATCATGAAAAATTTAATTAGTGGTACCTAATGTAAATAGCAAAAATGGGATTCAAATTGAGTAATTAACACATTTAAACATATAATATCATTATTTATGGTGGGTGGAGCACTATGGGGTTAAACAACCATTAAATGGGCAGGTGTAAATCCACTAACAAATCTGTAAACTCATCTTCAACCTTCATTCCCTTCCATTGCCGAAGTGAAGATTTCTCCCAAAGAAACTCCATGATGCATGGAGCTCAAGTTCTCCATGATCAAGCCTTGATTTCTTGCAAGTGTCTTCATGAAAATGATCCTCACACCATGGGCAGTAGATAGGCAGAAAGAAATGAAAGTTTTTGAAGAATTTCCAAAGTGGTAAGTTTGAGTTTTTTATTATTGTTTTATTAAAGTTTATAAGGATGTTATGAGTACTTGATTTATGGAGAAATTTTTGAGGTTTGATGTTTAAAGGGGATGTGTACTTTTGGTAGCCATGGAAACACTTTAAGGACAGCTTATTCTTGCTTCTAAATGGTAGATTAAAGGATTGATTAAATGTATATGTGTGTAGGAAATTATTTGGGTGATGTATACTTAGTATATGTGGATGTGTATTTGAAATTTGAAGCTTGGGAATTAATGGAATGTAATGCATGAATTGGCAGCCTGGTTGGGTGAACCAGAAAGATGTTATTTCATGTTTGGATGATGGAATATTAATGTTGAATTGTGTTAGTTGTGATGGCAGTTTGGGTATATGTGTGATGGTGTGAAGTTGGACATGTAAATGAGCATGAATAGGTAGTTAAATTGTTGTAATTGAATTTGACAAATTCTGCACTTAATGGTGTATGTTGAATGTGATTATAAGCTGCCAAAATGATCAATAATATGTTGTGAATTATGTTTAGGTTATGGTACAACCAAAATTGGCTTGAATGTTGAGTTTGGGAGTGTTAAAAGTGATCCTTAATGTGTATGAAGGAAATGCAGTGTTTTGGGCCTAGAACTTTGTGTGTGGCTCCAATTGGTATGAGACCAATAAATAAGGCCTGAAAATTGACCATTTGGGCAGCAGTTAGTGTTTAGGCCATAACTTACTCAAAACAGGTCCAATTGACCTGAAATGTTGACCATGAATAGTTAATACCCATATCTACAAGTCTTATGAATACACCAAAATTGACCTAAAGTGACCTAAAGTGACCAATTTTGATGCATTTTGACCAGCAATAGTAAAATGACCATAACTTGGTCTACATAACTCAGAATGACCAATAAGACATAAATCTACAAGTTTGTAGTTTTGAAAAACCCAAAACCAAGGGAACTAGGAAAATGCAAAATACATGGAAATGAATTTGGTAACATGTACCAACCCTAAAAGACTATCGAATGTGACATATTAGTAACATTAAAACCTAATTTACCTAGAATGCATCAAGGGTCAACATATTAGGTTGACTAAGCAAATAGTAGAATTGAATTAATTTTAAATAAGTACTAAAACACTTCAAATTGACAATAAGTATTTCTTATGAATTTTTCAATTGAAATAAATTACGATTATTTATATGTTATTGTTTTAAATTGTGTTTGTGCACAATAAGTATTTCTTTTGAATTTTTCAATTGAAATAAATTACGATTATTTATATATTATTGTTTTAAATTGTGTTTGTGCACAATAAGTATTTCTTTTGAATTTTTCAATTGAAATAAATTATGATTATTTGTATGTCTTTGTTTTAAATTATGTTTGTGCACAATAATTTTGATTTCTCATTTTCTACTTAAAAATTTAATTGAACATTATAGTTTTAAATTGTATCACTAGCAAATTTATTTGGAGAAATGAATTATGAATAATTTTTTATTGCTTTGATTTTGGGAATATTGTTTGGAAATTATTGTGTTGCCAACTTTGCAAATAGAAATTTTAAGATAAAATGTGATTTATGGTTTGTATGAAATATTATGATTTGAAATTGTTTTGATTCACTCCTCCATTTATGGGGTGAGTGTGATTATGTTCTTCCGGTGAGTGTGGATGAGTACTCATTATTAATTGATTTGATATGGGGGGTGGTGTGTGTGTGTCGTGTGTGTACACACGGGCATGTGTGGAAAAATTGTGTCATGGCCTAAATTGTGTTATTGATGGGCAAAATTGTATTATATTTGATCAAATTGTGATATTGATTTATTTGATCAATTATTTGATCAAATTGTGTTATTAATTTATTTGATCAAATTTATGTTATATGAACTTTATAAATTGTGAAATGGAATTGTGAACTATTTGATTTGTGAATTGTCAATAAAAGATTTATGATCGCATTTCAAATTGTTATTGTGAAGTAAGATAAGTTTTAAAATCCCTTATAGTGTATTTAATATGGAACTAATAAACATAGGTGTGTTACAATTCTCCCCCCCTTAAAATAAATTTTGTCTCGAAATTTTACCTGGTGTTAGTCTCCAAACAGCTATGGGTGCTGCCTCCTCATGTCCTTCTCACGTTCCCAAGTAGCCTCCTGTCATGAATGATGGTTCCACAACACCTTAACCAATGGTATCTACTTGTTGCTTAGCTGCTTCACCTCATATGCCAGATCTCTATGGGTTCTTCCTCATAAATGAGGTCTGGATTTACTTCAATTTCCTCTATTGGTAGAACATGCGAGGGGTCTGATATGTACCTCCTCAACATAGACATATGGAAGACATTATGTATCTTTTCTAGCTCTGGAGGTAGTGCCAATCGGTATGCCAGAGGGCCCACTTTTTCCAGCACCTCATACAGCCCAATGAAATAAGGACTTAGCTTCCCCTTTCTAACAAATCTCATAATCCTCTTCCAAGGGGAAACCTTGAGGAATACCGTATCACCCACTGTATATTCAATATCCCTCTTTTTCAAATCAATATAGGATTTTTACCGGTCTGATGCAGCCTTGAGTCGATCTCTGATAAGCTTAATCTTCTCCTCTGTCTGCTGAACAATTTCGGGGCCAATCAACTTCCTTTCACCCACTTCATCCCAACACAAAGGAGTTCTGCACTTCCTGCCATATAGAGCTTCATATGGAGGTATCTCTATGCTTGATTGGTAGCTATTGTTATAGGCAAACTCAATCAAAAGTAAGTGTGTGTCCCAACTACCTTCAAATTGAATCACACAAGCCTGAAGCATATCCTCCAATATCTGAATCACCCTCTCAGACTGGCTGTCTATCTATGGATGGAATGTCGTATGAAGTTCAATCTAGTTCCTAGGGCTTTTTGCAAACTACCTCAGAATCTAGAAGTGAATATTGGATCTCTGTCTGACACAATTGATACCGGCACCCCATGAAGTCTCACTATCTCATCAAGGTACAGTTTAGCCAATCTGTCCAGGCTATAATCCATCCAAACTGGCAGAAAATGAGCAGATTTAGTCAATCTATCCACAATGACCCACACTGTATCATGATTCTCTGTGTTCTCGGAAGTCCCATCACAAAATCCATCATTATTTTTTCCCATTTCCACTCGGGTACTAGCAATGGATGCAGCAAACTAGCTGGCACTTGATGCTCTGCCTTTACTTGCTGATAAGTTAGGCATTTGGCCACATACTTGGCTATATTCTTTTTCATCCCACTCCACCAATAATGTTCTTTTACTATTCTATACATTTTGGTGCCATTAGAGTGCATAGCAAAAGGAGAGTCATGTCCTTCCTTCATAATGATTTGTCTTAATTCCACATCATTAGGAATGCACATTCTACCCTAGTGTAATAGTAAGCCATCATTATTTATAGAAAAATCTGGTTTCTTGTCTTCCTGAGCTTCCTCCACCAGTTTCTGATATTTTTCATCATTTTGTATAGCCATTTTAATCTGATCAATCAACATCGGTTGCACTTGCCAAGTAGCTATCATCTGTCCCTCACCATCAATCTCCAGATATGCATGTAGTGCCCTCAATTCATGCACCATAGACAAAGAAGAAACCCTTAGACTAGCCATAGTCTTGCGACTTAAGGCATTTGCTACCACATTAGCTTTCTCTGGTTGATAGTCTATTAAGCAGTCACAGTCTTTTATCAGTTCTAGCCATCTCCTCTGTCTCAAATTTAGTTCTTTCAGTGTGCCCAAATACTTCAAGCTCTTATGATCTGTGTAGTTGTAGCATTTCTCCCCATACAAATAATATCTCTAGATCTTCAGAGCAAATACAATAGCAGCAAGCTCTAAGTCATGTGTAGGGTAGTTTCTTTCATGGGGTTTCAGCTGACGAGATGCATAAGCAATGACATTTTAGTCTTGCATCAACACACAACCTAGCCCATTATGAGAAGCATTGCTATAAATAGCGTACTCTTTACCAGGAGTAGGTAAAGTTAAGACTGGAGCTTCAGTCAAACATCTCTTCAATTCATCAAAACTCTGCTGACATTTATTAGTCCACTAAAATTTTACATCTTTTCGACTTAGCTTGGTCAGTGGAGATGCCAACATAAAAAATCCCTTAACAAAATGGTGGTAGTATCCAGCTAAACCCAGAAAACTGTGAACTTCTGTAACATTCCTAGGCGGCTTCCAATTGAGGATAGCTTCCACCTTGCTGGGATCTACCTTAATACCCTCAACTGACACAATGTGCCCTAAGAAAGAGATTTCTTCCAGCCAAAATTCACACTTCGATAACTTGGCATATAGCTGTTTCTCCTTTAAAGTCAGTAGCACAATCTGCAGATGTCTATCATGCTCCTCTGCACTCTTCGAATATACCAATATGTCATTAATAAACACAGTAATAAATTGATCTAAATATAGCCTAAAGATAGTGTTCATCAGGTCTGTAAAAGCAGCTGGAGCATTGGTTAACCCGAATGGCATAACCAGAAACTCATAATGGTTATATCGCGCTCTAAAAGCAGTTTTTGGAATACTCTGCTCTTGCACCCTCAACTAATAACACCCCGATCTCAATTCAATTTTGGAGAACACAACTGCACCCTTCAACTGATCAAACAAATCATCTATGCGGGGCAACGGATATCTGTTCTTTATTGTCACCTTATTCAACTGTCTATGGTCAATACACAAACAGAGAGTATCATCTTTCTTCTTAACAAATAACACTGGCGCTCCCCAAGGTGACACATTAGGGCGGATGAAGCCCTTATCAAGCAACTCTTGTAACTACACCTTTAACTCCTTCAATTCAGCAGGTGCCATTCTGTATGGAGTAATAGAGATTGGGTCCACACCAGGCATAACCTCTATTTCAAACTACACCTCTCTTTCCGAAGGTAATCCTGGCAGTTTTTCAGGAAACACATCCAGAAAGTCACATACTGTAGGGATGTCCCTCAATACTGGACTCCCTACTTGGGTGTTTATCACATGGGCAAAGTAAGCTTCACACCCTTTTCGGATCATTTTTCTAGCAAGTACAGCAGAAATAAGGTTTGATGGCAGTAACTGCCTCTCCCAATGTATAACCACATCACCATATTAAGGGAGACCAAAAGTGACTGTCTTCGGTCCATAATCAATAATTGCATGATGTTTGGCTAACTAATCCATGCCCAAGATGATATCATAATCTCTAAAGAGCATTTCAATCAAATTGGATAAAAAGGTGTGTCCTTGGATCACCAAAGGACAATCCTTATACATTCTGTTGACTGTAACCTCTTATCCTAATGGACTAGTTACTAACACCTCAAAATCCATTTTCATACAAGGAATAGCAATATAACCGGTGATCTTGGCACTAACATAAGAATGTGTAGCCCCTGGGTCAAACAACACAAACACATCTTGGTTAAAGGTAGAAAATGTACCAGCCACAATATCAGATATTTCTGCCTCTTCTCTCTACCGCATAGTGTATACTCTGGCTGGAGCACTACCCTGCTCTAACTGATTAACAGTGCCCTGACTGCCTGAGGTACTGCCCCTACCTCTGCCTCTTCCTCTACTAGCTGACTGTGAACCTCTGGTGGCAGAACTCTGAACAAATTCTTCTACAGTGGTAGTAGGTAGCCCAGATCTATGGGCACTGGTGCAATCCTTCACAAAATGTCTCATACCACCGCAATTATAACAAGCACCGATAGCCTTATAGCATACCCCACCATGGTTCCTACCATAAATCTAACAGGGATGGGGAGGAAAGGAACTTTTGGTCTTCTGTTGACCAGATCTAGGTGGTCTCTGTCCCAAAAATCTTCCCCTACCAGACTTTTTACTGCTCTGTCCCCTAAAATTTTTCCTCTTTCCAGTTTGATCCATTAGCTTCCCACTCTTCTCTTTTTCTGTCTTCTCTTTCTTAGGTGCCCCTTCTGATTCTATCCTTTTCTAGCTCTAGGGCTTGAGATATCAGCTCAGAAAAATTGTCATGTCAGAACCCAACCACTTGCATTCTTAAACTAACTTCAACCTGGCCTCAAACCTTTTACATCAGTCTCTGCTGGTGGTGAGTAAGCTCCCAGCATAGTGGCTCAGGCGAGCAAATTCCCTTTCATACTCGGCCAGTGTTCTATTCTCCTATTTTAGACTTGACAATCCTACAGTTTCATGTCCACATAGGCATCTGGGATGTATTTCTGTCTGAACTCTCTGAGGAAGTCATCCCATGTCAATACTGGGGGTTCCACCAAGCTATGGGTGATAGTCTTCCACCAGTCATATACATCCCCCTGTAATAATGAGATTGCATATTCAAACTTCAACTCCTCCGTGCAGTGCAGCTTTCTTAAACACTCTTTCCATTCTCTCCAACCACAACTCTTCTTCCAAAGGGTCCACTGTACCCTTAAATTCAGTAGCATCATACTTAATCAACTTATCATACTACCTGGCTAGAGGCTATGGTTGCACTACTGGTACTTGAATTGGGGCTTGAGTAGGCATGTTCTCAGCCATTTTTCGGAACAAGGCAACCATCTGCTAAGTGAACTGAGTAAGAAATTGCGGCATGAGTGGAGCTGGTGCAGCTGACCCACTAGCATTCTGGAGAGCTAGGACTTCCCCTTGTGCCTTAGCTTTGACTGATTACTCAACTGAGCGATCTCCTTCCTCCATATTCAATTAAAGGATATTCTATCTCCTGAACAAACAACACAAGGAGATTTTCCTCCATCAGTTCATATTCATAATGTAATGCACCGTATGTATTAAACAATGACATTAAGTAGTTGTACTTATCAAGAAAAATACTCAAATTCACAGTTCAAAATATGCTTTGAAAACTAGCTCTGATACCACTAAAACATGTCACACCTTATCCCTCCGTAGGGTATAACATGATCCCTTAGTATACCTAATGAATTATCGAACTTCGTCTACTGATAACCCATTAAATATACTACTAGGGATTTTAAATCAATTTCCAATCATTTTAAAGCGGTTGGTAATGCTGATTAGTTTTATAAAACCTTTAATCGAAGTTTAGGTTATAAATTAAAATTTTAAATTAATTTGAAATCTCTGAAAATTTTACAGAAAATTTGGCAGAGTGCCGTCTATATTTTGGAAAAATAGTTATTCAAAAACTTGTTAAAAACACTCCCAATACATTTGATACCCACAACTTCAATATTCTCACCACAATTTAATCTCAACAACCACAATTTCAAGCAATTCATTATTTTTAAAAATAATGTAAACAAAAAAAGAAGAACTTAAACTTTTCATTACTAAGAAACAATAAGTTTGCGGTATAAATATTTACAATGGTCAAAATAAAATTTCAAAATTTATTATACAACTACTCAAGTCTAATATATATACACACAGTTACATATACATTTAGATAAAAATTTACAAGGGTATAATAGATATACTCAGTAATGATCCCAAAAATTCTAGTCACTTCGAGCCCCAAGCAGCCTACTCTGCTGCTTTATCTACCTCTTTACCTACGACAGTAATAAAAAGCTATCGCTATGCTAAAGACTCAGTGGTGCACAATTTAAAGAAAATAAAAATTTACACAGCAAATATGTGACACCCCTCACTAGTCTACAGTATAGTCGAGCAAAGCATGTCACACTCGGTGCCGGAGCACCCTATCTTATCTTACTTCATTCCTTTAATAGTTTTGTTCTTGTTATATTTTAATATCAATTAAATTCATAGGAGAAATTGACAGAGTTTCTCGTATTTTATATCCAGTTGGTGGATTTCATGAGTCACCTGCTTGAAAATTCAATAATATTTTAATAATAAAATCTTATTCATACTAATCATAATTATCTCATCAATTCGAATATCCTCTATATAACAATATCTCACATTCATTTCCATACATTCTCATTCATGCTTAAATTACATAAGCAAAATTTTCAAATTTCATTAATTTACATCACATTCCCATTAATTACCTATTCATAATCTACATTACAATACAATATCTAAGCATTTTATACAAAATACAAAATATGATCTATATGGGCCCTATCTACATGCATTGCTGAGGAGGTGACAACCTTGACACTTCTACAGATCCGGACTCTAAAATCCCAGTCTAATATCCACTGGGCTTTATCTTCAGTACCTGCGCGAGAAAACAAATCCATCGCGTTAAGCATTATTGCTTATGGTGCAATAATATAACAAGAAAATAATATATACAAATAAAGAAAGAAATGGATTGTACTTTGGATACTCCGGAATTTAATCTAATTTAATATAATACTTCTAGTATCAACTATCTTTCATTCTAATTTATTCCTCTTAAGAAGCAATTTATTCCTAAATTCACAGTAGTAATATACTTATATCTTTTTTGTAAATCTTTTTATCATTTCATTTAATACTTTCTAGGTTATCACAGATTATTTCATAATAATTAAATTTTAATATCATTCCAATTCATTTCAATTTTTTTCTACTAAATAACTAATCTAATTTATTTTAAATATTCTTACTCATTTATTTAATTACTAATATTTTCAGTTGCTGATATTCTTAACTCATTTCAATAAATTTCACTGCCCAAGTAACCTATGACAAGTTGACTAAACTAGATAACGGGTCATTGGCACTGGACAACGCAGTGCCTCTGGCCGTCATACCATGAGACGTGAAATGCGAAACATCAACCACGTATGCAGTCAGTATGGCTAAAAAGCCATGATAACATATCAGTGTGGCTAAGAGCCATGATAACAAGTAATCGGGCATAAAAGCTATGAGTGCGGGCATAAAGCCATGAATACAGGCATAAAGCTTTACGTAGTACTGCTAAAACAATACCCTATTGGCATGCCAATCTATCCAATTTGGCATACGTGTTTAAGCAATACAAGGGCACATTAGTATCATTAAGGTTTCATAAGTATCATTATTTCATTATATGTTCCATTTATAATTTATAACGTTTTAATTTTTATTACTAGCAGAAGTATAAATTTCTAAAATAAAATTCTACATAATTTATGCATTCATTTGATCATTCATATGATCACAATTCTCATCAATGGTTCTCATGCACCATTGTACTTAAAACATTTTTCTATGTTTTAGGGTCACTCAAATTGAAAAATCACAATTCACTAATCACATTATATATATTATCAATCATAATGACTTCTTTAATTTCTTTTATTATTTTTTATGCTTTTGGGGTACTATTCACATATTACTATTCACTCAATTTATTGACTTTTTCATACATAATAGTTACATGAGTTCTAACCACATGAGATTACCACATTTTGGTTCATAAAAGTGTTGGCATTGGTTGCCAATCAATACTTCAAACCAACAGGAAATAAATCAAAAATTTCAATTTTGGGTGCTAGAGTTCACTATTCTATTAGGCAATTCTACAGTGAGAATTTGGTCAAATGTTTTTAATCAAAGTTATTCCTTATTGTGCCTACTTCAATTTCCCTTTTTGAATCACTTTATTTGGAGTTTTGTAGTTCAGGTTATGGTCATTTTACCATAACTAGCCGGATTAACCTATACCCAGAATTTTGGGCAGAATTGGTTCTGCCAGATTTGGTGTCTTGACTTGGTGGATAATTCCATTAGGTTAAGTCTAGAATTTGAGTTTGTATTCTACATGAAGGTTGTTATAAATTGTCTAAGCTTTATATTGATATAAAATTTAGGTTATTTGGACATTTCTACACTGAGTTATGGCCAAATGAACAAACATTGTTCATTTGGTCAATTTTCAGGACTAGCAGGTTGATTACTCGGATTTGGTCAATTTTTAGGGTATTCTAAGTTTGTTTTCTGGGCAAGATTTCTTCATCAAAGTTGTGCCATTATTTGTCTACTTTCATGTTCAATTAGCCCTGCACTAATTGAACTTACACTTCTCAAGTTACAGCTACCCAAACTTGCTATCCTCACATCCAGCCCTGTAGGTCACCTAAGGCAGCATACCTAACCTCAATTCCATTGGCATAAATCACTTCAATTTCTCATCAAATATAGCGAAATGGTCACTAATTGACCATTAGGACTTCCATTCACCAACACATTAGCAAAACCCTAAGTTTGCTCCAAACCCTAACTTCCATAATCAACTTCTATGCAATTTCACACCAACTAAGGTTATCAATCACACATATACCCTTATCTAAGCTTGTATTCAAGTTTTAATTCAACAAAACCCATCAATTCCTCCTCTTATGGTTGCTGCCCAAATTTTACTTCTCACTTTTATACATGATTTCTTCTAATTTCTTAATTATTTACTTATATTTAAGCTAAATTCCAAGAAATAAACAAGATTTGAAGATTAATATGCACTAACCTCCATTGAAGAAATTCTCAAGCTTGCCAACTCCACTTTCTCTCTTTTTTTTTTCGCTGTCCAAGTCTTGCACTAGGTGTGAGGATAAATTTTTATGAAGGGAAGCTAGGGTTTTGAGGTGGTTTGGTGGGTGAACTCAAGCTTGTAAACAAGCATCAATAGGGTTTTCTCTCTTCTCTCTCTCTTCTTTTGTTGGGCGGCTGGTTGAAGATGAAGAAGGAATATTTTCTTTTTAATTTTTATCTCATTTATTTGATTTAATTGTAGTTGTTAAGTTTTGATTGGTGGAGGCCTTCTTAATGACATCATAATGATGTCATAATTCCAATTTTAATTCATTTTCCTCTTTTTTCTTTTCTACTCATTTTCAATTAAATTTTTAGCAATATTTATTTATATTTTATGTCATATAATTTATTTACTCAATTAGACAAGTTAGTCAAAAATCATCTCTGAAGACAAAATGACCAAAATGCCCTTCGTTTGGCTTAAGGAAGCAAAACTGTCTGTACCAATCTTAAAAATTCTCCTAACCTTTTCTTGATATTCTAATGCTACCTAGGGTGCTGTAACTCTTCTCTGGCATCCCAGAAATTATTTCACTGGGTTTCCCTCGGGTTTAGGGTTACTAGCTGTGAAGATAGTAACTTCTCGTTGGGTCACCCATCGTCGGGGCATTGGCTCATTTAACTTTGTTTTATTTCATTTCTAAAATTTTTCCTTAATTTTCCTTACTATTTTTTTGTCTATTTATGATTCATAACTCTAATTTAATTATAGTTCTAGATATTTTGGCTCTCCGGATAACCATTGGTTACTGGAATAATAGAATATATGGAACTACCTAAAGTGAGGGCGTTATAATTATTCCCCTCTAACAAAAATTTTGTCCTCGAAATTTACCTGGTGTAAATAGTCGAGGAGCTGCTACCTCCTTATTTCTTCACCTTACCAGAGAAAACAGATCTGCATTAGTGTCACCTTGACTCATATGAATGCAATGCATGTTATGCACACGATCTTATTCTATCGATCGATGCATAGGAACGCCTAAACTGTGCTCTGATACCACTAAATGTGACACCTCTCACCCGTCTACAGTGTAGCTTAGCAAGGCATGTCATACTCAGTACCGGAGCACCCTATCTTGTCTTACTCTATTCCTTTAATAGTTTTATTTTCGTTATATTTTAATATTAATTAAATTCATAGGAGAAACTGATGGAGTTTCCCCTATTTTTTATCTAGTTGGAGTATTTTATTATTCACCTACTTGAAAATTCAACAATATTTTCACAATAAAATCTTATTCATACTAATCATAATTATCTCATCAATTCAAATATCCTCTATATAATACAATCTCATATTCATTTCCATACATTCTCATTCATGCTCAAATTACATAAGCAAAATTTTCAAATTTCATTAATTTACATCACATTCCTATTAATTATCTGTTAATAATCTACATTATAATACAACATCTAAGCATTTTATATAAAATACAAAATATGATCTATATGGGCCCTATCTACATGCATTGCTGAGGAGGTGACAACCTTGACACTTTTGCAGATCTGGACTCCAAAATCCCAGTCTAATATCCACTGGGCTTTATCTTCAGTACCTGCGCGAGGAAACAAATCCATCGCGCTAAGCATTGTTGCTTAGTGGTGCAATAATATAACAAGAAAATAATATATACAAATAAAGAAAGAAATTGATTATACTTTGGATACTCTAGAATTTAATCTAATTTAATATAATACTTCTAGTATCAACTATCTTTTATTCTAATTTATTCCTCTTAAGAAGTAATTTATTCCTAAATTCACAGTAGTAATATACTTATATCTCTTTTGTAAATCTTTTTATCATTTCATTCAATACTTTCTAGGTTATCGTAGATTTTTTCATAATAATTAAATTTTAATATCATTCCAATTCATTTCAATTTTTTCTACTAAATAACTGATCTAATTTATTTTAAATATTCTTACTTATTTATTTAATTGCTAATATTTTCAGTTGCTAATATTCTTAACTCATTTCAATAAATTTCACTACCCAAGTAACCTATGACAGGCTGACTAAATTGGATAACGGATCGTTCGCACTGGACACCGCGGTGCCTTGGGCCGTCATACCATGGGACGTGAAATGCGGAACATCAACCACGTATGCAGTTAGTATGGCTAAAAAGCCATGATAACATATCAGTATGGCTAAAAGCCATGATAACAAGTAATCGAGCATAAAAGCCATGAGTATGGGCATAAAGCCATGAATACAAGCATAAAGCCTTACGCAGTACTGCTAAAACAATACCCTGTTGGCATGCCAATCTATCCAATCTGACACGCGTGTCTAGGCAATACATGGGCACATTAGTACCATTAAGGGTTCATAAGTATCATTATTTCATTATATGTTCCATTTATAATTTATAATGTTTTAATTTTTATTACTAGCAGAAGTATAAATTTCTAAAATATAATTCTACATAATTTATGCATTCATTTGATCATTCATATGATTACAATTCTCATCATTGGTTCTCATGCACCATTGTACTTAAAACATTCTTCTATGCTTTAGGGTCACTCAAATTCAAAAATCACAATTCACTAATCACATTATATATATTATCAATCATAATGACTACTTTAATTTCTTTTATTATTCTTTATGCTTTTGGGGTTACTATTTATACATTACTATTCACTCAATTTATTGACTTTTTCATATATAATAATTACATGAGTTCTAACCACATGAGATTACAACATTTTGGTTCATAAAAGTGTTGGCATTAGTTTCCAATCAATACTTCAAACCAATAGGAAATAAATAAAAAATTTCAGTTTTGGGTGCGA
Organism: Hevea brasiliensis; assembly: GCF_030052815.1. Lineage (NCBI taxonomy): Eukaryota > Viridiplantae > Streptophyta > Magnoliopsida > Malpighiales > Euphorbiaceae > Hevea > Hevea brasiliensis. Next base: position 33,631,531 of record NC_079495.1, on the reverse strand, counting down.
GAGTTCACTATTCCATTAGGTAATTCTACAGTGAGAATTTGGCCAAATGTTTAGAATCAAAGTTGTTTCTTATTGTGTCTAGTTCAATTTTCCTTTTTGAATCACTCCATTTGGAGTTTTGTAGCTCAAGTTATGGCTATTTTACCATGACTGGCCGGATTGACCTATACCCAGAATTCTGAGCAGAATTGGTTCTGCCAGATTTGGTGTCTTGAATTTTATGGACAATTCCATTAGGTTAAGTCCAGAATTTGAGTTTGTGTTCTACATTAAGGTTGTTCCAAATTGTCTAAGCTTTCTATTAATATAAAATTTAGGTCATTTGGACATTTCTACACTGAGTTATGGCCAAATGAATAAGCACTATTTATTTGGTCAATTTTTAGGATCAGTAGGTTAGTTACCCGGATTTGATCAATTTTTAGGGTATTATAAGTTTGTTTTCTAGGCAAGATTTCTTCACCAAAGTTGTGTCATTATATGTCTAGTTTCATGTCCAATTGGCCTTGCACCAATTGAACTTACACCTCTCAAGTTCCAGCTACCCAAACTTACTAGACTCACATCCAGCCCTGCAGGTCACCTAAGGCAGCATACTTAATCTCAATTCCATTGGCATAAATCACTTCAATTCCTCATCAAATATAGCCAAATAGTCACTAATTGGCCATTAGGACTTCTATTCACCAACACATGAGCAAAACCCTAAGTTTGCTCCAAACCCTAACTTCCATAATCAACTTCTATGCAATTTCACACCAACTAAGGTTATCAATCACACATATACCCTTATCTAAGCTTGTATTCAAGTTTTAATTCAACAAAACCCATCAATTCCTCCTCTTATGGTTGCTGCCCAAATTTTACTTCTCACTTTTATACATGATTTCTTCTAATTTCTTAATTATTTACTCATATTTAAGCTAAATTCCAAGAAATAAACAAGATTTGAAGATTAATATGCACTAACCTTCATTGAAGAAATTCTCAAGCTTGCCAACTCCACTTTCTCTTTCTTTTTGCTGTCCAAGTCTTGCTCTTGGTGTGAGGATAAATTTTTTTGAAGGGAAGCTAGGGTTTTGAGGTGGTTTGGTGGGTGAACTCAAGCTTGTAAACAAGCATCAATAAGGTTTTCTCTCTTCTCTCTCTCTTCTTGTGTTGGTCGGCTGGTTGAAGATGAAGAAGGTAGATTTGCTTTTTAATTTTTATCTCATTTATCTCTTTTTATTTGATTTAAATGTGGTTGTTAAGTTTTGATTGGTGGAGGCCTTCTTAATGACATCATAATGATGTCATAATTCCAATTTTAATTCATTTTCCTTTTTTTTCTTTTCTACTCATTTTCAATTAAATTTTTAGCAATATTTATTTACATTTTATGTCATACAATTTATTTACTCAATTAGAGAAGTTGGTAAAAAATCATCTCTGAAGACGAAATGACCAAAATGCCCTCCATTTGGCTTAAGAAGCCAAAATTGTCTGTACCAATCTTAAAAATTCTCCTAACCTTTTCTTGACATTCTAATGCTACCTAGGGCACCGTAACTCTTCTCAGGCATCCCAGAAATTATTTCACTGGGTTTCCCTCGGGTTTAGGGTTACTAACTGTGAAGACAGCAACTTCTCGTTGGGTCACCCATCGCCAGGGCACTGGCTCATTTAACTTTGTTGTATTTCATTTCTAAAATTTTTTCTTAATTTTTCTTACTATTATTTGGCCTATTTATGACTCCTCACTTTTATACATGATTTCTTCTAATTTCTTAATTATTTACTCATATTTAAGCTAAATTCCAAGAAATAAACAAGATTTAAAGATTAATATGCACTAACCTTCATTGAAGAAATTCTCAAGCTTGTCAACTCCACTTTCTCTTTCTTTTTGCTGTCCAAGTCTTGCTCTAGGTGTGAGGATAAATTTTTGTGAAGGGAAGCTAGCGTTTTGAGGTGGTTTAGTGGGTGAACTCAAGCTTGTAAACAAGCATCAATAGGGTTTTCTCTCTTCTCTCTCTCTTCCTGTGTTGGTCGGCCGGTTGAAGATGAAGAAGGCAGATTTGCTTTTTAATTTTTATCTCATTTATCTCTTTTTATTTGATTTAAATATGGTTGTTAAGTTTTGATTGGTGGAGGCCTTCTTAATGACATCATAATGATGTCATAATTCCAATTTTAATTCATTTTCCTTTCTTTTCTTTTCTACTCATTTTCAATTAAATTTTTAGCAATATTTATTTACATTTTATGTCATACAATTTATTTACTCAATTAAAGAAGTTGGTAAAAAATCATCTCTGAAGACGAAATGACCAAAATGCCCTCCGTTTGGCTTAAGGAGCCAAAATTGTCTGTACCAATCTTAAAAATTCTTCTAACCTTTTCTTGACATTTTAATGCTACCTAGGGCACCGTAACTCTTCTCTGGCATCCCAGAAATTATTTCACTGGGTTTCCCTAGGGTTTAGGGTTACTAACTGTGAAGACAGCAACTTCTCGTTGGGTCACCCATTGCCGGGGCACCGGCTCATTTAACTTTGTTGTATTTCATTTCTAAAAGTTTTCCTTAATTTTTCTTACTATTATTTGGCCTATTTATGACTCCTCACTCTAGTTTAATTATAATTTCAGACATTCTGACTCTCTGGATAACCATTGGTTATCGAAACAGTAGAATGTACGAAACTATCTAAAGTTAGGGCATTACAAAATAAATCACAATTTTTCCAAGTAAATCAATTCAATATTAATACATATAAATCAATTTCCAAGAAATTTCCTGGCTTTAGAAATAAGGCATGATTTATATGTATTAATATTGAATTGATTTACTTGGAAAAGTGTGATTTATTTGCTGTGTAAATTATTATTTTCTTTAAATTGTGCACCACTAAGTCTTTGGCTCAGTGATAGCTTTTTATTGTTGTCATAGGTAAAGAGGTAGATAAAGCAGCAGAGTAAGCTGCTTAAGACTCGAAGTGATTAGAATTTTGGGATCATTACCGGGTATATTAATTGTACCTTTGTAAATTTTTATCTAAATGTATATGTAACTGTGTGTATGTATATTAGACTTGAGCAGTTATATAATAAATTTTGAAATTTTATTTTAACCATTGTAAATATTTATACTGCAAACTTATTATTTCTTAGTAATGAAAAGTTTAAGTTCTTCTTTTTTTGTTTACATTATTTTTAAAAATAATGAATTGCTCGAAATTGTGGTTGTTGAGATTAAATTGTGATGAGAATATTAGAGTTGTGGGTATCAAATGTATTGGGAGTTTTTTTAATAGGTTTTGAAGAACTGTTTTCTCAAAATATAGATGGCATTCTGCCGAATTTTCTGTAAAATTTTCGGAGATTTCAAATTAATTTAAAATTTTGATTTATAACCTAAACTTCGATTAAAGGTTTTATATAACTAATCAACATTACCCAACACTTTAAAATGATTGGAAATTGATTTAAAATCCCTAATAGTATATTTAATAGGTTATCAGTAGGCGAAGTTTGATAATTCATTAGGTATACTACAAGATCATGTTATGTCTTACGGAGGGATAAGGTGTGACAGGATTTCTTACTACTATTAATCTGCCAAAATCTAAAAATTATATGTTTATGTAAGTTCTTGTGTGTTCTTGGGTTCTAATTGATATTTGATCTATTTTTTATGTTCTTTTAATTCAAGAGGTGTTATGAAGTATTTGGATCATGTTAGAAGACTTAGACTATTAGGTAGTTGTAACTGATTAAGAGTTTTAAACCCCTTAGGAGTCTAGATTTAGAATTCAATGTTAATTGTTATTTGTATTTTTTTATTTTCTTTATTTTCTTTAGTTTCTTTATTTTTTTTAGTACAAACAAAATTGGTAAGTAGCCCTAAGGTAAGTAGCAAAGAGGGCATTTGCGTAGAGCTTACATGAAGCTAAACGGGAGTAAGCCAGGGATATCATTGCTATACAAGAAGAGAATGCCCTTTTTTAAGGGTAGCTTGCCCCAATGGCAACTTCAATTATCAACAAGTAAGTAGCCTTAAATTCCTAAAATAATTGTTGGCATGAAAATTTAGTAATAATAGGATTTTTATTTGGTAAATTAAAATTAACTTTATTTTTAATTTAACTAATATTTGCATGTAATTAATTTAAATAAATACTTTATAAATTAAAATTAATCTTGTTTGTAAATTAAACTAACTTTAGCATATAAAATAAATTTAATTTAATACTTGGTAATTGTAAAATAAATTTACATGTTAGAAATCTTTATTAGGTTGTGATTGTTTGCCTTATGTGATATTAGAATAAATTATATATGTACATAATTAATTTAGTTTAATTATCCTTAGGGTTACTTGGTGAAAAATTGATTAATTAGGTTAAATAGAAACTTAAGGTTATGTGAAATTGAATTTGTTTGTAAATTAAATTCTCAATAATAAATTAATTTTAGTCATATAGTAAATATCATTTAAATAATTAGCAACCCCATAGATATGAATTACTTGTGCATAAAAATTATTTGTAAATAATAGCTCTTTTGGGAATTTCTTGCGTGTGTAGGATTAGAATTGCATTTTTAGGATAAATTTTAATAAAGGAATAATAAACAAGACTTCTAGAATCATTAGTAGATGACTGGCACTCGAATTAATGAGGTTAGACCAGTACAGTAAGAGCTACGGTGTGTGTATAGACCAAGTTCATTTCAAAACCCGTGTTAAGCAAGAAGAGGCTACTACTTGAACCTTTTTTCCTACCTTTTTTTTTTTTTTGGTTTACATGCAATTTTTAGTTCTTTTTTAGAATTTTTTATTTTTTTTTTAGTTTGAGTCTGGTTTTAGTTTTATTTATATGGTTTTTTTTTGTTTTTTTTTTGGTTGAATTAAAAAAAAAAAATGGTTCGGTTTCTTTGTAAAGAAAAAAAAAGGAACATTCACTTCTGCAATCTACATCGTGACCATCCGCATACCAGAATTGCTCAAATCTATCTCTAAAAATTAATGAAGAAATAAATTATACTTAAATATTAGGGAGGAAAAATAAAGAAATGAAAAATAATAGAGGAAAAAAAAAGAAAAACAAAAGGAAAAGTTAGAGCAATGAAATGTGATTAAGTTAAGAGAAAAAAACCCTGATGATGGGTGACCGGCGGGGATGGAACAGGACCGATGCGTTAGAACCTCAAGGACAGTGAGGAATATATGAATTTATATTAGATAATAATTAGGGATGAAAATGTCAAAAATAATTATTAAAATGTCAAAAAAATTAGAACCAAAAAAAGAAAAAAAAAAAAATGGTTGAAAAAAAATCAAGAAAAAAAAAAAGAATACAAAACAAATAAGAATTTACACCCCGAGTTAACTTTTAACCTAAATTTCCATTAAAAATATATTATTAAAAAAATAAAAAATAAAAAATAAAAAATGAATGAAAATAAGAAATGTGGTAGTTTAATATAATGCAAATTTGCAAATTATGAAACTTAATTATTAATTAAAACAAGTTTAGTTTACACTAACTAAGTTTAGTATTTATCTATACCTCAATTTATGGGACATATAAAAAGTAAATTATCATCAGAAAAAAAATTATCATCTTCAACAAAACAAAAACTCTCTCAAAGTCCATCCATGGTCCCAAAGTCCATCCTAAATTTCCATATCCCTAAGCCTAAATCTCCTTTCTTTCAACTTTCATTCTTTGTATCCTCCTCACTAAATTATTATATTAAAAGCAAAAAAGAAGGAAAAAAAAGAAGATTTGAATTTGAAAAAAAAAATAGTAAATTATTTTTATTGTTTATTCATTGTTCAGTTGTAGTAGAGGTTATGGTGTGTTAGATTATTATGGAAATTGTGATGATTGATGTGATGAGCCCATTTTTTGCAGCATTTTTTGGATAATCAAATACTGAAGATTTTTTGATTTTTGAAATTGATGGGTAATGAGGTTAATTTAATTATAATTGAAAATGTATAAGAGTTTGATTACTATGTGAATTGTGTGTGAATTGTGAGTTTATGATTTGAAATGGAATTGATGTATATGTATAATGTAAAATCCATGCCCCGGTAGTCCTCTTCACACATTTATCATCTCTCTGACTAGTGACTTCTTTTCCTTAGACAGAAGAACCAAAAAAAAAATATTTAAACTAAGTGAGGAACCATAATTAACTCAAATATTAATAAGAAAATATAGTATACCAAACTTAACTTCCCTTATAAGTCCTTCTTTAAGAATATAACAATTCTCACATGTGGTGTTAACAGCATTAACCATTAGAAGATAGAATTTTTTTTTTTTCCTACTGCCTGAGAGTTAAAGGTATAAGGGGGCCAAGATTCACTTTGAGATTTTTTTTTATTTTGATTTTAATTTTTTTAGTTTTTTAGTTGGGTTTTTATATGGTTTGGTTTTGGTTTTTTTGGTTCTATTAGTATGGTTCGTTTTTTTTTTTAATTAAAAAAGAAAAAAAAAAAAATCATTCATAAAAAAAACTCACCCCCACAACAAGTAGTGCACTCCAATTACCAGGTGTCTGTGTCTATCCGCATAATTAGTGAAATTAATTATAAAAAAAAAGTGAAGAGAAAGAAGATAATGAAGAAAAAATAATAAATAAAAGAAAAAAAAAAAAAAAATTAAAAAAAAAATGTAAATAAAAGTTAAAAATTAAAAAAAGAGTTAAGGGTGGGTGACCGCTGTTAAGGTGACGACTACTGGACAACCTACAAAATCCTGGGGGAACCCTAGAATATAGAAATATTTTGGGATAATAAGGAAAATATTATAAAAAATTTTAATTAATTAGTACCAAAAAAATAATAATTAATTAGTACCAAAAAAAAAAAAAATTAAAAAACCAACAAAACAAAAATTAAAAAAATCAGAAATACAAATAAAACGAATTTGGTTTTTTGACTAAATAGTTAACTTTTCTTTAACCTTTCCATTAATTAAAAATATATGAAATTAAAAAAAAAAAGATATGAATATAAAAAATGAATGTTAATATAAAAAGAAGAAATAAAGTAAAAAATATAAATTTTAGAATTTAGAAAAAATTTGCAAATTAAGAATTATTCAACTTAATTCTAACCTCAATTTATGGGACATATAAAAAGAAGAAAATGATCACTTATTCTCTCTAAACCACCAGCTTCAACCTCACTTCAAACCCAAACCAGCCTACCTCTAATTTAAGCCTCCTAAAAAAGCCTAAATCAAGCTTCAATTCTTATACTTTCTTCACTAAAAATATTTTTATTTACTAAAATTTATCCTTATACCTTGGGCAAGGATTTGAAAAAAAAAGATTTGATTTGCTTTAAAAATAAAAACTTTTATTTGCTTATTGTTGCTATTAAAGTTGTAGTAGAGGTTATAGTGGTTATGGTATGTTAGAAATATGTAGAGATTGTGATTTATTGATGAGGTGCTCCATTTTCAAATGAGCCATGGATAATCAGAGTAGTTTGAATTTTTCACTTGAAATTGATGGGTAAATGAGGTTAATTAGAGTGATTAAATGTATAAGAGTTTGATTATCATGTGTATAGTGTGAATAGTGTGTTATGATTTGAAATGGGAAAAATGATATGTATATATATCGGGCATGTAACATCCTCTCGTAGTCTCACTTGTGCTTCCCATTGTCTGATGAAGGTTCTGGTTCCTGAGCAGCTAGAACTTCAAAAAAAATTTAAAAACTAAAGTGAACCATAATTAACTCCAAATATTAATAAGAAAAATATAGTAAAAATTTTAGAAATAAAATACAACCAAGTTAAATGAGTCGGTGCCTGCCGATGGGTAACTGAGGGAGTTGCGGTTCTCGCAACGAGGAGCCCTAGACCCGGGGAAAATTATAAAATAATTTTTCGACTCAGAGAAGGGTCATTGAGGTTCCTATGGCAATGCCAAGAAAATACCTAGAAAAATTTTTCAATCGGTACAGACGATTTAGACCCGTTAAGCCAAACGGAGGGCATTTTGGTCATTTCGCCTTCAGAGGTGATTTTTAGCCGACTTGTCTAGTTGAGTAAATAATTAATATGATATAAAATATGAATAAATATTACTAGAAATTAAATTGAAAATAAGTAGAGAAGAAAAGAATAGAAAATGAGAAAAATGCCCATTTATGACATATGATGATGTCATTTTAAAGCTCCCACCAATCACATATAAACAACCATCTAATTAACTAATGAAAGAGACCAAAAATATGAAAAACCAATCTGCATCTTCAACCTTGGGCAGCCAAAAAAACGTTGAGAGAGAGAGAGAGAAGAGGTTCCACCATTAAAGCTCCTTTAAGATTCATTTCTCTCTTGTTTCCACTACTAAACCCTAACCCCTTTCATTAAACCTTGACCATATCACTTGGGCTTTTGGCAAGCTTTTGCAGCCAAGAAGAAGGAAAGTGAAGTTTTAGCTTGAAGAAATCTGCCCTACAAGAGGTTAAAGTGAGGTTAGTGCTATCCTTTCACTCACACTCCTTTAATCTTTGTTAAAGCATCATTTTAAGTTAAGAAATTGTAAGAGTTTGAAGTAAGTTATATGTGTTAGGGCATCTTTAATTTTTGGCAGCCCTAAGGAAGGATGAGGTTGATTGTTTTAATGAATTTAGAATGGATAGAAATGATGTTTAAGGTATGAATATGCATGGATGTTGAATTAGTGTGCTAATTGAGGTTTATGGATAATTTAAATTGGACATTAGGGTTTTGAGAAGTGAAACTTGGATTTAGCATATGGAATTGTGAAAGAACATTATAAGGGTCAATTAGTAACCATTTTAGGTATGTTGACCATGAATTGGACTGAAAAATAGTATAGCCAAGTGAATGTGAATGCTGCCTTGTTAGTGTAAGAGAGGACTGAAAATTCAGTCCACTTGCACAGCCATAACTTTGGCTGTGTAGGTCCAATTGATGTTTGGCCAATTGGACATGAAACTAGGCTTATAATGACACATTTTTGCTGAAGAAACCATGCCCAAAAGCCCAAAGTAAAAGAGGACCAAAACTTGGCCAATCCGGATCCCATTGCAGAAATGACCAAATGAACAGACTGTTCATTTGGCCATAACTGTTCATTTAGCCATAACTCACTGTAGATTTGGTCAATTGACCTAAAATTTTTACAGCAATAAGTTAAGACATAGACAAACAACTTTCATGAAGAAACCTACCCCAAATTATGACCAGAACCTAACCCAAATGGCAGTCACAGTGTTCAAACCTGCAACTCTGCAGATTTTCATTTGAGCAGCAATGTTTGGAGGACTATAACTCTCTCTAGAAACTCGGGCGATTCTTGAACCGATGAAAACCTAAGGCATAGTAGAACATTTCATATGAAGAAAGTTAGACCAAATTATGAACTTAACTTGATCAAATTACTGACCAAAGTTGGACCAAAAATCTGCCAGACCAAAATCTCAGCATGAATAAGGCACGTGAACAAGTAACTTATTTTGGCCATAACATGAGCTAGAAAACTCCAAATGGAGTGATTCAAAAAAGAAATTCAACTAGACAAAATAAGGAACATTTTTATGAAGGAAGTTTTGTCAAATTCCAACAGTAAATCGACCAATGAAACAGTGCAACTTGCAAAAAGCACCAAAAAATTGGCAAATTTGCCAAAATGACCTAAGCTTTGAGAAACCAAAACCAACAAGTTTTAAATGAAAAAATAGTATGTTGGAAGTGCCAAAGTCAATGTACATATTTTCTATGCAAAAGTCAACATTTTAGTTGACTAATGAAGTGAATAGTGACATGAAAACTTGAAATAAGCTTGGAAATGGATTTGGTAATTGATTCCAACAAGTTTTAAATGCAAAATGTGGTACATCGGGAGTGTTAAAACCAATGTACCTATTGTCTATGCAAAAGTCAACATTTTTATTGACCAATGAGGTGAATAGTGACACCAAAACTTGAAATTCAAAATTTGAAATTAGAAATGCATCTAGGGGACTTTAAATTGCAATTGGCAATTAATACTAGTAAATGTAAAACTCAAAATGTGGGATCTTGGTGTAATTAGAATTAATATATCCATTAAGTATAAAAAGGTCAACATTTTGGTTGACTAGTATGGTGAATAGTAATCAAAATGATTAGTGAATTAAGATGAAGACCTAGAATCAATTCTAAGCTTAAATGCTTAGAATTGTATGACAAATATGGACTATGCATCCTAGTCAAAATTGTTAAAAAGAAATTAGGCTATAAATTTGAAATCCATGAAATATTCATGGATTACTTGAAACATTAAAAAAAAGTCACCTAATTGATGTGAATAGATAGTTAGGGCATATATGCCCATCACAAATGGAATTCATAAAATATTAATAACTCAACTTGAAATATAAAATTTGTAATTACATAAATAGATTCTTGAATGTATAAATGAGAAAAGGAAAAATGTTTTGAATACAATGGTACATGTGAACCATTGTTTAGAATTGTGATCAATATGAATAAAATAATGAATGAATAAATGAACCATATTAATGTATGAATGAGACATTAGTTCTCATTATTGTAAAGAGGAGAAGTATTTTGAGTACAATGGTATAAAAGAATAATTGATGTGAATTGTGATCATATAAATGATCAAATGAATGTATGAATTATGATTGAAATTTATCATGAAATAATGAAGTCATAAAGCACAATATATTAATATTTTAAAGTATCAAATGCCCTAGTATACCTAACAAGATTGGTTTGGATAGTTTGGCATGCTAATAGGGTATTGTTTTAGCAGTACTGCGAAAGGAAAGGCTTTATGCCTGTATTCATGGCTTTATGCCCGTATCCATGGCTTTTATGCCCGTATTCATGGCTTTTATGCCAATTATGTGATATCATGGCTTTTTAGCCATACTGACTGCATACGTGGTTGACGCTCAAGTCCCCATGGTATGACGGCCGAGGCAATCGCGGTGTCCATGCCAACGACCGTTATCCACGACTGCCTAGTATAGGTTACTTGGACAATCAATTAAAGTATTATTCAATTTAGGCAGCTAAGTTTAGTTAAGTATAATGAAAATCCAGTACAATTAAATTAAGTATTGAATGAATAGGCAAAAAAGATTAGCAAAAGAAACATAACAAAAATATAAATTGCAGAACCGTACAGACTTTAAATACAATACGATAGAATAAATTATATACCGCTAGTATTATGAAAAGTTATAAACTAAGCACTTCCAAAGAGGAACAAACTAGTATATAAGATCGTTGATACTAGAAATACCATACCAAATTAAATTGACTCGAGTATCCGAATTATCATTTATTTCTTTCTTTACTTGTATATATTATTTAGTTATATTATTGCACCACTAAGCGAAATGCTTAGTGCGATGGAATTGCTTCCTCGCGCAGTAATCGAAGGTAAAACCAGAGATCCGATCGAGATTTTTGGAGTCCAGATCTGCAGAAGTGTCAGAAGAGTTCAAGATTGTCACCTCCTCAGCAATGCATGTAGATAGGGCTCATTTTATACATGTTATGTATATTGTTCATTCCTAGCACATTGTAAATTATTTGTATATCTTGTACAAAATAAACTCATGTAATTAACCTATGAATTATGGAAGCTATTCAAAGTAGGTATTTTAGTATGTGAATTGAATTTGAGTTATAATGAGATTATACTTGTGAATATGGAGATATTGAAAATCTAATGAGATTTCTGAGAAATCTGGATACTGTATTGAGATACATTATGTTTGAAAATTTTTGAGACTATTAAGTTTGAGAAATTGAGTATATATTGAAATTGTCTTTGGCAGGTTCAGAAGAACTGTTAGTCCAAATTACAACCGACACTTTGTCGGATTATCGTTAAAATTTTTGAAATTTCCAATTTAGTTAGATTTTGATAAAAGTAAAAATAGCCTAAATCTTCAATAAAGTTTTTGAATAAATAAATCAAGGACTGTAATGAAATCAGATAAAATAGAGTGCTCTGGCACACTGAGTGGCATAACTTGCTCAGCTACACTGTAGTCGGGTAAGGGGTGTCACAGGGCAGCCTTGTGATGCATGGTAGAGTGTTTAAATTCATGTAATTGTTTAATGAATTATGGTACCAAGGATGGCAGAATGTGTATGTAATTATTATTAGGAAATTAGATGTGTTAATGAGAGATATTCATGTGTATACATTGTTAGAATTGGACTTTGTAATTTAGGATTATATTTGGTGTATTAAAGGTCATTGTATTCTGCCCAAATTGACTATAATGTAAAGTGATTGATGAATATGGTAATGTACAAAGTCAAAATTAGGTATGGAAGGTAACTTAGAATAAGTTGAATATGCATTTGGATTGGTGTTTAAGAGAAATGTAAAGGCCAGTATGCAATTGAGCTAATAACCCTAAATGTGTGATCCCAATTGGTATGAGTCCAATTGGAAGCAAAACTAGACACAAAATAGGCCAACTTTCACGAAGAATGCAAACCTAAATTATTTCCTGAAAGTGACATAAAAACTGACCTAATCCGAATTGGTAACATTGCAACCTTGAAATTTGACCAATTGAACAGTATTTACGAAAATGACCATAACTCCTTGTACACAAGCTTAGACATAGGGCTACAATTTTGTTTAAGACCACTAAACACAGAAATGACCATAAGCAAGTCAAAATGCTTGCACAAGTTCGGGTATAAAACTTGGCAGAATTGGAAATGACCTAAAATGACCTAAGTTCACAATAAAAAGGCAATTTGACCAGCAATAGTAAAATGACTATAACTTGGTTCAGAAAACTCCAAATGACATGAAATTAGGGCTAAAATGTCACTAAGACATAAATCTACAATTTTGCTCTATTAACCAGAACCTAAAAACCAAGGTAAATAAGACATTTAGCTAGAGCAATCTAGCATATAAAATCTGAAAAATGGCAATAAAATGCAATAAGCTTTAAAATGAAATTGGTAAGATATACCAACACTTAGAGACTATAAAATGTGATAAATTGGGAACATTAAAATTGACTCACTTAGAGTGCATCAAAGGTTAACATTATAGGTTGACTAATGAAAGTAATAGTATTAATAAAATTTAATTATTAAACCTTATTATTAGAAACAATTTAAATGAGTATTGAAACACTTTATATTGTGTGTTTCAGTTAGCAAAGACTCAGGGAAGGGGAAAGAACCACTGAGTCAAGGCCAAGAGGCTACTCATCAGAGGTTTGTGCACAACAGTTATTTCTTTTGAATTTTCACTTGAAATAAATTATGAGAATTTGTATGTTATTACTCAAATTGTGAAAAATTTGCTTGAATAAAATTTGATGGATACTTATGGCTTGAAAAATATTACAAATGGTTTGAAACCACAACTATCATTTATATTTGATTGAATTCCTCGCTAGCTTATCTAATGGGATGAATTGGCTTTGAATTCCCTCTCTGGCTGAAGTGTTGAGGTGTGTGCCAGTTAAGGATGAATAGGATGAGTACTCATATAATTGCTAGCTAGCTATGTTATTCCTCATTTGCCATTGGCTTTTGGGACGAATTAGATTTGCAATCATGATTAAGCTATGTGTGTGATTTATTAGTATTTATTGAGACATTGTGAAATGGAATTTAATTCTTTATGACATTCTCTATCTTTTGAAATTAACTATGATTTTAAGTATCCACAGTTTAAGTGATTTATGGTTTATGGTTTTGAATTGTATTTTCTTAATGTTGTGCACCATTGAGACATTGGCTCAGCGATAGCTTTTTCATTGCTGTCGCAGGTAGATAGACAGATAAAGCAACAGAGTAGGCTGCTTGTACTACACTTTTGGGATTTTGCCGAGTATATTGAGTATAGCACTTCCTTGTAATTTTATTATAATGTATGTGAACTGTATGTATATATTGCACTTGGTCTTGAGCAGTTGTAAACTTAAGTTGTACAAATAAGATGTAAATTATATTTTGGCCTATCAATGTTGTATTATAATTATCTTGTCTCAGCTTTTAAATTACTTAGTTAGTTGTATTTTATTTCTGTTGAAATTACTGAAATTAAGTTGAATTGGGTTGTGAAAATTGATTTGAGTTGAACTATTATTGGAGTTGGGGACTGAAACAAATATATTGGAAGTGCTTTTTACAGGTTTTTGAAAAGCTATTTTGTTCAAAATACAGATGGCACTTTGCCAAAACTTTTATAGAATCTATTGATATTGCAGATTTGTTATGTAATTTAACTTTTAGTAAAAGGTTTTAAAATCTGTCAAAAGTGCTCACTACTGTAAAAAGACATAAGAAATTGTTTAAAATCTCTTGTAGTGTATTTAATGGGTTATCAGCAGGCGAAGTTCGATAATTTATTATGTATACTACGAGAACATGTTATGCCTTACGGAAGGGTAAGGTGTGACATGTTTTAATGGTATCAGAGCTAGTTTTTAAATTCTATTTTGACCTGTAATTTGAATATTCTTTCTTCATAGTACAACTGCTCAATGTCATGGTTTGATACATACAGTACATTACATTATAAATATGCACTAACGAGAGGAAATCTCCTTGTGTTATTTGTTCAAAAGGTATAATATCCTCTAATTGACTATGGAAGAAGGGAACCATTCAGTTGATCAATCAGTAGAGGCTGAGGCACAAGGGGAAGCCCCAGCCCTTCAAAATGTGAGTGGATCAACCGCACCAGCCCCCTCAATACTGCAGTTCCTTGCTCATTTTGCTCAGCAGGTGGCTGCGATGTTCCATCAGATGGCTGGTAACATGCCTACTCAAGCCCCACTGCAGACACCAGTAGTACAATCACAGCCTTCAGCTAGGCAATACGACAAGCTGATTAAATACGGGGCTACTGAGTTCAAGGGGACAGTAGATCTACTAGAGGCAGAACAATGGTTGGAGAGAATGGATAGAGTGTTCAAGAAACTGCACTGCACAGACGAGTTAATATTTGAGTATTTAGTGTCACTACTTCAAGGGGATGCATATGATTTGTGGAAAACCATTCCCCATAGTTTGGTGGAACCTCCAGTGCTAACCTGGGATGATTTTCTTCGAGAGTTCAGACAAAAATATGTCCCAGATGCCTATGTGGACCAGAAGCTACAGGAGTTCTTAAGTCTGAAACAAGGAAGTAGATCAGTGGCAGAATATGAAAGGGAGTTTTTCCGCTTGAGCCATTATGCAGGAAGTCTCCTTTCTACCAGCAAAGAAAGATGTAAGAGGTTTGAAACAAGCTTGAAGCCTAGTCTTAGAATACAAGTGGTCGGATTCAAACATAATAACTTCTCTGAGCTCATTTCTCAAGCACTTGAATTAAAAAGAATTGAGTCAAAAGCGGCCCCAGAGAAAAAGAAAACAGAGAAGACAGAAAAAGAGAAAGAGGGAAAGTTAGTAAATCAGAGTTCTAGTGGTCCTACTGGAAAGAGAAAGAACTTTGGGAGACAAAACAGGGGTGGTAAAAAGTCTGGTAGGGGAAGATTTTTAGGACAGAGACCTCCTCTATCTGGTCAGCAGACTACCAAAAGTTCCTACCCTCCCCGTCCATGCGAAAGTCGTGGTAAAAATCATGGTGGGGTATGCTACAAGGCCATTGGATCCTGTTATAACTGTGGGGGCATGGGATACTTTGCCAAAAACTGCACCAGTACCCGTAGAGTTAGGCCACCTTCAGTTCAGAATCTTACCACCAGAGGTTCACAACCAACTAGCAGAGGTAGAGGCAGGGGTAGAGGTAGTCCATCAGGCAGTCAAGGCACAGTGAATCAGTCAAGAAAAGGCAGTGCTTCAGCCAGAGTTTACACAATGAGACAGAGAGAAGAGGTTGAGACAGCTGATATTGTGGCTGGTACCTTCTCAACTTTTAATCAAGATGTGTTTGTATTATTTGATCCGGGTTCTACCCACTCCAATGTGAGGGCTAGCATCATTGATTGCATTGTTATTCCGTGTACGAAAATGAACTTTGAGGTGCTAGTAACAAGTCTGCTAGGAAAAAAGGTCAGGGTCAATAGAATGTATAGGGATTGTCCTTTGGTGATCCAAGGAGATACTTTTCTATATGATCTAATTAAAATGCCCTTCAGAGATTATGATATCATCTTGGGCATGGATTGGTTAGCCAGGCATCACGCCATGAATGACTGTAGACTGAAGACAGTCACTTATGGTCTCCCTCAGTACAGTGATGTGGTAATACATGGGGAGAGGCAACTATTACCATCAAACATCATTTCGGCTGCACTAGCCAGAAAAATGATCAGAAAGGGGTGTGAAGCATACTTGGCACATGTGGTAGATACACAAGTGGGGAGCCCAGCATTGAGGGACATCCCTACAGTATGTGACTTTTTAGATATGTTTCCTGATGAGTTGCTAGGATTACCTTCAGAAAGAAAAGTGCAGTTTGAGCTTCAGAAAGAGAAGTGCAGTTTGAGATTGATGTTATGCCTGGTGTGGATCCAATCTCCATAACACCATATAGAATGGCACCAGCAGAATTGAAGGAGTTAAAGGTACAGTTGTAAGAACTACTTGAAAAGGGCTTCATCTGCCCTAGTGTGTCACCTTGGGGAGCGCCAGTACTGTTTGTTAAGAAGAAAGATGGCACTCTCCGCTTATGTATTGACTACCTGCAGTTGTATAAGGTGACAATAAAGAACAGATATCCATTGCCTCGCTGTGTTCTCCAAAATTGATTTACGATATGGTTATTATCAATTGAAAGTGCAAGAGCAGAGTATTCCAAAAACTGCTTTCAGAACTCGATATGGCCACTATGAGTTTCTAGTAATGCCATTCGGGTTAACTAATGCTCCAGCTGATTTTATGGATCTGATGAACACTATCTTCAAATTTGTGGTGGTGTTTATTGATGACATTTTGATATATTCGAGGAATGCAGAGCAACATGATAGTCATCTGCAGATTGTACTACAGACTTTGAGGGAGAAACAGTTATACGCTAAATTGTCAAAATGTGAATTTTGGCTGAAGGAAATCTCTTTCTTGGGACATATTGTGTTAGCTGAAGGGATAAAGGTAGATTCCAGCAAGGTAGAAGCTATTCTTAATTGGAAGCCACCCAAGAATATCACAGAAATTTGCAGTTTTCTGGGTTTAGCTGGATACTACCACCGATTTGTGAAAGGGTTCTCTATGTTGGCTTCTCCACTGACCAAGCTGCTTCGGAAAGATGTGAAATTTCAGTGGACAAATAAATGCCAGCAAAGTTTTGATGAGTTGAAAAAGTGTTTGACTAAAGCTCCAGTCCTTACTTTACCTACACCGAGTAAAGAATACATAGTTTATAGTGATGCTTCTCACAATGGGTTAAGCTGTGTACTGATGCAAGATCGAAATGTCATTGTATATGCATCACACCAGCTAAAACCGCATGAGAGGAACTATCCGACACATGACTTAGAGGTAGCAGCTATTGTTTTTGCTCTAAAGATCTGGAGACATTACTTATATGGAGAGAAGTGTTATATTTACACAGATCACAAGAGCTTGAAGTACTTGGGCACTCATAAAGAATTGAACTTGAGATAGAGGAGATGGTTCGAATTGATTAAAGACTATGATTGCTTAATAAACTATCAGCCAGGGAAAGCAAATGTTGTGGCTGACGCCTTAAGTCGCAAGACTATGGCAAGTTTCAGAGTTTCTCCTTTGTCCATGGTACATGAGCTGAAAGCACAGCATGCCAATTTGGAGATTGATGATGAGGGACAGACAATAATTGCATGGCATGTATAGCCAGTGTTGATAGATCAGATTAAAATGACTGCTCAGAATGATGAGAAATATCAGAAGTTACTAGAAGAAGTCCAGCAGGGCAAGAAACCTGAATTTCTGTGAGAGATGATGGTTTACTACTACATCAGGGTAGAATGTGCATTCCTAATAATGTGGAATTGAGACAGATCATTATGAAGGAAGCACATGAGTCTCCTTTTGCTATGCACCCTGGTGGAACTAAAATGTACAAAAGGTTAAAAGAGCATCACTGGTGGATGGGTATGAAAAGGGATGTAGCTGATTTTGTCTCCAAATGCCTAAATTGTCAGCAAGTGAAGGCAGAACATCAAGTACCAGCTAGTTTGTTACATCCATTACCAGTACCAGAGTGGAAATAGGAGTGGATAACTATGGATTTTGTGATGGGACTTCCGAGGACACATAAGAGCCATGATGCAGTATGGGTTATAGTTGACAGACTGACCAAGTCTGCTCTCTTTCTGCCAGTCTGGATGGACTATAGCCTGGAAAGATTGGCCAGATTGTACATAGATGAGATTGTAAGAC
Source organism: Hevea brasiliensis (assembly GCF_030052815.1). NCBI lineage: Eukaryota > Viridiplantae > Streptophyta > Magnoliopsida > Malpighiales > Euphorbiaceae > Hevea > Hevea brasiliensis. The sequence continues at coordinate 33,613,182 of NC_079495.1, read as the reverse complement.
TGCATGGAGTGCCAGTATCGATTGCATCTGACAGAGATCCTAGGTTCACTTCTAGATTCTAGGGTAGTCTTCAGAGAGCCTTAGGAACTAGATTGAACTTCAGCACGGCATTCCACCCACAGACAGATGGCCAGTCTGAAGGATAATTCAGATCTTTGAGGATATGCTACGAGCTTGTGTGATTGAGTTTGAAGGTAGTTGGGATACACACTTGCCTTTGATTGAGTTTACTTATAACAACAGCTACCAATCAAGCATTGGAATGCCTCCATATGAAGCTTTGTATGGCAGAAAGTGCAGAACTCCCCTATGTTGGGATGAAGTAGGTGAAAGAAAGATGATTGGCCCAGAAATTGTTTAGCAAATAGAGGAAAAGATCAGATTGATCAGAGATCGACTCAAGGCTGCATCAGACCATCAGAAGTCTTATATTAATCTAAAGAGAAGAGATATTGAATATGCAGTGGGTGATAAGGTATTCCTCAAAGTTTCTCCTTGGAAGAGGATTATGAGATTTAGCAGAAAGGGGAAACTAAGTCCTCGTTTCATTGGACCATATGAGGTTCTGGAAAGAGTGGGTCCTCTAGCATACCAATTGGCACTACCTCCACAGTTGGAGAAGATACATAATGTCTTCCATGTGTTTATGTTGAGGAGGTATCAATCAGACCCATCTCATGTTCTACCTGTTGAAGAGATTGAGGTAAATCTAGACCTCTCATAAGAGGAAGAACCCATAGAGATTTTGACATATGAGGTGAAGTAGCTGAGGAACAAGCAGATACCCCTAGTTAAAGTGTTGTGGAACCATCATTCAAGCTAGGAAGCTACTTGGGAACGTGAAGAGGACATGAGGAAACAGCACCCACAGTTGTTCAGAAACTAATGCCAGGTAAAATTTCGAGTCAAAATTTATTTTAAGAGGGGGAGAATTGTAACACCCCTATATTAAGTAGTGCGTTCTACTGTTCCAGTGATCAGTGTCTGTCTGGACAATTAGAATGCCTGGAATTATACTTAAATGTTAGTGAAGAGAAATAAGATAATGAAATACAATAGAGGAAAATACAAGAAAAACAAAGGAAAAATAAGAGCAATGAAATATGATTAAGTTAAACGAGCTAAAAACCCTAGCAATGGGTGACCGCACCGGTAAGTTGCGACGAGGACTGTTGACTAGCCCTGGACTGTGGAGAATCCCAGGAAATATTTTTGGGACTTAAATAAATATCTATTGAGATATAAATGACTTAGAAAATATCAAAGAAACTTTAATTAATTAGCACAAAGAAAAATGAAAAATCAAGAAACTGACAAAAATCGGTGTTACCGAAAAATCGGGAATACAAACTGAATAGGGGCATTTTGGTCAATTGACACCCCCAGTTGACTTTTGACCTAAATTTCCATTAAAAATAAGTGATATTAAACATTGAAAATGTCATGAAAATAAGAAATGTGGTACCTAATATAAATAGTGAAAGTTTGGTGGCAAATTTGCAAATTACGGAACTTGGAAATTAATTAAACACAAACTAAGTTTAGTGCTCCACTAACCTCAATTTATGGGACATAAAAAAAGGCATTTGGGACAGAAAATTATCATCTTCAACCTCACTTCAAAACCAGCCGAAACCAAACTCTCTCAAAGTCCATCCATGGCCGCCCCACTTGTTAAGCCTAAAGCTTCAATTCTTATACTTTCCTTCACTAAAATTAATCCTCATACCTTGGGCAGCATATTAGGAGCAAAAAGGGAAGGATTTGAAGAAGATTTAACAAGCTTTAAAAATAGCTAAGTGCTTGTTTTCCATTGTTGCTTTATTAAAGTTGTAGTAGAGGTTGTGGTGTGTTAGATTATGGAAGAAATTGTGAGATTTGATGAGTTATGGAGGTGCTCCACTTTTGGCAGCCATGGATACTGAAGAATTTGAATTGTTTTCACTTGAAATTGATTGGTACTGAGGTTAATTAGAGTGATTAAATGTATAAGAGTTTGATTACCATGTGTATAGTTTGAATTGTGAATTTATGATTTGAAAATGGAAGCTTGATGTATATGTATAAATTGGGCAGGCTTGTGATGCATGGTAGAGTGTTTAAATTCATGTAATTGTTTGATGAATTATGGTACCAAGGATGGCAGAATGTGTATATAATTATTGTTGGGAAATTAGATGTGTTAATGAGAGATGTTCATGTGTATACATTGTTAGAATTGGACTTTGCAATTTAGGATTATATTTGGTGTATTAAAGGTCATTGTATTCTGCCTAAAGTGACTATAATGTAAAGTGATTGATGAATATGGTAATGTACAAAGTCAGAATTAGGTATGGAAGGTAAGTTAGAATAAGTTGAATATGCATTTGGATTGGTGTTTGAGAGAAATGTAAAGGGCAGTATGCAATTGAGCTTATAACCCTAAATGTGTGACCCCAATTGGTATGAGGCCAATTGGAGGAAAAACTAGACACAAAATAGGCCAACTTTCATGAAGAAAGCAAACCTAAATTCTGTAACACCCTCCCAGTAGCAACTCCGTACATTCTACTATTCCGTTGACCAGTGTCGGTCCGGACAGCTAGAATGTCCAGAAAAATATTTAAACTAAAGTGAGGAACTATAATTAACTCAAATATTAATAAGAAAAAAATTTAGGAAAAATTTTAGAAATAAAATACAACCAAGTTAAATGAGTCGGTGCCCAAGCGATGGGTAACCCAGTAGGAAGTTTCGGTTCTCGCAACTAGGAGCCCTAGACCAGGGGAAAAATTCATAAAATAATTTTTGGGACTCCAGAGAAGGGTCATTGAGGTTCCTATAGCATTAGACTACCAGGAAAATGCTTAGAAAAAATTTTCAATCGTTACAGATAATTTTGGTCTATTAAGACAAACGGAGGGCATTTTGGTCATTTCACTTTCAGAGATGATTTTTAGCCAACTTGTCCAGTTAAGTAAATAATTATTATAACACAAAATGTGAATAAATATTACTAAAAATTAAATTGAAAATGAGTAGAGAAGAAAAGGAAAGAAAATGAGATTAAATGACAATTTTGACATCACATGATGTCATCAACCCTTTCCCCACCAATCACAATTAAGCTAACCTATTAAAAAAGGGATAATTGAGACAAAAATAAACAAAAGCAATCAGATTCATCTCTTCTTCCTCAACCAGCCGGCTGCCCATTTCCCTTTCTCCATTGAAGAAGTTTCCACACCTCTTCCAAACCTTGATTCTACTCCCCTAAACCTTAAGTCCACTTCAACAAAACTTGTCTACACAACTTGGCAAGGTGTTTGGCTACCAAGAAAAGTGAAGAAACTGAAGTTTGTGAAGGGAGAAAATTCTGCTCACTTGTGGTAAGTGACCAAACTCTTGCTCTTTTTAGTTTAATTCATGTTTAATGGCATGATATGTGTAGGAAATGTAAGAAAATGAAACAAACAAGTGTGTGTGTACACCCTACAAGTTTAGGCAGCTAGGGTTAGTTAGGGTTAGTGATTTTGCTTGATAGCAAAGTGTTGAAGAGCAGGCCTTAGTGCTAAATGCATGATTGAATTTAGTTGTGTAGGTGAAATGCAAGGATTAGGTATGTATGAACATGGACAAATATGGACACTTAACAATATTAGGGTTTACTCATGTAATGGTTCATTAACCTTATAATGGTCAATTAGTGACCATTTGAATGTGTATAATGAGGAAATGAAGTGAGTTGAGGCTTGGCATTTGTGTATGGGTGAGCTGCCTTGGCTGACCTGCAGGACTGAGCATGAGTCCAGTAGGTTTGGGCAGCCATAAATGGAGTTGTAGAGGTTTAATTGGTGCAAGGCTAATTGGAAATGAAACTAGACACATAATGGAACAACTTTAGTGAAGAAACCCTGCCCAGAAAACCAAACCAAGTTAACCTAAAAATTGCCCTAATCCGGGTGACTTGCATTCTGCCTGGGCAAAATGACTAAATGAACAGTATCTATTCATTTGGTCATAACTCAGTGTAGAAAGGTCCAATTAACCTGAAATTTTACCAGAAGAAAGATGAGATATAGACCTACAACTTTCATGAAGAAACTTGACCCAAATTTTGACCATAACATGTTCAAAAAGTGACCTGAAATCACTGCACAAAACACTGTAGATTTGGTCAGTCCAGAAAATCTAGAAAGTTTACAATCCGGCCAGTTATGGTGCTTAGGCCATAACTTGAGCTAAAAAACTCCAAATGGAGTGATTCAAAAAAAGAAATGTAACTAGACACAATAAGGAACAACTTTCATGTTGATAACTTTGCCAAATTCCTACTATAAAAATGACCAATGGAACAGTAAATACAAGGCTTGAAATCTGAAAATTTTGAACAACTAGCACTAAACTTAGAAATGGTATTGGCAACCAATGCCAACAACTTTGGAATGCAAAATGTGATATGTTGGTGATATTTGAACCAATATACCTATTATCTATGAAAAATTCAACATTTTAGTTGACTAATGAAATGAATAGTAACCTTACATATAAAGTACAAATATTCAAGAAATGACTTTGTAATATGTCCTAGTAGGCCTAATGTGATTGGTTTGGATAGGTTGGCATGCCAATAGGGTTCTGATAGCAGTACTGCATATGATGTATGACTTCATTGCCATTCTGTGATGATAGCCTATGGCTATACTGATTATGATGTTATACTTGGCTTTATGCCTTATTGCTTTTATGGCTTATTAGCCATTCTGTTTGCACACTGGGAGACACATTGTGACCAATGGTGTGACGGCCCGAGGTACCTGGTACCCAGTGCTAGTTTACCCATTTATCCAGTCCGATCAATTTGTATAGGTTACTTGGGCATGGAAAAGTATAACTGTAATTGAACTGATTATTAAAGAAAATAAGGAAATGAAATATCAAGATAAAGATCAAGAATGATTACAATAAAATATAAAGAAGCTCAAAATCATCAAGAAAACAATTAACAAAATGCATGAAGAAGTTAATATCATAAAATGTAATTAGCCCTCGACTAAACAATAAGTTAGTAATTATTCATTTCTTATGAACACAATAACTAGGAAATTATTACTTTATTTGCATATTATATTTTCTTGTATTATTGGCACTACTAAGCCTTATGCTTAGCGCATCACTTTTGCAACGCATAGGTACTGATGATTTAGACAGAGGGCCCAGTAGACCACAGATTGGGTAAGGCCATTCACAGTTCTGCATAGTGTCGTGTCACCTTACAGGCTACAGTGCATTGGTAAGACACTAGGTCCCATTTTGTATTTTGTAATTTTTGTAAGTTTTGTAATTAAACTCTTATTTTATCATGTATATTTGAAACAAATGTAATATAATTTTGTATTAATGTAAGTATTTGTAACTTTGTATTTATAAATAACATATAAGAATTTATTTATGATTTGAGCCTGATGATGATGTGAAATGAATGAATGACAAATGGAGGAATTGTTAAGAAATTGTTGTAAACTGATGTGATACAAATGGAGTTTGAGAATGATTGGAAATTATTGGAAGTGTTTTTCACAGGTTCCGAAGAACTGTTTTCTCCGTTTTTAGCCGGCACTCTGCCGGATTTTCTGTAAAATTTTCGAAACCTTAAATTAACTCATAATTTCAATAAATAAATTAAATGGCATAAATTTCACTTAGTGACTAATAAATGACTTAAATAAATTATACTTCATAAATTGTACTTCATAACTATGATAAAAATAAATAAGGAAGGATAAAAAGGATTAAAATAAAACAGGGTGTTCTGGTATATTGTGTGACATACCTTACTCGGCTAAACTGTAGACGGGTAAGGGGTGTCACAAATTCTGTCCAGAAAGTGACATGAAAACTGACCTAATCCGAATGGGTAACATTGCAACCCTGAAATTTGACCAATTGAACAGTATTTACGAAAATGACCATAACTCCTTGTACACAGGTCCAAATGACTAGAAATTTATATCGTTGGAAAGCTTAGACATAGGGCTACAATTTTTTTTCAGACCACCAAACCCAGAAATGACCATAAGCAAGTCAAAATGCTTGCAAAAATTCGGGTATAAAACCTGCCAGAATTGGAAATGACCTAAAATGACCTAAGTTCACAATAAAATGGTAATTTGACCAGCAATAGTAAAATGATCACAACTTGATCCAGAAAACTCCAAATGACATGAAATTAGTGCCAAAATGTCACTAAGACATAAATATACAATTTTGCTCTTTAAACCAGAACCTAAAGCTAAGGCAAATAAGACATTTAGCTAGAACAATCTAGCATATAAAATCTAGAAAATGGCAATAAAATGCAATAAACTTTAAAATGAAATTGGTAACATATACCAACACTTAGAGACTATAAAATGTGATAAATTGGGAATATTAAAATTGACTCACTTAGAGTGCATCAAAGGTCAACATTATAGGTTGACTAATGAAAGTAATAGTATTAATAAAATTTAATTATTAAACCTTATTATTAGAAACAATTTAAATTAGTATTGAAACACTTTATATTGTGTGTTTCAGTTAGCAAAGACTTAGGGAAGGGGAAAGAACCACTGATTCAAGGACAAGAGGCTACTCATCAGAGGTTTTTGCACAACAGTTATTTCTTTTGAATTTTCACTTGAAATAAATTATGATAATTTGTATGTTATTGCTTAAATTGTGAAAATTTTGTTTGAATGAAATTTGATGGATACTTATGGCTTGAAAAATATTGCAAATGGTTTGAAACCACAGCTATAATTTATATTTGATTGAATTCCTCGCTAGCTTATCTAGTGGAACGAATTGGCTTTGAATTCCCTCTCTAGCTGAAGTGTTAAGGTGTGTGCCAGTTGAGGACGAATAGGATGAGTACTCATATAATTGCTAGCTAGCTATGTTATTCCTCATTAGCCATTGGCTTTTGGGACGAATTGGACTTTGGAATCATGATTAAGCTTTGTGTGTGATTTATTAGTATTTATTGAGACATTGTGAAATGGAATTTAATTCTTTATGACATTCTTTATCTTTTGAAATTAACTATGATTTTAAGTATCCACAGTTTAAGTGATTTATAGTTTATGGTTTTGAATTATATTTTCTTAATGTTGCGCACCACTTAAACATTGGCTCAGCGATAGCTTTTTCATTGCTGTCGCAGGTAGACAGACAGATAAAGCAGCAGAGTAGGCTGCTTGTACTACACTTTTGGGATTTTACCGGGTATATTGAATATACCACTTTCTTGTAATTTTATTGTAATGTATGTGAACTGTATGTATATATTGCACCTGGTCTTGAGCAGTTGTAAACTTAAGTTGTACAAATAAGTTGTAAATTATATTTTGGCCTATCAATGTTGTATTATAATTATCTTGTCTCAGCTTTTAAATTACTTAGTTAGTTGTATTTTATTTTTGTTGAAATTGCTGAAATTGAGTAAATTGGGTTGTGAAAATTGATTTGAGTTGAACTATTATTGGAGTTGGGGATTGAAACAAATATATTGGAAGTGCTTTTTATAGGTTTTTGAATAACTATTTTGTTCAAAATACAGACGGCACTCTACCGAAACTTTTATAGCTTCTATTGATATTGCATATTTGTTATGTAATTTAACTTTCAGTAAAAGGTTTTAAAATCTGTCAAAAGTGCTCACTACTGTAAAAAGACATAAGAAATTATTTAAAATCCCTTGTAGTGTATTTAATGGGTTATCAGTAGGCGAAGTTCGATAATTCATTATGCATACTACGGGAACATGTTATGCCTTACGGAGGGGTAAGGTGTGACACATTCATTGCATTCATGTACATAGCATGTTTAGGGTTAACCCTTAAATCCTAATTTTTTTTAGCAAACATAGCCTCAAAACACACCAAAGAGACTTCCGATTAGGTCACTTGGGTTAGAGAAGAGAAGAGACTAGTAAGGATTTCACCTGCACTACATAAGATGAAAGAAAATATGGCCATGCTTGATGAAACCTTAAATGCCAAGATGTTTGAGTTGGAAGAGAAAATTGTAGTCAACTTTTGGAAGAGGCCCTGAGGTAAGTCAGTTAAGTGACATTAAAGTTATTGAGGTTCAAATTGTGTCTTATACCCCAAGGAGATTTTCCCTTTCTAACCAACCCTTATCCACAGTTTTCGAGTGTCTCAAAACTTAAGACTTCCTGTAGCTCTTAGCACCCAAACCACTACCAATTCCACTCCCACTTAGCGATGATATCAACTAATATTGCCAATTTCACCAAACGTACGGTCATGACACCGATCAATGCTTCCAACTTAAGCATGATATCTAAGACCTAATTGATGCCAAAAAGATAACCAACCTAAAAAACTGACCAACCACCTGCACCAACCCTATGCCTAACCAAAATTTCCACCTCCACCAAGTCTCTACATGATCTCCACCATCCCAAATGACCCTAACAGGATTATTGACTTTATCCAACCCATCCAAAAGCCTAATGAATCTTAGTCTACAATGATTGTTGACATTTGTGATAATTTTAGCTATGATGAGGGTTATTTAGATGTTTGGACTGATTTTGATGAGGAGGTAGTTGCATTGCAAGTAGATGGTTCAACTCCACCAATGTCTGGTTTTGAAGTTGTTGGGATCTATGAAAATTGGATGGATCCAAAAGTAGCTACTGTGAAGAAAGAGATGAAGTTTTTTCCTAACATAAGCCTAAGAAAAAGTATAAATGTCCTAGTGACTTTTCTTAAGATGAAGGGGCAGATCATGAGTTATGGTTTGGGCTATGAGCCAACTGAAGAGGAAGAAGAGCCAAAGCCTCCTAAGTTCTTGAAAGAGGGGGGCAATTACCTGGACATATGATTAGGGGTTACCACATGTGAAAGAGTTAGAGCAGAAAATCAGCACCATTGATCTAAAGACTGAATGGAAGCCAAGAACCTAAAGTTGCATTCCTAAGCTTGAGTTTATCTTTTGTAATGCTCACAGTAGTGATACTGATGTTTCCATTTCTGATGTACTTGATGAAGATTTTGAGGCAAAAATTACTAATATGACTAGTCCTTTTGCTTACTTGTTTGATGTTTATTCTAATGGGCATATGCATAGCATTTATAATCATTTAGAATCTATTTTTATTAATACATCAAAATCAATCTTCATTAATTTGGGTACACCAAATAATCCTAGAGATATTAAGTTAGTTGAAGATTTAACTCAAGAAGAAAGAGATAAATTTATAATCTTATTAATAAAGTACCAAGAAGCATTTGCCTAGTCTTATAAAGATATGTTGGGAATTGACTGAGACATAGTACAACACAAGATCCCTATGGATCTGAATATAAGGCTTGCATCTATAGCCTGGAAGCATTGATAAATGTTAGGGTAAAGAAAGAAGAGGTAATTGAAGATTCTATACTAGAGGTCTCTTATATTAAAGTTGAATGAGAATTGAAGGAAGGAAAATTGAGGCCATACTTGGGATATATATAGAAACTATTGGCTAATTTTTAATAAGGTGACCATGAAGCACATGCCTTAAGCTTAGAATCAGATGGCTGATTCCCAAGCCACACTGGTGTCCCCATAGGAAAAGAGTGATCAAAAGTTAACTTAGCTAGTTATCCTGCTGAGGAGTAAAATTTTGTGCTATGAAGGATTAGTAGTAGCACATGTGGACCTAAAGGGAGAAGGAAAATGGTATGCAGACATAAAGAGGTCTTTGGATGTGAGAGAATACTCCCAATTAGCCAACAAAAGAGATAGAGTAACAATTCATAGATTAGCCACTCAACTTACTTTAGTTGGGGGGCAATTCTACAAACTCTTATATGTGATAGAAAAATAGGTTAAGCAAATAATGAAAGAAGTATATACAGGAATATGTGGTCCCCATATGAATGGAAAGGTTCTAGTTGGAAAAAAATGTTCGAAACATAAAAGGATTGACCTAAAAAACTCCCTTATGTTCTTTAAGGTTACCACAGTACTGCAAGGAAATCCATGGGGGCAACGCCATTCTCTTTAGTGCATGGGACTAAAATAGTGCTATCCATTAAGTAAGAGGTCAAATCCTTAAGAGTGATGCTAAAAGCTAAGATCCTAGAAAATGAGTGGGCCTAAAAAAGATATGAAAAACTAGCTTTGATTGATGAAAAGAGGATGTGAGCCTTGTATCATATGCATGCTTATCAGAGGAAGATAGCTAAGGCCTTTAATAAGAAGGTGAAGCCAAGAAAGATCAAAGAGGGAGACGTGGTTTTGAAATAAGCTCGGCCCGTCGCTTTTGATTTAAGAGGAAAGTTTAACCTAAGCTAGGATGGTCCATATATAGTTAAAAAGATCTTACCACTGTAAGAATATCAAACCTGGATGGGAATGAATTTCAAGAACCAGTCAATTTAAATACGCTCAAATGGTACTTTGTGTGAGATAGGCCCCCTAGGCTAAAAATCTATAAAAGGCAGTTTACGTAAAAGTAAGGGTAAAAAAAAAATGATAGATTGAAAACCTGCAAAAAGTGATCTAAGCAAAAGGAGAGATGAGAGAAGATCTGGATGGAAAGCCTTTTTTAGGCCATTTGACAGGTTATAATGCTTATTTCTAACTTTAGAAGGTTGAAAATTTGGCAAAACTAAATGTGAGAGGAAGTAATGGTGTACCTAAATAAATAAAGAAGTTTTTATTGCATTAACCAGGAATAGGTTTTATTTAATTATGATTGTGAATTTTGTGTCTTGAGTGATACATCAAATAATTAAGTAATTGAACTGCATTGTTTTGATTTAACCTATGTCTTGTGAGCATGACAGAATAGGTGCTTGATATGAATGCCCTAGTGATTGTCTAGTTTCAACAAAAAAAAAAAGAAAAAGAAAAAGAGAAAAAGAGAGATAGAGACCTCGCTAAGTGAAAAGCCCGAAAGGGCTGCTTAGGCAAAAGTTAGAGCAAGCCCACTGAAATAGAAACTCAAAAGAGTATTTCAGGCAAAAGTTAGGGCACAAAGAATTGAATTCATGGAAGAGAAATGAGTCAAGGTAGAATAAGATTTTGAAATAGCTTTAGAATAATGAACCATGAGGAGAGAAGAAAAAGAAAAAGAAAAATCAGAGAGAAATTATATTATGATCTTAAGGAAGTTATTTTGGTGAACAGTTTTCCTTGAAAATTTTGAAGTTACCAAAAAGTTTTTACAAAAAAAAAGGTCCCTTAGAGGACTAAGTTTTTTTTAGAATTTCCAGTAAAATTAGCATGCCCATGATAGAAAGCAGCATACAGGAAGCACTACAATCACAGAGAGAGTTTTTGAGATTCAATCATCCCAATTTTTTTCAAATCATGAATTAGATATTTTTTGGTAAGTCCTTAGACGTTGTTTAGGGCGCATGACATAGTGGTGTAAGGCATAGAAGAACACGCATCAACATGTCACATGTAGGTGTGTAAGGCATAAAAGAACATGCATCACCACAGTTTCAAATGTCGAACTATGAGGTCTGATTCTTCCTCAGGATAGCGAGGGAGATATGTAGGCAGTTTAGGACTGCGGTCCTAAATACGAACCCACAACATTTCAATACAGATATTTTTTAGCAAGTCCTTGGATGTTGTTTAGGGTATATGGCATAATTGTGTAAATCGTAAAAGAACACGCATCAACATATCACCTGTAGGTGTGTAAGGCATAGAAGAACATGCATCACCACAGTTTCAAGTGTCGAACTATGAGTGGGTCTGATTCTTCCTCAAGATAGCGAGGGGGATACGTAGGCAATTTAGGATAGAAATACTAAATACGAATCCACAACATTTCAAATCACAGAGTTGCCATTATCATGAGACCGTAGCTAGTCTCATGATGCAAAGTGTATCGATAGAGCAAGATGCACTCAATTTTCACATGACACAATTATCACTATTATGAAACCGTAACTAATCTCATGACGCAGAGTGTATCGACAAAGTAAGATACACACATTTTTCACATGACACAGTTATCATTGTTATGAGACCGTATCTAGTCTCATAACATAGAGTATGTCGACCGAGCAAGATATACTCGATCCTCATAGCCAATGTTTCACAGTTATTAGGAGATTGAGTTTCACTTTGATGAAACTTGAACAATGCTTTCGCATTGATTTCAACTTCCCCAAAGTGGGGGGGCAAACTGAAGACCTTTATTTTGTGATTCATTATGAGTATATGCATGGAGGCTATGGGGAACCCGATGATGAAAAAATTGTATGACTATAAGACATAATTGGAGGCATGCAGCTGAATTATTAATTCTGTGGCATGATCTTCAAATAATAATAATATATTTTTTTAGGAAATTAATTTAATTAAATTTAAATAAATTTGTGTTTTATTTAAATTTAATATGCGTAGTTCTTAAATGGACCTAATTAAGTTTAATTAGGCCTCATGGGCCTAAGAAAGCCTACTTAGAAATTTTAAATAGAACTCATTTAATTTATTTTCTAAAAATTAAAATAAGAAAATATCTTTTTCTCTTTCCCTCTCCCATACAAACTCTCTCTCCCACTTGGTCTCACTCTCTTCCTCACTCCCTATTAGTGCAGCCCCCTTTCCCTTTCTTCCTATTGGTTGAAAAACCTCACCCATATCTCAGTCTCACCCAAATTCCACAATCCTTGTTGTTTATGTTATTTGAACCTTATCACACTAGGACTCTAAACCCCATCGCACCTCTTCCTCACTCCCTATTGGTGCGGTCCCCCTTTCCCTCTCTTCCTATTGGTTGAAACACCACACCCATATTCCAGTCTCACCCAAATTCTGTAACCCCAGTTGTTTAAGTTATCTAAACCTTATCAACCTAGGACTCCAAATCCTATCACACCTCTCTCCCAAAACCCTATAAATATCCTACTGGGGTAGAGAGAAAAAGGAGGGAGAAAAAAAAAAAAAGAGATTTAGAAATATTTAGAAAATTCATAGCTATTTAGAGATATTTTAGAGCTATAGGAGATTTAGAGAGATATTCAAAACTCTTTTGGTTCTTTTCATATCTTCAAGAAGATTTTCTCGCAAGATCTTTCTTTAAGGTTAGTTTTTGTCATTTTGTTTTTAAGATCTATGCCCTATAATATTTAATTCTATGCTCCTTGTTTCTAATTTATCTTGCATGTTCATATAGATCATGTAATCATATTTAATTTGAGCGGATACACAACTCTGCACATACTCAGTTTTCTATCTCCCATGTTTTTATTATTTTTTGTTATCTTTTGAATCTGTAAAAATTTTAGAAAATTTATATTCATATTCAGCATGAAATTTTATTAATTTTAGGATCAAGAATCACTGAAAATGCTTTTATATTTTATAAGTTATGGCTATTTGAATTTAGGGTTCCTGCAAAACCTGACTTGCAGAATACCCGATTTGTGAAGCTAATATCTCCCTTGTTTATTAATATTTTTGGGTGAATTTTGTGTCTAAAATTAAGTTTAAAATCTTTTGAATCTTTTCCAATTAGTTTCGCATTCACATCTATTGTGGTTGATGAGTTATGAATTTTACAAAAAAATAGTGCGATTCTATCACTAGAAAATGTTACGATTTGTGTAGACTATTCGGCTAGTGTTTTATTTTGGTTTATAAATTTTATGATCTTCTATGATGTTTTGGCTATCTTATGTAATTTTGTCATGATTTTTAGGCATGTCTAACTATTTTTCAAAAATTAGATTTCTTACTATTGTCAATCTGCCAAAATCTAAAAATTGTATGCTTATTCAAGTTCTTGTGTGTTCTTGGGTTCTAATTGATATTTGATCTATTTTTCTATTTTCTTTTTAATTCAAGAGGTGTTATGAAGTGTTTGGATCATGTTAGAAGACTTAGACCATTAGGTAGTTATAATTGATTAGCAGTTTTAACCCCCTTAGGAGACTAGATTTAGAATTCAATATGAATTGTTATTTGTATTTTCTTATTTTCTTTATTTTCTTTAGTTTTTTTTTTAGTACAAACAAAATTGGTAAGTAGCTCTAAAGTATGTACCAAATAGGGTATTTGCGCAGAGCTTACATAAAGCTAAACGGGAGTAAGCCAGGGATATCATTGCCATACAAGAAGAAAATGCCCTTTTTTAAGGATAGCTTGCCCCAATGGCAACTGCAATTATCAACAAGTAGCCTTAAATTCTTAAAATAATTGTTGGCATGAAAATGTAGTAATAATAGGATTTTTATTTGGTATATTAAATTTAACTTTGTTTTTAATTTAACTGACTTTTGTATGTAATTAATTTAAATAAATACTTTATAAATTAAAATTAATCTTGTTTGTAAATTAAACTAACTTTGGCATGTAAAATAAATTTAATTTAATACTTGGTAATTATAAAATAAATTTACATGTTAGAAATCTTTATTAAGTTGTGATTGTTTGGGCCTTATGTGATATTAGAATAAATTATACATGTACATAATTAATTTAGTTTAATTATCCTTAGGGTAACTTGGTGAAAAATTAATTAATTAGGCTACATAAAAACTTAGGGTTATGTGAAATTGAATTTGTTTGTAAATTAAATTCTCAATAATAAATTAATTTTAGTCATCTAGTAAATATCATTTAAATAATTAGCAATCCCATAGATAGGAATTACTTGTGCATGAAAATTATTTGTAAACAATAACCCTTTTGTGAATTACTTGCATGTGTAGGATTAGAATTGTAGTTTAATAAATGAATAATAAATAAGACTTCTAGAAATATTAGTAGATGATTGGCACTCGAATTAACAAGGTTAGACCAAGCATAAGGGGTTCCTAACACCTTCCCCTTATGTACCCACTATCCCGAACCTAGACATTGGGCTATGGTAATGACAGTTGTGGAAACTCTGCAAGGAGTAAGTTGCCATCCATGACCCTTAGAAGAAACACTGAATATCTCCCAGTTATTACTCGGGTGGCGACTCTTGTCTATCTATGCCTTCGTGACATAAATCCTTAGTACCGTAATAGTGTTATGGGAAGATAGTACTTACCATTGGTTTGATTCTATTAGGATTGTATGAAGTACATGTCTAGGAAATGTTGTCTAAGGAGGTGGTACTTAAGTGAGACCATTGTGACTCCATCTTTCCTAGGCATTACTTGGTGCATTTTATATAATTTTAGTGGATGATATTTCGCCTCACGCCCCTCTTCCACAAGCCCTACATCATTTATACATACTAATCATCATTTTTCTAACTATAAAATAAATATTTACATTCAATTTAGCTAAAATCCTTAATTGGCATAAAAACCCTAGGTAACAACTTTAGGAGAAAATTATGGTATTAAGAGTGCACATACCACAAATTAAGCTATTAATCCTTGCTTGACTCTTCAATATCACTTCTAATCAACTTTATGGTCCTTCCTTGGTTCCTTGTGAGCTTGGACCATATTTCCTTCTTCAAGAATTTTAAAAGTTCTCATCAAAATCTCATCACAAACTCCACTTATGCCATGATTGTAATATGATAACATGAATCCATGCATGCTAAGCTCAATTCTCCCTTACCTTGAGTTTTTCTCTAAATTGATTTCTTGATAACCCTCCTAAATCCTTGAAATTTCTTGCTTAAATAATGTGCTCTCACTAAAATGAAGCTTAATTATGCTATTTAGGATGATGGAAATTGAGAAATGGGTGAGAGCTCAAGCTTATGAAGGAAGAATAATGGCAAAAAGGGGAAGATGGGGTTCGGCCACATGAAGAAGAAGATAAGGATGATGGTGTTTTGTCTCTACAATTAGATATTTATATTATTTTAATTTCATAATGGCAAACTTGTAAATAAGGTGAATGGCAAACTTGCAAATAAGGTGAAATCCCTAATCATTAGGTTTGATTTTTAATTTAATTATGCTTAATTATCCTAATCATAATTAATTAAGCTAATCCAACTTTATTAACTTAATTAATCTCATTTTTTGTCAATATTTGACTTGTAAATCTAATTGACCAATCTTGCTCTTACCGGGTTTCTGTTCATCTTTTCCATAATTCCCGATAAGTCTCCAACTCTATTTTTCACTTTAGTTTTTAATCTGTTTATTTAAACTTATTTTTTTTCTTTATTTTTTTTTTCTTTGACTTATTAATTCATAATAATACTTTAATTAAGCCTTAATTAAGAATCTTACAAGGTCCTACAGGAATTGGAGCAGCAACCAGACCCATAGTCACTTCTCAGTGGAGTCACTCATCGCCTTGTGCACATTTAACTGATTTATACTATACTTCTTTTATTTTTTTCTTCAACCTTACTTGATCTTGATTAATTTAAATTATGACTCCTTACTTAAATTTAAGAGTGGTTCCAGACATCCCAACCATCCGGATAAACGTTAGTCTCCGAAACAGTAGAATTTACGGACTACCAAAAGTGAGGGCGTTACAAAATAAATCCAAATAAAACATTCTAACATTCTCCTACCTGGACGCTATTGATTTTATAAATTTTATATAAGACATTTTGTTTGATGAAAAATATTTAGGCTAGCGAAAGAAAATATTTACGTGGCCATAATTTTAAAAAACAACATAGTCCAAAAATTATCCAAGCATAATAGTTCAGTCCAATAAATAATTAATATTGAACTTTGGCAACAATTATATCAATTAGACATACAAGATCATCAATAATTACAAATATCAATTTATTTATTGAGATGAACTATCAACGTGTTTTAGTGTGATGTAAACATTAGTACCATCATGTGATCAAATATGTTAATTTCACTTTATCCTACTTTTAGTCTCTCACAAGACTCCTTCATACTTCACTAAAAAGTCTTCCTTAAATGAAAAATAGTCATGCTTGAGTACAACTCAAGACTTTAATTTATGCTTTACCAAGAAGCCTTAAATGACAAATAGTCATGCTTGAGTACAACTCAATACTTTAATTTACTATAAATATCAAATCTACTCGCTACAAGCATAATTTGCATCAAGCAAATTTATAAATAATAGTAATAACCGTGATCAAAATAAATGTATCAAGAAATGATGTCCCAACCATAGGCAATATATATATATCACAGAAAGAAGCCAAAACAATTCAAAAAAAAAATCTCACTAATTAAGAATATCAAAAGACCAAATTACACTCATATTTGTCACAAGAACTTTAAAGGCCTTAGGTGTAATTACTTTGATCATGGGATTTGCTAACATATCTTTAGTGGATATGTGCTCTATCTCCATCTTTTTTTCCTTTAGGAAATTTTATACATATACGTTTAAACCCATTGGTATTATTATTAAAGAAACACATAAATGATATGCCATACAATCGCAATGTATTCTCAAAGGTCTAAAAGTGGAATCAACAATCATAAGTACAAAAAATAAAATTTCTCAACCAAATAGAATGAGTAGCTACTCTCTCTCCCTCTCTCTCTCTTTCTCTCTCTCTTTATATATATATATATATATGCACAGCAAAAGAAGTGATAAGAGATTGTTAAACACTTTTCCCAAAAATAGCAATATAAGCCAACATAAAATGTATCTATAGTACATTTTATGTCATATAGACACCCACCAATAACCTTTTATCACAAATTCATCAACCTACTTAAAACAAGCATAAAATCTTTAGAATACTTCAAATAATGCATTACTTTCTTTAAAGCCACCTAATGATCCCAACTAGGATAATATATTAACCAAAAAATTGACAGTAAAGGATACATTTGGCTTAATGCATACCATAACATACATCAAACTCCTTACAACACCAGCATAAAGGACACTAACCATAGATTACTTTTCAACTTTTTTCTTGGGACACTAAGACTCACTATACTTGTCCCTTTTAATCATGAGAACATGCCACATTTTACAATTCTTCATATTAAAACATTTCAATACCTATCAATATAAGCCTTTTAGGAAAACTTTAAAGCCTTTTAAGAGTTATCCCTATTAATCTTAATCCCACGCACAAAATACGCTTCTCCTAGAAGTTTATCTCATGCAACAATCCTAAGTCATTACTGGCAACCAGAATATCATTAACATACAAGAAAAATTGAATTTTCCACCACTAATCTTGTGATATATAAATCAAATAATTTTATTTTTCATAAAACCTAGATTAGTTAAAACCTCATAAAATTTCGAATATCATTGTCTAGAATCATGCTTTACCTTTTTAATTTACACACCATGTGTTCTTTCCCAAAAAACCACAAAACCCTCAGGTTGTGACATACACTTCCTCATCTAAGCTTCCATTCAAGAAGGCAATCTTTATATCCATTTGATAGGGTTCTAAATCAAAATGAGGAACCAAAGCCATTATCACCCTAAAGGAATCCTTGGAAAATACTAGAGAGAGTTTTTTTTATCTATCCCCTTTTGAATAAAACACCTTGCCACTAGTCTTGCCTTAAACTTTCTATGTTCCTAATTGAAACCCTTTTGGTTCTTATAAGCTTTGAGCTTAAAAACATCTAGCAATTCTATAAGCTCCCACATATCATTATTCATCATTGATGCCACTTCATCATTCATGGCTTTCTTCCATTTATCATATTGTGGACTATGCATTGCTTCATTATAGGTAATTGGATCTATAACTTCCCCAACACCATGGTTACTCCCCCCTAAATAGACTACAAAATCATTAGATATCACAAATCTCTAGCTTTGTCTATTTGATTTATGATGCACTTCTTCAACTAATGCCAGAGTAGGCTACTTAATTTGAGCAACCTTTACTTGATCTCTTTCCACTTATTTAAGCTCAAGTTCATATACTATTATTTCATGCACAACTAGTATGAAAATTGAAACTAGTTCATTATGTGTGATGGAATTGCCACTACCAATGAATTTTCATTCTTATCAGAAACATCAAGTTTTTTTTTTTTTAATAGCATTAATGAACTCAACAATCATTGTGCCACAATTTTGATAGTAATACCTATAACCTTTTGACTATTTTGGACAACCTTTAAAGTAGCAATAGGTAGTTTAAGGGTCAAGTTTTCTCTCTAAAGTGTTATAGATTTTGACTTCTGTAGGGCAACATACAAAACATTAAGGATGTCTATTAGTTTTCTAAAGTCCAAAATTCAAAAGGAATTTTAGGAATTAATTTAACTACTAGGCACTCTATTCAAAATATAAATGACAATCTTTAAATGCTTCACCATAAAGGTGTTTAGGCAAATTGATCCAAGCCATCATGTATCTAACCATGTCAATAAGAGCATGATTTTGTCACTCTGCCACATTATTTTATTCAGGGGTATCAAGCATCATACATTGGGCAACAATCTCACATTCTTATAAATACTTGGCAAATGGTCCCATGTGCTGCCCTAATACATTATATTTGCCATAGTATTCACCACCATGGTCAGACCTTACAATCTTAATATTTTTCTCTAATAGCTTTTTAGCTTCAATTTTAAAAATTTTCAATATATCAAGAGCATCTAATTTTTTTTTTAATTGCATAAACATAGCCATAGTGAAAAAAAAAATCATTAATGAAGCTATGGAAAAAGTATGGCTATATAAAGTAAGAGATATAGGACCACTAATATCAGTATGAATGACCTTTAAAAAAATTGACTATGAATATAACCTTTTCTTTTGGCTTTAGTCAATTTACCTATAAAAGGTCAATACAATTTTTAAAATATGTTTTATCAAGAGGAGGTAAATTTCTTTAGAAATATATCTCAAACATTTATGCCAAAATAGGAAATATTTTCATTTGTCAACTAAAAGGGATTCAAAACAAATGAAAGCAAAAGAATTCCTCTTGTCTAGGTATTTCTTGTATTTAGTGCATTCATATCTCCTATGGTCCTTCTTCTTGCAAAACCAAAATTTTTCTTTATTTATATAGCCTTAGGACCAAGATTATAAGTTTGAACATGCCCTTCTGGGACCTTTACCTAGATTTAAACAACTTAAGATTCCCATTATGGTTATTAGTAGAAAGTTTTGGTTACATAACAACTAAGGTATTTACGCCTTTTGTCAAATTTTCAACAATCCTTTCCTTAGCTTGTTTATCTTCATTTTGGGTGTATTTGGCTATAAGTTTACTTAGGGACCATTTTTTCTTGACTAAACTAGGTAAGAAGAGTGCTAAAGGCTTGATACATAGCATCAAAGAGAATCTTGGCATTATCACTATTTAGAACAAAACCTAAAAAAAATGGCTAATAGTTTTCCTATTGGTCATCATGCAAAGACAATTAGCTTTAAGCTAAACTCTTATGGGTTGCAATCTACTTATTAGTACTGCCATTTGTTGGCTTAAGAGGCTTGTGCTCAAGCATAGCAATATCCAATTATTTATAATTAAGATATACTCAATATCTAGTTTGCATTGCTTATAATTAGCTTCATTCAAAATTTAAACATTAACAGTTTGATTATTGACAACAACAACTATTAAAAAATATATATTCCTACATCATAAGTAATATGGGCAAACAAATTTCAAGAGTAAACTCAATATCATAACAACATTATTTTTGTGCGAATCCATATGCATCATCATAAAATCACCTTTGGGCAGATAATATGACATGTAAATAGGTTTTCTCAAATACTAAAGCCAAAATTGAATAACATGATTAACAAAATAATGTTTAAAAGATAACCTAAAAGGCAATATTGGCAAATGAAATTCAAGAATAAGTGATGCACTTGTATTATATAGGCATTTAAAGGTGGTATTTGTTGCATTTCATCCACATTTTGTTTGTTAATTGCATGATTTTTAATTAGTTTCAGTGTGTTTTAGGGTCTTGAGTTGAACCTACTTAATTTCTTGATTTGTGTATTACATCAGGAAATTTGATACAATCTTAAGGCCTAGAATAATTATGGAAGAGTTTTAAAGTAAAAAAGCTCAAATTAGAGTGCTAGAAGAACTACACAGGCTGTGCAATGCTAAAATGGGACCCAACAACATATCTTAGGAAGAACTAGTACACAGGCCATGTACCAAGACCCATGCAATGACCTTCACCCCATGTAATGCTCAATTCATCTACAAGATGTAAGTTTTAGATGGCCAAAGAGTTACACGGCACTGCCCCATGTAGTGCTACACGGGCCATGTAATGTGCACTAGTAGAGACTCCCAATTCAACTTTTCCTCCTATCTGCTCAACTTGGAAAGACTTCTAAGGCCTCTAGGACTCTGAAATGACTACATTTATGCTAGATATAAATACAAGAAGTTGGAAATAAGTAGGAGAATGATTCTTTTACATTCAAGCATAGCAATTTCACCTTGGGAGAGATCTTTAATAAGATTTCTGAAAGAGATTCTCTACTGAAGTTCTAAAATTTCAAGGTCACAAATTCTTCATTCTGGGCTTCTTTATTCTATTAACTTTTGATGTGTTTTTCATATTTTATTATTTTAAGTTTGATTGTAGAATTCATCATGAGTGAGTAGTTTTCTTTATTCTGGAATTAGGGATGTAACACTTTCAATTCAGTTATGGATTTTATTTGATTTTGTTTAATAAATTTGGGATTTCTTTCTTTGATTCAATTTCTTATCTTCTTAATGCATGCTATGTGATGAGCTCCACCTAGTATTGATTCTAGATATTAATTGAAGGCCTGAAAGGTGAAGATTAATATCGGATAATCAAGATTTTGAATTTAGGGTTTTTGACCTAGAGATAGGTTGAGATTCTATATGGAGTTTATAATTAGTCCAAGATCTTAAAGGGTTTTAAGTAGTTTAATTGCCACAAAAGTAGGGTTTAAGTTGATTAAAATATAACTTGAGTTCCTTGAGAGAGGATTTAGGGTAATTTAGGATTAATTTCCTTCAAAGTAGCAATTCCCAATTTATTGAATAAGTTAGATAAATCCATAATTGATTGAAGTGTGAGCCCCTAATTTTGGAATGCCTTCATTATTTGATATTCTCAATTTGGTTAACTTGCCTTTATTCTTTGTCTAGCCATAATCAATTTAGTTATAATTACTCCTTTGATTTCAGTAGTCTGGATAATTACAATTGTTATGTAGTTTAGTACTTAAACCAGATTCCTCGTGGAAGCGATGCTCCACTCACTACTCTATTACCTATTACGATTCGCGCACTTGTGGAATTTTGCTCAGCAAGTTTTTAGCACTGTTGATGGGAAACCTTTTATATTTGATATTACACAATAGGCAATATAATTAATTTAGACATTTTATTTCACCTAGTTTTTAATAGTTATCTTATTTTGTTCTTTTTAACTCCTTTTTAGGATTGTTTGTCTAATTTATAACTAAAACTAAACCAAAAGAAGAACTGTTTAAATTAGATCCAGAAATAGATACAACTCTTAGAGCTATCAAAAGGGGAAAGAAGCAACAGGAAGTTAAAACTTCATCCATGGTAGACAATCATCCAAAGTTTTAAGAGACTATGGAGCCTTAACTATTCAAGGATTCCAACTGAGTGTAACCAGACCAACAATTGATGCCAACAATTTCGAACTAAAACTAGCATGGCTCCAGATGATTCAACACACTTAATTTGGAGGATCACCAATGGAGGATCCACACTACCATCTCCAATATTTTCTTGCTCTCTATGATACATTCAAGATGAATGTGTTTCTAAAGATGCCATTCGATTAAGAGCATTCCTATTCTCTTTTAGGGATAAAGCAAGAAAGTGGCTATTATCTCAACCCACAGGATCATTCACTAGTTGGGCTGATTTGTCACAAATCTTTTTAGCAAGATACTTTTCACCTGGGAAGACTGTTAAACTTAGAACTGAACTTAACACCTTCAGGCAAAAAGATAATGAATCTCTCTATAATGTATGGGAAAGGTACAAAGATCTTCAGAGGGAATGCCCATACCATGGCATTTTGGATTGGCTCCTCATTCAGAACTTCTATAATGGTTTACTACCATCAACAAGGAGCACTATAGTTTCAACAGCTGGTGGAGACCTAATGGAAAAGACCACTATCAAAGCTTTTGAGCTTTTAGAGAGAGTTGCCTACCATAATTTTGAATGGTCAAATGAAAGAGGAAAAATAAGGAGAACAACTGGAGTACTAGAATTGGATGCACTCAGTATGATTAATGCTTAATTTGACCAACTGTCAAAGAGGCCTGACAAAATGCAAGCCAATGCAATAGAAGCTAGTAACCAATACCGTGACCACTATGGAGGAGGACACTAAACCTTAGAACCACAATTATAGTGACCCCTACATAGAATAAGTGAACTACATGAATAACAATGGGAACTTCAACTAGAGAGGGATTAGAAATCCTTGCTCAAACACTTACAATCTTGGATGGAGGAACCACCTAAATTTCTCATGGCCCAACCAATAAAACCAACAAAATTAATTGATCAGCAGACAATAAGAATATAGACCAACACAACCTAGCTTTTAGAATAGATATCAGAACTAGCCTCAATCACCACAATCTCCTCAACCATAATAGCCTGAACTGAAGATGACTATGGAATCCATGTTGGAAAGCTTTTTAGTAGCACAACAACAACAAAGTGAGATAATCAAGCAGCTTATTTCCAGAATGGACCAATTGGCCACTCATAATAAAATGCTTAAAAACCAAATTGCTTAGCGTGCTAATTCTTTAAGCAAAGCCATTGGTAAACTACCTCGTTAGCCTGAGATGAATGCAAAGGAATAATGCAAGGCAATCACTTTTGAGGAGCGGCAAGATGTTAGAAAACCAAAAAACCAGTAGACAAGCAAGAATAACCTGATTAGACTTCTAGTGAGAATGAAGCTCAAGTAAAGGAGAAAGAAGCACACATTGACAAAGGTATAGAAAGCAAAAGGAAAAGAAAGTAGAGAAGAGGGAACTACCAAAGCCCTATCAACCACAATTACCTTTTCCTCAAAGGTTCCAAAAAGCTAAACTAGATAAATAGTTTGGAAAATTTTTAAATGTAGAAACTCTACATCAACATAATTTTCACAGAAGCCCTATCTCAAATGCCATCCTATGCCAAGTTTTTAAAGGAAATACTCTCCAATAAAAGGGAACTAGATGACTACAAGATGATGCTTTCACTGAAGAATGCAGTATAATATTGTAAAATAAACTACACCCGAAACTGAAACATCTTGGAAGTTTTTCCATACCTTGTCTCATAGGTAACATGAAGATCGATAAAGCCCTTTACAATCTAGGAGCAAGTGTTAATCTTATACACTTATCCATCTGTCGGAAGCTAAATGTTGGAGAGTTGAAGCCAACCACTATCTCCTTGCAATTGGCAGACAGATCTATCAAGTATCCAATTGAAATTTTAGAAAACATTCCAATAAAGTCTTGCAAGTATTCCCTCATAGCACAGTAGAAGTATGGAGTGAATCATTAAGAGCATTTGAGGTCAATGGTAAACTTTTAAAGCCGTACATCTCTGGACAACCTATTGGGAAAGAAGCAACACATTCCTTTGCTAATCCACTTGCTCTATATTAATCAAGTAGTACAGTTAAGCTAAAGACTATAAACAAGTGCTCCTTGCGAGCAACCCAAATTTTCTTTTTCTAATTTTGTAAATTTTACTTTAAATTTCACTTTGCTATAGCATCCAAACTCTAAGCTTGAATTATTTTAGGTCAAAAGGCAAAGCACAAGAAGAATAAGAGAGAAATGGACAATTAGGCAAAACCACACAAGGGCAGCAATCTCTAAATAGGGATGCTCCCTTAACTTTACTTAATATACGTATATTTCTATGTTATCTTGATAAATGCTAGTCGACTGCTTGTGTATCACGTGCAAAATAGCAAGCATGTTTTTTAGGATGCACATTAAAATAGTAATAGAGTTAAAAAGCGATACCATTGTGCATTTTAACTACTAAAACAATGAATTTTCTTGAGACAGGTAATAAAAAATCACTTAAAAAGTAGAAAGCCTAAAAATTATAGGTTAACCCATGTAACATTACAAGGCTGTGTAGTAAGAAGAACCCTAAGCCTATAAGAAAAGTAGTTATAGCAAGTTACACGAGGTGACCCATGCAAGATTGCATAGCCTATGCAATCGAAGAAAATTAGATAAATTCAAAAGTGGCTATAGAATGTTACACAAGATGACCCGTGCAAGATTGCATGGCTCGTGTAACTTACAAAGCAATTAAAAGAGGGAAGCTTATTTTGGGTAAACCCTATGCACCACTGCACTACCGCATGTAATTTTATGTAGGTCACCATTCTGAAGTACCTTTAGGCTCAAAACACTTCCACCCATACATTAATTATAACATCCTCATTTTAGCCAATCTGTACGTTCTACTGTTCCGGTGACCAATGTTGGTCCGGGCAGCTATAATATTTGGAATCATTATTAGACTAGAGTGAGAAGTTATAAATAAACCAAATAATGATAAGAAAAATTAAGGAAAATTTTTAGAAATGAAATGCACTAAGGTTAAATGAGCCGTAGCCCCAGCGATGAGTGATGTAACACCCCTATATTCGGTAGTGCGTTCTACTGTTCCGACAACCAATGTCTGTCCGGACAGCTAGAATGCCTGGAATTATACTTAAATATTAGTGAGGAGATATGAAATAATGAAATACAATAGAGGAAAATATAAGAAAAATAAAGAAAAAATAATAGCAATGAAAGGTAACTAAGTTAAATGAGCCAAAAACCATAGCGATGGGTGACCACACTGGAAAGTTGCGGCGTGGACCGTTGACTAGCTCTGGACTACGGGGAACCCTAGAAAATATTTTTAAGACTTAAATAAACATCTATTGAAGTGTAATTGACATTGAAAATATCAAAAAAAATTAGTAAGTCAGTACAAAAAGAAACGAAAATTAAAGAAATTGGCCGTACAAGGAGTAAATTGGTAGCACCGAAAAATTCAAAATACAACCCGAAGAGGGGCATTTTGGTCAATTGACACCAAGAGTTGACTTTTGACCTAAATTTCCATGAAAAATAAGAAATTGGGTATATAAAATAAATAGTGAAATAATGGTGGCAAAATTGCAAATTTAGGGACTTGGATTAATTAAATCTTTCATCCACCTTAGTGGAGCACTATGGGATTATATAAACCTAAAGTGGAAAAGTGGACAGCCAAAACACCTTCTTCTTCCTCTCAATTCCAGTCTTGGCCGATTGAAAATTCTCCCATAGAAACCACCATGGATGGCCATGCAAGGAGCTTCACTCCACCATCATCAAGCCCTCATTCCTTCTAAGTTTCTCCATTAAAGTTGCTCTAAACACCTTGGGTAGATTGTAGGGAGAAAAAAGGAAAGGATTAGTTGAGGTTTGATCAAGCTCCATAAAAAGGTTAGTGCTAGTTTCTTTAAGTTTCCTTAAATAAAAGTTGTGTTAAGCTTGAGACAAGTTAAATGGTTAAGAGATTTTGAGGAAATGCATGAGCTTTGGTTCACCATGAATTTGGCAGCCATGGTGATGAAAGTGGTTTGATTTATTCTCACATTAAATTAGTTGGAATTGATGTTGAATGAAGTGATTAGAAAGATTAACAAGTTAATTGTATGTGTATATTAATGTTAGTGTTGAATTTAGGGGTTTGAAAGGGGAATTAATTACCTTAGTAAACCGCCATGGTTGGTAGCTTGTAAACTCATGATTTTATGTATAAATTGATGAAAATTATTGATGAATTTTGGTGGTGATGATGTAGGGGCAGTATGTATAATTGATGATGGAAGTTATATGTAATGGTTAAGAGTGTTATGTGTATATAAATTGTTATAAATAGACTTTGTAAATTAGGATTTGTATTTAGTGTATTTAAGGTCATTATATTCTGCCCAAAGTGACTATAATATAAAGTGATAAATGGTTGTGGTATGATACAAATGCAGAATTTGGTTTGGGAATGAAGTTATAACTAGTTGAATGTGTGATTGGTTTATTGCTTTAAAAATGTGTTAAGAGCAGTATATGTTTTAGGGTATAAATAGAATTGTGTGACTCCAATTGGTATGAGGCCAAGTGGAGGTAAAACTAGGCACAAAATTTGGCAACTTTTATGTTGGAAGCCTACCTAAATTCTGTCCAGAAAGTGACATGAAAATTGACCAAATCCGGATTGGTGACATTGCAAACCTGAAAATTGACCATTTGAATAGCAGTTAGTATTTTGGCCATAACTCACTCAAAATAGGTCCAAATGACCTGAAATTTACACCATAGAAAGCCTAGACATAGAGCTACAACTCTTATGAAGACACCAAAGCCCAGAAATGACCAGAACTAAGTCAAAATGCTTGCACAAGTTGGGTTACAAAAACTGGCCGAATTGACTTTGACCTAAAAATGACCTAAACTTTGCAATATAAGTGCAACTTGACCAGCATTAGTAAAATGACCATAACTTGGTCCATAGAACTCCAAATGACATGAAATCAGTCCCAAAATTTCTATAAGACATAGATCTACAATATTGGTAATTTGACCAAAACCCAAAAATCAAGGGAACTAGGTCAATTAACTTGATTAATTTGGCACACTAAATATGGAATTAGCACATTTGACCATAAAATCCAGAAAATTCAAATAAGCATATCTCCCACCAGAAGTGTCCAATTTAAATGAGCTATACCAATCTGGAAAGCTGTGAAAGAGACCTAAAATATTGTTTTAGACAACTTCCTTAAATTATAAATGTATAAGGTCAGAATCTAAGGTCAAAGCCATTGACCTAATTGAGGATCATGCCAATATAGGACCTTTGAGTCCAAGTTAACAATTTATCTATAAATAATTCTGTAAGACTTGAAAAATGGTAAGCAAAATTTCTAATTATCCCTAAGACATAGGGCAACAATACTTATGAAGAATACAAGGCCTCAATGTGATTACAAACAGTCCAAATAAATTAGTAAAATCATAACCGAAAATGCCTAAAAAGGAAACTAAAACTTAGATTTGACCTAGTTATGGTTAATTAACCATAACTTGAGCTATACAACTCCAAATGGAGTGATTCAAAAAGGAAATTAAAGAAGACACAATGAGAAAAAATTTAATGAAGAGAAATCTATTAAATTTATACTGTAGCCTGGTCCAATAGATAGTAAATATTGGCTATGAAATCTGGAAAATGGTAATAAAATGCAATAAGCTTTAAAATGAAATTGGTAACATATACCAATACTTAGAGACTATAAAATGTGACAAATTGGGAACATTAAAATTAATTCACCTAGTGTGTATTAATTGTCAACATTATAGGTTGACTAATGAGATGAATTGAAAGGAATAGTACCAAGAAAATTTAGATATTGGATTTTATTATTAGAAACAATTTAACTGAGTACTGAAACACTTTAAATTATGTGTTTCAGTTGAAAAGGATATTGAAAAGCATAAGGAACATTGAGTCAAGGCCTAGAGGTGACTCAAATTAGGTCTGTGCACAATACTTTTTTTATTCACTGCTTTTACTAGAAACTTTATTTAGAGAAATGAGTTATGAATAATTTTTTATTGTTTTAGCTTTGGGAATTTTATTTGAGAATTATTGTGTTGCCTACTTTGTAAATGGAAATTTTGAGATAAAATGTGTTTAGTGGTATCAGAGCAAAGTAGGGGCGGTGATACGTAACGCCTACGATTCTTAGAAACTCTCACGTGTGAACTGTGGCGAAGCATGGCTCTCCGCCCAGGAGCTTGCAGGGACGGCGATATGTAACGCCTGCAAGTGCTCTGATAGGTACCCTTAAGTGCCACCAAAAGACATGTTTAGTGGTATCAGAGTAAGTTTTTAAATTCTGTTTTGACCTGTAATTTGAATATTTTTCCTTCATAGTACAATTGCTCAATGTCATGGTTTGATACATACAATACATTACATCATAAATATGATCTAATGGAGAGAAATCTCCTTGTGTTGGTTGTATAAGAAATAGAAAATCCTATGAAAATATATGAAAGAGAAGAATAAGACAATAGAATAGTCTGTGATAGCGGAAGTACAAGGTTAGGCCCCAGCCCCTCAGAGAGTCGAAAGTTCGACTTTACCAGCCCCATCTGTACAAATTACTACACAAATGGCCCAACAAATGGCCACTTTCTTTCAACAAATGGCTGATAATCTGTCAGCCCAAGCCCAAGTACAAACCCAACCCCACAAGGGCAATGTGAAATAAAAAAGAGGGAGAAACCTATGAGTCAGAGCTCGAATAGTCATTTGAGAAATAAAGACAAGACATAAAAGAACAATTTCCTTTTAGGAAATGGGTCAAACAGTGGCCACAAACTATCCAAAGTGATATGCAAAATTAAAATCCCGAAATTGAACCTAAAGAAAGGTTCTTGAAAAACATTATTGGCTTATCCCTACAAAGTCACTATATACTAAATTACTTGAAATAGGTATGTGGGACCCACTTTCCCACTGTACATTGACATGAAAATTTCGTTATCACTACATGCTAAATCACATGAAATAGTGATGTGGGACCCACCTTTTCCACAATACATGGACATGAAGATTTTGTTAGACAATTAATAATGCTTAATTGCTCAAAGTAAACCTAGGCTCATGTATATTGTATGGATCGATTGGTATATCAATTAGGGATTATAGATATAGCAGTACTGCCTATATGGAAAGTCATGGATTGATAATATATGGTTGATATGATTTTAAAAGACAATGAATATCGGTATCAAGGGGCTTGTAGGGACGGCGATACGTAATGCCTCCAAAGTGCTCTGATAGGTACCACCCAAGGGCTTGCAGGGACGGCGATACGTAACTCCTGCAGGTGCTTTGATAGGTACCCTTAATTGTCATTAAAGACAGAGAAGGGGCTTGCAGGGATGGTGATACATAACGCCTGTAAGTGCTTTGATAGGTTACTTGGGCATAAATATAAGTAATGAGTTTTAAATTTAAATAATTGTCACACCTTACCCCTCTGTAAGGAATAACATGATCCCGTAGAATATCTAATGAACTACCGAACTTCACCTACCGATAACTCATTAAGTACCCTACAAGGGATTTTAAAATAATTTTCTTATTTTTGATAAGTGGTGAGCATTTTCTAATAAGTATTTAAAACATTTAGTTAAAATTAAAACTAGTTAATATTTTTGGTCCATTTTATTTTTCCACAAATTTTATAAAAATTTTGACAGAGTTCCCTCTGTATTTTGAGAAAACAGTTCTTCAAATACCTGTAAAAAGCACTTCTAAAAATTTTTCTCAACCACTACTTCAATTTCACAATCAAACTCAATCAATTTCACAATCATTTCAATAAATTTCTCAAGTTCAAAATTCAATAATCCTCAGCATACTAGCAACACATTTCATTTAAATTAAATAAAATAGTTGTACTCATATTTCATTAGAGACAAAACAATTTATATACATTCTTACAAAATTTACATTAAGAGAGTTTCAAACTACAATATATATTACAACTTTATACAAATTTTATACAAACTGCTCAAGACCCATTTTTACATGTCCATACATTTATGTGCAATATATATACATCAAAAGAAATATTTACAGTTAGGGTATAAATTATACCCGAAGACTTCAAGCTGAATGATCCTCAATCTTCAGCAGCTCAGTCTGCTGCTCCTCTAGTCTCTAAATCTGCGACAGCAATAAAAGCTATCGCTGAGTACTAGGACTCAGTGGTGCACAACATACTAAAATAATCTTTATGCAGAATATAAATCACATTTATTCAAAAATTTAACTAAACATGAGCATTAAACACAAAACACGAATTATGAAATTTTAATGCAAACCAAGTTCATTTCGAAGAATCAAAACACATTTCATAAAATCCACAGTTAGATCATGCCATTCGAAACAAATAGAATCTCAATAGCCAGAGGCTAAAGAGAAATCACATCACAAGGCTAGCTAGCTCAAATATATGGATATCCATTCACATCCTCTTCTACTGGCACACCTCAACACTTCTCCAGAGAAGGAATCAAAATTCGAAACTAATTACCCCCACTAGTCGTGCTAGTGAGGTGTCCAAATATATGGTCATGACACTGTGGTTTCAAAACTTATCTTAACAATTTGCTAAACATTTTCATTTCAAATATACACAATAACTTTCACAATTTAAATCAAACATCATAAGAATGCCATAATTCAATATTTCACATTATTCAAAGCAAAGATGGAAGATAATTATAAAAGTATACGTTGTGCACAAACCTCAAACGAGTCGCTGTTGGCCTTGACTCGACTCCTCGGTTCTGTCGGTATTCTTTCCATCGAAACATACAATTTCACAGTGTTTCAGTGCCATAACTTAGCATAAATCCAATAATAAATTTAACTTCATTTTTACCTAGCTCTAACGTGCTAAATTCAACGTTCTTGAAATTTTGTGTTTCGGGTTACAATTCACTGCACTATTCATGTCAAATGATTGACTTTCTAAGGCTTAATAGGTATGGGAATTCCAACTTCACCCACATACCACATTTTGGTCACTAAACTTGTTGGTTTTGGTTATTTTCTCAAAACTTAGGCCTTTTAGGCAAAATTGCCAAATTTTCAATTTTGGTGACCCTAATTGTACTGTTTCATTGGTCAGTTTACTGTTGGAATTTAGCAAAACTTTCTTCATAGAAAACGTTCCTTATTGTCTTAAGTTTATTCTCCTTTTTGAATCACCCCAACTGGAGTTTTGTAGCTCAAGTTATAAGCAAATTATGTTTACTGTTCATGCTGCAGAATTTTATTCTGGCAGATTATTGATTCCAGCTTTGTTTAGCAATTTGATCAAGTTAGGTCCATAATTTGTTCTAATTTTCTTCATATGAAATGTTCTACTATGTCTTAGGTTTCCATCGGTTCAAGAATCGCCTAAATCGAAGTTTTCTAGAGAGAGTTATAGCCATTGAAACTTTACTGTTCATATGGCAATCTGCAGTTCTGCAGATTCAGGTCACCAAATTTGCTCGGTATTTTGATTGGGTTAATGGCATAATTTGGGTTGGTGTTCTTCATAAAAGTTTTAGATCTATATCTTATCTAATTACTGGTAAAATTTCAGGTCATTTTGACCTGTCTAGATCGAGTTATGACTAAATGAACAAACACTGTTCATTTGATCAGTTTGTGCAGAGGCAGCCTGCGATTTTCCGACTTCGGCCACTTTGTTCACTAGGTTTTAGTCACTTTTTGGGAAGGCTTCCTAAATGAAAATTGTGTCATTTAGTGCCTATTTTCATCTTCAATTGGTCCCATATCCATTGGACTTTTAAAATTTCATTTTTGGTCCCTCAAAGGAGATTTTGGTCATGCTGCCAGCACATGACCTTATCCAATCCGAATTGGCTTTTAATTCCCACACTTCTAACACACCTCATTTGGTCACAAATGACCATTTTTCACTTCACATTAGGTCAAAGACACCATTTACAACTTTCTCCAAATTTTTGCCTCAAAACCCTAGGTCTCAAACCCTAACTTCCATGTTTAACTCACTTGTTGAATTCTAATTGCATACTTAGAAGTTATACACTCATTCACACTTAACTAATTCATAATTTGTATCAAAATTATCCATCCTCAAGCCTAAACCCTAGCTGCCCACATTTCTATTTGGTCCACCATGCTTGATTTTATTCACTTATTTGTTGCTTACAAATGTAACTTAGCTACTTAAACATAAATTCAAAGAGAGAATGAAGGAAGAGTACCAACCTTAAGTGAGCAGAATTTTTAGCTCCAATTCTTCAATTTTCCTCCTCTTTTCTTCTTTCTTTCTTGTTAAATTTCTTTCTCAATAGGCTTGCCAAGATCCAAGAACAAGTTTTATTTAGGAAAATTGTGGGATTTATGGGCCTGATTCAAGCTTTAAAAGCTTGAAATTAAGTAGCCATGGAGGATTTAGTGAGAAAAGGGGGAGGGATGAGAAGCTACGGGAAAGAGAAAAAAAAAAAAAGAAGAAGAAGAAGATAAAATTAGGCTTTTTAATTTTGTTTTTATTCTTTAATTTGACTTAGTCAATTAGTTAATTAAATTAAAATTAATTATGAAGTCATAGTTGCATCATCATGATGATGTCATCACCTTTTCAACTTTTCTTGTTCTTTTTTTTTTCTATTTGTTCTTTAAATTAATTCTCAATTCTGAAATTTTCTTTTCTCCGAATTTATTTGACAGTTAGGTCAGGAGTCAGCTCTCGGGGTCAATTGACCAAATTGCCCCTCGCCGGTTCAACCCGGTTTGCAAATAATTCCATATTTCTTCTGGCTCCCTGACCTAATTATTTGACTGGCTTACCAGTTCTTTTTCGTGATTTTCTCTTTTCCACTGTGTTTATAAGAGTCCTAAGGACCGCATCGTCACTTTTTACGGTTCGAAATTTGAGTTTAAAATGACTTCGCAGTTGTTCCCGAGAAGGTCACCCATCGTTGTGACTCTCAGCTCGTTTAACTTCTTCTCTTCTGTTTTTCTTATTTATACTCAACCAATTGAACATTACTAATTATTTGTGTTTATGGCTTCTCTAGTTGTCTTAAGTGTGGTTCTGATCTCCTTAATTGTCCGGACTGACACCGGTCACCGGAACAGTGAAATATACCTGGTTATACAAATAGGGGTGTTACAATTCTCCCCCCCTTAAATAAATTTCGTCTCGAAATTTTACCTGGTATCAATCTCTGAACAGCTGTGGGTGTTGTCTCCTCATGTCCTCCTCTCGTTCCCAAGTAGCCTCCTGGCCCGAATGATGATTCCACAGCACTTTCACCAATGGTATCTGCTTGTTCCGTAGCTGTTTCACCTCATAAGCCAGAATCCTTGTGGGTTCTTCTTCATATGTGAGGTCTGGATTCACTTCAATTTCCTCTACTGGTAGTACATGAGATGGGTCTGATCGGTACCTCCTTAACATAGACACATGGAAGACATTATGTATCTTCTCCAACTCTGGAGGTAGTGCCAACCGATATGCCAAAGGACCCACCCTTTCCAGAACCTCATATGGCCCAATGAAACGAGGACTCAGTTTTCCCTTTCTGCCGAATCTCATAATTCTCTTCCAAGGAGAAACCTTGAGGAAAACTTTCTCACCCACTGCATACTCAATATCCCTTCTTTTCAGATCAATGTAGGACTTCTGACAGTCTGACGCAGTCTTAAGTTGATCTCGAATCACCCTGATTTTCTCTTCAGTTTGTTGAACAATTTCGGGTCCAATCATCTTTCTTTCACCCACGTCATCCCAACACAATGGGGTTCTACATTTTCTGCCATACAAAGCTTCATATGGAGGCATCCCAATACTTGATTGATAGCTGTTGTTATAAGGCAAGTGTGTATCCCAACTGCCCTCAAACTCAATCACACAAGCCCGTAGCATATCCTCCAAGATCTGAATTACCCTCTCAGATTGGCCATCTGTCTGTGGGTGGAATGCAGTACTGAAATTCAATCTAGTTCCTAGGGCTCTCTGAAGACTACCCCAGAATCTAGAAGTGAACCTAGGATCTCTGTCTGATATGATGGATACTAGCACTCCATGTAGTCTCACAATCTCATCAATGTACAACTTGGCCAATCTTTCTAAACTGTAGTCCATCCGGACTGGCAGAAAATGAGCAGACTTGGTCAGTCTGTCAACAATGACCCATACTGCATCATGACTCTTCTGTGTCCTCGGAAGTCCCATTACAAAATCCATTGTTATTCTTTCCCATTTCCATTCTGGTACTGGTAGTGGATGTAACAACCCAGTGGGTACTTGATGCTCTGCCTTCACTTGCTGACAAGTTAGGCATTTGGATACAAACTCTGCCACATCTCTTTTCATACCCATCCACCAGTAATGCTCCTTTAGCCCTCTATACATTTTTGTGCCACCAGGGTGCATGGCAAAAGGAGACTCATGTGCTTCCTTCAAAATGATCTTCCTCAATTCAACATCATTAGGAACACATATTCTGCCCTGGTGTAGCAGTAGACCATCATCTCTGATTGAGAATTCTGGTTTCTTGCCCTGCCGGACTTCTTCCAACAGCTTCTGATACTTCTGATCATTCTGAGCAGCCATTCTAATCTGATCAATCAACACTGGTTGTACATGCTATGCAACTGCTGTCTGCCCATCATCATTAATCTCTAAGCTGGCATGTAATGATCTCAACTCATGTACCAAAGACAAAGGAGTAACCCGTAGACTTTCCATAGTCTTGCGACTTAAGGCATCAGCCACAACATTAGCTTTCCCTGGCTGATAGTCTATTAGACAATCATAGTCTTTTATCAACTCTAACCATCTCCTCTGTCTCAAATTCAACTCTTTCTGGGTGCCCAAATACTTCAAACTCTTATGATCTGTGTAGATATAACACTTTTCCCCATACAAATAGTGTCTCCAGATCTTAAGGGCAAACACAATAGCTGCAAGCTCCAAATCATGTGTTGGATAATTCCTCTCATGCGGTTTTAGCTGGCATGATGCATAGACAATGACATTTCGATCTTGCATCAATACACAGCCTAACCCATTGTGAGAAGCATCACTATATACTGTATATTCTTTACCCGGAGTAGGTAAAGTAAGGACTGGAGCTTCAGTTAAACATTTCCTCAATTCATCAAAACTCTGTTGGCATTTATCCATCCACTGAAATTTCACATCTTTTCGAAGTAGCTTGGTCAATGGAGATGCCAACATCGAGAATCCTTTCACAAACCAACGGTAGTATCCAGCTAAACCCAGAAAACTGCAAATCTCTATGACATTTCTGGGTGGCCTCTAATTAAGGACAGCTTCTATCTTACTTGGATCTACCTTGATGCCCTCTTTTGATACTATGTGCCCCAAAAAAGACATCTCCTTCAGCCAAAATTCACATTACGATAATTTGGCATATAGCTGTTTCTCCCTCAAAGTCTGCAGTACAATCCGCAGATGTCTATCATGCTCTTCTGCATTCCTCGAATAGACCAATATATCATCTATGAATACCACAACAAACTGGTCGAGGTATGGTCTGAAGATAGTGTTCATCAGATCCATAAAAGCAGCTGGAGCATTAGTTAACCCGAATGGCATAACCAAAATCTCATAATGGCCATAACGGGTTCTAAAGGCAGTTTTAGCAATACTTTGCTCTTGTACTTTCAACTGATAATAACCTGATCTCAAGTCAATTTTGGAGAACACAGCTGCACCCCTCAACTGATCAAACAAGTCATCAATGCGGGGCAATGGATATCTATTCTTTATTGTCACCTTATTCAACTGCCGATAATCAATGCATAACCGGAGAGTGCCATCCTTCTTCTTTACAGACAATACTGGCGCTCCCCAAGGTGACACACTAGGGCGGATAAAGCCCTTGTCAAGCAACTCTTGCAACTGTACTTTCAATTCCTTTAGTTCTGCTGGTGCTATTCTGTATGGCATTACGGAAATTGGGTCCACAATAGGCATAACATCAATTTCAAATTGCACTTCTCTTTCTAGAGGTAATCCTGGCAATTCATCAGGAAATACATCCGGAAAGTCACATACAGTAGGAATGTGCCTCAGTGCTGGACTCCCCACTTGGGTGTCTATCACATGTGCCAAGTACGTCTCACACCCTTTCCTAATCATTTTTCTGGCCAGTGCAGCTGAAATGATGTTTAATGGCAGTAAATGCCTCTCCCCATGTATTACCACATCACTGTACAAAGGGAGACCAAAAGTGACTGTCTTCAGTCTACAGTCAATCATGACATGATGCCTGGCTAACCAATCTATGCCCAAGATAATATCATACTCTTTGAAGGGCATTTCAATCAAGTCTGACAGGAAAACATGTCCTTGGATCACCAAAGGACAGTCTCTATAGATTCTGTTAACCCGGACCTCTTATCCTAACGGACTAGTTACTCGCACTTCAAAACCCATTTGCACACACGGAACAGCAAGTGAACTGACTATGCTAGCACTAACATATGAATGGGTTGAACCCGGATCAAACAATACAAATACTTCTTGATCAGAGATAGAGAATGTACCAGCTACCACATCAGAAGTCTCACTGTCTCATTGTGTAGATTCTGGTTGAAGCACTTCCTTGTCCTGACTGACCAACTGTGCCCTGACTGCCTGAAGCAGTGCCTCTACCTCTGCCTCTTCCTCTGCCAACAGACTGTGAACCTCTGGGAGTAGGGCTCTGAATAGATCCTTCGGCAGTAGTAGGAGCTGGACCATATCTCGAAGACGGAGCACTAGTGCAGTCTCTTCCTAAATAACCCTTGCCTCCGCAGTTAAAGTAAGCTCCAGTGGCCCAATAGCATTCCCCCCCATGAATCCTGCCACAAGTTTCAGGCGAATGTGAACCCGCCCGGCGGCCCGACCTAGGGGGTCTCTGTCCGGAAAATCTGTCCCTAGCGAATCTTCCACCTCGACCCCTGCTGGGTCCACTATACTTCTTTTTCTTTCCAGAGGTACCACCTCTTCCTCTACCAACAGACTGCGAACCTCTGGGAGTAGGGCTCTGAATAGATCATTCGGCAGTAGTAGGAGCTGGACCATATCTCAAAGACGGAGCACTAGTGCAGTCTCTTCCTAAATGACCCTTGCCTCCGCAGTTAAAGCAGGCTCCAGTGGCCCAATAGCATTCCCCCCCATGAATCTTGCCACAAGTCTCACAGGGGCGGGCAGAATGTGAACCCCTGCTCGACTGCTGACCGGACCTAGGGGGTCTCTGTCCGGAAAATCTGTCCCTACCGAATCTTCCACCTCGACCCCTGCTGGGTCCACTATACTTCTTTTTCTTTCCAGAGGTACCACCAGAACTCAGCTCTACTGACTTTTCCCCCTTGTCTTTTTCTGATTTCTTAGCTTCCTCTGATTTTTCTTTCACTGGGGTTACTTCTGATTCAATTCTCTCCAGCTCAAGTGCTTGAGACATAAGTTCTGAAAAATTGCTGTGTCGAAATCCCACAACTTGCATCCTTATGCTGGGCTTCAAACTCGTCTCAAATCTCTTGCACCTTACTCTACTGGTAGTAAGGAGACTCTTCGCATAGTGACTCAGGCGGGAGAACTCCCTCTCATACTCTGCCACTAATCGATTTCCTTGTTTCAAACTCAAAAATTCTTGCAGTTTCTGATCAACATATGCATCTGGGATGTATTTTTGTCTGAACTCTCTGATGAAGTCATCCCAGGTCAGCACTGGTGGTTCAACCAAGCTGTGGGAGATGGTCTTCCAACAATCATACGCATCCCCTTGCAGTAGCGACACAGAGTATTCAAACTTCAGTTCATCTTGGCGGCGCCTTCTTAAATACTGGCCCATTCTTTCAAGCCATTGCTCTGCCTCCAAAGGGTCCACTGTACCCTTACATTCTGCAGCCCCATACTTCAATAACTTATCATACTGTCTAGCTGGAGGCAGTGGTTATGCCACTGGTGGTTGGGGTGGAGCTTGAACAGGCATACCCCCAGCCATTTGTTGAAACATTGTCGCCATCTGGCAAACCGTGGCAAATAACTGCGGCATTTGCGGGTGGTGCTCTCGACCATCGACATTCGGTAAAGCTGGGGCTTCCCCTTGTGCCTCTGCTTCAATAGACTGCTCAACTGAGCGATCCCCTTCTTCCATTTCAGGCTGAAGTTAGGGTATCTCCTGAACAAGTAACACATGGAGATTTCCCTCCGTTTGTTCATATTCATGATGTAATGCACTGTAGGTAACAATTATGGACATTGAGCAGTTATACTTAACAAAGAAAAGACACAAATTCACAATTTAAAACATACTTTAAAATTTGCTCTGATACCACTAAAACATGTCACACCTTACCCCTCTGTAAGGAATAACATGATCCCGTAGAATACCTAATGAACTACCGAACTTCACCTACCGTTAACTCATTAAGTCCCCTACAAGGGATTTTAAAATAATTTTCTTATTTTTGATAAGTGGTGAGCATTTTCTAATAAGTATTTAAAACATTTAGTTAAAATTAGAACTACTTAATATTTTTGGTCCATTTTATTTTTCCACAAATTTTATAAAAATTTTGACAGAGTTTCCTCTGTATTTTGAGAAAACAGTTCTTCAAATACCTGTAAAAAGCACTTCTAAAATTTTTTCTCAACCACTACTTCAATTTCACAATCAAACTCAATCAATTTCACAATCATTTCAATAAATTTCTCAAGTTCAAAATTCAATAATCCTCAGCATACTAGCAACACATTTCATTTAAATTAAATAAAATAGTTGTACTCATATTTCATTAGAGACAAAACAATTTATATACATTCTTACAAAATTTACATTAAGAGAGTTTCAAACTACAATATATATTACAACTTTATACAAATTTTATACAAACTGCTCAAGACTCATTTTTACATGTCCATACATTTATGTGCAATATATATACATCAAAAGAAATATTTACAGTTAGGGTATAAATTATACCCGAAGACTTCAAGCTAAATGATTCTCAATCTTTAGCATTTCATCACTTGCTCCTCTAGTCTCTAAATCTGACAAAGAATAAAACTATCGAGTACTAGGACTCAGTGGTGCACAACATACTAAAATAATCTTTATGCAGAATATAAATTACATTTATTCAAAATTTTAACTAAACATGAGCATTAAACAAAAAACACGAATTATGAAATTTTAATGCAAACCAAGTTCATTTCGAAGAATCAAAACACATTTCATAAAATCCACAGTTAGATCATGCCATTCGAAACAAATAGAATCTCAATAGCTAGAGGCTAAAGAGAAATCACATCACAAGGCTAGCTAGCTCAAATATATGGATATCCATTCACATCCTCTTCTACTGGCACACCTCAACACTTCTCCAGAGAAGGAATCAAAATTCAAAACTAATTACCCCCACTAGTCGTGCTAGTGAGGTGTCCAAATATATGGTCATGACACTGTGGTTTCAAAACTTTCCTTAACAATTTGCTAAACATTTTCATTTCAAATATACACAATAACTTTCACAATTTAAATCAAACATCATAAGAATGCCATAATTCAATATTTCACATTATTCAAAACAGTATGCAGAAGATAATTATAAAAAGTATACGTTGTGCACAAACATCAAACGAGTCGCCTGTTAGCCTTGACTTGACTCCTCGGGTTCTGTCCCGGTATTCTTTTCCACTGAAACACACAATTTCACAGTGTTTCAGTACCATAACTTAGCATAAATCCAAAAATAAATTTAACTTTACTTTTACCTAACTCTAACGTGCTAAATTTAACGTTCTTGAAATTTTGTGTTTCGGGTTACTATTCACTGCACTATTCAAGTCAAATTATTGACTTGCTAAGGCTTAATAGGTATGGGAATTCCAACTTCACTCACATACCACATTTTGGTCACTAAACTTGTTGGTTTTGGTCATTTTCTCAAAACTTAGGCCTTTTAGGCAAAATTGCCAAATTTTCAATTTTGGTGTCCCTAATTATACTGTTTCATTGGTCAGTTTACTGTTGGAATTTGGCAAAACTTTCTTCATAGAAAATGTTCCTTATTGTCTTAAGTTTATTCTCCTTTTTTGAATCACCCCAATTGGAGTTTTGTAGCTCAAGTTATAAGCAAATTATGTTTACTGTTCATGCTGCAGAATTTTATTCTGGCAGATTATTGATTCCAGCTTTGTTTAGCAATTTGATCAAGTTAGGTCCATAATTTGGTCTAATTTTCTTCATATGAAATGTTCTACTATGTCTTAGGTTTCCATCGGTTCAAGAATCACCTAAATTGGAGTTTTCTAGAGAGAGTTATAGCCATTGAAACTTTACTGTTCATATGGCAATCTGCAGTTCTGCAGATTCAGGTCACCAAATTTGCTCGGTATTTTGATTGGGTTAATGGCATAATTTGGGTTGGTGTTCTTCATAAAAGTTTTAGATCTATATCTTATCTAATTACTGGTAAAATTTCAGGTCATTTTGACCTGTCTAGATCGAGTTATGACTAAATGAACAAACACTGTTCATTTGATCAGTTTGTGCAGAGGCAGCCTGCGATTTTCCGACTTCGGCCACTTTGTTCACTAGGTTTTAGTCACTTTTTGGGAAGGCTTCCTAAATGAAAATTGTGTCATTTAGTGCCTATTTTCATCTTCAATTGGTCCCATATCCATTGGACTTTTAAAATTTCATTTTTGGTCCCTCAAAGGAGATTTTGGTCATCTCACAAAGACATGACCTTATCCAATCCGATTTGGCTTTTAATTCCCACACTTCTAACACACCTCATTTGGTCACAAATGACCATTTTTCACTTCACATTAGGTCAAAGACACCATTTACAACTTTCTCCAAATTTTTGCCTCAAAACCCTAGGTCTCAAACCCTAACTTCCATGTTTAACTCACTTGTTGAATTCTAATTGCATACTTAGAAGTTATACACTCATTCACACTTAACTAATTCATAATTTGTATCAAAATTATCCATCCTCAAGCCTAAACCCTAGCTGCCCACATTTCTATTTGGTCCACCATGCTTGATTTTATTCACTTATTTGTTGCTTACAAATGTAACTTAGCTACTTAAACATAAATTCAAAGAGAGAATGAAGGAAGAGTACCAACCTTAAGTGAGCAAAATTTTTAGCTCCAATTCTTCAATTTTCCTCCTCTTTTCTTCTTTCTTTCTTGTTAAATTTCTTTCTCAATAGGCTTGCCAAGATCCAAGAACAAGTTTTATTTAGGAAAATTGTTGGATTTATGGGCTTGATTCAAGCTTTAAAAGCTTGAAATTAAGTAGCCATGGAGGATTTAGTGAGAAAAGGGGGAAGGGTGAGAAGCTACGGGAAAGAGAAAAAAAAAAAAAGAAGAAGAAGAAGTTAAAATTTGGCTTTTCAATTTTGTTTTTATTCTTTAATTTGACTTAGTCAATTAGTTAATTAAATTAAAATTAATTATGAAGTCATAGTTGCATCATCATGATGATGTCATCACCTTTTCAACTTTTCTTGTTCTTTTTTTTTTTCTATTTGTTCTTTAATTTAATTCTCGATTCTGAAATTTTCTTTTCTCTGAATTTATTTGTGATTAGGTCGAGTCACTCTGGGTCAATTGACCAAATTGCCCTTCGTCGATTCAACCTGGTTTGCAAATAATTCCATATTTCTTCCGGCTCCCTGACCTAATTATTTGACTGGCTTACCAGTTCTTTTTCGTGATTTTCTCTTTTCCACTGTGTTTATAAGAGTCCTAAGGACCGCATCGTCACTTTTTACGGTTCGAAATTTGAGTTTAAAATGACTTCGCAGTTGTTCCCGAAAAGGTCACCCATCGTTGTGACTCTCAGCTCGTTTAACTTCTTCTGTTTTGTTTTTCTTATTTATACTCAACTAATTGAACATTACTAATTATTTGTGTTTATGGCTTTTCTAGTTGTCTTAAGTGTGGTTCTTATCTCCTTAATTGTCCGAACCGACACCGGTCACCGGAACAGTGAAATATACCTGGTTATACAAATAGGGGTGTTACAATTCTCCCCCCTTAAATAAATTTCGTCTCAAAATTTTACCTGGTATCAATCTCTGAACAGCTGTGGGTGTTGTCTCCTCATGTCCTCCTCTCGTTCCCAAGTAGCCTCCTGGCCCGTATGATGATTCCACAACACTTTCACTAATGGTATCTGTTTGTTCCGTAGCTACTTCACCTCATAAGCCAGAATCCCTAAGGGTTCTTCTTCATATGTGAGGTCTGGATTCACTTCAATTTCCTCTACTGGTAGTACATGAGATGGGTCTGATCGATACCTCCTCAACATAGACACATGGAAGACATTATGTATCTTCTCCAACTCTGGAGGTAGTGCCAACCGATATGCCAAAGGACCCACCCTTTCCAGAACCTCATACGGCCCAATGAAATGAGGACTCAGTTTTCCCTTTCTACCGAATCTCATAATTCTCTTCCAAGGAGAAACCTTGAGGAAAACTTTCTCACCCACTGCATACTCAATATCCCTTCTTTTCAGATCAATGTAGGACTTCTGACGGTCTGATGCAGTCTTAAGTCGATCTCGAATCACCCTGATTTTCTCTTCAGTTTGTTGAACAATTTCGGGTCCAATCATCTTTCTTTCACCCACGTCATCCCAACACAA
Organism: Hevea brasiliensis; assembly: GCF_030052815.1. NCBI lineage: Eukaryota > Viridiplantae > Streptophyta > Magnoliopsida > Malpighiales > Euphorbiaceae > Hevea > Hevea brasiliensis. The sequence goes on along the minus strand of NC_079495.1, from coordinate 33,570,012 downwards.
TGGGGTTCTACATTTTCTGCCATACAAAGCTTCATATGGAGGCATCCCAATACTTGATTGATAGCTGTTGTTATAAGGCAAGTGTGTATCCCAACTGCCCTCAAACTCAATCACACAAGCCCGTAGCATATCCTCCAAGATCTGAATTACCCTCTCAGATTGGCCATCTGTCTGTGGGTGGAATGCAGTACTGAAATTCAATCTAGTTCCTAGGGCTCTCTGAAGACTACCCTAGAATCTAAAAGTGAACCTAGGATCTCTGTCTGATATAATGGATACTAGCACTCCATGCTGTCTCACAATCTCATCAATGTATAACTTGGCCAATTTTTCTAAACTATAGTCCATCCGGACTGGCAGAAATGAGCAGACTTGGTCAGTCTATCAACAATGACCCATACTCCATCATGACTCTTCTGTGTCCTCGGAAGTCCCATTACAAAATCCAATGTTATTCTTTCCCATTTCCATTCTGATACTGTTAGTGGATGTAACAACCCAGTGGGTACTTGATGCTCTGCCTTCACTTGCTGACAAGTTAGGCATTTGGATACAAACTCTGCCACATCTCTTTTCATACCCATCCACCAGTAATGCTCCTTTAGCCCTCTATACATTTTTGTGCCACCAGGGTGCATGGCAAAAGGAGACTCATGTGCTTCCTTCAAAATGATCTTCCTCAATTCAACATTATTAGGAACACATATTCTACCCTAGTGTAGCAGTAAACCATCATCTCTAATTGAGAATTCTGGTTTCTTGCCCTGCCGAACTTCTTCCAACAGCTTCTGATACTTCTGATCATTCTGAGCAGCCATTCTAATCTAATCAATCAACACTGGCTGTACATGCCATGCAACTGCTGTCTACCCATCATCATTAATCTCTAACCAGGCATGTAATGATCTCAACTCATGTACTAAAGACAAAGGAGTAACCCGTAGACTTGCCATAGTCTTGCGACTTAAGGCGTCAGCCACAACATTAGCTTTCCCTGGTGATAGTCTATCGGACAATCATAGTCTTTTATCAACTCTAACCATCTCCTCTGTCTCAAATTCAGCTCTTTCTGGGTGCCCAAATACTTTAAACTCTTATGATCTGTGTAAATATAACACTTTTCCCCATACAAATAGTGTCTCCAGATCTTAAAAGCAAACACAATAGCTGCAAGCTCCAAATCATGTGTTGGATAATTCCTCTCATGCGGTTTTAGCTGGCGTAATGCATAGACAATGACATTTCGATCTTACATCAATACACAGCCTAACCCATTGTGAGAAGCATCACTATATACTGTATATTCTTTACCCAGAGTAGGTAAATTAAAGACTGGAGCTTCAGTTAAACATTTCTTCAATTCATCAAAACTCTGTTGGCATTTATCCGTCCACTGAAATTTCACATCTTTTCGAAGTAGCTTGGTCAATGGAGATGCCAACATGGAGAATCCTTTCACAAACCGACGGTAGTATCCAGCTAAACCCAGAAAACTGCGAATCTCTATGACATTTTTTGGTGGCCTCCAATTAAGGACAGCTTCTATCTTACTTGGATCTACCTTGATGCCCTCTTTTGATACTATGTGCCATAAAAAGGATATCTCCTTCAGCCAAAATTCACATTTCGACAATTTGGCATATAGTTGTTTCTCCCTCAAAGTCTGCAGTACAATCCGAAGATGTCTATCATGCTCTTCTGCATTCCTCGAATAGACCAATATATCATCTATGAATACCTCAACAAACTGGTCGAGGTATGGTCAGAAGATAGTATTCATCAGATCCATAAAAGCAGCCGGAGCATTAGTTAACCCGAACGGCATAACCAAAAACTCATAATGGCCATAACGGGTTCTAAAGGCAGTTTTAGCAATACTTTGCTCTTGTACTTTCAACTGATAATAACCTGATCTCAAGTCAATTTTGGAGAACACAGCTGCACCCCTCAACTGATCAAACAAGTCATCAATGCGGGGCAATGGATATCTATTCTTTATTGTCACCTTATTCAACTGCCGATAATCAATGCATAACTGGAGAGTGCCATCCTTCTTCTTTACAGACAATACTGGCGCTCCCCAAGGTGACACACTAGGGCGGATAAAGCCCTTGTCAAGCAACTCTTGCAACTATACTTTCAATTCCTTTAGTTCTACTGGTGCTGTTCTGTATGGTGTCATGGAAATTGGGTCCACACTAGGCATAACATCAATTTCAAACTGCACTTCTCTTTCTGGAGGTAATCCTGACAATTCATCAGGAAATATATCCGGAAAGTCACATACAGTAGGAATGTGCCTCAGTGCTAGACTCCCCACTTGGGTGTCTATCACATGTGCCAAGTACGTCTCACACCCTTTCCTAATCATTTTTCTGGCCAGTGCAGCTGAAATGATGTTTACTGGCAGTAAATGCCTCTCCCCATATATTACCACATCACCGTACAAAGGGAGACCAAAAGTGATCTTTCGCCATACCAATCATGGCATGATGCCTGGCTAACCAATCCATGCCCAAGATAATATCATACTCTCTGAAGGGCATTTCAATCAAGTCTGATAGGAAAACATGTCCTTGGATCACCGAAGGACAGTCTCTATAGATTCTGTTGACCCGGACCTCTTATCCTAACGGACTAGTTACTAGCACTTCAAAACCCATTTGCACACATGGAACAGCAAGTGAACTGACTATGCTAGCACTAACATATGAATGGGTTGAACCCGGATCAAACAATACAAATACTTCTTGATCAGAGATAGAGAATGTACCAGCTACCACATCAAAAGTCTCAGCCTCTTCTCGCTGTCTCATTGTGTAGATTCTGGTTGAAGCACTTCCTTGTCCCCGATCGACCAATCGCGTTCCTAATCGTCAAGCAAAGCCTCTACCTCTGCCTCTTCCTCTGCCAATAGACTGTGAACCTCTGGGAGTAAGGCTCTGAATAGATCATTCGGCAGTAGTAGGAGCTGGACCATATCTCGAAGACGGAGCACTAGTGCAGTCTCTTCCTAAATGACCCTTGCCTCCGCAGTTAAAGCAGCCTCCAGTGGCCCAATAGCATTCCCCCCCATGAATCTTGCCACAAGTCTCATAGGGGTGGGCAGAATGTGAACCCTCGCCGATCACGATCGGACCTAGGGGGTCTCTGTCCGGAAAATCTGCCCCTACCGAATCTTCCACCTCGACCCCTGCTGAGTCCACTATACTTCTTTTTCTTTCCATAGGTACCACCAGAACTCAGCTCTACTGACTTTTCCCCCTTGTCTTTTTCTGATTTCTCAGCTTCCTCTGATTTTTCTTTCACTCGGGTTACTTCTGATTCAATTCTCTCCAGCTCAAGTGCTTGAGACATAAGTTCTGAAAAATTGCTGTGTCAAAATCCCACAACTTGCATCCTTATGCTGGGCTTCCAACCCGTCTCAAATCTCTTGCACCTTGCCTTGCTGGTAGTAAGGAGACTCCCCGCATAGTGACTCAGGCGGGAGAACTCCCTCTCATACTCTGCCACTGATCGATTTCCTTGTTTCAAACTCAAAAATTCTTGCAGTTTCTTATCAACATATGCATCTGGGATGTATTTACTGCGAACTCTCGATGAAGTCATCCTGTGTCAAGACCGGTGGTTCAACCAAGCTGTGGGAGATGGTCTTCCACCAATCATACACATCCCCTTGCAGTAGCAACACAGAGTATTCAAACTTCAGTTCATCTTGGCAGTGCAGCTTCTTAAATACTCTGTCCATTCTTTCAAGCCATTGCTCTGCCTCCAAAGGGTCCACTGTACCCTAACATTCTGTAGCCCCATACTTCAATAACTTATCATACTGTCTAGCTGGAGGCAGTGGTTGTGCCACTGGTGGTTGGGGTGGAGCTTGAACAGGCATACCCCCAGCCATTTGTTGAAACATTACTGCCATTTGTCAGGTAAACCGTGGCAAAGAAATCTGCGCATTTTGAAGTGGTGCTATCGACCCACCGACATTCGTAAAGTCGGGCTTCCTTGTGCCTCTGCTTCAACAGACTGCTCAACTGAGCGATCCCCTTCTTCCATTTCAGGCTGAAGTTAGGGTATCTCCTGAACAAGTAACACATGGAGATTTCCCTCCGTTAGTTCATATTCATGATGTAATGCACTGTATGTAACAATTATGGACATTGAGCAGTTATACTTAACAAAGAAAAGACACAAATTCACAATTTAAAACATACTTTAAAATTTGCTCTGATACCACTAAAATATGTTACACCTTACCCCTCTGTAAGAAATAACATGATCCCGTAGAATACCTAATGAACTACCGAACTTCACCTACCGATAACTCATTAAGTACCCTACAAGGGATTTTAAAATAATTTTCTTATTTTTGATAAGTGGTGAGCATTTTCTAATAAGTATTTAAAACATTTAGTTAAAATTAAAACTAGTTAATATTTTCGGTCCATTTTATTTTTCCACAAATTTTATAAAAATTTTGACAGAGTTCCCTCTGTATTCTATATTTTGAGAAAACAGTTCTTCAAATACCTGTAAAAAGCACTTCTAAAAATTTTTCTCAACCACTACTTCAATTTCACAATCAAACTCAATCAATTTCACAATCATTTCAATAAATTTCTCAAGTTCAAAATTCAATAATCCTCAGCATACTAGCAACACATTTCATTTAAATTAAATAAAATAGTTGTACTCATATTTCATTAGAGACAAAACAATTTATATACATTCTTACAAAATTTACATTAAGAGAGTTTCAAACTACAATATATATTACAACTTTATACAAATTTTATACAAACTGCTCAAGACCCATTTTTACATGTCCATACATTTATGTGCAATATATACATCAAAAGAAATATTTACAGTTAGGGTATAAATTATACCCGAAGACTTCAAGCTTAATGATTCTCAATCTTTAGCAGCTCAGTCTGCTGCTCCTCTAGTCTCTAAATCTGACAAAGAATAAAGCTATCACGAGTACTAGGACTCAGTGGTGCACAACATACTAAAATAATATTTATGCAGAATATAAATCACATTTATTCAAAAATTTAACTAAACATGAGCATTAAACACAAAACACGAATTATGAAATTTTAATGCAAACCAAGTTCATTTCGAAGAATCAAAACACATTTCATAAAATCCACAGTTAGATCATGCCATTCGAAACAAATAGAATCTCAATAGCCAGAGGCTAAAGAGAAATCACATCACAAGGCTAGCTAGCTCAAATATATGGATATCCATTCACATCCTCTTCTACCGACACACCTCAACACTTCTCCAGAGAAGGAATCAAAATTCGAAACTAATTACCCCCACTAGTCGTACTAGTGAATTGTCCAAATATATGGTCATGACACTGTGGTTTCAAAACTTATCTTAACAATTTGCTAAACATTTTCATCACAATAACTTTCACAATTTAAATCAAACATCATAAGAATGCCATAATTCAATATTTCACATTATTCAAAACAGTATGCAGAAGATAATTATAAAAAGTATACGTTGTGCATAAACCTCAAACGAGTCGCCTGTTGGCCTTGACTCGACTCCTCGGGTTCTGTCCCGGTATTCTTTTCCACTGAAACACACAATTTCACAGTGTTTCAGTACCATAACTTAGCATAAATCCAATAATAAATTTAACTTCACTTTTACCTAGCTCTAATGTGTTAAATTCAACGTTCTTGAAATTTTGTATTTCGGGTTACTATTCACTGCACTATTCAAGTCAAATCATTGACTTTCTATGGCTTAATAGGTATGAGAATTCCAACTTCACCTAGATACCACATTTTGATCACTAAACTTGTTGGTTTTGGTCATTTTCTCAAAACTTAGGCCTTTTAGGCAAAATTGCCAAATTTTCAATTTTGGTGTCCCTAATTGTACTGTTTCATTGGTCAGTTTACTGTTGGAATTTGGTAAAACTTTCTTCATAGAAAATGTTCCTTATTGTCCTAAGTTTATTCTCCTTTTTGAATCACCCTAATTGGAGTTTTGTAGCTCAAGTTATAAGCAAATTATGTTTACTGTTCATGCTACAGAATTTTATTCTGGCAGATTATTGATTCCAACTTCGTTCAGAAATTTGATCAAGTTAGGTCCATAATTTAGTCTAATTTTCTTCATATGAAATGTTCTACTATGTCTTAGGTTTCCATCGGTTCAAGAATCGCCTAAATCGGAGTTTTCTAGAGAGAGTTATAGCCATTGAAACTTTACTGTTCATATGGCAATCTGCAGTTCTACAGATTCAGGTCACCAACTTTGCTCGGTATTTTGATTGGGTTAATGGCATAATTTGGGTTGGTGTTCTTTATAAAAGTTTTAGATATATATCTTATCTAATTACTGGTAAATTTTCAGGTCATTTTGACCTATCTAGCTCAAGTTATGACTAAATGAACAAATACTATTCATTTGGTCAGTTTGTGCAGAGGCAGCCTGCGATTTTCCGATTTCGGCCACTTTGTTCACTAGGTTTTAGTCACTTTTTGGGCAGGCTTCCTAAATGAAAATTGTGTCATTTCATGCCTATTTTCATCCCCAATTGGTCCCATATCCATTGGACTTGTAAAATTTCATTTTTGGTCCCTCAAAGGAGATTTTGGTCATGCTGCCAGCACATGACCTTATCCAATCCGAATTGGCTTTTAATTCCCACACTTCTAACACACCTCATTTGGTCACAAATGACCATTTTTCACTTCACATTAGGTCAAAGACACCATTTACAAATTTCTCCAAATTTTTGCCTCAAAACCCTAGGTCTCAAACCCTAACTTCCATGTTTAACTCACTTGTTGAATTCTAATTGCATACTTAGAAGTTATGTAACTTAGCTACTTAAACATAAATTCAAAGAGAGAATGAAGGAAGAGTACCAACCTTAAGTGAGCAGAATTTTTAGCTCCAATTCTTCAATTTTCCTCCTCTTTTCTTCTTTCTTTCTTGTTAAATTTCTTTCTCAATAGGCTTGCCAAGATCCAAGAATAAGTTTTATTTAGGAAAATTGTGGGATTTATGGGCTTGATTCAAGCTTTAAAAGCTTGAAATTAAGTAGCCATGGAGGATTTAGTGGGAAAAGGGAGAGGGATGAGAAGCTACGGGAAAGAGAGAAAAAAAAATTAAAAAGAAGAAGAAGATAAAATTTGGCTTTTCAATTTTGTTTTTATTCTTTAATTTGACTTAGTCAATTAGTTAATTAAATTAAAATTAATTATGAAGTCATAGTTGCATCATCATAATGATGTCATCACCTTTTCAACTTTTCTTTTTTCTTTTTTTTTTCTTTTAGTTCTTTAATTTAATTCTCGATTCTGAAATTTTCTTTTCTCCGATTTTATTTGACAGTTAGGTCAGGAGTCAGCTCTCGGGGTCAATTGACCAAATTGCCACTCGCCGGTTCAACCCGGTTTGCAAATAATTCCATATTTCTTCCAGCTCCCTGACCTAATTATTTGCAAATAATTCCATATTCCTTTTTCGTGATTTTCTCTTTTCCACTGTGTTTATAAGGGTCCTAAGGACCGCAGCGTCACTTTTTACGGTTCGAATTTTGAGTTTAAAATGACTTCACAGTTGTTCCCGAGAAGGTCACCCATCGTTGTGACTCTCAGGTCGTTTAACTTCTTCTGTTCTTTTTTTCTTATTTATACTCAACTAATTGAACATTACTAATTATTTGTGTTTATGGCTTCTCTAGTTGTCTTAAGTGTGGTTCTAATCTCCTTAATTGTCCGGACCGACACCGGTCACCGGAACAGTGAAATATACCTGGTTATACAAATAGGGGTGTTACAATAATTACATGAAGAGACGACTGATAAGACTTTAAAAGACAGGGAAGGAAATAAGTGTACAGATAAGATGTTAGAAAATCTAGTCCATGAGGTTATAACGTAGTGACTATGTAATGTTCTCAATGTTTGTATTGTAAGCTGCAAATTACAGTACCGACATGGGATTATTGTGTAGAGCTACGTGCTTCCTCGTGGTATGCCAAGATAAGGATGTTTGTAAGTAGTCTTTGATTTGGTACAGAAGAGTACTGTGAATCTGCCAAAATAAGGTGATACTTCAGCTAGAGTATACACTTTGCGACAGAGGGAAGAGGCTGAGATTTTTGACATTGTTGCTGGTACTTTCTCAATTTTTAACTAAGATATACATATGTATTGTTTGACCTGGGGTCTGCATACTTTTATGTTAGTGCCAGCATTGTTTGCCTTCCTGCTGTCCCTCGTATAAAAATAAATTTTGATATATTAGTGACTAGTCTTTTTGGAATTAGTTTTGGAAGAGTTTGCTAGCAAAAGACATTTCCTAGAATACGATAATATTGAAAATCGATAAATACAAGAGTTGTGGAAGTAAAAATTTGAATAGTTGGTTCAGATGTAACAAAGAAATGTTACGAATATGAGTAAGATAGTTGACTACAATGGTCAAAGGACCCATGATTAGATAAGTAATTCTAACATGACCTCAATGGTCATTCAATAAGGAAACATGAACTGAAATATTAGACAGAATAATAGTAAGAGAAGATTGGTGTTATACAAACAAATTAAATGTTGTATTAGATTGTTAAAAGTCTTACACAAATTCAAAGGAAAGAAGATTATACAATCATATAGAAAGGAGAAAAACTAAGTTCTCACTCCATAGGATCACACAAGGTCCTAGAAAGAGTGGATTCATTATCACACAAAATTACTTATCTCTAAAAAGGTGAAATGAATTTAAATTCAATGTATGATGGGGAAACTCATAAATATCTTAGTACATGAGGTGAAGCAGCTGAGAAATAAATGTATACATTTGGTTAAGGTATTATGGATCATCATTTAGGCCAGGAAGTTACTTAGGAACGAGAGAAGGATATGGAGAGGCAGCACCCACAGCTGTTCAGAGACTAGAACCAGGTAAAATTTCGAGATGAAATTTATTTTAAGGGGAGGAGAATTGTAACACCCCTATATTCGGTAGTGCGTTCTACTGTTCAGACGACCAATGCCTGTCAGGACAGCTAGATTACCTGGAATTATACTTAAATATTAGTAAGGAGATATGAAATAATGAAATACAATAGAGGAAAATACAAGAAAAATAACAGAAAAATAATAGTAATGAAATGTAACTAAGTTAAATGAGCCAAAAATCGTAGCGATGGGTGACCGCACTGGGAAGTTGCAGCGTGGACCGTTGACTAGCCCTGGACTGCGAGGAATCCTGAGAAATATTTTTAAGACTTAAATAAACATCTATTGAAGTGTAACATTGAAAATATCAAAGAAAAATTAGTAAGTCAATGCAAATAAAAACGAAAATTAAAGAAATCGGTCGTACAAGGAGTAAATTGGTAGCACCAAAAAATTCGAAATATAACCCGAAGAGGGGCATTTTGGTCAAGTGACACCTAGAGTTGACTTTTGACCTGAATGTCTATGAAAAATAAGTAGTATTAAATTTTAAAAATACCATGAAAATAAGAAATTGGGTATATAAAATAAATAGTGAAAGAATGGTGGCAAAATTGCAAATTAAGGGACTTGGATTAATTAAATCTTTAATCCACCTTAGTGGAGCACTATGGGATTATATAAACCTAAGTGGAAAAGTGGGCAGCCAAAACACCTTCTTCTTCCTCTCAATTCCATTCTTGGCCGATTGAAAATTCTCCCATAGAAACCACCATGGATGGCCATGCAAGGAGCTTCACTCCACCATCATCAAGCCCTCATTTCTTCTAAGTTTCTCCATTAAAGTTGCTCTACACACCTTGGGTAGATTGTAGGGAGCAAAAAGGAAAGGATTAGTGGAGGTTTGATCAAGCTCCATAAAAAGGTTAGTGCTAGTTTCTTTAAGTTTCCTTAAGTTAAAGTTGTGTTAAGTTTGAGACAAGTTAAATGGTTAAGAGATTTTGAGTAAATGCTTGAGTTTTGGTTCACCATGAATTTGGTAGCCATGGTGATGAAAGAGGTTTGATTTATTCTCACATTAAATTAGTGGGAATTGATGTTGAATGAAGTGATTAGAAATATTAACAAGTTAATTGTATGTGTATATTAATGTTAGTGTTGAATTTAGGGGTTTGAAAGGGGAATTAATTACCTTAGTAAACTGCCATGGTTGGTAGCTTGTAAACTCATGATTTTATGTTTAAATTGATGAAAATTATTGATGAATTCTGGTGGTGATGATGTAGGGGCAGTATGTATAATTGATGATGGAAGTTATATGTAATGGTTAGGAGTGTTATGTGTATATAAATTGTTATAAATGGACTTTGTAAATTAGGATTTGTATTTGGTGTATTTAAGGTCATTATATTCTGCCCGAAGTGACTATAATATAAAGTGATAAATGGTTGTGGCATGATACAAATGCAGAATTTGGTTTGGGAATGAAGTTATAACTAGTTGAATGAGTGATTGGTTTGGTGCTTTAAAAATGTGTTAAGAGCAGTATGTGTTTTAGGCTATAAATGGAATTTTTTTGACTCCAATTGGTATGAGGCCAATTGGAGGTGAAACTAGGCACAAAATGTGGCAACTTTTATGTTGGAAGCCTAGCTAAATTCTATCCAGAAAGTGACATGAAAATTAACCAAATCCGGATTGGTGACATTGCAAACCTGAAAATTGATCATTTGAACAGCAGTCAGTATTTTGGCCAAACTCACTCAAAACAGGTCCAAATGACCTGAAATTTATACCATGGAAAGCTTAGACATAGAGCTACAACTCTTATGGAGACACCAAAGCCCAAAAATGACTAGAACTAAGTCAAAATGCTTGCACAAGTTGGATTACAAAAACTGGCCGAATTGACTTTGACCTAAAAATGACCTAAACTTTGCAATATAAGTGCAACTTGACCAGCATTAGTAAAATGACCATAACTTGGTCCATAGAACTCCAAATGACATGAAATCAGTCCTTCAATAAGACATAGATCTACAATATTGGTTATTTGACCAAAACCCAAAAATCAAGGGAACTAGGTCAATTAACTTGATTAAGTTGGCACACTAAATCTGGAATTAGCACATTTGATCATAAAATCTAGAAAATTCAAATAAGCATATCTCCTACCAAAAGTGTCCAATTTAAATGAGCCATACCAATCTGAAAAGCTAAGAAAGAGACTTAAAACATTGTTTTAGACAATTTCCTTAAATTATAAATGTATAAGGTCAGAATTTAAGGTCAAAGCCATTGACCTAATTGAGGATCATGACAATATAGGACCTTTGAGTCCAGGTTAACAATTTATCTATAAAGATTTCTATAAGACTTGAAAAATGGTAAGCAAAATTTTTGGTTATCCCTAAGACATAGGGCAACAATACTTATGAAGAATGCAAGACCTCAATGTGATTACAAACAGTCCAAATAAATTAGTAAAATCGTAACCGAAAATGCCTAAAAAGGAAACTAAAACTTAGATTTGACCTAGTCATGGTTAATTAATCATAACTTGAGCTATACAACTCCAAATGGAGTGATTCAAGAAGGAAATTAAAGAAGAAACAATGAGAAACAATTTAATGAAGAGAAATCTGTTAAATTTACACTGTAGCCTGGTCCAATCGACAGTAAACATTGGCTATGAAATCTAGAAAATGACAATAAAATGCAATACGCTTTAAAATGAAATTGGTAACATATACCAACACTTAGAGACTATAAAATGTGACAAATTGGGAACATTAAAATTAATTCACCTAGTGTGTGTTAATGATCAACATTATAGGTTGACTAATGAGATGAATTGAAGGGAATAGTACTAAGAAAATTTAGATATTGGATTTTATTGTTAGAAATAATTTAACTGAGTACTAAAACACTTTAAATTGTATGTTTCAGTTGAAAAGGATATTGAAAAGCATAAGGAACATTGAGTCAAGGCCTAGAGGCGATTCAAATCAGGTCTGTGCACAATACTTTTTATGTTCACTACTTTTACTAGAAACTTTATTTGGAGAAATTAGTTATGAATAATTTTTTATTGTTTTGGCTTTGGGAATTTTATTTGAGAATTATTGTGTTGCCTACTTTGTAAATGGAAATTTTGAGATAAAATGTGTTTAGTGGTATCAGAGCAAAGTAGGGACGGCGATACGTAACGCCTTCGATTCCTGGGAACTCTCACGCGTGAACTGTGGCGAAGCGTGACTCTTCGCCCAGGAGCTTGCAGGGACGGTGATACATAATGCCTGCAAGTGCTCTAATAGGTACACTATATTCCTCCTCCATTTATGGGGTGAGTATGACTATATTCCTCCCTCTTTGACTTGCCAGTCTGAGGTGAGTATGGATGAGTTCTCATTAGCTAGCTAGCCACCTCCCTCATTGATTTCGATTAGTGGGGTGAGTTTGTCTTGTCGTGGTGTACAACACGGCATGTTCGGAAAAGTTTGTGTCATGACCTAAGTTATGTTATTGATTGGCAATACTGTGTTATTCAATTATTTGATCAAATTTGTGTTATATGAGCTTCGAAAATTGTAAATTATTTGAATTGTAAATTATCAATAAAAGTTTTATATACTACATTTTGAATTGTTATTATGCACTACTGAGTAAATTTTACTCAGCGATAGCTTTTACATTGCTGTCACAGGTAGACAGACAGACAGAGCAGCAGAGTAGGCTACTTGTGCTACACTTTGGGATTTTGCCGGGTATATTGAGTATACCACCTTTTTATAATTTTTGTTGTAATGTATGTGCACTGTATGTATATATTGTACTTGGTCTTGAGCAGTTGTAAACTAAAGTTATAAATTATTTTGGCCTATAAAAATGTTGTACTATAATTTTCTTATCTCAGCTTTGAAATACTTAGTTATTTTGCATTCTATTTTTGAAACTATTGAAAGTGATGTTGAATTGAGTTTGACTTATGTTTGAGAAAATTGATTTGTGTTGAGCCATATTGGAGTTTGGGACTGAAACAAATATATTGGAAGTGTTTTCTACAAGTTTTTGAAGAATTGTTTTGCTCAAAATACAGACGGCACTCTACCAAAATTTTTATAAAATTTGTAGCTATTTCAGACCTAATATGTGATTTAACTTCGATTAAAAAGTTTTAATACCTGTCAAAAGTGCTCACCACTTTAAAATGAAGTAAGAAATTATTTAAAATCCCTTGTAGTGCATTTAATGGGTTACCGGTAGGAGAAGTACGGTAATTCATTAGGTATACTACGGGATCATGTTACATTTTACGAAAGCGCAGGGTGTGACAAGTGACCCTAACGGGAAGTGACGGTGAAGGTTGTTAGCAACCCTAGACCTGGGGAAAACTCTGTGAAATAATTTTTGGGATTTCAGAGAAGGATTATTGGGGCTTCGATGACAATAAAATGCTAAGAAAACACAAGGAAAATTAAATCAATCGGTACATACAATTTTAGCTCGTTAAGCCAAACGGAGGGCATTTTGGTCATTTCGTCTTCAGAGACGATTTTTGACCAACTTGTCCATTTAAGTGGGTAAATTATATGACATAAAATATGAATTAATGTTGATAAAAAATTAATTAGAAGTGATTAGAAATGAAAGAAAGAAGAAAAATGAATAAAATGCCTAATTATGACATCATAATGATGTCATTTAAAACCCTCCCACCAATCACCATTTAGCAAGTCTTCTTAAAACAAATAAAAGAGATAAGAATTAAGAAAAAAAAATTAGAATTGTCTTTCTTCTTCTGCTGGCCGAACCACCCCTTTACATCCACCATTGTTGTCCCTCCAACCAAGCTTGATTTCCCACTAAATTACACCATAAGACCTCTTCCTCTTTTCATTAAAACTTAATTTTACATCTTGAGCAAGTTAAAGGCAGCAAAAAGGAAAGGAAATAAAGAGATTTTTCAAGCTTGGATTTGGCTTACATAGAGGTTAGTGACCAATTCTTTCTCTCTCTCTTTAAATTTCTTGTTAGGATGATGAAGTGAGTTAGGATATGTGAAATTTGGACAAAAATAAACATGTTAGAGGACAATAAAATTTTTGGCAGCCATGATGGATTTTAAGGAGTGATGAGTTTGATGGGAATTAACATATCTAATAATGCCAATGATGTGTATGATGGAGTTGAAATTGAAAAATCATGTAATTTGTATGGCAATTGCATGAATTGAAGACTTTAGTCAATTAGATTTAGGGTTTTGAAACTCAAAACTTGGGGGTTACTACAAGTGAACACAAATTAATGTTGTAATGGTCAATTAGTGACTATTTGGCTATATTTGATGAGGAATTGAAGTTATTTGTGCCAATGGAATTGAGGTTAGATATGCTGCCTTTAGTGACCTGCAGGGCTGGATATGAGTCCAGCAGGTTTGGGCAGCTGTAACTTGAGTTATGTAGGTTCAATTGGTACAGAGCTAAATGGATATGAAATTAGATACATAATGGCACAACTTTGATGAAGAAACCCTACCCAGAAAATCACAATAGACTGACCTAAAAATTGACCAAATCCGGGTAACACACATTCTGCCTGGGTAAAATGACTAAATAAATAGTGTTCACTCATTTGGCCATAACTCAGTGTAGAAAGGTCCAATTGACCTGCAATTTATATCAATGAAAAGCTTAGACAATTTAGGACAACTTTCATGTAGAACACAAACTTAAATTCTAGACTTAACCAAATGAAATCGCTAGCCAAATTTGAGCTACCAAATCTGGCAGAACCAGGACTGCCCAGAAATTCTGGGTAAAAAGGTAATCTGGCCAATTATGGTACAATGGCCATAACTTGAGCTACAAAACTCCAAATGAAGTGATTCAAAAAGGGAATTAAAGAAGACATATAAAGGAACAACTTTGATTTAGAACATTTGGCAAAATTCTCACTGTAGAATTGCCTAATAGAACAGTAAACTCTAGCACCCAAAACTAAAATTTTTAACTTATTTCCTATTAGTTTTAAGCATTGATTGGCAACCAATGCCAACACTTTTGTGAACCAAAATGTGGTAATTTTTAGTAGTATGCCCTAGAGCATATCATTTAGTATGTATCTTGTAAATGTTTTTATTAATAAAATGTATTTCTACTTTTCCGTTTACATAATATATTTATGTGTAATAGAAAAGGTTCATTGATATTTTGTTAGAAATTCTATTCTTAAGTTGTTAAGAATATGAGTGACAGTATTTCTAGCACAAAGTATCACAAATAGGTTCATAATCGAGGATACTTCACAATAAGGACATAACTTATCCAGTAAGATTGTATTCATGTTTATTTCCAAGTTATTTATATGAGATATAAATAAGATGGAATTGTAAGTCTCATGCCATATAACAAACATGATAGGCACTTATACATGATAAGTAGGCCGAACCAGTGACACTTATGACAAGCACATGGAGTTTACTCTTGTTAATGTATTGTCATAAATCATATCAGTGCATATAATCTTTAGACCTGAGATAGCACAATTATCTTGTATATAGGTGGTTTGAGTTTGATACTACTTTCATACTTGTACTGTGTATGGGTATATGGGCATGTGTTGGCTCCTATTAGTTATATATGGAGGTAGGTGTTGATCAAGATGGAATCTGTTCCTCTAAGTAAATAGGGATAAAATCCTATGTTCATTTAATTGTTCTTGATGTTTCAAGTTCCTGGCCAGGACAGAAAGATTTAATCAGAAAAGAGTTTCTAATGAGAAAAATCTTTTAATCAAGAACTGAAATTAAAAGAGAACATAATATTCATAGCAAATGGAGTTTGACATAAACCATGACTCCAGCTTGAGTTGGAATTTTGTAACAGAGAGATTCTAGTGCATGGTAACATATGATTATAGGTTCATTTAAGGTAAACCTTATTACTGATTGGGTGGCCATGGCATGCTATGCTAGGTGTTAACCATGGTCTATGAGGTGCATAAAATGGTTTAGAGAAATCATTTATGATAAGAAAGAGTTCTGATGATATTAAGAGTTGATATCATATCTCATTGCCAATTAGTGATGAGCCTAGTATCTCACACACATACACAAGTAATCACCAAATTAAATATGATTTAATTAATTAATTAAAGAGTTTAATTGATTAATTAAATAGGTTTGATTTGCAATTAGATTGCAAAGTCCCTAGCATGACTTGAAACCAAATCTAGGTTATTGAATGTATAGTATAAGTTAAATTTATATTTAAAGTGTTTAAATATGAATTTAATTAATGAGAAATTAATTAATAAAGATTAATTAATTAATTTATATTTGATATAAATTGATTAGAAGAAGAGAAATAATTATTTTGGGTTGAGAACTCAAAATTAAGACACAAGGGTATTTTGGTCATTTCACAGGGTGACATGTGGCACCATGAGATGGTGACACATGGCACTACACATAAGCTTGCCAAATGTCTTTTAATCATGTAAGATGATTGAAATTAAGATTAAATATAGGTTTGACACTTGGCATAATGTGATTGGATCAATTAAACCTAGAATCAATCAGAAGGTGACATGTGGCAAGGGCTTTAAGTGATGACCTAACTACATAAGTGTTGTTATGAAAGAATAAATGAGACAAGCTGCTGACTCCCTTTGTGCCACCACCCTTGAGGCTCCCATTCTCTCTTCTTCTTCATCTCTCATCAATTCCAAGAGATTAGCAAACAATCTCTTGAATTAAAAATACTAGAAATTATTTTTAGTGTCCTATTTATATCTTTAATCTCTTAAAAGACAAAACTTGATTTTCTAATTAATAGAAAAAGCTTTAGAAGCAGTTCAAGGGCTGCCATAGGTGATCTTGGTGTGGACAAGCTAGAGGGACAACATCTGGTGTCCTAAAGACGCATCCCGAAGGTGCCAAACACACTGCAGTGCATCAAGAGGTTAGTGCACTTGTTCTTGATCTAATCTAGGGTTCTAAAATTAATCTGATTAATTCTAAAATCTTAAATGGCAAATACAGATCCAAAGACATATTAAAAGAGTTTTAATATGTTGTTTATCATTAAAATCAAATAGATAAAAATGAATCTTGCATGATGTATGTGACCCTAGGTGAAAAATTTTTGAATTCAATGATATAAACTTGTGTTTTTCATGCTTCCGCTCCTTCAGTAATTTCATGTGATTAGAACTTATGTAACTATTATGTATGAGAAAGTCAATATTTTGACTTGAATAATAAAATAAATAGTAATCTTATATGTTAAACACAAATATTCAATTAAAAGCTTTGTAATATGCCCTAGTACACCTAGTAAGATTGGTTTGGATAGGTTAGCATGCCAAGAGGGTTCTGTTAGTAGTACTGTATATGGCTTCATGCCATTCTATGTTTTATGGATTTTCATGCTATTCTGCGATATAATAGCCTTGGGCTATTTTGATTGAGATTACTATACTTGGTTTCATGCCTAATAATTATTACAGCTCATTAGTTATTCCGTTGTACACCGGGAGATACATTGTGACCGATGGTGTGACGGCCTGAGGTACTCGGTACCCAGTGTCAGTTTACCCATTTATCCAGTCCAGTCGACTAGTATAGGTTACTTGGGTAATCAAAATAAATCTTACCAAATTTTAATTAAATAATTAAAATAACAAGTATCAAATTACTGTAAATAATTGCTAGAAATTCAGTCTGTATAAAATGTCAGCATACACTCTGCATGTTTATTTCATTTTAGTTATTTTTATTTTGTTATTGGCACCACTAAGCAGTATTGTTTAGCGCGTTGCTTTTGCCACGCGTAGGTACAGGAGATACGGAGCATGAGCCCTGTAGACCCCAGACTAGGTGAGAGTCAGATCTACCAGTGTCCTGTGTCACCTCTTATGTATAGTGTATTTTGGTAGGGCACTTGGATTCTCTTTTGTACTTTTGTAAATTGTATTTTGTATTTAGATCTTCATGTTATCATGTAAATTATAAACACTTGTATTATTTTGTATTGTAAATTAATGAAATTAAGTATTATCTTCATAAATTTGAGTTCGAATTGAATTATATATGATATGAATTGAATGAATGAAAACTGTTGAGAAATTATTGAGAAATGTTGAGATGATATTGATTATTTGGAGTTGAGAATGATTGGAAAAATATTTGGAAGTGTTTTTTACAGGTTTCGAAGAACTGTTTTCTCCATTTTTAGCCGGCACTCTGTCGGATTTTCTGAAAAATCTTCGGAACCTCAAATTTATTTAAAATTTCAATAAATGATGTAAATGATAGTAATTTCATAAGTTTCACTTAGTGACCCATAAATAAATAAATTTTAAAATGATAAATATCAATGAGTTAAGATCTAGTGTTCCGGCACACTGTGTGACATATCTTACTCGGCTACACTGTAAACGGGTAAGGGGTGTCACATTAATGACTCTAATACCTATTTAAACACGCAAATGCACCTTTTCTCTCCTAAAAACACAACTCTTCTCTCTCAAAAACACCTAATCTCTCTTTGCTTTTACTCAAATCCCTCTAAACCCTAACCTAAAAATCATTTTTCTCTCAATAATGGCATCTACCAAAAGAGCAATAGGGTATGCATCATCGTTAAGGGCAAGGGAACCAATTCCCTCTCCCTTAAAAAGATAAAGAACTTGCCATTTGCAAAGAGAGGAAGCACTCCCCATAAGAGCTAGCATTGGCATGGCCATTCTGTGATGTCACCCACAAAGCTTCATGCATTCATCTCTCTAAGAGAAAGGTAATCTCCCCCAAGTATTTTGATGAAAAGTTGTTAAAACAATTAGGGTTAAAGGCACAAGTAAATCAATATTTGGACAATATTGGGTAGACTAGGCTTGCCACACTTCAATTCCTAACCTATAGAGATCTTACAATAGAGTTTCTAGGGAGTTTCAAGACTACCCTTTGGCTGAAAAGTAGAGAAAAAAGGGGATAGATAGAGTTTAGACTGTTGGGGGTAGACCAGGCAATGAACATGGATGAGTTCAACGCCATTTTTGGGTTTAATAGTGAGGGATTCCAAGAAATCCCCATAAACATGACCATTTGCAATGGGGTCACATTCTAGAGGACCATAACCCCTAATGCCCCTAAGTACCAACCCAACCAATCCAAATCCTTGGGCCTCACAAACCCAGTATTGAGATACCTCCACCACTTATCAGCCCACACCAATATAGGGAGAGGGGATAGTTTAGGGGTGGTAAACACCAAAAAATTATTCTTCCTTTAGTGCATGCTAAATAACGAAAGATGCAGCACAGGGTTCTTCCTATTCCAACACTTCAGACACATCTCCCACCAAATAAAGGGACACATTATCAATGAAGGCCTCATTCTGCTATTGCCATCCACTTTGGCTTTGTACCCACTCATGTAACGTTGCACACCATTATAAGGACCATAAGGATAGATGTAGCCATTATCATATCAATGGGATTATGCAGAAGGGTAGGAGATTGGTGCTGAGCAAGGCCACAATAGTAAGGAGAGCCATCCCATCCACCACAACAGGCAAAAACATCCCAACAGCCTTGAGAGCAATAGCAAAAAGAGGCAGACCCCGTCCTATAGTCCTCACCAGCTCATGTTTCACCAGTTACACCAACACCTACAGACCTTATCCTCCCCTACTTATAGCGCATGGAGACAACTTTTGTACAGAGGCTTAGAATACTTGAGAACAACCTCTAAGAACTGCACAACAAATTGGACATGCCTCTGGAGCACTAAGATAGTGGACCATCCTCCTTTTCTGAAAACTTCTAAATTTAGGCTTTCGCTTTTTGATCTTTTGACCCAATGTAAAGGCCTATAAGAATGTAAAGCCTATCATTAGTAGCATAGCCTAACTTCTATTTTTTGCATCTCATTTTTTGCAAATATTAATAAAAATGCATTGCTTTTGACTTTTAATGTATGCTATCTTTTTAATTACAAGCATGCATATATCTATAATTGACATTGAGGAAAATGTTAATAATGAGTTTGGGGCTATAGCAAAGTTTTGCTTTTCTTTATTTTCTTATTGCTTTACTTTCATTTGCTTTTCATATTTTTATTGCTTTACTTTCACTTGCATTTACATCAATTTTTTAGTTTTATCCTTATCTCTAGAACCATTATTAAAAATTTCAAATGTAAACAATGTTTAAATAAACTGAACACACTAAATAGACACAAAGATTTAGATTGTTTATTTATAGAAACTTAATCTTCTTAGTAGGATAAAGCTAATTAAACCTATCCATAGTTAATAGTTTGTCACAAATGAATTTTGATAGCTTAGAGAAAATTCTTGAAACTTGAAACAACTAAGGCATGTCTCATTAACCCTAGAACAGACCTTTTTAGTATATTAAAGCGAAATCCTAGTGTATACTTAATTAAGAGATTATTTAAGTTTTCTTTGATTCTAGCCTCATTATAGCCCTAACCCACCCTCAGTTAAAATAAATTCCTTATAGCTAACTTGAGCCTATATTAATCCTATGAATTTTCTTTATTACCCACATCATTTACCTACCTTTTAACCTAAACATTATTCCTAACCCTATGAGAGGAGCTAAAATGTAAAAGTGAAAAACACACTAAGAGTATAAAAAAGGGGGGGGGGGGGGGGGGAGGAGGGGAAAAAGATATGGAGAAGAAGTAAAAATACAAAAAGTAGAAGGTGTGTAAAATACCAAAGTCCTCACAACTAGTAAAAGGATGAGCTTGGGAGTAGACACTAAAACATGACAAAAACCTTAAGTATAAGGAAAGCATACTGAGGCACTAAAAATCAAATTTGCAGAAATTTCTTCTCCCATATTTGTCAAAAAAAAATAACGAGCATACCATTTAGTGTGAATTGAGCTTTTGTAGGATAACTCGTCTCATGCTTTGATTACTTTTTATCCATTTCTTTGATTTTCATATTATTATCCTTTAACTCTATTATAACTTTTTCGAAAGACCTTTTGAGCTTTGGATAGTGTATGTTATATTAATGGAGATAGAAAATTGAGGTATGCCTATGGGGTTGGAAGTACATTATTTCATTCTTCTTACACTTACTACAGTAGAGGCACTTTAAGTTGGTAATTTTTTTTTAATCTATCTAAGCAAGACAGATCCCTTGTGACTTACTAATAATTTTTGTAATTGGAATGATTAGTTAAATTTTCATTGGGGAGATGAATTTTTCAAGTGACCATTACTCTTCTTATGCCTTAAAAAAAACTGAATTTTGAAGATTAAGAGTCTAATTAGAAGCTAATGGATTTTTCTTGTGATTCTATGAGATAAGAAACCCTTATGAGTTTTTGAATTTCAATTTGCTTGAGGACAAGCAAATGTTTGATTTTGGGGATATTTGATGCACTTTTATTATATAGGTATCTAAAGGTGGTATTTGTTGCATTTCATCCACATTTGGTTTGTTAATTGCAAGATTTTTAGTTAGTTTCAACATGTTTTAGGATTTTGAGTTGAACCTGCTTAGTTTCTTGTTTTATGTATTAAATTAGGTGATTTGATACAATCCTGAGGCCTAGAACAAGTTTGGAATAGTTTAGAAGTCAAAAACTTCAAATTAGAGTGCTGGAAGAACTGCACAAGCCATGCAATGCTGAAGAGGGACCTGTGTAGCATAGCTTAGGGAGAGAATCAGTATAAGGGCTGTGTACCAAGACCCAAGTAATAACCTTCACCCTGTCTCTATTCCTTCACAAGATGCAAGTTTCAGATGGCCAGAGAGTTACATGGCCCTACCCCGTGTAGTGCTACATAGGCCACGTAATGTGCAACAACAGAGACTCCTAATTTGACTTTTCCTCCTATCTGCTTGACTTGAAAAGACTTCTAAGGCCTCTAAAACTCTAAAATGATTGTATTTACACCAAATATAAATACAAGAAGTCATAAGCAAGTCAAGGATCGATTCTTTTACATTCAAGCATAGCAATTTCACCTTGAGAGAGATCGTTAAGAAGATTTCTAGAAGTGATTCTCAGTCGAAGTTCCAAAAGTTCAAGGCTGCAAATTCTTCATTATGGGTTTCTTTATTCTATTTCTTTTTATGTGTTTTTCATATTTTATTATTTTAAGTTGATTGTAGAACTCATCATGAGTGAGTAGTTTTCTTTATTCGAAATTAGGGATGTAGCACTTTCAATTCAGTTATGGATTTTATTTGATTTTGTTTAATAAATTTGGGATTTCATACTTTGATTCAATTTCTTGTGTTCTTAATGCATGCTATGCGATTAGCTCCACTTAGTATTGATTCTAGATATTAATTGAAGGACTGAAAGGTGAAGATTAATATCGGATAATCAAGATTTTAAACTTAGAGTTTTTGACCTAAAGATACAATGAAATTCTATGTGGAGTTTATAATTAGCCAAAGATCTTGAAGAGTTTTAATTAATTTAATTGCTATAAAAGTAAGGTTCAAGTTGATTAAAATACAACTTGAGTGCCTTGAGAGAGGACTTGAAGTAATTTAGGATTAATTTCTTTCAAAGTAGCAATTCCCAATTTTTTGAATAAGTCAGATAAATCCATTATTGATTGAAGTGTAAGCCCCTAATTCTAGAGTGCCTTCATTATTTGATATTCTCAGTTTAGTTAACTTGTTGTTATTCATTTTCTAGCCATAATCAGTTTAGTTATAATTCCTCCTTTGATTTCAGTAGTCTAGATAATTGCAATTGCTGTATAATTTGGTACTCAAGTCACATTCCTCACAGGAAGGATACTCTACTCATTACTCTATTACTTTTTATGATCCGTGCACTTGTGGGATTTTGCACAACAATAAGTTATTCTCATAAAAACCCAAGTACATTATCATAAAATCACCTTTGGGCAGATAATATGACATACGAACAAATTTTCTCAAATATTAAAGCCAATATAAAATAACATGGCAACAACAAATGTTTAAAAGATAACCCGCAAAGCAATATGGCCAAATAAAATTCTAAAATAAGCTCAATATCATTATAATATTATTCTTTTGAGAATCCAGGTGCATCATCACAAAATCACATTTGGGCAGATAATATGACATGCAAATAGGTTTTCTCCAATATTGGAGTCAATATAGAATAACATAGATTCCCATGAACAAAAATCTATCTCCTTTAAGTAAATAAATTTTCAATTCCATGTATTATCTCTAGTATTAAATTCCATTAATTCTTAAACTTATAATATACATGATAATTCAAAATATTTCGTCTCACATACATCATGTAAAAAAAATCCAAAATTTATATAAAATGAGGCACTTTGGTGACAAACATTTATATAAATTTATAAATTCTTCATGTGAGACATTGCCCATATTAACATTTATTTGTAAACAAAACCAAAAACTGATTATTATGATAAACATGCTACACATTAAAATAAAGCGGTTTTCTATTTTACATACTTATCAGAGTAAACAATAGATCAATTCTTCACATAATCAATTTTGTGCATAATTTCAATGATCATAAATTCAAATCATTCAAAACAATATCAATTCATCTCACAACAAATCACAAAAACATAAACTAATTGTCTACCATAAATTCAAATATCATCATTTCAATTAATAGAATTTTAAATTTGTATATTAGGCTCTAATCCACATGTTAAAAGAATTAAACCACCATATCTATATACACAAAATGAAAATTACTATAATAAAATAACTTATAGATTGTCTTGATCTCCTCCATGAACCTCCATAGCTATAATGTGTTTGGCCTTCATGATTGTTCAATCTTTAAATCTACAATGAATAAAGAAATTTGCAATGCACAAATGCCTGTAGAATAGTTGTAGATCTTCCTCTTTAGGTCTACTTACTCTTAATGGGTGGAGAAACTCAACTAACATAGAGTAGAGAGAGAGGACATAACCTATATATTTATATAGAGACAAAATATGGTTTTCCCATCATAACCCTAATAGGTTTCTTAATCCAAATAGAATTAGATCACACTAATAATGCTTAGGCTTAGCCCATCAAACTTTAATGATCATTTATATATAGGCTATATATATTTATACATTTGGACTATAAAACTAACCCAAATAATATTTTATAAAAATAAAACTAAAATCAGTCAGCCCAAATAAAATATTCTAACAATGATTTGTTAATTATATTGGAAACCAAACTTCTAATACCCTAGGGATTAGAAAACAAATAAATACTTCATTTTAGTAGGAAATTTGTGGCTGCTAATGGGTGGTTTTTTGGCAATAGCTAGAAGTAATATTTAGGTACTCTCTTGGTGCAAATTTGGTCCTAAGATGATACCTTATAAAAGTACTCTTTTTTTCTCACTACTTTTGTGGAAATTCACTGCAAATAAGGTACATCTAGACTATGAAATATATATTTGATTTGTGGATAACATGTGATTGAATATGGACTAGTCATACAAGGTTGGTTATGAGTATATATGTGTGGGGGTCATGTGGCATGAGGCACAAGATCATCTACTTGGATCACATGAAGTGCATCAAGTAATGCCTAGGAAAGATGGTGGTGTCACATCAGTCTCACTTAAGTACCACCTCCTTATATAGTATTTCCTAGACATGCAATTTATACAATCTTAATAGAATCGAGTCCACTAGTAAGTACCATCTTCCAATAATACTATCAAGGTATTAAGGATTTATGTCACAAAGGCATATATAGACAGGATTCACCACTTGAGTAATAATCAGGACATATTCTTTGTTTCTTCTAAGGGACATCTGATTAAGGCATCAATTTTCGAAGGGACAATCGGAGGGACTTAATTGATGCACTCAATTTTTCAATAGGGTCATAGATGGCAACTTACAACTTGCAGAGGTTCCACAATCGTCATCACCATAGCCCAATGTCTAGGTTTGGAATAGTGGGTATGTAAGGGAAAGGTGTTAGACACCCCTTATGCCTGGTCTAACCTCATTAATTCGAATGTCAATCATCTATTAATATTTTTAAAAGTCTTATTTATTATTCCTCTATCAAACTTCTTACCTAAAAGTGCAATTTCTAAACATACACACATAAGTAATTCAAACAGGGGGTTGTTTACAAATAATTTTCATATACAAGTACTCTCTATCTATGGGATTGCTAAATTAAATTAAGTGAAATTTACCGAATGACTAAAATTAATCTATTATTGACAATTTGATTTTCACACAAGTTCAATTTACAAACAACCCTAAGTTTCTAATTAACCTATTTTATTTATTTTTCAAGTTATCCTAAAGATAATTAAACTAAATAAATTCTGTACATGTGTTACAACCTGGAAAATTGTTTCTACTATGCTAATTAATTTTACAATTTACTAAGTATTTAATTAAATTTAATTTACTTGTCAAAAATGAGTTGAAATACAAACAAAATTGATTTTAGTATTTACCAAATAAATTCCTATTATTACTATATATTACACAAAAAATTATTATTTCAGGAAAGTTTAAGAGATACTTACCTTTTAATTATTTTAGTTGTCATTGGGGCAAGCTACCCTTAAAAAAGGATATTCTCTTCTAGCATGGCAAGTTAATCTATGTCTTACTCTCATTAAACTCTATGCAATTACCCTTTTTGGTATTTACCTTAGGGCTACTTATCAATTTATTTTTAAAATAAAATAAATAGTGTAATTAAAAATTTAATCACTTACGATCTAAGTAAATCGAATTCTTATGGGCCAAAACTATATGACAGCCATAAGTCTATCTAACCTAATTCTTACACTTCATAATATCCTTTAACATTCAAATACAAATTTCTATAGAAGAGCATCAAATTACAAATATACATGATAATTCTATATTTTGACAGATTCATAGTATTTTTATATTTAAATTTATAAAATTAGTTAAACATATACCAAAATTATACAAAACTTCTAAAAGCATTCCAAGGCATCATATCAAATTATAAAATTATTAGCTAGTCTAAAATCTCTAACAAATAGTTTACAAAAATTGTGGTTCACCACTGTTATGCACTAGAGACAAATTTGCACTACTTTTTTAAAATCAATGTATCTCACAAACCATAAAAGATATTTATATGAAACCAATGGTAAAAGTTAGATAAGGTCTTGAAATTATTTTTAGAATCAAGAATATTGGAAAAATATTAAGAATTGAGCGAGATATCGACCCCAAAATTTGGCTATTCTGCAAATCACAGGCAGAAGACACCTTAACTTTAAACAGCCATAAATCTTTCAATTTAAATGCTTTTTGCATGATTCTTAAGGCTAAAATTATTCAAATCATTATAATTTCATGAAGAATACAAATATAATTTTTATATAATTTTTAAAGAAGCATAAATACACAAAAAATAATAAATAACATGAAGATAGAAAATCAACATGTATAGAGTTATAAGTTCATCTCAAATTTATCATATGAACATGAATGTTATGAATATATAAGATCATCTAAAAGCATATAAATATAAAAGAATATATATATGGCATATTTCTTGAATATTCGTAATTTAAAACACATATTTTGAAGAATTCTTTAAGGTTTATTGAAGAAAAAGGAAGAAAGAAGGAGGGAGATAGGAAAAGCTTACCAAATTGAAGAGATTGAGTGAGATCTTTTTTGTGTGTGTTCTTCTATTGTTCTCTCCTCTATCCTTTTTTTTTTCTTCTCCCTCTGTTAGGTATTTATAGGATTCGAATTTATAGTTCTAAAGAGATAGGTATTCCTATTTCTAGAGGGTTTAGAAGTGCTAATGAGATATGGATGGAAATAAGGGTAAGAATAAGTACATATAAATAGGAATAAATAGGGATAAAAAAAAAGAAATAAAAAAAACTGTAGACTTTTATTCATTTAATTAAAATCCTCTACTAGGCCTTATTGGCCTTAAAGAGGCCAATTAGGTTCAATTAAGTTTTTTTTTTAAATAAAATAAATTTTCAAAATTAAATTTAAACAAAAATAAATTTTATTTAAATTTAATTAAATATTTTTTTATTTAAATTTAATTAAATATTTTTTTTACTCTTGTAAATTATTTTCTTCAAGAGATATGTCATACATATAATTATCCATTTTTAATGTCTCTAAATATATCACACAGGCATACTATTTTTTCATCATCTAGTTTCTCATGGTTTCAATGCACATGCTCACAAGGTCACACAAATTGAGGTTTACAATATGCATGATCTAATATGGTTAGGGTTACATTTTTTTTTCTAACATTAACGAAATGGTTTTTTTTTAATCAAAATTTAACTTTAATTCTCACACTTCTTTTTAATGTTTTATGAGGTGGTGATACCAGGGTATCACGGATGAGCGACACATAGATAGTACCGAGGTTGTATAGTAAGGTTGCAAGTGCAAGTGCAGACTTAGGAATATGGGTGAGGGTGTTCTTATACAGGCAGTTATATGGATGATCTGACGGTCACAGATGGTTTTGATAGTTTGACATTTGCTCCAACCATAAGGCAAAGAAAGGTTAGAAGGCCAAAGGGGTATCAACTCCTCGTTGGCACTCCAATGATTAAGATAGCGACCGTTGAGAGAATTGACAGCAAAAGAATAAGGAATAGATTATGAGGCCGAATATTTTACTTGTTAGAAGTGTGACCTTAAATACTGATTGTTAGGTCAAAGGGGGAGTGTCAAGTTAAGATACTAGCCTGGTAGTTGCTTTCAACCTTAGCAACATATTGCATAGGGTTTATCTCTAGTGGTAGGTGTCCCGTTGCCCATGCTATGGCAGTTATTGTGTCAATAATGATGACATTCGCTGTAGGCAAAGTGCTATTGCTATTTAGCTAATTAATGTGTTTGTCTGCTTGTTAATAAATGGCTTTACATGTGTAAACGAGGGTAAATCCTCCCAAGAGTTAGTCTGTATAGTGATCCTCCAAATCCGCTCAAGGCTTCATCAAGAGGCCCTAATAGCCTATCATACCGATCGGGTCATGTGACCTCTTCACGTGATCATATGGTCTGTCTCTCGTATATATGATTATTATTTCCTTGTATGCATAAGTACCTCAATTTGTTGAGGTCCACATGTCATCAATCCGTTAGTTAAATATTTTTAAGTGCATCAATGTTAAAATAATTACATATTTTCACATTTTATTTGCTAATAAAATAGTCCTTTCACTTAAATTTTATATTTATGTAATTATTTATTTTATATTTAAATAATTACTTTAAATAATTATATGTTAGCAAAGTAATTATTTGAATGAAATTTGAATGGAGAGAACATTTTATTAGTAAAATAAAATTTAAAAATGTAATTATTTTAAATTGAAAAGAAAATAAAAAAAATTAACCATAAATTTGAATACAAAGGCCATTCTTTTAATAAAATAAAATTATTTTGTATAAAATAAATAGACATATTTAAACATTTAACTTATAACTAGTTTTTATGTTAACATTAATTGCATATTGATTTACTCGTTATATAAACTTGTGATTTAAATTTTTTTATATAATTTTCTTTTAATTTTTGATATATAATATAATATTATCATTAATATTACTTTTAATAGCTAACTAAATATAGTTATTCATTAGTATGATAGTATTTTACTTTTAATTAAAGTAGAAAAAATTATAAGAAAATAAAATTAATAATCTATATTACTTTAGTCAATTAAAATATCATAAATAAAATATATGAAATAAAATTTTTAATATATATTACTGTAGTGATTTGGTTTGGGAATATGGATATTTTGTTTTTATAAATTAAAATTTATTATTACTAAAAGTTATTTTCAAAATAGTTTCAATTTTTTAAAAAATTTTTTAATAAAGTTATTGTAGTCCATTAGAATAGAGATTGTAAGGCAAAAAATATGTGTTTTATTTCTAGACTTTATCTTAATGTAATAAGAATTTTAGAACTAATGATGTGCCTTGTGAAGGAGAGAATGAAATTGATTATTTATGAAAGATAAGAATTTCTGCTAGAATGAATCAAGGAACAAGAATAAGCAAAATTTAAGCAATATAATACCTAAATCAACTTCAACAGAAAAAGAAAAAAAAAGATTTCTTTTTGGTATTTTATGATTTAAGATGCAACAGTAATAAAAGACAAAAATAAGAGGATAACTATGGAATGTAAACATTGATAAGAGTAATCTCACCACAAAGAATACAATCCCAATTAAGACGTCACACAAAAAACTCTTGTGATAAGTCAAAACTTTGCCATAAACAAATAATGTTTTATAAGAAAGAAGAAGCAGTACTTGCTATTGTGATTAAAATTCAAGATGCTTTAAGCTTACAAGAGTTGGCCTTTATATAGGCTAATTACAAGCAATACAAAGAAAAGATAGCAATGTTACTAAATAGGAAGTTTGAATAGTCTTCTAAACAGGAAATAATATTGAATTTTAAAAAAAAAAAAAAACGCTTCAGAAATCTGTCCATATAGTGATGCACAAATTTGAGGAGACTTGGTGACTTTTCAACCTTATTTCCTTCCTTATTTTAAAGATATTTCAATCTCCTTCTGATTTCTTTGACTTAGTCAATTCCAAACAGCAAATGGGGACCTCTTACACACATATGGGCTTATTTTCTTCATACTCAGCCCATTATCTTTATTTTAAATTAAGCCCAAACATTTGAGTATGCACCCATCTCACATGCCCCATGGAGTTGCCAAGTCCAACCCAACTTCTTTAATTTTGAATACAAGTAAGCAAAGTGATAAGCTTGCTGTTGGACCTGGTCAATGGTGTCACACCCTACTCCTCCGTAAGATGTAACATGATCCCGTAGTACACCTAATGAATTACCGTACTTCGCCTACCGATAACCCATTAAATACACTACAAGAGATTTTAAACCTTTTCTTATTTCTTTTTACAGTGGTGAGCACTTTTGACAGGTGTTAAAAATTTTCTTTTACTAAAGTGAAACCAAATAACAATTTAAGGTATTAACAATTTCTGTAAAAATTTTGGCAGAGTACCATCTGTATTTTGAATAAAACTGTGACACCCCTTACCCGTCTATAGTATAGCCGAGTAAGATATGTCACACAGTGTACCGGAACACCCTATTTTATTTTAATCATTTTTATTCTTCCTAATTTATTTCTTTCATAATTATGAAGTAAAGTATAATTCATTTAAGTCATTTATTGAAATTATAATTTATTTGAGGTTCCGCAAATTTCATTGAAAATCCGACAGAGTGTCGGCTAAAAATGGATAAAACAGTTCTTCTGAACCTGTGAAAAACACTTCCTATATGTTTTCAATCAATCCCAAACTCCATTTTATCAACAAAGTCTCAATATTTTTCAACAATATTTTCATTTCTCATTCATTCATCTCATATGATATTCATGTAAAAGTCATAAATAAATATTCACTTTTTCATTCATAAACACAATTTTCACTATTTACGTTAATACCAAAATACATTACATAAGTTTTAATTACATATGAGAAAATAAAAGTTAATTACAAAATACCAAAATAAAATCTAGTATCCTACAAATGCACTGATAACGGTGAAGTGACACGGACACTATGCAGAGCTGCAAAAGGTCTCACCCAGTCTATGGTCTACTAGGCTCTCGGTCAGTCTCTCCAGAACCTACGCATGGCAAAAAGTAACGCTCTAAGCAATAATGCTTAGTGGTGCCAATAATAAAATAAAAAGAAATAATATAAAGTAAATATGCAGTACATGTTTTGATGTCTCATGCAGACAATTTTTTTTTCGATCATTATTGGTAATCTTATTTATTATGTACCTGTTCTTTTTTTTATTTAATTAAATTTGTTCACTTTCATTTTTGGTTACTCAAGTAACCTATACTGGATGACTGGACTGGATAAACGGGTAAACTGGCATTAGGTATCTAGTACCTCGGGCCGTCACACCATCAGTCACATATATATCTCCTTGTGCAGCATGACTAATAATTGTAATAACATTAGGCACAAGGCCAAGTATCACCATAATGTCAGAATGGCTAAAAGCCATGAAATCACAGAATGGCATAATGCCATGTGCAGTACTGCTAACCGAACCCTATTGGCATGCCAACCTATCTAAACCAATCTTGCTAGGTATACTAGGGCATGTTACACTTTTAAATTGTATAATTCTTGAAATTTAAGTTTAGGTGTTACTATTCATTTCATTAGTCAACTAAAATGTTGACTTTTGCAAAGGCAATAGGTACATTTGTTCTAATAATCCTAACATACCAGATTTTGCATTCTAAAGTTGTTGGTATTGGTTGTCAATACCATTTCTAAGCTTAGTGCTAGTTGTTCAAAATTTTCAAATTTCATGCTTTGTGTTTACTATTCTATTAGTCATTTTTACAGTAGGAATTTGGCAAAGTTGTCTCCATGAAAGTTGTTCTTTATTTTGTCTAGTTACATTTTCTTTTTTAAATCACTCCATTTGGAGTTTTATAGCTCAAGTTATGGCCTAAACACCATAATTGGACGGATTAAAAACTTTCCAGTTTTTCTGGACTGACCAAATCTATAGTGTTTTGTACAGTGACTGCAGGTCACTTTTTGAACATGTTATGTTCAAAATTTGGGTTAGCTTTCTTCATGAAAGTTGTAGGTCTATATCTCATCTTTCTGTTAGTAAAATTTCAGGTCAATTGGACCTTTCTACACTGAGTTATGACCAAATAAATAAACACAATTCATTTGGTCATTTTGCCCAGATAGAATGCAAGTCATCCGGATTAGGGCAATTTTCAAGTTAACTTAGTTTGGTTTTCTGGGCAGGGTTTCTTCACTAAAGTTGTGCCATTATGTGTCTAGTTTTATTCCCAATTGGCCTTACACCAATTGAACCCATACAACTCCATTTTTGGCTACCCAAACCTGCTGGACTCATGGTCAGTCTTGCAGGTTAGCCAAGGCAGCTTACCAATCTCAAATACCAAGCCACAACTCTCTTCATTTCCTCATCATACACAGCCAAATGGTCTCTAATTGGCCATTTAAACTTTCATTCACCAACACATGAATAAAATTTAAGTTTTGTGGCTCAAACCCTAACTCCAACAACTAAAATTTTCATACACATACAATCCATGGTTTACAACACCAACATCATGTTCAATGGCAGCCATACACAAAATTTTTAGAATAAATTGGCACTAACCTTGACTTAGGCACTTTCCAAGGCTTAAAAACTTCACTTTCTTCCTTTCAAATTGCTACCCAAAGCTTGCTCTAGTGGTAAAGATAATTTTTAATGAAGGCAAGTTAGGGTTTTGAGGTGGTTTAAGGTGGGAATTGAAGCTTTGATAAGCTTTCAATGGTGGTTGGGCATGGAGGAGAGGAAACGGCTGGTTTGGGTGAAGGAGATGAATCTGATTGCTTTTGTTTATTTTTGTCTCAATTATCCCTTTTTAATAGGTTAGCTTAATTGTGATTGGTGGGGAAAGGGTTAATGACATCATGTGATGTCAAAATTATCATTTAATCTCATTTTCTTTTCTTTTCTTCTCTACTCATTTTCAATTTAATTTTTAGCAATATTTATTCACATTTTGTGTCATAATAATTATTTACTTAACTGGACAAGTCGGTCAAAAATCATCTCTGAAGGCAAAATGACCAAAATGCCCTCCGTTTGGCTTAACAGACTAAAATTGTCTGTACCGATTGAAAAATTTTTCTAAGCATTTTCTTGGCATTCTAATGCCATAAGAACCTCAATGACCCTTCTCTGGAGTTCCAAAAATTATTTTATGAATTTTCCCCCTGGTCTAGGGCTCCTAGTTGCGAGAACCGCAACTTCCCACTGGGTTACCCATCGCTAGGGCACTGGCTCATTTAACTTGGTTGTATTTTATTTTTAAAATTTTTCCTAAATTTTTTTTAGTAATATTTTAGTTAATTATGGTTCCTCACTTTAGTTTAAATATTTTTTCGGATG
The DNA here is from genome assembly GCF_030052815.1 of Hevea brasiliensis. NCBI lineage: Eukaryota > Viridiplantae > Streptophyta > Magnoliopsida > Malpighiales > Euphorbiaceae > Hevea > Hevea brasiliensis. The sequence goes on along the minus strand of NC_079495.1, from coordinate 33,537,057 downwards.
TTCTAACTGTCTAGACCAACACTGGTCACTGGAACAGTAGAATGTATGGAGTTGCTACAGGGAGGGTGTTACAAAAACAGTTCTTCAAAAACCTGTGGAAAGCACTTCCAATATATTTCTCAATCCCAAACTCCAATAAATTTATTCAACACAATAAATTTCTCAATATTATCAATTCAGTTCAACAATCAAATTTCCAGTGTTTTCAAAAGCTGAGATAAGATAAATATGTTACAATATTTTTACAAGCCAAAATAATTTACTATTTTAGTTTACAACTGCTCAAGACTAAGTACAATATATACATACAGTGCAAATACATTATAACAAAAACTACAAAATATGGTATACTCAATATACCAGGTAAAATCTCAAAATGTAGTACAAGCAGCCTACTCTATTGCTCTGTCCGTCTGTCTACTTGCGACAGCAATGAAAAAGCTATCGTTGAGTAAAATTTACTTAGTGGTACACAATAACAATTTAAAATGCAGTATATAAAATTTTTATTGACAATTTACAATTCAAATAATTCACAATTTCATGTCACGATTTTCAAAGCTCATATAACACAAATTTGATCAAACAATTGAATAACACAGTGTTGCCAATCAATAACACGACTTAGGTCATGACACAAATTTTCCGAACATGCCGTGTTGTACACCACGACAAGGCATACTCTCTCCACTCATCGAAATCAATGAGGGAGGTGGCTAGCTAGCTAATGAGTACTCATCCATACTCACCTCAGACTGACAAGTCAAAGAGGGAGGAATATAATCATACTCACCCCATAAATGGAGGAGGAACATAGTAATATTGTCATGCCAAGTGTGAATCAAAACAATTCCAAATCACAATATTTAAATATTTCATACAAATCACAAATCATATTTTATCTCAAAATTTCTATTTGCAAAGTAGGCAACACAATAATTTCCAAGCAAGATTCCCAAAGCCAAAATAATAAAAAATTATTCATAACTCATTTCTCCAAATAAATTTTCTAGTAAAAGCAGTGAATATAAAAAGTATTGTGCACAGACCTCTGATAAATGCCTCTTGGCCCTGACTCAGTGTTCCTTATGCTTCTCAATATCCTTTTCAACTGAAACACACAATTTAAAGTGTTTTAGTACTAAATGAATTTATTTCTAACAATAAAATCAAATATTTAAATTTTCTTGGTACTATTCCCTTCAATTCATTTTATTAGTCAACCTATAATGTTGACCCTTGATGCACTCTAAGTGAGTCGATTCTAATGTTACCAATATGTCACATTTTATAGCCCTTTAGTGTTGGTATATGTTACCAATTTGATTTCCAAGAGTATTGCATTTTATTGCAATTTACCGGATTTCGGTATACTATTTTGACCTAGCCGGATGACCTAGTTCCCTCAGTTTTTGGGTTCCGGTACAAACTACGAACTTGTAGGTCTATGTCTTATTGCACGCGGAGAAAAATTTCAGGTCATTCTGAGTTGTGTAGACCAAGATATGGTCAATTTACCAATGCTGGACATAATGCACTAAAATGGTAGGCTTAGGTCATTTTTAGGTCACTTTTGGTTTGGCCAGTTTTGGTACCTGAACTTGTGTAAGCTATTTGGCTTGGTTCTGGCCATTTTTGGGCTTTGGTGTCTTCATAAGAATTGTAGATCTATGTCTAAACTATTCATGGTAAAAATTTCAGGTCATTTGGACCTGTTTTGAGTGAGTTATGGTCATGCTAATAACTACTGTTCATATGGTCAAAAATTCTGGCCTTCACTTACCTATTCCAGATTTAGTCAATCTTTATGTCACTTTGTGGACAGAATTTAGGTAGGCTTCCTTTATAAAAGTTAGCAAATTTTGTGCCTAGTTTACCTCTAATTGGTCTCATACCAATTAGAGTCACACACTTAAGGTTCTAAGCTAAAATATACACTGCCCTATTACACATTGTTCATCACTTACCAATTACACATTCTATACTTACCAAGTTTACCTTTCATGCCAATTCTGATTTGGTACCATACCATTAGCACACATTACATCACATTTTGGTCATTTTGACCATTCTCAATATACACATTATAACTCAGAATTTTCAAAGTCCAATTACAATAATTTAACCACATGAACATACCTTATTTACATGTCTAAATCCAAGCAATTATACACATACGTATGGTGCCACCATAAGCACCATAATTCAACAAACCATTCCATGAAAATACCCATTTCTAACCACACTTAAAAGTTGCCGAATTACCCCATTGAACATATCTCCTTCAAATTGCTTTCAAGCTTCCAAAACCAATTGCACCATTACACATACTCTTAATACACATTGTCTAAATCATTTCTATACACATAAACACTTATATCAACATCTTAAACTACCATTAACAAGTAAAAACAAACTAAATATGCTGAGTTCCCATGGCTGCCGAAATGGTGTACCACCATTAAATCATCAAACTTCAAAACTTCTTCCACAAAACAACTCACCACAACATCCACTCAAAGTTTAATGAAATAAGAATGGAAAATACACACTTACCACCTTTGAAGCTTGATCAAAACTTCACTAAACCTCCTTAAAATTGCTACCAAAATCTTCCTTGCAAGGTGAGGATTAACTTTAAAGAAGGGACTTAGTGGAAAGGATGGCTCAAAATGGGTTGCATGGAGCTTCCTCTCACTCGGCCATGGAGGTTTCTCTCAAGGTACATTCGGCTGGTTGGCTTAAGGTTGAAGAAGATGGAATCTTTTGCCCAAAGCTGATTAAAAGTCCACTTTGGTGGTGTTAGTGGAGCACTAAGGTAAGTTTAATATTTGTTTAATCAAAGTTTTCACAATTCCCACATTTAACCTCTTTTCTTTTACTATTTAAATTATGGACCACTATTTTAATTTTCATGATATTTTCAAAGTTTAATATCATTTATTTTTAATGGACATTTAGGTCAAAAGGCAACTTGGGATGTCAATTGACCACAATGCCCATATTCGGGTTACTTTTCGGCTTTTTCAGTAACACCGATTTTTATCAGTTTCTAGATTTTTCGTTTTTCTTTGTACTAATTATTTAATTTTTCTTTGACATTTATAATACCATTTATTTTTCAATAGATGTCTATTTAAGTCTCAAAAATATTTTCTAGGGTTCCCCACAGTCCAAGGTTAATCAACGGCCCACACCACAACTTCCCGGTGCGGTTACCCATCGGTACGGTTTTGTCCGTTTAGCTTAGTTCCATTTTCTCTCTTTTTTTTTTCCTTTTTTTTTCTTGTATTTTCCTCTATTGTATTTCACTACCTTATATCTCCACACTAATATTTAAATATAATTCCAAGCATCCTAGCTGTCCGGACAGACACCATCACCGGAACAGTAGAACGCACTACCAAATATAGGGGTGTTACAAATGGACCCTCGTATGTCATGTCATTATGTGGCACATCATCTCCCCCTTGTTGATTAGGATTTGCCCTCAATTCAAATTCTTCATCATCCTCAAAATCATCTTCCAAGTAAGAAGAAATATCCCTCACATTGAAAGTAACAGAAACATTATACTCACCAGGCAAATCCATCTTATAGGCATTGTTATTGATCCTCACTACCACACGGAATGGACCATCAGCTCTTGGCAATAGCTTGGACTTCCTCTGATTTGGAAATCTCTCTTTCCTCAAGTGAAGCCACACTAGATCACTGGGTTCAAACTGCACTTGCTTCCTCTTCTTGTTAGCGGTTTTACTATATTGTTCATTTTTGGCCTTAATGAGCTTTCTAACTTGCTCATGCATAGACTTCACCATCTTTGCCTTCTTCTCTCCATCAACATTGGCTCTTTCTTGAATAGGAATTGGCATCAAATCCATTAGTGTGATTGGATTGAAGCCATAGACTACTTCAAAAGGAGAGTGCTTAGTTGAACTATGCACACTTTAGTTGTAGGCAAATTCAACATAGGCTAAGCATTCATCCCAAATCTTTAAGTTCTTCTTGATGATAGTTCTTAGCAACGTAGAGAGAGTTCTATTCACCACCTCCATTTATCCATCTGTTTGAGGATGATAGGTTGTGCTAAATAGGAGGTGAGTTCTAAGCTTCTTTCATAAAATCTTCTAAAAATAGCTTAGGAACTTGGCATCACAATCTGAACCAATGCTCCTTGGAATTCCATGCAACCTAACAATTCTCTTAAAGAATAGGTTAGCAACAAGAGAAGTATCATCAATTTTAGAGCAAGGAACAAAATGAGCCATTTTAGAAAATCGATCAACAACAACTAATATGGAATCTTTGCCCCTTTGAGTTCTGGGCAAGCCAAGCATAAAATCTATGCTCACATGTTCCCATGGGTGATTAGAAACTAGAAGAGGCTTATACAGCCCTTGCACTATCTCTTTGCTTTTAGCCAGTGATTAGAAACTGGAAGAGGCTTATATAGCTCTTGCGCTATCTCTTTGCTTTTAACCTCATTGAACGCCACATATTTCTCCACTACCTTGTGCATATCTTTCATCATACTTAGCTAATAGAAATGCTCCTTTAAGGCTTCCAAAGTCCTCTTTTCACTGAAATGGCCAACAAGACCACCTTCATGTGCCTCCCTTACCAATAATTCTCTTATAGAATAGTTGGGAATACACAACTTTCTTATTTTAAAGAGGTAGCCATCATGTTGGTAGAATCTCAGAAAGGCTTTCTCTTCATAGATAGAAGAAAAGTCCCCATCTGACTTATATTGCTCAATCATCAATTTAAATCCCAACAGCTTAGTATTTAGCAAAGAGATTAAGGCATACCTCCTGGATAATGCATTGGCCACAATATTGGAGTGTCCCTTCTTATACTTGATCACATATGGGAATGATTTAAGAAACTCCACCCATTTGGCATATCACTTGTTCAGCTTACTTTTTCCTTTTAAGTGCTTCAAGGAATCATGGTTTGTGTGGATAATAAACTCTCTTAGTAAGAGGTAGTGTTGCCAAGTCTCCAAGGCACGAGTAAGAGCATAAAACTTTTTGTCATAGGTTGAGTAGTTCAAACTAGCTCCATTCAACTTTTTATTGAAATAAGCTATGGGACGTCCTTCTTGCATTAGAACAGCCCTGATTCCCACATCGAAAGCATAGCATTCTACCTCAAAGGGCTTTAAAAAATCAGGTAATGCAAGCATTAGAGTAGAGGTCAGTTTTGCTTTGATGAGTTCAAAGTTCTTTTGTGCAGCTTCACTCTAATTAAATTTTCATTCCTTTTTTAAGCATTCAGTTATAGGGGCAATGATGGTGCTAAAATTCTTTACAAACCTCCAGTAGAAAGAGGCTAAGTCATGAAAGCTTCTCACCTTTAAGATGGTAGTTGGTACTAGCCATTCTTGTATTGCTTGCACCTTTTCTTTGTCCACCTCCACGCCATGTTTAAGTATCATAAAGCCAAGGAATATGACTTGATCATGGCAAAAAGTGCACTTCTTGATATTCACATACAACTTTTCTTGGCATAGAACTTCAAAAATAGCCCTTAGATGCTTAAGATGATCTTCAAAACTCCTGCTATAAATCAGAATATCATCAAAATAAACAACCACAAATTTGCCAATGAAGTGGCAAAGCACATAGTTCATGAGTGTCATAAAAGTGCTAAGAGCATTAGAAAGGCCAAAAGATATGACCATCCACTCATACAACCCAAACTTTATTTTAAAGGTTGTTTTTCATTCATCCCACTCCTTCATTCGAATCTAATGGTAACCACTCTTCAAATCAACTTTTGAAAAGACAACAGCACTATGTAATTCATCAAGCATATCATCAAGTCTAGGAATGGGACAATGATACTTTATTGTGATTTTGTTGATGGCCCTACTATCAACACATGCGCATGGAACCATCCTTTTTGGGCATCAACAAAGTTGAAACAGAACATGGGCTTATGGATTCATGAACATAGCCCTTTTTTAATAGCTCTATGACTTGCTTATATAACTCCTTAGCCTTTTCGGGATTGCTTCTGTAGGCTGGTCTATTTAATAATGCTGCTATAGAAATTAAATCAATCTGATGTTCAATGCCATGAAGGGAAGGTAGTCCCTCTGGCATCTCTTCAGGAAAAACACCTCCAAATTCTTCCAATAGTTCTGCCATCATTGGAGGATTTACTATGTGGTTAGATTCTAGCAATTCTTTAATAATAAGCATAAAAAAAAATCATGGTTAGTGATAGCCTTTAAAACATCCCCCTTATTGAGGAACAAATTCTTCTTTTTTTTTTTTTCTTACTAATCAGCTGCTCTTGATGTATTTATTAGGGATTAAAAGGGGCTAGTACAATTCTTTTTCCATCCTTCATAAAAGAATAAGTGTTTTTAAAGCCATCATGCATAGCCCTTCTATCAAATTGCCATGGCCTCCCTAACAACAAATGACTAGCATTCATAAGCACAATGTCACACATAACTTCATCTTTATACTTGCCTATGGAGAAAGGAATAACTACTTGCTTAATCACCTTAACATCACCATCATCATTTAGCTATTGCAATTTATAGGGATGAGGATGCACTAAGGTGGGCAAATTAAGTTTCTTAAGTAAGGTAGTAGAAGCAATATTAGTACAGCTACCACGATTAATAATGACATTACATGTCTTGTTTAGATTAGTGTATCTGGTATGGAAGATGTTCTCTCTTTGCGCTTCCTCTTTTGTTGAAAGTGCACTTAAAGTTCTTCTGACCACTAACATCTCCCCTACATTAGCATACTCTACTTTTTCATCACCATATGTTTCATGATTCTCTTCCTCCTCACAAGTCTCATCTTCACTCTTTAGCTCCCATTAGGCTTCCTTCAACACCATTAATCTCTTGTTGGGACATTTTGAAGCAATGTGTCCATGGCCAAGGCACTTGAAGAATTTTATGTCTCTACTTCTTTTAGGAGGGGCTGGATTTATTTCCTTCTCCTTGCCCTTACTCACTCCAATTGGTGCTTTTGTAGAGCTCTCCCCTTTTTTTATGCTTTTTCACTCCACCTTTTATCACTTGTAAGTGGGGTGCTATTATTAGAAGATTTTGCGAATATTTTGGTAGTAATGCCCTTGTATCCACACTTCTTTCTTTGCTTTTCAACCTTAATGGTAAGTTTGATCACATTCTACAAAAACACATATGGTTGTAATTCAATAGTGTTAGCAATTTCATAATTCAAACCACTAAGAAAATGGGCAGTGTTTTGTTCATATGGTTCCCTCACATCACATCTTAACATCAATATCTCAAATTCTTTGACATAGTCTTCCACACACATTTCTCCTTGGTGCAAACTTTGGAGTTTGATATACAACTCCTGTTTGTAATATTCAAGTACAAATCACTTCTCCATGATTCTTTTCATCTCACGCCAAGTTTGTACATCATTAAGCCCATCCCTATGTCTATGAGCCTTTATGTTCTCCCACCATAAGTTTTCATAATCAACAAACTCAATGGCAATAAGTTTGCACTTCTTTGCTTCACTATACTCCTAGTACTCAAAGATTTTGTCAACTCTTTGTACCCATTCTAAGTACTCTTCAGGTGAGCTAGTACCTCAAAAGGTTAGGATCTTCATCTTGATGTTGTCTCTTTAGCCATGTGGATGCCTAGGCAAGTGCTGGTCATATGCACCATCTTCAATTCCAGGTTCTTCATCATCATCATCATCATCACCACGCCCTTGTTGCCTAGGACCATTGTGCCCTCTTTGTTACTAGGGTGCAACTAGTCTTACCAAAGCTTGTGTGATCTAAGCAATTTGCTCTTACATTGCATTCTACTATCTTTCAAGTCTCAGCATATGTGCTTGATCCAATGTGAGACCTCTTGGAACTGGTGGAGGCACCTCTCTTCATTAGACATGTTGCTTCCACAATCAAACTCACTAAGTGTTTCACTCGGTTAAAGGACAGGTTAGTTCACTCCCTCACATGTTTGCACTCCAAAAGCTTCAAAGTGCTGCTTAACCAATGCTCTGATACCAAACTGATGTGCCTTGTGAAGGAGAGAATGAAATTTATTAGTCGTGAAAGATAAGAAATTCTACTGGAATGAATCGAGGAACAAGAATAAGCAAAATTTAAGCAATATAACACCCAAATCAACTTCAACAGAAAAAAAAAAAAAAAGGGATTTCTTTTTGGTATTTTGTGATTTAAGATGTAACAGTAATAAAAAGACAAAAATAAGAGGATAACTATGGAATGTAAACTTTGATAAGAGTAATCTCACCACAAATAATACAATTCCAATGAAAATGTCATACAAGGAACTCTTGCGACAAGTCAAAACTTCACCACAAACAAATAATATTTGACAAGAAAGAAGAAGAAGCAGCAGTAGCACTTGCTATTGTGATTAAAATTTAGGATGCTTTCAGCTTACAAGAGTTGGCCTTTATGTAGGCTGATTACAAGCACTATAAAGGAAAGATAGTAGGGTTACTAAATAGGAAGTTTGAATAGTTTTTTAAATAGGAAATAATATTGAATTTTTGATAAAAATACTTCAAAAATCTGCTCATATAGTGATGCACGAATTTGAGGAGATTTAGTGACCTTTCAACCTTATTTCCTTTCTTATTTGAGAGATATAGGCTTATTTAAATTAGTTTTTTACTATAGGTTAAAAAAAATTTTAAATCATGATAAATTTATTTTTAAAAAATAGAATTAGCTATAATTATAAAAAAAATTGAAAATATATATTTTTTAATATTAAGTCATTAAATTACTATTTACTATTAAACAATTATTTATAAGTTAGTTTTTTTATTTATATAAGTATTTTTGGAAATAAGATTTATAATAAAACTAAGATTTTAATATGTTAATTACTATTTACTGTAAGTTAAAAAATTATAATATTCATAAACTCTCCCATTCATATTTTTATATTTATTAATTAATTATTAATAAAAATAGACAATAAGTAAAAAAAATTAGGTTAATGATTGAATAAATTATATATATATATATATATATGCAATGTAAATTAAAAAATAAAAAAATTGAAATATTTAAAACAAGAAAGTATATATTGTAAATATATTGACGAAAATTTCAATTATATAATTTAAAAATACATTGTTATTATTTATTATATATTAATTTTATTATTTAGTATAACTTTAACTACTCATATATTTACAAGATTAAATAAAGTTAAATGATAAAAAAAAATTAAAAACTTTTATTTCAATTTTCAATTTTAGTCAAAATTTTTATTTTTATTGATTTGATCATAAATCTTTCCAATTGTTTTTGATTTTGGCAATAAATTTAATTAAAAACAAATGAACTTACCAATTAATAAAATAATTCAAATTTTTTCATTTTTTTTATATCAATTTTAGCTACCCTTTAAATTTTATTAATATATTCAATAATTTTAGTACTTTTATTATTTTTAACAAACTTCATGTTGATAAAAAAAATAAATGAATAATATATCTAATATAATTATCTTAATTTTTAATTTTTTTTCTCTCTCTTTTTACTTGTACTTTTAATTCACATCATTTTATCATTTTATTTAAATTTAAAAAAATTCAAATATTTAAATATAAATATGAACAAATAACATAACCAAAATAAACGTAATTGTAATTTTCAAAATAATAGACAAATTAATTAAAATAATATTTTTATTAATTTAAAAATAACTGCTAAAATTAATGTAATGTAGGCAAATATTTAAATTATTTTTATCAATTAAATAATTCAACTAGCCTAATTGCTAAAATTAAAACTAATGTGAAATATTGAAATTAAATTGACAAAATTAAAAGTTTTGGTTAAAATTAAAAAATATATATATATAACGATTTTTATTTTTTTTTATTCATTTAGCCATTAAATAATAAATAAAATTTATTTAAATAGATAAAAATTTGAAATGAATAACATTTAAATTTGATATTATGATTTTTTTATTATATTTTAATACAAAATCAAAATTTATTTTTATTTCAAATGATTAATTATCTAAATGAAGTCTAAATAATTTTTATGAATAGTATTTTTTAAATTTTAAATAAATTTATAAATTAGAATATTATATTAACATAAAAGATAAATTTTATTTGAAAATAGAACTAATTAATAAAAAAAATTATTTTATTATATTAAAAAATAATTTAAGAATATAAAAATACTTTATTTTTTTAATAAAAATAAATAAATGAAAATTTGTTTATATATAAAAATAAAATCTAAATTTGGTTAACTCTATATTCTTATCTATATCAATAATTTAAAAAAGAAAAATCTATACATTTGTGACTAATAAACTGCTTCTTCTACTTGAATTAGAAAAATTCAAATTTTTAATTTTAACATTTAGTTAAAACTTTTACGTTACTAATATTTATAATTTTCAAAATGGCTAGAAATCTATAACAAATAAAATTATTATAATTAAATAGGATTAAAATTGCAAAATGTAAATTTTTATTTAATTAAGAACTTAATTTTTTTATGTGAATGGTGTGTGTGTATATATATATATATATATATATATATATAATAAAATTATTATAATTAAATAATTATTATAATTAAATAGGATTAAAATTGCCAAATGTAAATTTTTATTTAATTAAGAACTTAATTTTTTTATGTGAATGGTGTGTATATATATATATATATTACCCAAAAAATAAAATAAAATTTAATATTATAAGTTTCTAAATATTTAAAACAATTAAAAAATATATTAGTAAGAGTAATATTCATTGTTTAATTTTTTTTATTAATTTCATTAAAATAAATTAAATAATTTTTTAATGGATTAATAGTACTTATAGTATTAAAATTATAGAATTACTATATTCAAAATTATAATATTTTTTTCTAATATAAGCAGAATTATTATTAAAAGAATATTAAAAATTTAATTTATATTAATTATTGTAATATTAGAAATTGAAATTATTAGGTATTTAGAGATAAATAATTCGTGGCTAAAGTTATTAGCAATGATATAATATATGTTAGAAATTTATATTATTAGGGATTTAGCAATAAATTTTGCATTGCTAAAAGTTATTAGCGACAATATTATCCAAAGAGCCTCTTCTTAGCAATGTATCTTTTTGTCGCTAAATGGTAATAGCGACGAATTTATATGGATTAACAATAGGTTACTGTCGCTAATATAAATTATTGGCGATGAATTTTTTGCATGTCGCTGTATATATAGGTTAATTATATTTTTTATTTTCACTTATTTTATATTTATATATATATATATATATAGTATTTTTAATTTTTAACTTATTAAATTTTTATTTTAGTTAATTACTTCTTATAAAATTTTATACTCAATTAAAGTTATAATATAAGTAGGATTAAAAATTTTAAATTTATTTAAACATTAAAATTAATTTAAATAATAAAAATATAATTATAAATAATTTAAAAAATAGAGAGTATTTTTGACAAAGTCGATATTCCCCTTTCTACAATTATGTATAATATAAATTTATTCTTTTTTTAATATTCCGCAAGTGTTGAATGGGTGCGAGTGGGGATCTTGTGTGCACACTTTACTTGGAATGAATATAATGTAATATTTTATTATATTAATATTTTTATAAAAGTCAATTAATTTTAATTTTTTTTTAATAAAATTTATTGAACATTAATTTGATTTTATAAATATTACTATAATCTGAAATTAAATATTTTCAGGTTAATTTATTGACATATCAATTATTTTATAAATAAAAATACTTAATTAGTGATTATTGTATAAAGGGGAGAAAAAAAAAAAAGAGAAGTTTGACAACAAGAAAGCTAGCTTTTTTAAAAAAAATTAATAAAATAAGGTAATTTTATTTGTAAAATAATTAACACATCAATAAGTTAATTTGAAAACCTCTAATTTTCAATTATAATGATTTTATAAAATTAAATTGAAGTTGAATTAGTTTTGTGACACCCCTTACCCGTCTAGTTATGCCACTCAGTGCCCCGGAGCACCAATTCATGTTTCTATTACAATTTATCCCTTTATAATTCATTTATTTTCAATTTTGATAAATCTGAATTTATCCACAAATTTTATAGAAAATCAGGCAGAGTGCATTGTAAATTGAAAAGCAGTTCTTACCAACTGTTTAAAAACACTTCCAAAATAATTTCCAAATCCAAACTCCATTATACACATTCAAGTCAATCTCAAAATCTCAATCTCAAATCACAATACTATTTTTCAAAACTTTTCTGTTCACTTCATCACTAGAAGCATATTCACAAATAATTCTCAACATTTTATTTATCAATATACATAATACAGAAAATCCCAATAATATGAAATTTCATATATTTACATTAATACATAATTACAGGAGTTTATAGTCACAATCCAAACTAATGCAAAATGCAAAATACAAAAGGGCCACCTATAGTCTTAATGTCCTACCATATGCAGTGCAGATGTGAGATGACTCTGGACTCCTGATACAGCTCTGAAGACTCACCTCGTCTGATGTTTGCTGGGCTCCCCAGCTAGGTCTCCAGTACTTACGCGTGGCAAAAGCGACGCGCTAAGCAATTCTGCTTAGTGGTGACAATATAAAATAAAATAAAATAGAATAAAATAATTATGCAGAATGTATAATTTCATTTTTTGGTAGACTTAATTTCTGGTATTATTTGTAGTATTATTCACTAAAAATTTGATAAGGTTTATTATCATTGCCCGAGTAACCCATACTAGTTGACTGGACTGGATAAATGGGTAAACTGGCACTGGGTACTAAGTACCTTGGACCATCACACCATCGGTCACACTGTGTCTCCCGGTGTGCAACAAAACAGCTAATAAACTGTAATAATTATCAGGGTTAAAATCCAAGTATATCAACTTAAATAACTTAGCCAAAGGCTATTATTTCACAGAATGGCATGGGAAAACCATGAAACACAGAATGGTATGAAGCTATATGCAGTACTGCTAACAGAACCCTATTGGCATGCTAAGTTATTCAAATCAATCTTGTTAGGTATACTAGGGCATTTTACACTTTTAAGTTTTACAATTTTTGAATTTCAAGTTTTGATGTTACTATTTACTTCATTAGTCAACCAAAATGTTGACTTTTGCATAGACAATAGGTATATTGGTTTTAATACTCCCAACATACCACATTTTGCATTCAAAATTTGTTGTTATTGGTTGCCCATACCATTTCTAAGCTTAATGCTAATTGAGAAAAATTTTCAGTTTTCATGCTTCATTTTTACTGTTCTATTTGTCATTTTTGCAGTGGGAATTTGGCAAAATGATCAACATCAAAGTTGTTCCTTATTTTGTCTAGTTGAATTTCCTTTTTTGATTCACTCCATTTGGAGTTTTGTAGCTCAAGTTATGGTCCAAAAACTACAACTGGCCGGATTGAAATTTTTTTGGACTGATCATATCTATAGTGCAGTGAACAGTGACTGCAACTCACTTGTTAGATAGGTTCTGGTCATAATTTGGGTTAGGTTTCTTCATGAAAGTTGTTGGTCTATATCTCAGCTTGTTGCTGGTAAAATTTCAGGTCAATTGGACCTTTCTACATTGAGTTATGGCCAAATGAACAAACACTATTCATTTGGTCATTCTGCAGAGACAGACTACAGGTCACCAGGATTAGGGCAAGCTTTTGGTCCATTTGGTTTGGTTTTATGGGTATGGTTTCTTCACCAAAGTTATGCCATTATGTGTCTAGTTTCATGTACAATTGGCATTGTACCAATTGAACCTCTACAATTCAAGTTATGGCTGTCCAAACCTGTTGGACTCATGTCCAATTCTGCAGGTCACCATGGGCAGCCACACCAACTGCAATTCTCACTAATCAAACCACCTCATTTCTTGTTTACACATAACCAAATGGTCACTAATTGACCATTAAAACTCACTTTCATCATTACATGATTAAAGTCTCCATTTTATACCCAAACTCTAACCCTAACATCTCAAATCATGCATTTAACTTGCATTTCATCAATCCACTTAGTGGGTGCATATTGTGGGCTGCCATTATGGTCTTTTAACTTCATTAAACTCACCACAAACAAACCCTAACCATGGCTGTCGAAAATCTAGGGTTTCCATCCAAATGGTATTCAACAATTTTTTTTTGCAATTTACACATATTCAAAGTTCTTAACATGAATTTAAAGAAAAATTCATGGTTAGGTCACTAACCTTAAAGGAGTGAGCTTTCCAACTTGTTAAAGCTCTTCCTTTCCTTTTCTTTTTGCTCCCAAAAGGCTCTCCAAGGTGTAAGAGCAAATTTTTATGTTACTAGGTTAGGGTTTAGTTGGGTAAAAGTGAGGGAAATCAAGCTTTCAAAAGCTTGCTAATGGGTGTCAATGGTGGCGAGGGTGGCAGCATGAAGAAGAAGGAGAGAGAATGTCTGATTTTTTTTGTTTTCTTTTCCAGCCCATTTTACCTCTTTAATATATGTTTATGCCATGTGTCAAGATTGGGTTGGTTGGGAGATTTTTAATGACATCATGATGATGTCATAAATCCATTTTCTTTCATTTTTCTCTTCATTTCTTGTCTATTTAATTGCAATTAAATTTTTGACAATATTTATTTATATTTTGTGTTATATAAATTATTTATTTAACTAGACAAGTTGGCTCAAAAATCATCTCTGAAGACGAAATGGCCAAAATGCTCTCCGTTTGGCTTAATGGGCCAAAATTGTCTGTACTGATTGAAAAATTTTTCTAAGTATTTTCTTGGCATTCTAATGCCATAAGAACCTTAAGGACCCTTCTCTTGAGTCCCAAGAATTATTTTATAATTTTTCCTAAATTTTTTTCTTATTAATTTTTTGTTCCCTACTTTAGTTTAAATATTTTTCCAAACGTTCTAGCTGTCCGGATCAACACTGGTCACCGGAATAGTAGACTGTACGGACTAGCTAAAATGAGGATGTTACAAGTTTTATAAAAGAAAAAAAATTAAAATTTAATATTCTTAAAATTGAATTACTGTATGTAATAACTACCCATGTATGTATATAAATGCCAAGGTCAGGTTCATTAATTTATGCTGATTCAAAAACTTCCTTTCAAGTTTTGTTTCTGCTAGGGACAATATTAATTTGGGTGTATCTAATATGACATCGTCCAACGAGTATATTAAATACCTAGCAGGCACATAACTTACTATCATAAATTATAAAATTCGCGATCTATCAATATAATAATATTGAATCTTTTTATTTGAAAATGATTTTGATAAAATATATAAATTTTCAGAGTAGCTAGTGGTCCATTTTTTTGATTTGAAGAATAAAATAACATCTTTGGATCTTAAATATCTAGACTATTTTTCAGGTATTTGATGTATATAATGTACATAGATGAGTTCAAATCACTATATGTCAATGGAGGAATAGATCGCACTGCTAGACTTCATTGATAGAAAATTAAATCTGTAAATCAAGTTCTAAAATCTCCAACCAAATAAAATCAATGATCATATATTTATTTATAATAATTAAAAATCAAGCCCTCTCAATAGGAGAGACTACCACAAAAATAGAGACAAAATATGATAATTCAAACAAATAAATTCAAGATCTATTAATAAACAATAGATCTAAAAATAAATTCTTAGTATCTATTTCAGAATGATACAGATACGAGAGTTATGAAAAGAAAGCACAAAAAAAAAAAAATGGTTGTGAGTTGAGGGATTTTTTTAATTAATTATAAAAAGAAAATCTATACCTTGCATAATACTTAAGAAAATCTTAATGTTTTAACATATAGCATATTAGGTACCATTATAGGAAAAATATTTTTATAAAATTATTAAATTATAAAAATATTCTATATAAATTATTAATTAACTATATAAATTAAATAGAAATTTTAAAATAATAATTAGAGTTAAGATATTTATTGTTTCAAAAGAAAAGATTTAAGATATTTATGAATAATAAAATATAATTTTAATCAATTTTAAAAAGATTTTGAATAATATAATTACTATTAGATAGATTCAAATTCTATTCTAATATAATTTTTACGGTTCAATTCAGGGTTGGATCTGTTTAAACCGAAACTAAAATCTGTCAAAGTATGACTAAACGCAAACTGAAATTAAATTAAAAACCTATTTGATTGATACTGATTTCATACCAAAATTGAAAATTTTATTTTTAAATAAATAATTTTAAAAAATATCAATAAATTTAATTAAAAATGAAATTAAATTAAAATTATATCAAAAGCAAAATTTAAAATAAAAAAAAAATAAAAACTTTACAATTTGATTCAATCTTTGAACCTTGAATTGACATCAGTCCGAGACACTTTGATTCCACTCCTAGATGAGTAGAACATAGGCTTACAGATGATCATTAACAAGTTAATTTGAATTTTTTTTTTTAATGCGAAACTTTTCATTATTAATCTTTTCCATATTATTTCATCTTATTTTTTGAACGCTTGTTATTTTTGAGACGATCAAGTAATATTAAAAAAAAAAATTGAATTACTTTAAGTCTCTAAGTTTATTATTATTCGCTAATTTATTTTGATAATTATATTGAGAAGTGTATAACATTTTATTCCGCCTATTAATTATTTTCTTCATTTATTTTTTTTAAATTTTTTTTATCGTTAATCAGTGCTGTAAATAAGTTAGTCTAATGAGAGAATTTGTTTAAAAGTTAGCCTAATGCTGTAAAAAAATTAGTATTGTAGATTCAATTATATAAAATTTAGTTTTAAATTTTATTTATTTAGTTTTTACATACAAATGCTTTAAGAAAAATATATATTATAACAATTGAATTTAAATTTTTATATTAAGGGCTTATTTGGTATTTCTATTAAAATTGTTGTTGAGCAAAATATATTTTTTAAATATACTAATTAGAGAGTATTTGTTTATGCCATAATTTAATTTTAATTAATTAATGGGTTTAAGATATTAAATTAAATTACCTGTGTAATTTGGCATGACCCATAACTCAAGCTGGTAGAAGAGAAATAGTTAGTGTATTAATTATTTAGAACCGGAACCCATTAAATAATTATTGTACAAGTGAGTAATTATTTAATTAAAGTAGTTACAGATAAGGAATATTATTTGTTATCTCCAAAAAAAACTTCCAAGAGATAAGGAGCATTATCTAGTGTTTATTCTAAAAGCAAGCTAAGGAAGACCGAGGATGGTTTTCAAATATTAGAAAGTGGAGATGGTGCCTACATTTGTGGATGATATGTTGCAAGTGATTGAGTGGTTGCAACTAGTAGAGATAATGGTTCAAGATTAATGGGCAAGCATCTAAAAATAAAATCACGTGACACCTGGTGAATGCATTTCAAGTAATCATTTTATAGTTCTTTAGTCAACATTTCATCTCTTGTAATCAAGATCTTCAATTTTCAATGCAATTTATAATTTCCTATTCATATCTCAGTTCTAGCAAATCAGCTCTTTAATTTTTCAACAAGCCAGTTTATAATTTTCTACAAATGTTTACATTTTCAAACAAATCAGTCTTTCAATTTCTTAAAGCTCTCATTTATACTTTTTACACATATTTATATTTTCTTAGCAAGTAATTCACTCTTTCATTCAAGTGTAAATTTTACACTTTCTATACAAATTTACTTTTTGAAGTAATTAGCCATGAACAACCTTTACTTTTAAGCACAACATTTACTCTTTCATGCACAAGTAATCATTCAATTTTCTAGCAACCAATCCCATTTTCTCAAATTTCACAAAGTTATATAGGTAGAGATCTTGACAAAGTGCATCCTGGTAGAGTCAAGGAACCCAAGGGAAAGTTTAGTCCTTTGTTTCCCTCTAATCGTTCAAATTGGAAATCAGAACAATTTATTTACATTGCATACTTGGGATGTTAGTGTCCCTGGCACGCTCACAATCCAACAGACATATGAGAAAAAGGTCATGTTTGTTTTTGACATGCTCAAATTGAGTAAAATCAATTTAGCACATAAACAGTTTTTGGCACGCCTAATGGAACTGATTCTACTTTCAATTTTCTTCATTCACATTCAATTCGAAGTTTTCACAAAAAAATTTTAGACATCATGTGCCTAAAACAAGGATTTGTTATGAAAAATAAGCTATAGGGTCTGGCCCTAATGGAGTTCTTGATGAAGCTAAACTTAATAAATAAGCACAAGATATTGAGTCACATTCAACATAAAAAGTGATCCCAATTGCATTTAATGTAACTAGCATTGGCACTCAAATTGCTTAATAAGTGACTAATCAAATTGAGGCTAGCATCGAAGCTATTTTTGAGACTAGCTTCAAGTCATTTTCTATTCAGCTGGAATGAGTTAGCTAAGGCTCCATGGGAAATCTATTTAAAGCTAGACTGCCTAGGGGCCAAGCGACAATCTTAGGTAGTCACACAGTGACTAACCGACTAGAGTCCAATGAGGTGTAAGAAACACTATCCCAGGAGAAGCAATGCCACCAACCACCTTAAAGTAGAGAAACAACTCCAATGCCTGCTCCTACACAAGTAGTAAGGTTATTCAGTGGTCGATAGGGAGGTAACTTCTACACTACTACCAATCCTACCACTCACCCACATGTGTATAATGCTGTAAATGTAAGTATTGTCTTGAATAATGTAATGAATAATGTGAATAATGCTAGGATTAACTATGTGGCACCACCACCACTTGTTTATGAACCCATATTACATCACCTTAAACCTCATGCTGACCATGAAGCACTTAGGACAATTGTTGAAGAATTTTATGGACCTTACCTTCATCAGATAAATCGTCTTAAGTTTCATAAACCTTATCCAAACTAGGTGGATAGGAATAATCCCTTCCCTAGGGGTTATAAAATACCTAAGTCCATTTTGTTCTCAGGAAATGGGTTACAATCTACTTTAGATATTGGTAGGTTTACTATGCAATGTGCTGAGCTTACCATTTATGAGAATTATGACATGTTTAAATTAAGGTTGTTTTTCAATTCCCTGACTGTAGTTGCTTTTTCTTAGTATGCTTTATTGCCCAGAGATTTTGTACACACTTGGCAAGACATGAATAAGTTGAGAGAAGGGAGATTAAGGTGGTTTGGTCATGTGAAGCATAGACATACAGAGGCTCCAGTTAGACAAGTAGAGCACATTAGGTTAGAGAATAGAAAGAAAAGAATGATAGATCTAAACTGACTTGGAGGAGAGTAGTACAACATAACCTAGAAGCATTATACATTTCTGGGGATTTAACCCAAAATCATTTAGAGTGGAAATGTAACGCCCTCACCGTAGGTAGTCCATACGTTCTATTATTCCAACGACTAATGTCTGTTCGGACAGTCATGGAATTATACTTAAACTAGAGTGAGGAGACATAAATTGATGAAATAAAGACCAAGAAAAATTAAGAAAAAATAAAAGAAATGAAATGTAACTAGGTTAAATGAGTCGTGGTTCCAGCGATGGGTGACCGTACCGGAAAGTCACTGCGTAGATAGTTGACAACCCTAGACTCGCAAAGAACTCTAGGAAATAATTTTCGGGACTTAATTAAAAGTTTACTAAGGTACAAATGACATTAAAAATATCAAAAAAAATTTAGTTAATCGGTATAGATAAAAATGAAAATTAAAGGAACCGTCGGGTTTAAAATTTAATCTGTATTATCAAAAAAGTTTGACTGTAACCCGAATAGGGGCATTTTGATCATTTGGCACCTAGAGTTGACTTTTGACCTAAATGTCCATTAAAATAAGTGATATTAAAATTTTAAAAATCCCATGAAAATATGAAAATATATGTAATGTAATTAAAGAAAAATGAGGGGAATTATTTGAAATGTTAAAATTTAATTATTATAATTAATAAATTAATGTTAGTGGGGATATATAAAGGCATAAGGAGACAAAATCCATCCACTAACTCATCTTCTTCATTTCATTCTCTCTTGGCCGAAATCTTGTTCTCTCATTTCCTCTATGAATGTTCTTCATGCAAGCTCTAAATCCTCCCATTCTCACCCTAATACTCACAAGTTCCTTCATTAAAGTTAGTCCTCACACCTTGGGAAGTCTATAGGCAGTAAAAGGAAGGAGAAATCTTGAAGTTTTACAAGCTTGAGAAATTCTTGAAACAAGGTTAGTGCATAATTTCTCTTCCTTTCTTAGTTACATCTTGAATTGAGTTGATATGCTAAGAAAATTGAAAAAAATAAAGAGGACTGGTGAACCCTAGAATTTGCTAGCCATGGGAACCATGAGAGTTTGATTAATTCATACATGTAAATGGTGATTAGTGATGTTTATTAAGGTAGTTACATGTACTAGAACTTAATTGCATGTGTATGTTTGAGGTTGACAATTTGAATTAGGATTTGAACAAATTATTAGAGACTTGTGTAATTGCCTCATTTCTGCAGTCTTCAGAAGCATGGGATATTGTCAATTTCATGCATGTAAAAGGTGATTTGTGATGTTGATGAATGAGTTATATGTTGAGGGAAGAAGTTTCATGTATTAGAAATTTGATTGAATGTGTATTGTTGACCTTGACCATTTGAATTAGGGTTTTGAACTAATTATTGGAGACTTTGTATAATTGCTAGAATTTGATTGTGATGAGATGAATTGATGATGTTTAGAAATGCCATGAATGCCAATTTGTAGTTTAGGAGTTGGAGGAATGCAATTTGGGAGTGTAATTTCTTTACAGGTTGAGAATTATTGAATCCAGTATATGTTTTGAGCCATAACTGAAATTGTGTGGCTCCGATTAGTATTAGGCCAATTGGAGATGTAACTAGACCTTAAATGCTCCATTCTTCATGTAGAAACCATGCTCAAATTTTGTCCACAAAGTGACCTAATTGTTGCCCCAATCTGGCTGACCATATAAGGAACCCAAAAAATTGACCAAATGAATAATATACATTCATTTGGTCCTAACTCACTCTAGACAGGTCCAAATGACCTGAATTTTATACCATTGGAAAGCTTAGACATAGGGCTTCAAATGTCATGCATATCACAAAGCCCAGAAATGCTTTAAACCAATTCAAATTGTTGGCCTAATTTAGATAACAAAAACTATCTAGAACCATATTGCCCATAAATTGCTAGAAATAGGCTTACTTGACCATTTTTGCCAAAGAGGCCATAACTTGGTCTACAGAAATCTAAATGCAATGAAACCAATAGAAAACTATCCACAAGATATCAATCTACAATATTGGTATTTTGACCAAAACCCAGAAATCAAGGAAACTAGGCCAATTGGCTAGTTCAAGTTAGCATACCAATTCTGGAAATTTGCCTAAGTGACCATTGACTATAGAATAGTCTTCAAGTCATGTCTCCCACTAAGAAACTCCAATTGGGATAAGCCATATTATTCTGAAAACCTGAGAAATAGAGCTATAACTTTTTTTTAGAGACTTTCCTCAAATTATAAATGTAAGAATCCCAAAAGTTGAGTCAAAGCTACTGACCTGAACTAGGATCCTGTTAGCATAGGGTACTTGAGTCTAGGCCAGTGATTTGGCTATAAGTAATTCTAAAAAACTTGAAAAATTGTAATCCAAAATTCTGAGTGACCATAAGACATAGGGCAATAAACTCTATGAAGAACACTAAGGCTAAAAGTGACTGCAACATGTCCAATTAAATTGATAAAGTGTAACTTCAAAATCTGCCTAGTTAAGGATCCAGAATTAGGAAATGAACTAGTTATGGTTATTTGATCATAACTTGAGTTCCAGAAATCCAAATGATATGATTCAAAAAGGGAAATCAAAACAAGACATAGAGGAATAACTTCCATGAAGGAAGTATGGTCAAACAGTGGCCACAAAGTGATCAAATTGATAAGGAAACTTAAGACATTAAAACTGAACCTAAAGAAAGGTTCACAAAACAAACTATTTTATGGTAGGGTTTTAACCATAATATATTGTTAAACACTGAATTACATGAAATAGGTATGTGGGACCCACTTTCCCACTACAAAGTGACATGGAATTTCTAATAAGTAATTGATAGTGCTTAATTGCCCAAAGTAAACCTAGGCTTATGTATACAAATTGGATCGATTGGTATACTAATTAGGGACTACAAATAGCAGCACTACCTACATGGATAATCATTGATTGACAAAATATGTAATACCCCTATTTGTAAAGCCTGGTATATTTTACTATTTCGGTAACCGGTGTCGGTCCGGACAATTAAGAGGATTAGAACCACACTTAAGACAACTAGATAAGTCCTGAACACAAATAATTAGTAATTGTCAATTAGTTAAGTATAAATAAGAAAAACAGAACATAAGAAGTTAAACGAGCCGAGAGTCACAACGATGGGTGACCTTCTCGGGAAGGACTGCAAAGTAGATTTAAACTCAAATTTCGAACCGTAAAATGTGATGCTGCGGTCCTTAGGACTATTACGAACACAGTAGACAAGAGAAAATCACGAAAAAGAATTGTTAAGCCAGTTAAATAATTAGGTCAGAGAGCCGGAAGAAATTTGAATTATTTGCAAACCGAGTTGAACCGGCGAGAGGCAATTTGGTCAATTGACCCCGAGAGCTGACTCCTGACCTAACTGTCAAATAAAATTAGAGAAAAGAAAATTTTGGAATAGGAAATTAAATTAAAGAACTAATGGAAAAATAAATAAAAAAAAATGAAAAAGGTGAAAAGAGATGACATCATGCATGACATCATGCATGATGCCATAAATATTATAATTAATAAATTTAATTAATTTGATTTTTTGGTCTTCCATAAGACTAAAGACATAAAGAAAAGAAAAAGAAAAAAAAAAAACCAAAAGCCATCTTCAACCTTGCCGCCCCATATCCCTCTCTCTAAACTCCATAGCTTTCCACCATTGATGAGTTATTCAAGCTTGAATAACTTGAATTTCTCCCATAAATTTTAACCTTGAACCCTAGAAAACTTCTAAATTACCCTAGAAAGGAAGAATTGATGAAAGAAAAAGTGAGGAATTGCAGGAAAAAGTGGAGATCAAGGACTTCACCTAAGGTTAGTATTTTAACTTTCAATTTTCTACTTAAATGCATGCTTAGCTACTTAAATTAACTTAGAAACTAAAGAAATGAAATAAAAATAATTATGAGGGGCCAAACCTTAATTTCGGCCAACTAGGGTTTTGATGTGTGTATGCATGAATTTGATGGACTTAAAGGTGTATGTGAGCTTGATTGAGTTGAAAAAGCATGTGTATAGGTATTGAATTGGTTAAATGCAATAAATTAGTGAGTTAGGGTTTTGGACCCCTAGGGTTTGGGAACAAAAAAAGTGAGAATTGGTCAAATGTTGTGTTTGACCTTGTTTAAGATGAAAAATGGTCATTTGTGACCAACTGAGATGTGTTGGAAATGTTAGAAATGAGTTTAAATTCAGATTGAAAAAGGTCAAGCTGCAGGCAGCAGGACCAAGGTCCCTTTGAGGGACCAAAACTGAAAATTTACAAGTCCAATTGGGTATGAGACCAATTGGGAATGAAAATAGACACAAAATGGAACATTTTTCATTTAGGAATCATGCCCAAAAAGTGACCAAAACCTAGTGAACAAATTGACCAAATCTGGATTTATGCAGTCTGACCTGTACAAAAATGACCAAATGAACAGTGTTTGTTCATTTGGCCATAACTTGGGTTAGGTAGGTCTAAATGACCTGAAATTTTACCAGTGGACAGTTGAGATATAGACTTAAAACTTTCTTGAAGAACACAAACCCAAATTATACCTTAACCAAGTCATTTAGCCACTCAAAGTTGGTGACTTAAAACTGTCAGAACCAGAATTTGCCTAGAAAATCTGGGTTAGGTCCAATCCAACAGCCATGATTCAAATGGCTATAACTTGAGCTACAAAACTCCAAAAGGAGTGATTCGAAAAGGAGAATAAAGTTAAGACAATAGGGAACATTTTATATGAAGAAAGCTTTGCCAAATTCTAACAGAAAAATGACCAATGGAACAGTGAAACATAAGACACCAAAACTGAAAATTTGCAAATTTGCCTAAAAGACTTAGAATTTGAGTAAACGACCAAAACCAACAAATTTAGTAACCAAAATGTGGTATGTGGGTGAAGTTGGAATTCTCATACCTATTAAGCCTTAGAAAGTCAACAAATTGACTTGAATAGTATCGTGAATAGTAACTCCGAAACACAAATTTTAAAGAACGTCAAGTTTAGCACATTAGGGCTAGGTAAAAGTGAAGTTAAATTTATTTTTGGATTAATGATGATTTATGATACTGAAACACTGTGAAACTGTGTGTTTCAGTGGAAAAGAACACCGGGAAAGAACCCGAGGGGTCGAGTCAAGGCCAAGAGGCGACTCGCTTAAGGTTTGTGCACAACGTAGAATTTCTGTAAATTTTCTTTTGCATATTGTTTTGAATAATTTGAAATATTGAATTGTGACATCATTATGATGAAGTATTTATAATGCTTTTGATTTAAATTGTTGAAAGTTATTTGTATATATTTGAATTGGCAATGTTTAGTAAATTGTTAAGATAAGTTTTGAAATCATAGTGTCATGACCATATATTTGAACACCACACTAGCATGACTAGTGGGGGTAATCAGTTTCGAATTTTGATTCCTTCTCTGGCTGAAGTGTTGAGGTGTGTGCCAGTAGAAGAAGAAATTGAATGGATATCCATATATTTGAGCTAGCTAGCCTTGTGATGTGACTTCTCCTTAGCCTCTGGCTATTGAGATTATATTTGTTTCAAATGGTATGATATAACTGTGGGTTTTATGAAATTGGTTTTGACACTTCGAAATGAACTTGTTTGGATTAAAATCTCATAATTCATATTTTGTATTTAATTCTCATGTTCAGTCTAATTTTTGAATAAATATTATTTAAATTATGCGTAAAGATTGTTTTAGTATGTTGTGCACCACTGAGTCCTAGTACTCAGCGATGACTGTTATTGCTGTCACAGATTTAGAGACTAGAGGAGCATCAGATTGAGCTGCTGAGGACTGAGGAGCTACCTGCTTTGAAGTTATCAGGTATATTTTATACCCTGACTGTAAAAATTTATTTTGATGTATGTAATGTATGTAAAGGTATGGACATGTAAAACTAGTCTTGAGCAGTTTGTATAAAGTTTGTAATAAATTTTAGTTTGAATTTCTCTTAATGTAAATTTTTGTAATGATGTATATAAATTATTTTATCTTTAATGAAATATGAATGGAAGTATTTTGTTTTAAATTGAATGAAATTAATTAATGGTATTTTGATGATTGTTGAATATTGAAAGTTGTGGATTTGAATTTTTAGAGATTGATAAATGATGTTGAAATTGATTGGGATGATTGTGAATTTGAAGTAGTTATTGAGACAAATTATTGGAAGTGCTTGTTATAGGAATTTGAAGAACTGTTTTGTCAAAATACAGACGGCACTCTACCGAAATTTCTATAAAATTTGCGAAAAAATAAAATAGGCCAAAAATTTTAACTAGTTTGCAACTTTAATTAAATGATTTAATACCTATTAGAAAATGCTCACCACTTATAAAAAGTAAGAAAATTGTTTTAAAATTCCTTGTAGGGTACTTAATGAGTTATCGGTAGGTGAAGTTCGGTAGTTCATTAGGTATTCTACAGGATCATGTTATGCCTTACAGAGGGGTAAGGTGTGACCAAATATGTCTAATATGATTAATCTACAGGCTCTATGCCTGCCCGTTGGCCAATGTGCCTAATTTTATTTTTGGCTTTAAAAGCGTGCTCGCTGGCCTTGTGCCTGACATGACAGATGTATACTGGATAGACATATGGCTATCTAACCAGTATACTCTCGTGTATCCAGCCTTATAGTCTATTATAGGTTACTTGGGCACCGATTTGATTTTAAAAGACTGAGAATGAAACAAATGAATAGATATAATACTGATAATTAATTTATTTTCAAAGTGTAATAAAAAGTGCAATAAAAATACAATTGACCTAGAGTTATGAAATTCCACCTAGAATTGTTATTTTAATTATTTAGTTATTTTTATTTTAAATTATGCACCACTAAGCAATTCGCTTAGCGCGCTGGTTTTTCCATCGCATAAGTACTAGAGACCAGACCCAGCAGCCCTCGCAGCAGCAGCTGCAGCCATAGTGCTCATACAGAGAGTAGATCAGATCTGATTGTAGAAAGTCACCTCAGCAGTCTGTATTTTATTTTGGTAGGACCCATGTATGGACTAGTATTTTGATTCATTGTATATAAACATTATATAATTATAGTTTGTGATGTAAATAAGTTGTAATGACATATTTGATACTGTAAATAAAGCTTGTAACTTTTTTGTATATAAATTTTCATATGAATGAATGAATGAAAAATATATTTTCTTGAAATTGTATGAGTAGAAATGACATGATATGATTTATAGAAATATGAGATAGATATGAAACTGTTTTTAACAGGTAACTACTGGAACCCCCCAGATACTAATAAAACAGAGGAGGCTCTGCCCGAGTTTCCACAAAAAAAATTTGTGATAAAAAAAAAAAAAAGATTTCCACATGTTTTAAATGAAGTTTAAAATTAACAATGAACAGGACAGCATAAGATAGGGTGCTCCGGCACCGAATGTGCACTCCTTGCTCGGCTACACTGTAGACGGTTGGGGGGTGTCACATTTAGTAGTATCAGACCAGAGGTTTAAGCGGTCCTAAACCTAGATAGATAGAAACAAATAGTTTGCATCACATGCATGGGCCTTTAAATAGAGTCGAGGTGACACTAATGCAGATATGTTCTTTGTCTGTTTCATAGGATCAATGGCATCTGATCCTTCAGAGCACGGGTCTCCAAGACCAATGAGGAGGTAGAGAGTCACGCACCTGCACCTGCTCCCAGTAGGGAGTGAAGCATCAGAGCCAAGTCATCTATGGGTGCTATGAGTAGAGCACAGCAGGCCTTCCTAGAATAGATGATGCAACTGCTCCGTCACGTAACACCCCGAACCAACGAGTTATGAATAGTATCATTTTTGGTCTGTGACTAGTACTATTCAAAGACACCTTGAGAATCAAAAATAAAAGGAAAATCAATTGAGATAGACACAATAAAAATTTAAGTGAACCAAAAATCTAAGGACACATTGGGTATTATGAAAAAGAAGGATTATGACTCGATGAGGGGCATTTTGGTCAATTCACTTCAAGAGTTGATTTTTTATCAAAATGTCAATTAAATTAAATGAAAATGATATATTAAATTATGAAGAAATCTTGAGAAAAAAAAAATTAAAGTATAAAATGAAAAGAAAAGAAAAGAAATAAAATTTAAGTTTAATTTCATTTATGGCACAAATTAAAATTTTATAATTAAAATAAATTAAAATTTTGGGGTAAATATATAAAGGAGATAATTACACCAAAAATTAAAAAGACAATTTTCTCTCTCTTTCTCCCCATTGTGCCACCACCCTCCCCACTCTCTCTTTCTCTTCTCTTTTCTTCACTTCCTCCATTAACACTTCTTCCCCATCTTTGATTTCTCCACTTTCCTTCCATGGGTCCTTCATCTATTTAGTAGGAAACATCAAAACAAACTTTGATTGAGAGATTTAAACAAGAAGAACAAGAAATTCGAAGAGATTTGAAGTGGGAAAAATCATCAAGTGAGGTAAGCTCTCTCTTTCATGCTTGATTAACTAAGTGTGCTTTGAATCAAGTTTGGTTGTGATGAATTTACATGAGAAAGCATGAAAAACATACATGAATCTTGAAAGGGATTTTTGGCTAGCTTAGGTAATCTAGGGTTTTGGCCAATTTGGGAAAAATTAGGGTTTGATGTATCTTAATATAATTGATGATGAAATCAAGCTTAGTTGAAGTAGTATGCATGATTGGGGTAGTGTATTTGCATGAGAATTTCATAAATTGAATTATGAAAGATTAGGGTTCATGGGGAAATTAGGACTTTTATGCTAGGGAGTGAAATTGATGTGGGCAATGCTAAATTATGACTAATTAGCATGAATTGAATGTGGGTTGATGTTAGTTGGTGAAAGGAATTAATGGAATGACATGGATTAGGAAAAATTTTAAACTTGGGTATTGGAAAATTTGAGGTTTTTATGCTAGGAAGTGCTATGGATGTATTAATGCTAATTTATGGTCATTTAGGATGAATTAAATGTGAATTGAGGTTGGTTAGTGGAAGTAATTGAAGAAATGAAAATTTGAACCTAGGGCAAAATTTTTCACACTGAGTTTAATGTGTTTGACAGCCCATAAATTGAGCTACACAACTCCAATTGGTGTGAAACTAATTGGAAATGAAACTTAAGACATAGGGCTAGAATTTTCATGCAGAGACCTAACCTAGAAACTGCTCAGAAATTGCCTAAAACTTGGCTTGAACTTGGAGAGGAAATTCTGGAATCAACAAATTGACCATATAAATAGTAAACTTTGCATGGCCATAACTCTCTCTACAAAACTCTGATTTAGGCAATTCTTGAATCAATAGAAACCTAAAATATAGTAGAATATTTCATATGAAGAACTTAAGGCCAAATTATAGCCTTAACCCAATCAAATTGCTAAGCAAATTGAGTCACCAAATCTGCCAAAAATCTGGAAATCTGCAAATTGACCATATGAATAGTAAACTTTGCAAGGCTATAACTCTCTCTAGAAAACTCTGATTTAGGCGATTCTTGAACCAATAGAAACTTAAATCATAGTAGAACATTTTGTATGTAGAACTTGAAGCCTAATTATGAACTTAACCCAACCAAATTACTGAGCAAAGTTGAGTTGATAAATCTGCCAGAGCAATGAATAGTAACATAAATAGTAAAATTTAAACAACCATAACTCTCTTTAGAAAGCTCTGATTTAGGTGATTCTTGAACTGATGGAAACTTAAAATATAGTAGAACATTTTGTATGAAGAACTTGGAGCCAAATTATGAATGTAATCCGATCAAATTATTAGCCAAAGTTAAGTCACTAAAGCTGCCGCAATCAACCCCACGTGAACAGTAAAATTCATTTGACTATAACTTTGGCTACACAACTCCAAATGATGTGATTCAAAAAGGGAAATAAAGATAAGACTTAGAGGGACAATTTTCATGAAGAACACCTCACCAAAGTATGACTGAAACTAGGTAAAAATTGGGTTCAAAATTCAATATACCAAGCTGCTAGAAAACCAAAACTTTCTAAAATTTTCAAAGCTAATTTTAGATGCATTAGATATTCATGTAATGAGTTCTTGGCAGCAATTGAGATGAGTATTGAGATATTCTATTTGTGTGTTTTCAGTAGAAAAAGAAGTTGGAACGAACAAGGAGAAGTAAGTAACGAAAAAAGGAGAATTATTGAAGGTTTGTGCACAACTAACCTTTTCTTCGTTTTTAAACTTGTAAATTATTTGGAATGTGTTTATTTGAATGAGTTTGCTTTGAACAAGTTTACTTTGACTGAAACATGGTTTTTCTCTTGCATTTGAGAAATTTGGGTGTTGCCACCTCTATATGGATATTATGATGATTTGAATGTGTTTATTGGTTTATAAATGTGATTGTTGAGTGAAAAACTTTTGAAAACTGTTTTGAAACTACAGTTAGCATAACAGTCCCTTTCAGAACTCCCCAGTAGTAACGGCTACTTGGGGTTGATAATGAATATTGATTATGTCTCCCATTAATAACGGTTAGTGGGATAAGACTACATGAGTACTCATTAGCTAGCTAGCCCTTCCCTTATTAATAACGGTTAGTGAGGTTGAGATTGCTTTGTCGTGGTGTACAACACGACATTGATCGTAAAATTTTGTGTCATGGTCTAAACTGTGTGTTGATGTTGGCAACACTAATGCTTTGTGAATTGTGATTTATGAAGTGTGATTTCTCATTTGAAATGTTATTCCAATAAATGGCTCTTATGGACTTAGAACTATTGTGAAGTTTTCATGCTTAAGAAAAATGTGATTTATTATGCTTTGATAAGTTTTACTTAACTTTAAGTTTTAAAGTTATCAGTTATGCACCACTGAGTGATATACTCAGCAATAGCTTATTTATGTTATCGCAGGTAAGGGAAAGGAGAAAGCTGTCGAGTGAGAGACTTGGAAGCAGCATTTTGGTTTTGATTGTGGGTATATATTGTAGGTATACCTCTATAAATTCCTTTTGATGTATTTTGTATCTATATGTACGGATGTATGGACATTGAGCAGTTTGTATTTAAAAGCATTACATTGCTATCACATTTTGAGTTTTTAACTATTTGTATTTTATTTTGAGACTTATGGAAATGTAACTTTTATAATATTTAGTCTATCATTATTTTCAAGCAATGTTTACATTGAATTTTAACTATTCCCATGCAATTTTTCGCAAAAGAATTGATAAGATAAAAAGGTATGATTTGTTTAAAATCCCTTGTAGCATAATTAATGGGTTATCAGTAGGTGTAGTTGGTAATTCATTAGGTATGCTATGGGAACATGTCATGCCTTACAAGAGAATAGTTGTGACATGTTTTAGTGGTATCAGAGCTTTGGTTTTTATACAAGTTTTGATATTGCATATTTGAAAATTTTTGATAAGTGTAACTGCTCAATTGTCATTAATTGATACATATAGTGCATTACATCATAAATATGGACTAAAGGAGAGAAATCTCCTTGTGTTGGTTGTTCAGGAAGTAGAATTCTTTGTGCTTGGGTATGGAAGAGAGGGATCACACAGTAGAGCAATCTGTAGCAGCTGAGGTACAGGGGCAGGCCCCAGCTCCTTAGAATGCCAGTGGATCAGCTGCACCCATCCCGACCATGCAATTTCTTGCTCAGTTTGCTCAGCAGATGGCTACACTATTTCAGAAAATTGCTGGTAATATACTAGTCCAAGCTCCAGTACAAGCACCTCTAGCCAAATAGTATGAAAAGTTAATGAAGTATGAGTCAATAAAGTTCAAGGGTACAGTGGACCCATTAGAAGTAGAACAATGGCTTGAGAGAATGGAGAGAGTATTCAAGAAATTACAATGCACAGATGATTTGAAGTTCGAATATTCCATTTCTTTGTTACAAGGGGACACTTATGAATGGTGGAAGACCATTCCCCACAGCCTGGTAGAGCCTCCAGTTCTAACTTGGGAAGATTTTCTGAGGGAGTTTAGACAGAAGTATGTCCCTGATACCTATGTGGATATGAAGCTACAAGAGTTTCTGAGTCTGAAGCAGGGTGATAGGACTGTGGCAGAGTATGAGAGGGAGTTCTCACGCCTGAGTCACTATGCTAGGAGTTTACTCACCACTAGCAGAGACAAATGCAAGTACTTTGAAGCTGGATTAAGGCCTAGCTTATGAAAGCAAGTGGTTGGGTTCCGACATGAGAACTTCTTAGAACTGATATCCCAAGCCTTGGAATTATAAAGGATTAAGTTAGAAGGGGCCATTAGAAAGGGAACATAAGAAAAAGACAAGAGTGGGAAGACTTTTGGTCAAGCTTCTGGCAGTAGTTCGAGTAAGAGGAAGAGTTTTAGAGGACCAAGTAACAGAGGATGTAGTAGGGGAAGATTCTCAAGGCAGAGGCCACCTAGATTCGGACAGCAGACATCTAGGGGTTCCTTTCCTGTCCGTACCTGTGAAACCTATGGTAGGACTCATGGAGGAGTATGTTATAAGGCCATAGGAGCCTATTACAACTATGGTGGAAGTGAGCATTTTGCTAGAGATTGCACTAGTGCCCGCAGATCTGGGCCACCTACCACCACTGTGGGATCTGTTCAAGTTTTTGCTTCTTGAGGACAACAGACTATTAGTAGAGGCCGAGGCAGGAGTAGAGGTAACACTTCTGGCAACCAGGGCATAGTGAGCCAACAAGAGCAGAGTGGTGCACCAGCCAGGGTGTACACCATGCACCAGAGGGATGAAGCTGAGACAATAGATGTTGTGGCTGGTACTTTCTCCATCTTTGGTAGGGATGTATATGTGTTGTTTGACCCTGGTTCTACACATTCTTATGCTAGTGCCAGTATTGCATGCTCTATTGCTATTCCTTGTGTGAAATTGGATTATGTACTAGTGACTAGTCCTTTAGGATAAGTGGTTAGGGTGAACAAATTGTATGAAGATTGTCCTTTGGTGATCCAAGGACATACGTTCCTGTCAGTTTTAATTGAAATGCCCTTCCGAGATTATGATATCATCTTGAGCATGGATTGGTTAGCCAGGCATCACGCCATGATCGACTCTAAATTGAAAACAGTCACTTTTGGTCTTTCCGAGTATGCAGACGTAGTGATACACGGGGAGGGGCAGTTATTGCCATCCAACATCATTTCAGCTGCATTTGCTAAAAAGTTGATTAGAAAGGGATGTGAAGCTTATCTAGCTCATGTGATAGACACCCAGGTGGGGAGTCCAAATCTTAAAGATATTCCTACAGTATGAGATTTTTTAGATGTCTTTCCAGAAGAATTACCAGGATTACCTCCAGAAAGAGAGGTGCAGTTTGAAATAGAGACTATGCCTGGTGTGGAGCCAATCTCCATCACTCCTTATAGGATGGCACCTGCTGAGTTGAAAGAGTTGAAGGTGCAATTGCAGGAATTGCTAGATAAGGGTTTCATCCGCCCTAGTGTGTCACCTTGGGGAGCACCAGTATTGTTTGTGAAGAAGAAGGATGGTATTCTACGTCTATGCATAGACTACAGACAGTTGAATAAGGTGACCATAAAGAATAGATATCCTCTGCCACGGATTGATGATTTATTTGATCAGTTGACTAATGTAATTATATTCTCCAAAATTAATTTTTGATCGGGCTACTATCAGTTGAGGGTGCAGGAGCAGAGTATTCCTAAAACTGCCTTTAGGACTCGGTATGGCCATTATGAGTTCTTGGTGATGCCATTCGAGTTGACTAATGCTCCAGCTGCTTTTATGGGCTTGATGAACACTATTTTCAGGCCATATTTGGATCAGTTTGTAGTTCATTGAGGATATTTTAATGTACTCAAAGAATGCAGAGGAACATGACAAGCACATAAGGATAGTATTGCAGACTTTGAGAGAGAAACAATTGTATGTCAACTATCGAAATGTGAGTTTTGGCTAAAGGAGATTACATTTTTAGGGCATATTGTATCTGCAGAGGGTATCCATGTGGATCCTAGCAAAGTAAAAGCTATTCTTAATTGGAAGCAACCCAAAAAAGTCACGGAAGTTCGAAGTTTCCTTGGTTTAGCCAGGTATTATAGAAGATTTGTGAAGGGATTCTCTATGCTAGCATATCCACTGACTAAGCTACTTAGAAAGGATATGAAATTTCAGTGAACTAATCGGTGCCAGGAAAGTTTTGATGAGTTAAAAAGGCATTTAACTAAAGCTCTAGTCTTAACCTTACCCACTTTGGGTAAAGAGTACACCATATACAGTGATGCTTCTCATAACAGATTGGGTTGTGTGTTGATGCAAGATAGGAACGTCATTGCCTATGCTTCACGCCAGCTTAAACCACATGAGAGGAATTATCCTACACATGACTTAGAGCTGGCAGCCATTGTCTTTGCCTTGAAGATCTGGAGACATTAATTGTATGGGGAGAGATGTTACATATACACAGATCATAAAAATTTGAAGTACTTGGGCACATAGAAGGAGTTAAATTTTAGGCAGAGGAGATGGTTAGAACTGATAAAAGATTATAATTGTTTGATAGACTATCAACCTGGAAAAGCTAATGTTGTAGCTGATGCTTTAAGTCGCAAGACTATGGCTAGTTTAAGGGTTTCTCCATTGTCCATGGTGCATGAGTGAGGGGCATTGCATGCTAATCTAGAGATTGATGAAAATGGGCATATGGTAGCTGCTTGGCAAGTGAAGCCAATGCTGATAGAATAAATTAAAGCAGCTACACAGAATGATGATAAGTATGTGAAGTTGATGGAAGAGACTCGGGATAGTAAGAAACTAGAGTTGTTGGTAAATGATGAGAGCTTATTATTATATCAAAGCAGAATGTGCATTCCTGATAATGTTGAACTGAGGCAGATCATTTTAAAGGAAGCACATGATTCACCTTTTGCTATGCACCCTGGTGGAACAAAAATATACAAAACTATGAAAGGGCACTATTGGTGGAGGGGAATGAAGAAAGACATTGCAGAATATGTTGCTAAATGCCTAACTTGTCAGCAAGTAAAGGCAAAACACCAAGTGCCTACAGGGTTACTACAGCCATTGCCAATTCCCGAGTGGAAATGGGAAAGAATCACTATGGAGTGACAGGACTTCCACATACACAAAAGAATCATCATGCAGTTTGGGTTATTGTTGATAGATTGACTAAGTCTGCACACTTTTTGCCAGTGAGGATGGATTACAGCCTGGAAAGATTGGCCAAACTGTACATTGATGAAGTGGTGAGGTTGCATGGAGTGCCAGTGTCTATTGTGTCTGATAGAGATCCTAGGTTCACTTCTAGATTCTGGGATAGTCTCCAAAAAGCCCTAAGAATTAGATTGAACTTCAGCACAGCATTCCATCCACAGACAGATAGCCAGCCTGAAAGGATCATTCAGATTTTGGAGGACATGCTTAGGGCTTGTGTGATTGAATTTGAGGGAAGTTGGGACTCACACTTGCCTTTGATTGAATTTGCCTACAACAATAGTTATCAGTCAAGCATTGGGATGCCTCCATATGAAACACTTTATGGCAAAAAGTATAGAACTCCCTTGTGTTGGGATGAAGTGAGCGAGAGAAAGTTGATTGGCCCAGAATTAGTGCAGCAGACGGAAGAAAAGGTTAAGATCATTAGAGACAGACTCAAAGTTACATCGGATAGACAGAAGTCCTACATTAATCTAAAGAGAAGAGATATTCAGTACAGTGTGGGTGACAAGGTGTTCCTAAAAGTTTCCCCATGGAAGAGGATCATGAGGTTTGGTAGGAAGGGGAAACTAAGTCCTCGCTTCATCAGGCCATATGAGGTTCTAGAGAGAGTGAGTCCATTGGCATAAAGACTTGCATTGCCTCCAGAGTTAGAAAAGATTCACAATGACTTTCATGTCTTCATGTTGAGGAGGTATAGATCATACCCCTCTCACATTTTTCCAGTAGAGGAGATTAAGGTAAATCCAGACCTGACATATGATGAAGACCCCATAAAGGTCTTGGCACGTGAAGTGAAGTAGCTAAGGAACAAGCAGATACCACTAGTCAAAGTGCTGTGGAACTATCATTCAGGCCAGGAGGCTACATGGGAGCGTGAGGAGGACAAGAGGAGACATCACCCATAGCTATTCAGAGACTGAGACCAGGTAAATTTTGAGGATGAAATTTTATTTTTAAGGAGGGGAGAATTGTAACATCCCGAACCACAGAGTTATGAATAGTACCATTTTTGGTCTATGACTAATACTATTCAAAGACACCTTGAGAACCAAAAATAGAAGGAAAATTAATTGAAATAGACACAATAAAAATTCAAGTGAACCAAAATCTAAGGACACATCGGGTATTATGAAAAAGAAGGATTATGACCCGATGAGGGACATTTTGGTCAATTCACTTCAAGAGTTGATTTTTGACCAAAATGTCAATTAAATTAAATGAAAATGATATATTGAATTATGAAGAAATTTTGAGAAAAAAATTAAAGTATAAAATGAAAAGAAAAGAAAAAAAATAAAATTTAAGTTTAATTTCATTTATGACACAAATTAAAAATTTATAATTAAAATAAATTAAAATTTTGGGGTAAATATATAAAGGAGACAATTACACCAAAAATTAAAAAGACAATTTTCTCTCTCTTTCTCCCCATTGTGCCACCACCCTCTCCACTCTCTCCTTCTCTTCTCTTTTCTTCACTTCCTCCATTAACACTTCTTCCCCATCTTTGATTTCCCCACTTTCCTTCCATGGGTCCTTCATCTATTTAGTAGGAAATATCAAAACAAACTTTGATTGAGAGATTTAAACAAGAATAAAAAGAAATTGGAAGAGATTTGAAGTGGAAAAAATCATCAAGTGAGGTAAGCTCTCTCTTTCATGCTTGATTAACTAACTATACTTTAAATCAAGTTTGGGTGTGATGATTTTACATGAGAAAGTGTGAAAAACATGCATGAATCTTGAAAGGGATTTTTGGTTAGCTTGGGTAATCTAGGGTTTTGGCTAATTTGGGAAAAATTAGAGTTTGATGTATTTTAATATAATTGATGATAAAATCAAGCTTAGTTGAAGTAGTATGCATGATTGGGGTAGTGTATTTGCATGAGAATTTCATAAATTGAATTATGAAATATTAGGGTTCATGGGGAAATTAGGGCTTTTGTGCTAGGGAGTGAAATTGATGTGGGCAATGCTAAATTATGACTAATTAGCATGAATTGAATGTGAGTTGATGTTAGTTGGGGGAAGGAATTAATGGAATAACATGGATTAGGGAAAATTATAAACTTGGGTGTTGAAAAATTTGGGGTTTTTGTGCTAGGAAGTGCTATGGATGTATTAATGCTAAATTATGGTCATTTGTGGTGAATTAAATGTGAATTGAGGTTGGTTAGTGGAAGTAATTGAAGAAATGAAAAATTGAACTTAGGGCAGAATTTTGCACACTTAGTTCAGTGTGTTTGACAGCCCATAAATTGAGCTACACAATTCCAATTGGTGTGAAACTAATTGAAAATAAAACTTAAGATATAGGACTAGAATTTTCATGAAGAGACCTAACCCAGAAACTGCCCAGAAATTGCCTAAAACATGGCTTGAACCTGGAGAGGAAATTCTGGAATTTGCTAATTAACCATATAAACAGTAAACTTTGCGTCACCATAACTCTCTCTAGAAAACTTCGATTTAGGCAATTCTTGAACCAATAGAAACCTAAAACATAGTAAAACATTTCATATGAAGAACTTAAGGCCAAATTATGGACTTAACCTAGTCAAATTGCTAAGCAAATTTGAGTCACCAAATCTGCCAAAAATCTAGAAATCTTCAAATTGATCATATGAACAGTAAATTTTGCAAGGCTATAACTCTCTCTAGAAAACTCCGATTTAGGTGATTCTTGAACTGATAGAAACTTAAAACATAGTAGAAAATTTTGCATGAAAAACTTAAAGCCTAATTACAAACTTAACCCAACCAAATTGCTAAGCAAAGTTGAGTTGATAAATCTGCCAGAGCAATGAATAGTAATGTAAACAGTAAAATTTAAATAACCATAACTCTCTTTAGAAAGCTCTGATTTAGGTGATTCTTAAACCAATGGAAACTTAAAATATAATAGAACATTTCATATGAAGAACTCGGAGCCAAATTATGAACGTAACCTGATCAAATTATTAGTCAAAGTTAAGTTACCAAAGCTGCCACAATCATCCCCACGTGAACAGTAAAGTTCATTTGACTATAACTTTGGTTACACTACTCCAAATGAGGTGATTCAAAATGAGAAATAAAGAAGAGACCTAGAGGGACAATTTTCATAAAAAACACCTCACCAGATTATGATTGAAACTAGGTAAAAATTGGGTTCAAAATTCAATGCACCAAGTTGCTAGAAGACCAAAACTTTCTAAAATTTTTAAAGCTAACTTTGGATGCATTAGACATTCATGTAATGAGTTCTTGGCAGCAATTGAGATGAGTATTGAGGTATTCTATTTGTGTGTTTTCAGTATAAAAAGAAGTTGGAACGAACAAGGAGAAGTAAGTAACGAAAAAAGGAGAATTATTGAAGGTTTGTGCACAATTAACCTTTTCTTCGTTTTTAAACTTGTAAATTATTTGGAATGTGTTTATTTGAATGACTTTGTTTTGAACAAGTTTACTTTGACTAAAATATGGTTTTTCACTTGCATTTGAGAAATTTGGGTGTTGCCACCTCTATATGGATATTATGATGATTTGAATGTGTTTATTGATATATAAATGTGATTGTTGAGTGGAAAACTGTTGAAAACTATTTTGCAACTACAGTTAGCATGACAGTCTCTTTCGGAACTCCCCAGTAGTAACGGCTACTTGGGGTTGATAATGGATATTGATTATGTCTCCCATTAATAACAGTTAGTGGGATAAGACTACATGAGTGCTCATTAGCAAGCTAGCCCTTCCCTTATTAATAACGGTTAGTGAGGTTGAGATTACTTTATCGTGATGTACAACACGACACTGATCGTGAAATTTTGTGTCATGGCCTGAACTGTGTGTTGATATTGGCAACACTAATGCTTTGTGAATTGTGATTTATGAAGTGTAATTTCTCATTTGAAATGTTATTCCAATAAATGGCTCTTATGGACTTAGAACTATTGTGAAGTTTTCATGCTTAAGAAAAATGTGATTTATTATGCTTTGACAAGTTTTACTTAACTTTAAGTTTTAAAGTTATTAGTTGTGCACCACTGAGTGATATACTCAGCGATAGTTTATTTATGCTATCGCATATAAGAGAAAGGAAAAGGCTGCCGAGTGAGAGACTTGGAAGCAACATTTTGGTTTTGATTGTGGGTATATATCGTAGGTATATCCCTATAAATTCTTTTTGATATATTTTGTACCTATATGTATGGATATATGGACATTGAGCAGTTTGTATTTAAAAGCATTACATTGCTATCATATTTTGAGTTTATAACTATTTGTATTTTATTTTGAGACTTATGAAAATGTAACTTTTGTAATATTTAGTCTATCATTATTTTCAAGGAATGTTTACGATGAATTTTAACTATTTTCATGTTGTTTTCCACAAAAGAATTGATAAGATAAAAAGCTATGATTTGTTTAAAATCCCTTGTAGCATAATTAATGGGTTATCGGTAAGTGTAGTTTAGTAATTTATTAGGTATGCTATGGAAACATGCGATGCTTTACAAGGGAATAGGTGTGGCATGTCCGATCACAGGAGCCATGCCTCAGCCATAGCCACGTCCACCTCCACAGCCTCAGCCACAGCCACCGCCACCTCTATAGCCACCACTATCCTCACAGTCGCAACTTGTACAGAGGTCCTCATTAGAGAAACTATGGAAATATGGAGCAATTGACTTCAAGGGTAAGAAGGAGGATGATCCAGCTACCACAGAGTATTAGCTGGAAAGGACAGAGAGGGTTTTGTAGTAGCTCTACTGCACCCCAGAACAGCAGTTAGAGTGTGCTCTATCATTACTTTAGGAAGATGCATATCAGTGGTGGGTGACAGTATCAAGGGTAGTACAACCTGCACATATCACTTGGGATTTCTTCTTGGCAGAATTCAAGAAGAAATATGTCAGCCATGTGTATTTAAAGGCCAGAATGAGAGAATTTCTAGCACTGAGATAGAGGCAGCTTACAGTCTCCTAATATGACCAGGAATTCATGAGACTTAGTGGATATGCATTAGTGATAATGCCTACAGAGGTTGATAAATGCAGAAGGTTTGAGGACGAACTGAATGAAAACATTAGACTGATAGTTACTTCTCATCGCTTTACAGACTTCTCTTTGTTGGTAGCATCAGCTTTTGATGTAGAGAGAGTCAGAGATGATGAGCAGTCCAGGAGAGATAGACAGCATAAGAGAGGTCCTAGACAGGGCCAGTTTAATGTACTAGCTACTGGTAGTAAGAAGCCTAAGGGTTCACAGAGCCAGACACAAGGCCAAAAGGGGCCAGTCTGAAGTATCTGTAGCTAGTTCCCCAAGTACAGTAACAAGGGAATCAATTCTAGTGTCAGAATGTACCCACTGTGGTAGGAGACACTGTGACACCCCTTACCCGTCTACAGTGTAGCCGAGCAAGTTATGCCACTCAGTGTGTCGGAACACCAATTCATGTTTTAATTTCAATTAATCCCTTTTTATTCATTTATTTATAATTTTTGATAAATCTAAATTTTTCCGCAAATTTTATAGAAAATCCGGCAGAGTGCCGACTATAAATTGGAAAACAGTTCTTCTGAACCTATTTAAAAACACTTCCAATATAATTATAATCTCAATCTCAGTCAACCACCAACATTTTTCAACAATTTCTCAAATCAATTCAGTATCTCAAAATTCACATTCATCTCATATCACACCCAATTCAATGAGAAGTACTCATATTTATTTTTGAACACAGCTCATGGGTAATTACAGCAAAAATATGATTACATGAGTTTATAATATACATAACAAAAGTTTACAAATACAAAAGACTTAGGTAGCCCAATGTCCTACCAATGCACTGCAATTGTGAGGTGACTTTGAACTCTTAGTGCAGATCTGAAAACTCACCTGATGAGGCCTATGGACTCCCACTATGTCTTGATACTGCGCGTGGCAAAAGCGACGCGCTAAGCAATTCTGCTTAGTGGTGACAATATAAAATAAAATAAAATAAAATAAAAACATGTATGCAGAATGTATGTTTATATTTTTGGGTAGACTTAATTTCAAATATTTATTGCAATATTATTCGATTAAAGTTTGGTAAGATTTATTAACATTGCCCGAGTAACCTATACTAGTTGACTGGACTGGATAAACGGGTAAACTGGTACTGGGTACTAAGTACCTCGGACCATCACACCATCGGTCACATTGTGTCTCCCGGTGTGCAACGGAACAGCTAATAAGCTGTAATAATTATTAGGGATTAAACCCGAGTATAACAACTCAATATCACAGCCAAAGACTATTATGTCACAGAATGGCATGGAAAGCCATGAAATGCAGAATGGCATGAAGCCATATGCAGTACTGCTAACAGAACCCTATTGGCATGCCAACCTATCCAAACCAATCACATTAGGCCTACTAGGGCATTTAACACTTTTCATTTATGTAATTCTTTGAAATTGAATTTTTATGATTACTATTCATTTCATTGGTCAACCAAAATGTTGACTTTTGCATTGGCAATAGGTAAATTAGTTTAAATATCATCAATATACCACATTTTGCATTTTAAACTTGTTGGTATTGGTTGCCAATACCATCTCTAAGCTTAAAGTTAATTGAGCAGAAATTTCAGTTTTCTTACTGTTCCATTGGTCACTCTTGCAGTAGGAATTTGGAAAAATGATCAACATGAAAGTTGTTCTTTATTTTGTCTAGTTGAATTTTCTTTTTTGAATCACTCCATTTGGAGTTTTGTAGCTCAAGTTATGGTCCAAAAACCACAACTGGCCGGATTGGACAGAATCCAAAATTCTAGGCTAAACTGGTTCTGCCAGATTTGGTAACCTAAGTTTGGTTGGCAATTTGACTAGGTTATGGTCATAATTTGGGTCAGGTTTCTTTATGAAAGTTGTTGGTCTATATCTCAGCTTGTTTCTGGTAAAATTTCATGTCAATTCGACCTTTCTACATTGAGTTATGGCCAAATGACCAAATACTGTTCATTTGGTCATTTTGCCCAGGCAGACTGCAGGTCACCTAGATTAGGGCAAGCTTTTGGTCCACTTGGTTTGGTTTTATGGGCATGGTTTCTTCATCAAAGTTGTGCCATTATGTGTCTAGTTTCATGTCCAATTGGCCTTGCACCAATTGAACCTCTACAATTCAAGTTATGGCTGCCCAAACCTGCTGGACTCATGTCCAATTCTGCAGGTCACCTAGGGCAGTCACACCAAACCCAAATCCCATCACTCAACACACTTCATTTTTTGTTTAAACAGAACTAAATGGTCACTAATTGACCATTAATACCCATTTTCATCATCACATGGTCAAAGTCCCATTTCTCCACCCCAAACGCTAACTCAAACATTACCATTCATGCATTTTCATTGCATTTCTTTAATCCGCTTACAAAATGCACATTAAGGGCAGCCATAATAACCTTTTAACTTCATTAAAATCATCACAAACAAAACCTAACCATGGCTGCCAAAAATTTAGGGTTTACATACAATTGGTATTCAACAATTTTTCTTTGTAATTTACACTCATTTATACTTACTCAACATAAATTTGAAGAGAAACATAAGTTTAAGTCACTTACCTCTTAGGGAGCTAATCCAAAGCTTATAAGAAGTCTTTCTTTTTAATTCTTTTTGCTCCCAAAAGAATCTCCAAGATGCAAGAACACTTTTGTGACACCCCTTACCCGACTACAGTGTAGCCGAGCAAGTTATGCCACTCAGTGTGCCGGAGCACTCTATTTTATCTGATTTCATTACAGTTCTTGATTTATTTATTCAAAAACTTTATTGAAGATTTAGGCTATTTTTACTAAGTGTCAAAATCTAACTAAATTGGAAATTTCAAAAATTTTAACGATAATCCGACAAAGTGTCGGCTGTAATTTGTACTAACAGTTATTCTGAACCTGCCAAAGACAATTTCAATATATACTCAATTTCTCAAACTTAATAGTCTCAAAAATTTTCAAACATAATGTATCTCAATACAAGATTATCAGATTTCTCAGAAATCTCATTAGATTTTCAATATCTCAATATTCACAAGTATAATCTCATTATAACTTAAATTCAATTCACATACTAAAATACTTACTTTGAATAGCTTCCATAATTCATAGGTTAATTACATGAGTTTATTTTGTACAAGATATACAAATAATTTACAATGTGCTAGGAATGAACAATATACATAACATGTATAAAATGAGCCCTATCTACATGCATTGCTGAGGATGTGACAATCTTGAACTCTTCTGACACTTTTGCAGATCTGGACTCCAAAAATCTCGATCGGCCATCTCTGGTTTTACCTTGATACACTGCGAGGAAGCAATTCCATCGCGCTAAGCATTTCGCTTAGTGGTGCAATAATATAACCAGAAATAATATATACAAGTAAAGAAAGAAATAAATGATAATTCAGATACTCAAGAATCAATTTAATTTGGTATGGTATTTCTAGTATCAACGATCTTATATACTAGTTTGTTCCTCTTTGAAAGTGCTTAGTTTATAACTTTTCAGTAATACTAGCAGGTATATAATTTATTCTATCTGTATTATATTTCAAGTCTGTACGGTCCTGCAATTTATATTTTTGTTATGTTTCTTTTGCTAATCTCTTTTGCTTATTCATTCAATACTTAATTTAATTGTACTGGATTTTCATTATACTTAACTTAACTTAGCTGCCTGAATTGAATAATACTTTAATTGATCGCCAAGTAACCTATACTAGACGATCGGATGGATAACGTCGTTGGCCTTTGGACACCGCGGTGCCTCGGGCCGTCATACCATGGGACGCAGAACATCAACCACGTATGCAGTCAGTATGGGTAAAAAGCCATGATATCACATAATTGGCATAAAAGCCATGAATACGGGCATAAAAGCCATGAATACGGGCATAAAGCCATGAATACGAGCATAAAGTCATGAATACAGGCATAAAGCCTTTCGCAGTACTGCTAAAACAATACCCTATTGGCATGCCAAACTATCCAAACCAATCTTGTTAGGTATACTAGGGCAATTAATATTTTAAAATATTAATATATTGTGCTTTATGACTTCATTATTTCATGATAAATTTCAATCATAATTCATACATTCATTTGATCATTTATATGATCACAATTCACATCAATTATTCTTTTATACCATTGTACTCAAAATACTTCTCCTCTTTACAATAATGAGAACTAATGTCTCATTCATACATTAATATGGTTCATTTATTCATTCATTATTTTATTCATATTGATCACAATTCTAAATAATGGTTCACATGTACCATTGTATTCAAAACATTTTTCCTTTTCTCATTTATACATTCAAGAATCTATTTATGTAATTACAAATTTTATATTTCAAGTTGAGTTATCAATATTTTATGAATTCCATTTGTGATGGGCATATATGCCCTAACTATCTATTCACATCAATTAGGTGACTTATTTTTCATGTTTCAAGTAATCCATGAATATTTCATGAATTTCAAATTTATAACCTAATTTCTTTTTAACAATTTTGACTAGGATGCATAGTCCATATTTGTCATATAATTCTAAGCATTTAAGCTTAGAATTGGTTCTAGGTCTTCATCTTAATTCACTAATCATTTTGATTACTATTCACCATACTAGTCAACCAAAATGTTGACCTTTTTATACTTAATGAATATATTAAT
The DNA here is from genome assembly GCF_030052815.1 of Hevea brasiliensis. Classification (NCBI taxonomy): domain Eukaryota; kingdom Viridiplantae; phylum Streptophyta; class Magnoliopsida; order Malpighiales; family Euphorbiaceae; genus Hevea; species Hevea brasiliensis. The sequence continues at coordinate 33,492,876 of NC_079495.1, read as the reverse complement.
TCTAATTACACCAAGATCCCACATTTTGAGTTTTACATTTACTAGTATTAATTGCCAATTGCAATTTAAAGTCCCCTAGATGCATTTCTAATTTCAAATTTTGAATTTCAAGTTTTGGTGTCACTATTCACCTCATTGGTCAACAAAAATGTTGACTTTTGCATAGACAATAGGTACATTGGTTTTAACACTCCCGATGTACTACATTTTGCATTTAAAACTTGTTGGAATCAATTACCAAATCCATTTCCAAGCTTATTTCAAGTTTTCATGTCACTATTCACTTCATTAGTCAACTAAAATGTTGACTTTTGCATAGAAAATATATATATTGACTTTGGCACTTCCAACATACTACATTTTTCATTTAAAACTTGTTGGTTTTGGTCACTTTCTCAAAGCTTAGGTCATTTTGGCAAAATTGCCAATTTTCGCTTTGGTGCTCAGAAGTTGCACTGTTTCATTGGTCGATTCTTGTTGGAATTTGACAAAACTTCCTTCATAAAAATGTTCCTTATTTTGTCTAGTTGAATTTCTTTTTTGAATCACTCCATTTGGAGTTTTGTAGCTCAAGTTATGGCCAAAATAAGTTTCTTGCTCACGTGCCTTGCTCATGCCGAGATTTTGGTCCGCGATTTTTGGTCCAACTTTGGTCAGTAATTTGATCAAGTTAAGTTCATAATTTGGTCTAACTTTCTTCTTATGAAATGTTCTACCATACCTTAGGTTTCCATCGGTTCAAGAATCGCCTAAATCCGAGTTTTCTAGAGAGAGTTATAGTCCTCCAAACATTGCTGCTCAAATGAAAATCTGCAGAGTTGCGAGTTTGAACGATGAATCGTGACTGCCATTTGGGTTAGGTTCTGGTCATAATTTGGGGTAGGTTTCTTCATGAAAGTTGTTTGTCTATGTCTTAACTTGTTGCTGTAAAAATTTCAGGTCAATTGACCAAATCTACAGTGAGTTATGGCCAAATGAACAGTTACTATTCATTTGGTCATTTTCTGCAGGTGCTGTTGCAGGGGATCCGAATTGGGGCCAAGTTTTGGTCCTCTTGCTTTGGTCTTTTGGGAATGATTTCTTCAGAAAAAATGTGTCATTATAAGCCTAGTTTCATGTCCAATTGGCCAAACACCAATTGGACCAACACAGCCCAAGTTATGGCTGTGTAATTGGACTGAATTTTCAGTCCCTCTGCTGCTGTCCTAGAGCAGCCTACATCTTCACTTTGCAATCCTATTTTTCAGTCCAATTCATGGTCAACATACCTAAAATGGTCACTAATTGACCCTTATAATGTTCTTTCACAATTTCATAAGCTAAATCCAAGTTTCACTTCTCAAAACCCTAATGTCCAATTTAAATTACCCATAAACCTCAATTAGCACACTAATTCAACATCCATGCATATTCATACCTTAAACATCATTTCTATCCATTCTAAATTCATTAAAACAATCAACCACATCCTTCCTTAGGGCTGCCAAAAATTGAAGATGCCCTAACACATATAATTTACTTCAAATTCTTACAATTTCTTAACTTAAAATGATGCTCTAACAAGGATTAAAGGAGTGTGAGTGAAAGGATAGCACTAACCTCTTGTAGGGCAGATTTCTTCAAGCTAAAACTTCACTTTCCTTCTTTTTCTTGGCTGCCAAAAGCTTCCTCAAGTGATATGGTCAAGGTTTAATGAAAGGGGTTAGGGTTTAGTAGTGGAAACAAGAGAGAAATGAAGCTTAAAGGAGCTTTAATGGTGGAACCTCTTCTCTCTCTTTCTCTCAACGTTTTTTAGGCTGCCCAAGGTTGAAGATGCAGATTGGTTTTTCATATTTTTTATCTCTTTTATCTCTTTTAATAAGTTTAACAAATTGTGATTGGTGGAGGAAATTTAAATGACATCATATGATGTCATAATTAGCATTTTCTTTCATTTTCTTTTCTTCTCTTCTCTACTCATTTTCAATTCAATTTCTAGTAATGTTTATTCATATTTTATGTCATATTAATTATTTACTCAACTGGACAAGTCGGCCAAAAATCACCTCTGAAGGCGAAATGACCAAAATGCCCTCCGTTTGGCTTAACGGGTCTAAATCGTCTGTACCGATTGAAAAATTTTTCTAGGTATTTTCTTGGCATTCTAATGCCATAGGAACCTCAATGACCCTTCTCTGGAGTCCCAAAAATTATTTTATAATTTTTCCCCCGGGTCTAGGGCTCCTCGTTGCGAGAACCGCAACTTCCCTCCGATTACCCATCTCTTGGGTACCGGCTCGTTTTACTTGGTTGTATTTTATTTCTAAAATTTTTACTAAATTTTTCTCATTAATATTTGAGTTAATTATGGTTCCTCACTTTAGTTTAAATATTTTTCCGGACGTTCTAGCTGTCCGGATCGACACCGGTCACCGGAACAGTAGAATGTGCGGAGTTGCTACCGGGAGGATGTTACAACTTTTTTTGTGTTGGGAGTTTAGGGTTTAGTTGGGTAGAAGTTGGTGAAATCAAGCTTGAAAAAGCTTGAAAATGGTGGCTATGGTGGAGGCTTACGGCAAGGAAGAAAGGAGAAATGAGAAATCTGGTTTTTCTCTCATTTTTCAGCCCATTTGTCTCTTTTAAATAAAATTATGCCATGTGTCAACATTGAGTTGGGTGGGAGAACTTTAATGACATCATTATGATGTCATAAGTCCATTTTCCTTTATTTTCTTTTCATTTCTTATCTATTTAATTGCAATTAAATTTTTAACAACATTTATTCATATTTTATGTTATATAAATTATTTATTTAACTGGACAAGTTGATCAAAAATCATCTCTGAAGACGAAATGACCAAAATGCCCTCATTTGGCTTAACGGGCCAAAATTGTCTGTACCGATTGAAAATTTTTTCTAAGTATTTTCTTAGCATTCTAATGCCATAAGAACCTCAATAACCCTTCTCTGGAGTCCCAGAAATTATTTTATAATTTTTCCCCCAGGTCTAGGGCTCCTAGTTGTAGAATCGCAACTTCTCACTAGGTTACCCATCGCTAGGGCACCGGCTCATTTAACTTGGTTGTATCTTATTTCTAAAATTTTTGCTAAATTTTTTTTTATTAATATTTGAGTTAATTATGGCTCCTCACTTTAGTTTAAATATTTTTTCCGGACGTTCTAGCTGTCCGGACCGACACTGGTCACTAGAACAGTAGACTGTACGGACTAGCTAAAGTGAGGATGTTACAACTCTTCCCCTCTAATAAAAATTTCGTCCTCGAAATTTAGCTGATGCAAATAGTTGAGGGAACTGTTGCCTCATTATCTCTTCACTTTCCCAAGTTGCCTCTTCAGTGTTGTGATGCTTCCAAAGCACTTTCACCAGTGGAATTTGTTTATTTCTTAGTTCATTCACTTCTCGAGCTAGGATCCGTATAGGTTCTTCTGTATATGTCAAGTCCGGTTAGATTTCAATCTCTTCCATGGAAATGACATGTGAAGGGTCTGAGCGATATCTCCTCAGCATAGAAACATGGAATACATTGTGAATTTTATCCAGTTCTGATGGTAAAGCTAGCCGATAGGCCACTGGTCCCACACGTTCAATAACTTCATATGGGCCGATGAACCTAGGGCTTAACTTACCCTTTCTCCCAAACCTCAGTACTTTCTTCCATGGTGAGACTTTGAGAAACACTTTATCGCCAACTGCATACTTTATCTCTTTTCTCTTCAAGTCGACATATGATTTATGTCTATCTGAGGTAACCTTCATGTTAGCTTTGATTATCTTCACCAGCTTATCTTCTCCCAATTCAGTCCAATATACTGGGGTTCTACATTTCCTCCCATACAGTGCTTCATACAGAGCCATTTGAATGCTAGCTTGGTAGCTATTGTTGTATGCGAATTTTGCCAGTAGGAGGTATCTATCCCAACTCCCCTCAAAATCAGTGACACAACTCCTTAGCATATCCTCCAAGATCTATCACATAATTCACAGTGTTACTATCATTTCAATTTATTAATAGCAAAAATTCAATTAGGTCTTAGGTTTACCTGGATTACTCATTCTGACTGTCCATCCGTCTGGGGATGAAAAGCAGTGCTAAAACAGAGTTGTGTGCCCAAGGCTTCTTGCAACTTTTTCCAGAATCTCGATGTAAACCTTGGGTCTCGGTCAGATATGATGGAAAGTGGGATTCTATGTAGTTTAACTATCTCACTGATATACAATTCTGCTAGCTTCTCTAATGAGTAGTCAGTCCTAACTGACAGAAAATGTGCTGACTTTGTCAATTTATCCACTATCACCCACACTGCATCGTGCTTCCTTTGGGTGAGAGGTAGACCACTAACAAAATCCATAGTGACCCAGTCCCATTTCCATTCAGGTATGCTTATAGGCTATAGCAATCCTGATGGAACTTGATGTTCTGCTTTAACTTGCTGACATGTCAAACACTTAGTCACATAGTCAGCTATATCCCTCTTCATACCAAGCCACCAATAATGAGGCTTCAAATCATTATACATTTTTGTGCTCCCCGGGTGCATAGCATAAACACTAGTGTGTGCTTCTTTCAGAATACTAATCTTCAGTTCCCCATCATCTGGTACGCACACTCTTCCTCTGTAGTACAAACACCCATCTGCTTTCACCTCATATTCAGTTTCCTTCCCCTCAGGAATTTTTCCCACAATGGCCAATAGTTTTTCATCTGCCCTCTGCCCATCTTGTATCTCAGAAGGTGGTTGGCCTCACTGTAACTCACCAAAATAGTTCCATCTTGAGCTAAGGACAGATGTGCATTTAGTGATCTTAAAGTCGTGATGCACTTCCTGCTCAAAGCATCAGCCACTTCTTTTGCCTTCTCATGTTGTTAATCTATCTCACAATCATAGTCCTTCAGGAACTCAATCCATCGCCTTTGTCTAAGGTTGAGCTCCTTCTGAGTTGGCAAATATTTTAGACTTTTGTGGTCTGTGTAAATGTAGCACTTTTCACCATATAAGTAATGCCTCCATATTTTCAGCGCGAAGATAATTGCTGCAAGCTCTAGATCATGGGTAGGGTAATTCTGTTCATGTGGCCTTAGTCGCTCGGGAAGCATAGGCTACCACTTTCCCTCTTGCATCAACACACACCCTAGCCCATTATGCAAGGCATCATCAGAGACCACAAAGTCTTTTCCCGACATTGGTTAACACTGGTGCTTCACAACATAGCCTTCAACCTCTCAAAGCGGCTTGGCACTTGTCGCTCCACCAAATTTCACATTCTTGTGCAACAACTTGGTCATTGGAGTAGCTATAAGAGAGAACCCTTCACAAATCTTCAGTAATACCCACTAGCCCCAAGAAACTTCGACCTCGGTTGTATTTACGGGAGGCTTCCATTCCATCATCGCTTCTATCTTTTGGGATCCACTCTAATCCTCACCGATACTATGTGTCCAAGAAAAGAGATCTCACTCATCCAGAAGTCACACTTGGACAACTTAGCATACAGCTTCTTTTCTCGCAGGATTTGCAGAACAATCCTCAAATGTTCATCATATTCTTCCCTGGTCTTGGAATACACCAGAATATCATCAATAAAGACCACTACAAACCGATCTAAGTATGAATGGAAGATACGGTTCATAAGGTCTATAAATGCTGCTGGTGCATTTGTTAACCCAAACGGCATCACTAGAAATTCATAATGTCCATACCGGGTTCTGAATGCAGTTTTTGACACATCCGCATCCTTTACCCTCAACTGATGATACCCTGATCTGAGATCAATTTTTGAAAATACACCGGCTCCTTTCAACTGATCAAACAGATCATCGATTCTGGGCAATGGATATTTGTTCTTCACAGTTACTTTTTTCAACTGCCAGTAATCAATACACAATCTCAAGGTTCCATCCTTCTTCTTCACAAATAGCACCGGAGCTCCTCATGGTGACACACTAGGTCGTATGAACCCCTTATCAAGCAACTCTTGCAACTGAGTTTTCAACTCCCTCAATTCAGTGGGTGCCATCCTATAAGGAGCAATAGAAATGGGTGCTATACCCGGCATTACCTCAATAGCAAACTCGACTTCCCTTTCTGGTGGTAAACCAGGCAACTCTTCAGGAAATACATCTGGGAAGTCTCTTACTGTGGGTATGTCACCCAAGTTTTTCTTAGCCTGCCTAGTATCAACCACGTGTGCTAGGTAAGCTTCACATCCTTTTCTCATCATTCTTCTTGCAACTGTGGCTGAGATAACATTGGACAGGAAATCTGTCCTTTCACCCACAACAGTGATCTCATTACCCTCAGAAGTTTTTAGAGAAATCCTCTTCAATTTGCAATCAACTATTGCCTGATGACGTGATAACCAGTCCATACCCAAAATCACGTCAAACTCGTGGAAGGGCAACTTAATTAGGTCTGCCGAGAATTCATACCCTTGAATCCTCAACGGGCAACCCTTATACACTTTATTTACTACCACACTGTGGCCTAGTGGATTTGTGATCAGAATGTCTTGATCACTCTCCTCTACTGGAACTCCCCTCTCTATGGGTAGTTTGATGCAAATGTAGGAATGAGTGGATCCTGGATCCACCAATGCATATACAGAAGTATTGTAGAGGGAAAACGTACCCCTGATGACATCCGGGGCATCTTGCTCCTCCTGAGCTCTGATGGCATAGGCCCTGGCAGGTATCCTAGTGTCTGGCCTGTCAGTTGACTCGGATGCAGGCCTCAGTGATGGACCAGCTGCCTCAGGTTTACTAGGCTTCCTACCTCTTTGTGGTGCAGGAGCAGGTCTGTCAGTTTGTGTTGGAGCAACTGTAGTAGTCCTCTTCGAACAATTCTTGATCTGATGTTCTGTTGATCCACACCGTAAGCATGCACCAGTCACTCGCTAACATTCTCCCTTATGCCACTTCTGACAGTAATGACAAGCAGAAGATGCAGGGGCTGGTCCCCTAAACACCTTCCCTGGAGAGCTGCCCATTGATAGTGTGGACTGGCCTCTCCTAGGTGTGAACTATGGTCTAGGCCCCTGAGACTGGCCCTGACCCTGTGGTGGTCCTAGAGTAGGAGGACCCTTACTCTTCTTACTGGGAGCAGAAAATGCACTGGACTGACCCGGACCCCTCTTCTGCTGTCTTTCCCTTCTATTTTGTTCATTGATTCTGACCCTTTCCACTTTTGATGCAGCATCCACGAGTTTAGAAAAATCCGTGATCTCCAGTGCTGTGATCATGACTTTGATGTTGTCATTGAGCCCTTCCTCAAACCGTCTGCACCTCTCTGCCTCGGTAGGGACTATCTCCCTCCCATACCGGCTCAGTCTGACAAACTCACGCTCATACTCAGCCACTGACAACTGTCTTTGTCTCAAACTGATAAATTCCCTTCTTTGCTCTTCCAAATACACTTTGCTAATATATTTCTTCCTGAACTCTGTAAGGAACAATTCCCAGGTGATCCGTTCAGGTTTTACCTCATTGGTTACTGTGTCCCACCATTGATATGCGTCATCCTGAAGTAGGGACACAGCAGCCACTAGGTTCTCGCTGGGGTACAATTTAGTTGTTCAAAGACTCTAATGGTTCTATCCAACCGCCATGCGCCATGGGATCATCCTCCTCTTCCCAAAGAAGTCCACACCCCATGCTTTCTCAATTTCTCGGATGAGATTTATGTGATCTTTGGTGGAGGTTGTGGTCGTGGTTGTGGTGGTGGAATTGCCCCATCATTTGCCGATAGAATTCGGTCATTTCTTTGGAATAGAGCAACCGAGGTTGAGCAGTGCCTCACCACGATGGAGTAGGTTCTCCTCGCCTGGGCCACCCTTGGTGGAGCATGACTATCCACCTCTCCATCAACTGCTCTTTGCGAAGCAGGATCCATGTTCTATTCAAAATAAGAAAACAAACAAATCTGCATCAGTGTCACCTCAACACTTACAAATGCAATGCAATGGTATGTACTCTATCTAGACCCAGAAACGCCTAAACCAATGCTCTGATACCACTAAATGTGACACCCATTACCCGTCTATAGTGTAGCCAAGCAAGTTCTGCCACTCAGTGTGTCGGAACACCAATTCATGTTTCAATTTCAATTAATCCCTTTTTATTCATTTATTTATAATTTTTGATAAATCTAAATTTTTTCGCAAATTTTATAAAAAATCCGGCACAGTGCCAGCTATAAATTGGAAAACAGTTCTTCTGAACCTGTTTAAAAACACTTCCAATATAATTATAATCTCAATCTCAGTCAACCACCAACATTTTTCAACAATTTCTCAAATCAATTTAGTATCTCAAAATTCACATTCATCTCATGTCACACCCAATTCAATGAGAAATACTCATATTTATTTCTGAACACAGCTCATGGGTAATTACAGCAAAAATATGATTACATGAGTTTATAATATACATAACAAAAGTTTACAAATACAAAAGACTTAGGCAGCCCAATGTCCTACCAATGCACTGCAATTGTGAGGTGACTTTGAACTCTGAGTGCAGATCTGAAAACTCACCCTGTATGAGGCCTACTGACTACCCACTATGTCTCGAAGACTGGCAAAAGCAACGCGCTAAGCAATTCTGCTTAGTGGTGACAATATAAAATAAAATAAAATAAAATAAAATAAAATAAAAACATGTATGCAGAATGTAAGTTTACATTTTTGGGTAGACTTAATTTCAAATATTTATTGCAATATTATTCGATTAAAGTTTGGTAAGAATTATTAACATTGCCCGAGTAACCTATACTAGTTGACTGGACTGAATAAACGGGTAAACTGATACTGGGTACTAAATACCTCGGACCATCACACCATCGGTCACATTGTGTCTCCCGGTGTGCAACGGAACAGTAAATAAGCTGTAATAATTATCGGGGATTAAACCCGAGTATAACAACTCAATATCATAGCCAAAGACTATTATGTCACAGAATGGCATGGAAAGCCATGAAATGCAGAATGGCATGAAGCCATATGCAGTAGTGCTAACCGAACCCTATTGGCACGCCAACCTATCCAAACCAATCACATTAGGCCTACTAGGGCATTTAACACTTTTCATTTATGTAATTCTTTGAAATTGAATTTTTATGATTACTATTCATTTCATTGGTCAACCAAAATGTTGACTTTTGCATTGGCAATAGGTAAATTAGTTTAAATATCATCAACATACCACATTTTGCATTTTAAACTTGTTGGTATTGGTTACCAATACCATCTCTAAGCTTAAATTTAATTGAGTAGAAATTTCAGTTTTCATACCTCATTTTTACTATTCCATTGGTCACTCTTGCAGTGGGAATTTGGAAAAATGATCAACATGAAAGTTGTTCCTTATTTTGTCTAGTTGAATTTTCTTTTTTGAATCACTCCATTTGGAGTTTTGTAGCTCAAGTTATGGTCCAAAAACCACAACTGGCCGGATTGGACAGAATCCAAAATTCTAGGCAAAACTGGTTCTACCAGATTTGGTAACCTAAGTTTGGTTGGCAATTTGACTAGGTTATGGTCATAATTTGGGTCATGTTTCTTCATGAAAGTTGTTGGTCTATATCTCAGCTTGTTTCTAGTAAAATTTCAAGACAATTCGACCTTTCTACATTGAGTTATGGCCAAATGACCAAATACTGTTCATTTGGTCATTTTGCCCAGGCAGACTGCAGGTCACCCAGATTAGGGCAAGCTTTTGGTCCACTTGGTTTGGTTTTATGGGCATGGTTTCTTCACCAAAGTTGTGCCATTATGTGTCTAGTTTCATGTCCAATTGGCCTTGCACCAATTGAACCTCTACAATTCAAGTTATGGCTGCCCAAACCTGCTGGACTCATGTCCAATTCTCGCAGTCACCTAGGCAACACACCAAACCCAAATCCCATCACTCAACACACTTCATTTTTTGTTTAAACAGAACTAAATGGTCACTAATTGACCATTAATACCCATTTTCATCATCACATGGTCAACGTCCAATTTCTCCACCCCAAACGCTAACTCAAACATTACCATTCATGCATTTTCATTGCATTTCTTTAATCCGCTTACAAAATGCACATTAAGGGCAGTCATAATAACCTTTTAACTTCATTAAAATCATCACAAACAAACCCTAACCATGGCTGCCAAAAATTTAGGGTTTACATACAATTGGTATTCAACAATTTTTCTTTATAATTTACACTCATTTATACTTACTCAACATAAATTTGAAAAGAAACATAAGTTTAAGTCACTTACCTCTTAGGGAACTAATCCAAAGCTTATAAGAAGTCTTTCTTTTTAATTCTTTTTGGTCCCAAAAGAATCTCCAAGATACAAGAACACTTTTTTGTGTTCGGAGTTTAAGGTTTAGTTAGATAGAAGTTGGTGAAATCAAGCTTGAAAAAGCTTGAAAATAATAGCTATGGTGGAGGCTTACGGCAAGGAAGAAAGGAGAAATGAGAAATCTGGTTTTTCCCTCATTTTTAAGCCCATTTGTCTCTTTTAAATAAAGTTATGCCATGTGTCAACATTGGGTTGGGTGGGAGAACTTTAATGACATCATTATGATGTCATAAGTCCATTTTCCTTTATTTTCTTTTTATTTCTTGTCTATTTAATTGCAATTAAATTTTTAACAATATTTATTCATATTTTATGTTATATACATTATTTATTTAACTGGGCAAGTTGGTCAAAAATCATCTCTGAAGACGAAATGACCCAAATACCCTCCGTTTGGCTTAACGGACCAAAATTGTCTGTACCGATTGAAAATTTTTTCTAAGTATTTTCTTAGCATTCTAATGTCATAAGAACCTCAATAACCCTTCTCTGGAGTCCCAGAAATTATTTTATAATTTTTTCCCCGGGTCTAGGCGGCGCCCGGGTGTGGTGTTAAGTGAGCAAGGGTTCCCACATCATGGACGGGTGTGGGTAAAGAAGTTAGTCCATAAGACAGATAATAGAACAAATAGTGGAACAGAACACAAGATAGACATAGAAAATAATAGAAGATATCATAGAAGGAGACCAATTAGGAAGGAGCAGGATAGGAGGAGGATCAGGGTTGGTACTTGGAATGTTGGATCACTTACAGGAAAATTAATGGAGCTTGTGGATACCTTGGAAAGGAGAAGGGTGAATATTGCTTGCATTCATGAGACTAAATGGGTAGGAGAGAAAAGTAAGGAAGTGGGTAATTCAGGGTACAAATTGTGGTTTACCGGAAAGGAGAGAAACAAGAACGGAGTGGGTATAATCATAGACAGGACATTGAAAGACGTAGTAGTAGCTGTGAAAAGAGTAGGAGATAGAATTATACTAGTAAAGCTAGTACTAGATGGAGAAACAATAAATATAGTTAGTGCTTATGCCCCACAAATAGGACTAGACAAAGGAGAGTAAACAAATGTTTTAGAAAGATATGGATGATTTAATGCAAAGCATACCGAATGAAGAGAATGTTTTCATTGGTGGAGATTTGAATGGACATGTAGGAAGTGATAGGCAAGGTTATGAGAATGTTCATGGAGGTTTTGGTTTTGGCAGTCGAAATGAGGAGGGAAAAAGCATCCTGAATTTTGCTATGGCATACGACCTAATACTAGCAAATACCTACTTTATAAAAAGAGAATCACATTTAGTAACTTTCAAAAGTGGGCAACATAGAAGCCAAATCAACTTTCTCTTAACCAGGAAGACAAATAGAGCTCTATGCAAGGATTGCAAGGTCATTCCAGGAGAGGCTTTAACAAGTCAACATAGGTTGGTGGTCTTGGATGTTAAGTTTAGGAACAATTCAAGTAAGGTCAGAAGAAATAGTGTAGCTCGAACAAAGTGGTGGGAGTTCAAAGGAGTAAAGCAAGTGAAGTTCAAAAATGAGCTTCTTGAGTCCGAAGTATGAAAGCTAGATATGGAGGCCAATGATATGTGGATACAGATGGCATCAAAGATTAGAGAAGTAGCTAGAAAATTACTTGGGGAGTCTAAAGGACATGGACCACCCTCAAAAGAGAGATGGTGGTGGAATGAGGAAGTACAAAAGGCAGTGAAGAGAAAAAGGGAATGGTATAAGAAATTACCTAAATGTGATAATAATGAGGCATATGAACAGTACAAGATAGCAAAGAAAGAGGCAAAAAAGGCAGTTAGCCAAGCAAGAGCACAGGACTTTGAAAAGTTATATGAGAAACTTGGAACTAAAGAAGGGGAGAAAGATATTTATAGATTAGCAAGGAGTAGAGAAAGGAAATGTCAAGATCTCAATCAAGTTAGGTGCATTAAGGATAAAGAAGGAAAAGTATTGGTGAAAGATGAGGACATTAAAGAAAGATGGAGAAATTATTTTAATGATCTCTTTAATAATAGTCAAAATGGAAATAGCGTGAATATAGATTATAAAACAATAGAAAAGAATGTAAATTATACTAGAAGGATTAGATCTTTAGAAGTAAAGGAAGCACTTAAGAGAATGAAAGTAGGTAAAGCCTGTGGACCCGATGAAATACCAATTGAAGTGTGGAAGTATTTGGGAGATATGGGAGTGGCATGGTTAACTAAATTATTTAATAAGATTCTAAACTCAAAGAAAATGCATGATGAATGGATGAAGAGTATTTTAATACCTATTTTTAAAAATAAGGAGACATACAGAGTTGCTCAAACTATAGGGGAATTAAACTCATGAGCCATACTATGAAGTTGTGGGAGAGAGTTGTGGAGCATCGACTACGTCATGATACTTCTATCTCTCTCAATCAATTTGGTTTCATGCCCGGTCGTTCAACTATGGAAGCGATCTTTCTCATTAGAAGCTTGAAGGAGAAATATAGAGATGGGAAGAAAGATCTACACATGGTTTTTATTGATTTGGAGAAGGCTTATGATAGTGTTCCAAGAGAGGTCTTATGGAATGCGTTAGAACAAAAGAGGGTATCTATTAGGTATATACAAGTATTGAAAGATATGTATGAAGGAGCAACTACTACTGTGCGCACAAAGGGGAGGGGACACAAGAGATTTTTCGATCTCAATTGGATTACACCAAGGATCACCATAAGCCCTTACCTTTTTACATTAGTTTTAGATGAACTGACTAAACATATACAAGAGAGTATTCCTTGGTGCATGATGTTTGCGGATGATATTGTTCTGATAGATGAGACACGAGAAGGAGTCAATAGGAAGCTAGAACTTTGGAGAAGTACTCTAGAGTCAAAGGGTTTTAAGTTAAGTAGAACGAAGATGTAATACATGCATTGCAAGTTCGGTGAAGGCCAAACCGTGATAGGGAAGGAGTTAGTTTGAATGGAGTGGCACTGTCCCAAAGTAATCACTTTAAATATCTAGGCTCATCCTTCAAGTAGATGGGGATGTGAGGAGGATGTTAGTCATAGGATTAAAGCCTGATGGTTGAAGTGGAGACGTGCACGGAGTTTTATGTGATCGTAAGATTCCCAATAAATTAAAAGGAAAATTTTACCGCATGACCATACGACCGGCTATGCTATATGGTAGTGAGTGTTGGGCACTGAAAGAGTCGTATGCATCTAAGATAAGAGTTGCAGAGATGAGAATGTTAAGGTAGATGAGTGGCCATACTAGACTAGATAAAGTCCGTAATGAAAGTATTAGAGAAAAGGTAGGAGTGGTGCCAATTGAAGATAAGTTGAGAGAAGGGAGATTGAGGTGGTTTGGTCATGTGAAGCGTAGACATACGGAGGCTCCAGTTAGACAAGTAGAGCACATTAGGCTAGAGAATAGAAAGAAAAAAAGGGGTAGACCTAAATTGACTTGGAGGAGAGTAGTACAACATGACTTAGAAGCATTACACATTTCTGAGGATTTAACCCAAAATCGTTCAGAGTGGAAAAAGCGAATCCATATAGCCGACCCCAAATTTTTGGGATAAAGGCTTAGTTGAGTTGAGTTGAGTTTTCCCCCGAGTCTAGGGCTCCTAGTTGCGAGAACCGCAACTTCTCACTAGGTTACCCATCGCTAGGGCACCGGCTCATTTAACTTGGTTGTATCTTATTTCTAAAATTTTTGCTAAATTTTTCTTATTAATATTTGAGTTAATTATGGTTCCTCACTTTAGTTTAAATATTTTTTCCGGACGTTCTAGCTGTCCGGACCGACACTGGTCACTAGAACAGTAGACTGTACGGACTAGCTAAAGTGAGGATGTTACAGACACAGAGGGGAGTGTCGACTGTTGACTAGGGGATGTTTCAGATGTGGATCTACAGATCATTTCTTACGAGATTATCCACAGAGGAGTGCTCCCACTGCTATACCACCGACTGAGAGGTCTGACCTGACAATGCAGAGGGGTAGAGGACCTATGAGGTCTGAGACAGTTGGTACATCATAGAGGGCTTCTGAGACTATAGAACGGCCCGAGGCTGGAGTAGCACCCCGTGTATATGCTATGGCTCTGGAGGAGCCAGATCTGGTAGTTGTTATCAGATATACATTTTCTATTTATTATACCTTTAGATATGTATTGATAGACCCTAATTATATTCATCCCTACATATGCATTGTACCTCCTGTTAAAAGAGGATACCGATAGATGGGTTAGAAGATGACATAATTGTCACCAACCCTTTAGGCCATAAGATGATGGTAGATTAATAGATGGAAATAAGAAAAAGACTGTATATGAGATGAAAGAAGATGAGTGCAGAACTGATTGAGGATAAGTATAGGAAAAATCTAATCTATTGAGATGTACCATGGTAACTACGCAATGTTCTCGATGTTTGTGCTGTAAGCTGCAGATTATAGTACTAACTTGGGATTATTGTGTAGAGCTACGTATTTTCAATAGTAAATCGAGATAAGGATAAGATTGTAAAGCTAGGTCTAGTAAGATAGACTAAAGAGCAAGTAAAATATTATAATATGAAAAAGGGAAAAAACAAGGAGATAGCGGTTCCTCGATTATTTACACTGGGTAAATTTCGAGGATGAAATTTTATTTAGAGGGGGAGAATTGTAATGCCCTCACCGTAGGTAGTTCGTACGTTCTACTGTTCTGACGACTAATGTCTGTTCGGACAGTCAAAATGTCTGGAACTACACCTAAACTAGAGTAAGGAGACATAAATTAATGAAATAAAGACCAAAAAAAATTAAGGAAAAAAAAAGAAATGAAATTTAACTAGGTTAAATGAGCCGTGGTTCCAGCGATGGGTGACTGTACCAGGAAGTCACTGCGTAGATAGTTGACGACCCCAGACCCGCGAGAAACCCTAGGAAATAATTTTTGGGACTTAATTAAAGGCTTACTAAGGTACAAATGACATTAAAAATGTCAAAGAAAATTTAGTTAATCGGTACAGATGAAAATGAAAATTAAAGGAATCGTCGGGTCAGAAATTATCGGTTTTACCAAAAAAGTTTGACTGTAACCCGAAAGGGGCATTTTGATTATTTGACACCTAGAGTTGACTTTTGACCTAAATGTCCATTAAAATGAGTGATATTAAAATTTTAAAAATCTCATGAAAACATGAAACTATATACAATGTAATTAAAGAAAAATGAGGGGAATTATTTGAAATGTTAAAATTTAATTATTATAATTAATAAATTAATGTTAGTGGGGATATATAAAGGCATAAGGAGACAAAATCCATCCACTAACTCATCTTCTTCATTTCATTCTCTCTTGGCCGAAATCTTGTTCTCTCATTTCCTCCATGAATGTTCTTCGTGCAAGCTCTAAATCCTTCAATTCTCACCCTAATCCTCACAAGTTCCTTCATTAAAGTTAGTCCTCACACCTTGGAAAGTCTATAGGCAGCAAAAGGAATAAGAAATCTTGAAGTTTTATAAGCTTGAGAAATTCTTGAAACAAGGTTAGTGTATAATTTCTCTTCCTTTCTTAGTTTCGTCTTGAATTGAGTTGATATGCTAAGAAAATTGAAGAAAATGAAGAGGAATGGTGAACCCTAGAATTCGACAGCCATGGGAACCATGAGAGTTTGATTAATTCATACATGTAAATAGTGATTAGTGATGTTGATTAAAGTAGTAACATGTACTAGAATTTAATTACATGTGTATGTTTGAGGTTGACAATTTGAATTAGAGTTTGAATAAATTATTGGAGACTTGTGTAATTGCCTCATTTTGGCAGTCTTGAGAAGCATGGGATATTGTTAATTTTATGCATGTAAAAGGTGATTTGTGATGTTGATGAATGAGTTATATGTTGAGTGATGAAATTTCATGTATTAGAAATTTGATTATATGTGTATTATTGCCCTTGACCATTTGAATTAGAGTTTTAAACTAATTAATGGAGACTTTGTGTAATTGCAAGAATTTGACTGTGATGAGATGAATTGATAATTTTTAGAAGTGCCATGAATGCCAATTTGTAGTTTGGGAGTTGGAGGAATGCAATTTGGGAGTGTAATTTCTTTGCAGGTTGAGAATTGTTGAATCCAGTATATGTTTTGAGCCATAACCAAAATTGTGTGGCTCCAATTGGTATTATAGTAATTGAAGATGAAACTAGACCTAAAATGCTCCATTCTTCATGTAGAAACTATGCCCAGATTCTATCCACTTGTGACCTAATTGTTGCCCCAATCCGATTGACCATATTAAGGAACCTGGAAAATTGAACAAATGAACAGTATACATTCATTTGGTCATAACTCACTCTAGACAGGTCCAAATGACCTGAATTTTACATCATTGGAAAGCTTAGACATAGGGCTTTAACTTTCATGAAGATCATAGAGCCCAAAAATGCTTTAAACCAATTCAAATTTTTGGCCCAATTTAGGTAACAAAAACTGCCCAGAACCATATTACCCAGAAATTGCTAAAAATAGGCTTAATTGACCAGTTTTGGCAAAGAGGCCATAACTTGGTCTACAGAAATCTAAATGCAATGAAACTAATGGTAAACTGTCCACAAGACATCAATCTACAATATTAGTATTTTGACCAAAACCCAAAAATCAAGAGAACTAGGTCAATTGGCTAGTTCAAATTAGCATACCAATTCTTGAAATTTGCCTAAGTGACCATTGACTATAGAACAGTCTTCAAGTCATATCTCTTACTAAGAAACTCCAATTTGGATGAGCCATATTGTTTTGGAAACCTGAGAAATAGAGCTACAACTTTGTTTTAGACACTTTTCTCAAATTATGAATATAAGAATCCCAAAAGTTGAGTCAAAACTACTGACCTGAACTAGGATCCTGTTAGCATAAGGTACTTGAGTCTAGGCCAGTGATTTGGCTATAAGTAATTCTATAAAACTTGAAAAATTACAATCCAAAATTCTAAGTGACCATAAGACATAGGGCAACAAACTCTATGAAGAAAACTAAGCCTAAAAGTGATTGCAACATGTCCAATTAAATTAATAAAGTGTAACTTCAAAATCTTCCTAGTTAAGGATCCAGAATTAGGAAATGAGCTAGTTATGGTTATTTGACTATAACTTGAGTTCCAGAAATCCAAATGACATGAGCTAGTTAAGGATCCTAATTAAATTAATAAAGTGTAACTTCAAAATCTTCCTAGTTAAGGATCCAGAATTAGGAAATGAGCTAGTTATGGTTATTTGACTATAACTTGAGTTCCAGAAATCCAAATGACATGATTCAAAAAGGAAAATCAAAACAATACATAGGGGAATAACTTCCATGAAGGAAGTATGGCCAAACAGTGGCCACAAAGTGATCAATTGATAGGTAAACTTAAGACATTAAAACTGAACCTAAAGAAAGGTTCACAAAACAAACTATTTTATGATAGGATTTTAACGCTAATATATTGTTAAATACTAAATTACATGAAATAGGTATGTAGGACCCACTTTCCCACTGCAAAGTGACATGAAATTTCTAATAAGTAAATGATAATGCTTAATTGCCCAAAGTAAACCTAGGCTTATGTATACAGTTAGGATCGATTGGTATACCAATTAGGAACTACAGATAGTAGTACTGCCTACATGGATAATCATTGATTGATAAAATATGTCTAATATGATTGATCTATAGGCTCTATGTCGGCCCGTTAGGCATTGTGCCTAATGTTATTTCTGGCTTTAAAAGCCTGCCCTCTGGCCTTGTGCTTGACATGACAGATATATACTAGATAGACATACGGTTGTCTAATCAGTATAGTCCCGTGTATCCAGCCTTATAGTCTGTTATAGGTTATTTGAGCACTGATATGATTTTAAAAGACTGAGAATGAAAGAAATTAATAGATAAGATACTGATAATTAATTTATTTCTAAAGTGTAATTAAAAGTGCAATAAAAATACAATTGACCTAAAGTTATGAAATTCCACCTAAAATTGTTATTTTAATTATTTTTATTTTAAATTATGCACCACTAAGTAATTCACTTAGCGCGTTAGTTTTTCCATCTCGTAGGTACTGGAGACCAGACACAGCAGCTGCCGCAGTAGCAGCCACAGCCATAGTGCTCATACAGAGAGTAGATTAGATCTGATTGTTGACAGTCACCTCAACAGTCTGCATTTTATTTTGGTAAAGCCCATGTATAGATTAGTATTTTAGTTCATCGTATATAAACATTATGTAATTATAGTTTGTGATGTAAATAAGTTGTAATGACATATTTGAGACTGTAAATAAAGCTTGTAACTTTTTGTATATAAATTTTTATATGAATGAATGAATGAAAAATATATTTTCTTAAAATTGTATGAGTATAAATGACATGAAATGACATGTGGAAATATAAGATAGATATGAAACTGTTTTTAACAAGTAACTACTGAAACTCGCCAGATGCTAATAAAATAGAGGAGGCTCTGCCCAGGTTTTCACAGAAATAATTTGTGATAAAAAAAAAATTTCCACATGTTTTAAATAAAGTTTAAAATTAACAATGAACAGGCTCCGGCTGTAACACCCCTATGTTCGGTAGTGCGTTCTACTGTTCCGGTGATCAGTGTCTGTCCGGACAGCTAGGATGCCTAGAACTACACTTAAATATTGGTAAGGAGACATAAAATAATGAAATACAAGAAAAAAAATACAAAAAAAACAAAGAAAAAATAATAGCAATGAAATGTAACCAAGTTAAACGAGCCGAAAATCATAGCGATGGGTGAGCATGAGGGAAGTTGCGTGGTATTAACTTGGACCTAACTAGACCGCGGAACCCGAAATATTTTTAAGACTTAAATAAACATCTATTTAAGTATAAATGACATTAGAAATGTCAAAGAAAAATTAAGTAATTAGTACAAAAAAAAACGAGAAATTGAGAAAACGACAAAACTTGGTGTTACCGAAAAATCGGGAATGCAACCCGAATAGGGGCATAGGGGCATTGTGGTCAATTGACACCCCGAGTTGCCTCTTGACCTAAATGTATATTAAAAATAAATGATATTAAATTCGAAAATATCATGAAAATTAAAATGGTGGTCCATAATTTAAATAGTAAAAGAAATGAGGCTAAATGTGGGAATTGTAAAACTTTTGATTTAAACTAATATTAAAACTTCATTAGTGCTCCACTAACATCACCTAAGTGGACTTTTAATCAGCCTTTGGACAGAAAATTCTGTTATCTTCAACCTTGGGACAACCAGTCGAACCCAACTTGAGAGAAAACCTCCATGGCCGAATGTGAGGGAGCTTCATGCAACCAACCTTAAGCCACCATTTCCACTAGGTTCTTTCATTAAAGTTAATCATCACCTTGCAAGAAAGAGTTTGATAGCAATTTTAAGAAGCTTAGTGAGATTTTGATCAAGCTTCAAAAGTGGTAAGTGAGTATTTTCCATTCTTATTTCATTAAACTTTGAGTGGATGTTGTGGTGAGTTGTTTTGTAGAGGAAGTTTTGAAGTTTGATGGATTGATGGAGAACCACCATTTCAGCAGCTATGGAAACTCACTATTTGTAACTTGTTTTTACTTGTTAATTGTTGTTTAAGATGTTGATGTAAGTGTTTACATGTATAGAAATGATTTAAACAATGTGAATTAAGAGTATGTGTAATGGTGCACTTGGTTTTGGAAGCTTGAAAGCAAATTTGAAGGAGATGTGTTCATGAGGTGATTCAGCAACTTTAAAGTTTAGTTAGAAATGTGTTTTTTCATGATTTGGTTTATTGAATTATGTTGCTTATGGTGGCAGCATGTGTATATGAATAATTGTTTGGATTTAGACATGTAAATGAGGTATGTTCATGTGGTTAAATTATTGTAATTGGACTTTGAAAGTTCTGAGTTATAATGTGTATGTTGAGGGTGGTTACAAGCTGTCCAAAATGACCAAAATGTGTTGTAAAGTGTGTTAATGGTATGGTACAAACTAGAATTGGCATGAAAGAGTTAACTTGGTAAGTATAGGATGTGTAATTGGTAAGGGATGAACAATGTGCAATAGGGTAGTCTATATTTTAGCTTAGAACCTTAAGTGTGTAACTCCAATTGGTATGAGACCAATTGGAGGTGAAACTAGGCACAAAATGTGCCAACTTTCATGAAGGAAACTTACTTAAATTATGCCTAGAAGGTGACTTGAAAAATGACCAAATCCGGATTAGTGACTTGAAAGCCTGAAAATTGACCATTTGAGCAGTAGTTAGTGTTTTGACAATAACTTACTCAAAATAGGTCCAAATGACTTGAAATTTTTACCATGAATAGTTTAGACATAGATATACAATTCTTATGAAGACACCAAAGCCCAGAAATGGCCAGAACCATGCCAAATAGCTTGCACAAGTTTAGGTACCAAAACTGGCCGAACCAAAAGTGACCTAAAAATGACATAAGCCTACCATTTTAGTGCATTCTATCCAGCATTGATAAATTGACCATATCTTGGTCTGTAAAACTCAGAATGACCTGAAATTTTGTCTCGCATGCAATAAGACATAGACCTACAAGTTTGTAGTTTGGATCGAAACCCGAAAACCGAGGAAACTAGATCGTCTGACTAAATCAAAATAGTTTACCGAAATCCAATAAATTGCAATAAAATGCAATACACTTGGAAATGAAATTGGTAACATATACTAACACTAAAGGGCTATAAAATGTGACATATTGGTAACATTAGAATTGACTCACTTAGAGTGCATCCAGGGTCAACATTATAAGTTGACTAATGAAATGAATTGAAGGAAATAGTACCAAAAAAATTTAAATATTGGATTTTATTATTAGAAACAAATTCATTGAGTACTGAAACACTTTAAATTATGTGTTTCAGTTGAAAAGGATATTGAGAAGCATAAGGAACACTGAGTCAGGGCCAAGAGGCATATATCAGAGGTCTGTGCGCAATACTTTTTATATTCACTGCTTTTACCAGAAAATTTATTTGGAGAAATGAGTTATGAATAATTTTTTATTGTTTTGACTTTGGGAATCTTAATTGGAAATTATTGTGTTGCCTACTTTGCAAATGGAAATTTTGAGATAAAATATGATTCGTGATTTGTATAAAATATTTAAATATTGTGATTTAGAATTGTTTTGATTCACACTTGACATGACAATATTACTATGTTCCTCCTCCATTTATGGGGTGAGTAAGACTATATTCCTCCCTCTTTGACTTGTTAGTCTGAGGTGAGTGTGGATGAGTACTCATTATTTAGCTAGCTACCTCCCTCATTGATTTCGATTATTGGGGTGAGTGTGCCTTGTCGTGGTGTACAACATGGCATGCTCAGAAAAATTTGTGTTATGACCTAAGTTGTATTATTGATTGGCAACACTGTGTTATTCAATTGTTTGATCAAATTTGTGATATATGAGCTTTGAAAAAATTGTGAATTATTTAAATTTTAAATTGTCAATAAAAGTTTTATATACAGCATTTTAAATTGTTATTGTGCACCACTGAGTAAATTTTACTCAATGATAGCTTTTTCATTGCTCTCGCAGGTAGACAGACGAACAGAGCTGCAGAGTAGGCTGCTTGTACCACATTTTGAGATTTCGCCGGGTATATCGAGTATACCATATTTGTAGTTTTTATTGTAATGTATGTGCACTGTATGTATATATTGTACTTGGTCTTGAGCAGTTGTAAACTAAAATTGTAAACTATTTTGGCCTGCAAAAGTATTGTGATAAATTTATCTTATCTCAGTTTTTTTTTTGAAACACTGGAAAATTGATTGTTGAACTGAGTTAATAATGTTAAGAAATTTATTGTGTTGAACAAATTTATTGGAGTTTGGGATTGAGAAATATATTGGAAGTACTTTTTACAGTTTTTTTTTTGGAAGAACTGTTTTATTCAAAATACAGATGGCACCCTGCCAAAATTTTTACAGAAATTATTAATACTTTAAATTGTTATTTGGTTTCACTTAAGCAAAAGAAAATTTTTAACACCTGTCAATAGTGCTCATCACTGTAAAAAGAAGTAAGAAAATGTTTAAAATCCCTTGTAGTGTATTTAATGGGTTATCAGTAGACGAAGTTTGATAATTCATTAGGTATACTACGGGATCATGTCATACCTTACGGAGGAGTAGGGTGTGACACCGGCACTGAATGTGCACTCTTTGCTCGGCTACACTGTAGATGGGTGGGAGGGCGTCACAGGAGAGAGAATTTATATAACCAATTCTAAATTTTTGGGATAAAGGCTTAGTTTAGTTGAGTTGAGTTGAGTTAGCTTTGCAAGACATGGAACATTTATTTCTCATATAGTTTTGCCAAACTAAACGTAAAATGTCTATTGCTAAGTTATTTAAAATATACCAAAGGCCGAGAGAGTCTATAGATTCATACATATATAAGTTTAAAAATGTGCATAAAAATGCAAAGTATTTTGGCCTGAATGTGAGTTTGTCAAATTGGCCTAAGGCGGTATATTCATTGAGCTTAGAAAGAAGTTTCAGGGCATGGAGTTTCGAGATTTCTTTAAGTTTGCTGTGAAAGTGGTACACTATGAAGAGCTACTTAGGGAAGAAAATCAAAAAAGGAAAACTTCCATGGGTACCTATTTTCAAGAAATTGTTCATGATGTGAATATTGTTGATTTTGTTAATATAGGTAGCTATGTTTGTTCTATGTTATCTAAACTAGCAAAATCTCTAGAAACATGGAGGAAAGCCTTTTCTAACCCTCTGCTGCTCCAGCAAAAAACATTCTTTTGACATAAAAATGGTGGAAGAGATTTTTTATTTTCTCTTACAGGAAAAATTCTTGACTCTTCCATAGGGACATAAGATGCCATCCAAAAAAGAGGTGAAAGATAAGAAGTACTGCAGGTATCATGGTGATTAGACTCATCATACTAATTACTGCTTGGCATTCAGGAATTCAATCTAGGACAAGATTAACAAAGGTATTCTTAAGTTTTTGGACAAAAGTGAGACTTCAATGTTGATTGGTGCGGATTTGTTTCCACTAATGTCAACCATCAATACTACTAGTGTTGCTCTAAATGCACTGTTAGAAGAAAAGGAAACTAAGAATAAAACACAGAAAAATCCCAGTCCAATGCTAAAATGGGCCTGGTTTCCAAAGCAACATACTTACAAGGTTCCTAAAACAACAAATGAGACCAATAAGGAAGGTTACACTTGTGAGGCAGATCACATGACTTGGGCATCAAAAACCAAATGCAACAAAAGAAACAGTTCGATTTGTGGTATAACTTGGAGGTAGAACTACTAACAAATGGAGTTTAGTTCGATAAAGAAATTTCTTGAGCCATTAACCAGGACACAGAAAAAGAGATTACAGCAGCTAAAAGTTGAACAATAAGGTAAGAAGGAATTTAGCACCAATAGCTCTACTAGGTAACAAATGGCTCAAGCATACAACAAAAGAGTGAATAGGAGGTGTTTTATGGAAGGTGAGCCAATCTAGAAGGTCATCTTGCCTCTAAGGACAAAAGTCAAAGAACTAAAGAAAGTGGTCACCCAACTGGAAGGGACCATTCAAGGTTCACATGGTTCTAAAACATGATGCATGCCGACTAGCTAGCCAAATGGAGTGCCACACAAGAAGTGCATCAATGAACGTTCCCTTGAAAGTGAGACTTCAATGTTGATTGATGCGGATTTGTTTCCACTAATGTCAACCATCAATACTACTAGTGTTGCTCTAAATGCACTGTTAGAAGAAAAGGAAACTAAGAATAAAACACAGAAAAATCCCAGTCCAATGCTAAAATGGGCCTGGTTTCCAAAGCAACATACTTACAAGGTTCCTAAAACAACAAATGAGACCAATAAGGAAGGTTACACTTGTGAGGCAGATCACATGACTTGGGCATCAAAAACCAAATGCAACAAAAGAAACAGTTCGATTTGTGGTATAACTTGGAGGTAGAACTACTAACAAATGGAGTTTAGTTCGATAAAGAAATTTCTTGAGCCATTAACCAGGACACAGAAAAAGAGATTACAGCAGCTAAAAGTTGAACAATAAGGTAAGAAGGAATTTAGCACCAATAGCTCTACTAGGTAACAAATGGCTCAAGCATACAACAAAAGAGTGAATAGGAGGTGTTTTATGGAAGGTGAGCCAATCTAGAAGGTCATCTTGCCTCTAAGGACAAAAGTCAAAGAACTAAAGAAAGTGGTCACCCAACTGGAAGGGACCATTCAAGGTTCACATGGTTCTAAAACATGATGCATGCCGACTAGCTAGCCAAATGGAGTGCCACACAAGAAGTGCATCAATGAACGTTCCCTTGAAAAGTACTATCCTAGTATTTTAAAGGTGGCATAATTAAAAGGCTCAAGTAGAATAATGTAGGGCCATTAACGTGGCTTACATAGGGCTGGCTTTATGGTTGCCATGTCTGAGATGTCATTAAAGTCAAAGCAATAGTACAATAGGTAGACAAACTTTCAAGGAGGTCATTCTACTATTCCTATCATGCACAGACAAGACAAATAAAGCATGCTGAGGGCTTTGCAGTTTGTTGGGTACCTGTTGAAGGTAGTTCATATACATGGTGAAGTGGGTGACAACGGCACAATAAAGGGCTCAGCCTTATTCATCGGTTCACAATCATAAGCAAAGGCTCAACCCCAATCATCAAGTCTCATCATGTCTCAAAAGCTGAAAACACGATTGCCCAAATCATCAATAATTTTGAGTACAGAAGGAAATTATAAATGTATAAGATAAATCTCAAAAAAAAAAATAGTATATGAGGCATAACTCCATTAAAGAAAGCTAAAGTGAAAAGGGGCATGAAGATAATCTCATTGCTCTGACTGCTCAGTCTCTTCTACCGAGCAAGTTGCTATCTCCTAGTGAACCATTCCTTGGCTTACCAACATTTAGAGCTCAAGGAAGCTACAAGTCACTTTAGGCAAGATTCCTCATTAGTCTATAAAAAAGAAAAATGTTTTGTATCTGAACAAATGGAGAAGCTCTGGAGCTGTTAACTAGAGCAAATGGAGCAAAGTTGAAAATGGAGTCACTACAAGCAAAAAAAGAGTTAGAACAAGAACACATCAAGGACATTATAAGTAATGGAGGCTAATGGAGGTACCTGAAGTGATAGCTGTAGTAGTATGGGATATCAACACTCTTATAGCTGTGTCAGAGGAACCTGAATATTCCATGGAAAGTCAATTCAAAATAAGAAGGCAAATAGGTTGATTTATCTGCACAAGAAGGATAGTTATACTCACTAGGGTCAGTGGATGAAGGCCTATCTATGATGGCAACACAAAAGGTAGTAAGAGATCTCTCGAGAGTCCAGGTGTGATGCCAACTCAACTATAATGGCTAAAGCACAAGTACAAACAATAATGAGGCTTAAAAGATACTATCTTTGCCTTAAAGTTTTCATTATTCAAAAATATTAGCTTTGCTAGAATGGTTTCCTATGAGCGAGGCTAGGGGGCAGTGGGAAATGAGGTTCTAGTAAAATATATCTAGTCTTAGGTGTTGAGGTTGAATGATTGGAAGTTATTTGAGTAGCTAAGTTGAATTGCATGTGATTTAAGGTTTAGTTTTCTAGCATTTGGCATGCTCCCTATGAAATTTCCTTGCTAGAATTTTTGGAAGTATTTTTTAATCATGGAGGATAGAGGTGTGCAATGAAGGTGAAGTGCAATCAAGTTCTCCTTGGATGCAAAGACTATTTCTTTGATGTGGCATGTTTCTGAAGTGGTTGTGCAAGTTTGATGGTGAATTGGTATAGGATGTAGTGGAATATACTTGAGGAATAATGAAGGATGTTGTAGTATTGTAAAGTGAATAATTAATTGGTACAGTTGTACAAAATATTTTTACAGTTTGTCTATAATAGGCAAGCAGTAAATAATTTGCACTAGTATCACAAGTCTAAATTGCAACAATTTATTCCATAATTTCTCAAGAAGCAAGAGAATTAGTTTTATGCATTGGGTGTTAGCTTTTGCGGTGAAGAAGAAAATTTGTGTTATAATTTGCAATTTAATGCTATAGAAATTTTGACAGCATCTACTCATATAATTTACTTTGCTAAAATTTTCTCAACACCGCAAGGGTCATAATCAAGTCCACAAATCACAGAAATTATAGATATTGTTAACCAATGGTTTTCTCAACATTAAAGGTCCAAAAAAATATTCACAGAAACTCAAATTCGCAAATTTTATTAAGCAATCACATGGAATGGCCATTTTTCATGCAGTACAGTATCAGTTTTATCAAAAGTGTGTTACCCAAAAAATTTTGATACTCAAATTTCATCAATTTCTATCAAAAGTTTGTTACCTGAAAAAATTTTGATACTCAATTTCATCAAATTTCATTAAAAGTTTGTTACCTAAAAAATTTTGATGCCTAAATTTCATCAATTTTTTTCATAGTTTGTTACCCAAAAAAATTCTGATACACCAAAACCATGAAAAATCACTAGAAAACTTACCTTTAATATTTTTTTTCCTTGATTTCCTTTTCTCTTCTTGCTTTTTCCCTTCCTTTTCTTTCTTTTCTCCTCCTTTCCTTTCTTTCTTTTCTTCTCTCGCCAGCGATGGTCCTCCCTTCTCCTTTAGTCGGCAATGGAGGGTCCATGCACTTCCTTGCCATCAATTTTAATGAGTTATGGTTTTTGGGCTTGTGAGTTCATGATTGGGATGAGAGATTGGGTGAGGAATTTTGGAAAAATTTAGAGAAAAGTTGTGAGCTTAGGTGTTCGATTTGGGAAAAGTTGGGAGAGAATGGAGAAAAAATTTTGTGTGTGAGAGAGAGAGAGAGAGAGAGAGATTGGGAGAGAGAAATTAATTGTCTTTTGATTGGGTGAGAGAAGTGATAGATCAATTGTGATGGGGTGAGTGGAAAATGTGAGTTGGGTCCATTTGGGTGAGAGAAAAATAATTGATTGGGTCTTTAAAAATTAAAATAAATCACAATTATTTTTAATTTTTAGGTTCATCTGTGTGGGTTAAGAGAAGAATTGAACTATGGGTTGTAAGCTAAAAAAAACTGAGCAGTGTGTTTGAAAAAATAAAAATAAAAAAAAAAGCTGAGAGAAAATTATGAGTTTAGTCATAGGAAAAATTTAAAAGTTAAATTTTATTAAATAAATTTTGATTGACATATTGCTAGTTAATTTTTATTTAATAAATTAATATGTTCTCTTATTTAATTTATTGGGTAAAATTTTGATTTTCCCATTATTGTTAATTTTTATTTAATAAATTAAATTGTTGAAGAATATATCCACAGAAGCAAGTCGACAAGTGTAACATGGGAAGCAATAGAATTTCAAGTCTAATTCAAGTTAAGAAATTGTATGGCCACCGAAATGATATTTAATTTATCTCTGCATGTGTATAATTTAAATTCTCAAGCTATACATATGGGGTATCTGTTTATACTGTAATCTAATTTTAATATTTTTGGGCCCCAAATAATTAATGGATATGAGATATTAAATTAAATTACCTGTTTAATTTGGCATAGTCCATAGCTTGGTAAAAGATCAACAGTCAGTGAATATTAATTGTTTAGAGCTAGAACTAGTTAAATAATTATCTGTACAAGTGAGTAGTTATTTAA
Source organism: Hevea brasiliensis (assembly GCF_030052815.1). Taxonomy (NCBI): domain Eukaryota; kingdom Viridiplantae; phylum Streptophyta; class Magnoliopsida; order Malpighiales; family Euphorbiaceae; genus Hevea; species Hevea brasiliensis. Next base: position 33,464,862 of record NC_079495.1, on the reverse strand, counting down.
CTAAAATAGTTACAGACAAAGAATATTATTTGGTGTTTTCAAAAAATCTACAGGAGATAAGGAGCATTATCTAGTGGTTATCCTAAAAGCAAGCTAAGGAAGATCATGGATGGTTTTCAAATATCAAAGAGTGGAGATGGTGCCTATATTTGTGGATGTTACGTTGCATGTGGCTGAGTAGTTGCAACTATTGGAGATAGTGCAAGATTAGTGGACAAACATTTGAAGAAAAAATCAAGTGTTTTTTATGGAAGAAGTTGGTACAGCAACTGAATCAAGGTGCATAACTTGATGCAGAAATTAAGAAGCTTAAGCAATTAGTGTTTTTGGATGCAGCAAAATGAGCCACCATGTAAATATGTTGCAGCAAATTGACCACCAAGCAAAATTTCTCTATAAATAGAGGTGCTCGGCTGCCATTCAAGGGACCAACAACAACAACCAATCAACAATCAATCAATTATTACCTGACAGATACAATATTTTAGCTCAATTTTCCTTTTGATTCAGTCTTTTACAATTCAGTAGCTTCTTTATTTTTCGGTCTAATATCAGTTTCAATTCAGACTTTTTATTTTCATTTTAAGCAATCATTTTATAATTCTTTGACCAACATTTGATTTCCTGTAATCAAGATCTTCAATTTTCAATGAAATTTACAATTTATTGTTCATATTTTTGTTCTTGCAAATCAGCTCTTTGATTTTTCGGTAAGCAAGTTTACACTTTTCTGCAAATGATTATATTTTCAAACAAATCAGTCTTTCAATTTTTCAAAACTCCCATTTATATTTTTTGTACATATTTACATTTTCTCACTAAGCAATTTACTCTTTCAATCAAACTCAAATTTTATACTTTCCACACAAATTTACTTTTCAAAGCAATCAGTCATTAACAGCCTTTACTTTTCAAGAATAATATTTACTTTTTCATGCACAAGCAATAATTCAATTTTCCAGCAACTAATCCCATTTTCTCAAATTTCACAAAGTTGATACAAGTAGAGATCTTGATAAGCGTATCCTAGTGGAGTCAAGAAACCTACAGGAACTTTTAATCCTTTATTTCCTGCCAATCTTCAGAATAAAAGTCAAAATTACGCTTTTACATTACACACTAGAAATCTTAGCGTTCCTAGCATACCAACAATTCAATACCATATGTGAAAAAAAAGATATGTCTACTTTTGATTCGCTAAAATTGAATAAAAACAATTTAGAGTGAAAATAATATTAAAAAATAATTTAAAATTAAATTTAATAAATTTTAGTTATATGAATATTAAAATTATAAAATAATTTTTTAAAACTGCAGCATCAAATGATAATTTATATAATTAAAATTTTTATATAATTAAGAATAATTTAAGTTTTAATTTTATAAAGAAAATATATGCCCAACGAACACATTAGAACACATGACAATTAAAAGTAACACCAGTATTCAACAAAAACCAAAAGATATACGCAACCATTTGAAATTTGGACATATCCGCATTTATTTATTTATGATTATAGAAACATTTTAGCGGTAAAAAAAATTTAAAAATAAAACCAGATAAAAAAAAAAAGGGCGGTTAAGAAAATAAGATGAAAAAAAAAAAAAAAAATATATATATATATATATATATATATATATAGTACGATGTGACTTGACAAATTTTCAAGTCGGAACTTTGATTAGCTTCTCTAATTAAATTAATTTTTTAAATTACTAATTAAATTAATGAAAAAAACTAAATTAAAATATATTAAACTAAAAAATAATTTTAATTATTTAAAGTATTTATTCTGTTTAATTTATTTATTTATTGAAATTAATAATTAAATTGAAGCTGATTAATTAATTTATTTTTTTTAATTATTCATTAAATTAATAAGGTAAAATAGAATTAAAATTAATATTAATTATTATACAAAAGAATTTATTCAATTTAAATATTGATTTTTCAATTTACATTATTTTTTTTTGCTAAATTTAAAAAGTAAATTAAATTAAACTGAGTAAATATTTTTAAATAATTAAAATGGGTTTTATTCATCTTAATTCATTCAATTTACTTTTTAAAATTAGTCATTATATTAATTAAAATAATTTCAATTTATTTTAAAAATAATTTACTAAATTAAATAATTGACTTTTCAATTTAGTTTTTTTATTACTAAATTTAAAAAATAAACTAAATTAAACTAAATAAATATTTTTTAAATATATTGTTTAAGTATTTTTATTTAATTCCCTTGACATTATTTTTTTATTGAAAAACAATTTTCTTAAATCAACGTCATGATTACTTGGAGATTTAGGAAAATTGATTAATCTTCTTACACATATAATTTGTATCAATTTCTATCAAAAGATAAAAAATAAAGTGAGAATGACAGGAGAAGGGTGTAGATGCATAGGAAAAGAATTATGGGAAGAAAGATGTGAAGAGAGAAAAATAAGGGGAAGTGGTCTTGATAGTTTAAGCATAAAAAGAAATAATAAGAGAGACTAAAAAGTCAATAACACTAAATTACAGGAACCAACTAATATATTTTTCAAAATATATGGAACAACTAATTAATTTTATTAAAATAGAGCAACTAAATAGTACTTTAACTGAAATTAAAATCTTTTACTAATAAAAAATTTGACAAAATAATTAAATAACTTAATAGAAGTTAAAAAAGAAAAACATGGACTAAACAGTAATTTTTCCAATCTTAAATTAATTTGAAAATGGATGCATGGTAGCCTTTGATGAGTATAAAAAGCTTAGTAAGGTACTTTCACATAATATGCAAGCAACTATGTCCAAAATATCTTCCTTCAATGTTTGATTCCCTTGAAGCTACAAAATTAACACCCTGCGCTCAGGAACAGTGCTCAGCATTCTGATAAAACTATGATAATTTTATCAAGACTCTTTATTCTATATAAATGTTATGCATGCAGATATGGGATCCCGAAAGACCAGCCCTGGACATACCCAACTCACTCACGGATCTCAATCAGGGTCACACTGGGACACACACTCGTCTCACCCCTCAAGGTCTCCTTTTTTTTGTCAGAAGATAGAACACACACACACTACGCTCAATAGTAGGACTCGGCATCTTAATAAAACCATGATAATTTTATCAAAACCCCTCATTTCATATAAGCGCTACGTACGCCCATTCTACAACCGATGTGAGATGTCGAATGACCTAATTTAAAAATTAATTAATATTCACTTAACAAATTATTTGATTTTAAAAAGTTTGGTTTTATAAATATTCCCATGTTAAAAAAAAAAAAGAATATATTCAATTTTGAAGATCAAAATTCTTTAATATGATATCATCATTCAAACAAACAATTTTAAAACTATAAAATACATGTATATAAAAGCATATAGGGAAAAAAAAACCTATAAAATCATATACGATATCTTCAAATCAAATATTTAAAGGACTTTTAAAACTGTTGAAAAATCATTGTAAAAAATCTAATTTTGAAGATAACTCCATTAATCACCTTTCAAGCCCACAGCAAACCTTTAATGTTAAGAGGCTTACCAAGTTGAATACTTGTCTTATATTTACAGGTTACAATACTTACCGAGTTGCACATTTGTCTAAAAGGCAATGTGAAAAATATATTCTCAAAATTATGCAAATTAAAAGATCTTATAAAAATATAAATTTTTTAGCAATTTAATTGCTACAAAACTTCCACCACTCGACACTCAAGCCTCAACTATGACAAGCCTCAACTATGACATGAAACGAGGCCTTAATATTCATATAATGTTAAATTATATTTTATAGGACGTAATGAAATATAATAATTATGTAATGTAATTGAAATTGTAATATAATATAGTATAATTATCATTATATATTTAGTTATAAAATAAAAATATAAATAGTACTGGATAAAAATAATTTTAATTTTAATTTTAATATTTAATTTATTTATAATATTAATAATAAATATAATGATTGCAGTAATTAATAATTTAATAATAATGGCTAAGTTGTGATAATGATAGTGACGAGATGAGATAGCAATAATGGTAGTGACAAAGCAATAATAGAGGTGGCAATGACTATGTGATAATAGCGATGATCAAATGGTAAATGACATGGCAAGAATAATGGCGATAATAATAGTAGTGGCTGAATATTAGTGATAATGCTGGTAGTGTTAATAAATAAAAAAAAATTAAAATAAACAATCATAATTACATCTATTTTTGCATATAATTATTATTATTTTAAATATAATTCATTATATTATGTAATTACCATCCTATTAAATTTTTTTTATTAACATTACAATAAAAATATACAATATAATTATATTACAATTTTTATTGATTTAAATAAGGCTTATGATAATATTTCAAGAGATGTCTTATGGAGAGTGTTAGAACAAAAGAGGGTATCTATTAGGTATATACAAGTGTTGAAAAGATATGTATGAAACTATTGTGCGCATAGTTGGAGGAGACACGAGATTTTTCGATCTCAATTGGATTACACCAAGAATCAGCTATAAGCCCTTACTTTTTTATATTAGTTTTAGATGAATTGACAAAACAAATACAAGAGAGTATCTCTTGATGCATGATATTTGCGGATGATATGTTCTGATAGATGAGACGCGAGAAAGAATCAATAAAAAGCTAAAGCTTTGGAGAAGCACTCTAAAGTCAAGGGACTTTAAGTTAAGTAGTACAAAAACAGAATACATGCATTGCAAGTTCAGTGAAGGCCAAACTGGTGATAGAGAAGGAGTTAGCTTGAATGGAGTGACACTGTCCCAAAGTAATCACTTTAAATATCTCGGCTCAGTCCTTCAAATAGATGATAAATGTGAAGAGAATGTTAATTATAGAATTAAAGTCGGATAATTTAAGTGGAGATGTACTACGGAAGTTTTATATGGTGGCAAGATTCTCAATAAGTTGAAAGAAAAATTTTACCGTATAACTATATGACCATATTATATAGTAGTGAGTGTTAGACACTGAAGCAGTCATATGCATCTAAGATAAGAGTTGCAAAGATGAGAATGTTAAAATGAATGATTAACCATATTAGACCAGATAAAATTCATAATGAGAGTATTAGAAAAAAAGTAAGAATTGTGTCAATTGAGTTGAGAGAAGGCAGATTAATATATTTTGATCATGTGAAGTATAGATATACAGAGGCTTCAATTAAACAAATAGAACACATTAAGTTAGAGGATAGAAAGAAAAAGAATAGACCTAAACTGACTTGAAAGAGAGTAGTACAACATGACTTAGAAGCATTACACATTTCTGAGGATTTAACCCAAAATCACTTAGAGTAAAGAAAGTGAATCCATATAGCCGACCCTAAATTTTTGAAATAAAAACTTAACTGAGTTGAATTGTGTATAATTATATTACAATTTTAATCTCGTCATATCATAAACCACAACAATTAGTGGAACTTGCATGTGGATCCTAGATCATTTCTTCCCATACCAAGAATTTCTACTCACAGCCTTGCAAACGCCTTCCTTCTCAGATAATCACAGTTACATGTCAGAAAACTTGAGATAAACTCAGTCACGGGCGAGTTCATTTAAAAAAAAAAAAAAAAAAAAAACTAACAATCTAATCAGAGGACAAACCATGTACAGAGAATGTGGTGTGAAGTGAACATAAGAAATGCAACGAAATTCTTTATCAACGTAAGAAATGCGAGTGCAGCATTTGTACGAACAATTTAAAGTGTCCCAACAACCAACAAACTTTTCCCCCCTTCTACACTCTAAGCAATAAACATACACAGATAGCTGCAAAGAGATTAATCATGAGACATTGTATGCGCAAAATTCAATTGCCTCTGCTTTACCAGTGCAGCAATGTGAAACGTTATTATAAGTACTAATCTGATATTGGTGTTACACTATGCAACAGAACTTTGGCTTGAAAACTAAATGGTGCTATCAAATGTCCAGTTGATCAATGTTGATCATGCGGGAAGAATTCTGGATAAGTTCCTTGCGGACATCCACCTGAAACCAAAAGATATAAATTACAGGAAATTACCAAGTGCGTTTACACCTTCATTCACAATAATGTGGGTCTCATTCTCTAGAATTCAAGGAACAACTGTAATTCAACTGTTGTTACAATCTTACAATTTTCAATTCAATTCAAATCTCCACCCCAGTGATTCGAATCTATGAGGTAAATCATAAATGTACTTGTATCATACAATTATCAATTCGATTCCCCATCACAGCAATTCAAACATATGGAGTAAATCGCAAATGAACCTGAATTGTAACTAAATTGAAATAATCAATAGTGAATCAATATGAATGGACCGATTCTTCACTTGATTGGATTCTCTTTTTCTATCCCACAACTTTAAAATTTAAGATTTCACTTCATTTTGCAATAAAAAGTGTGCATAAAACCTTTCTTTATCTATTTTTCTTCTTGATGGAAATCAACAAGAACAAAAAGATCCTAGGAATGTTCATGAGATGATTCAACATGCAATTGCACAAGAAGCTCCAATCTCAAGGACTTCACTTAAAAAGATGCAAGAATTTATTGAGGAAGCAGTTGCACAATAAGCTAAATATGGAGATACAATCAATAAATTGAGGTTACAAGAAAATGAAAAGTGGCTTAATTTGATTCAAGTTTGCGTGAGAGATGATCAAGAAATATTTAGACAGAATTGACAAGTTTCTACGTAAATTTAGTGTTTTTTCTTTATCTAGGACAGTTCTAAATGGTTTTATTTAATTATTTTTTGTCAGACTTATGTGTGTTGGGCCTTATTTATGAGTTTTTGGGCCTTAGGTAGGAGAGCAGCCCACTACAACTTTTTTTATTATTTTTTAAGATTTTATTTTATTTTATTTTAGAGATTTAGGGTTTCAGCCGCATATATAAGGCTAACTAAATAATTTTTCAATTTAACATTACTTGGGATTAACAAAAGAGAGGGATTCTAAACCAAATTCTCCATGAGTGAATAATATTGTAGGGTTTAACAATCTTAATATTCTTGGTTCTTGTTTGATCATGAACTTTGGGTCAAAAATCTTTGATTCTACCTTTGAATTATTTTAGTTTTCAATTCTTTATAATTGATAGGTTAAGGTATTCACCGGTATTTGGACTTGATTTTGGCTTTCTTAAAATTATAAACCAAACCTGTTCGTGAGTTTCAAGTGGCTCCAAATCAGGTTCTATCTATCCTTTTATGTTTTCTTTTTGTTTTTTGTTCATCATACTATTTCATTTTGTGAATTCCTTTTTTTTATGTTTTCCATTTTATTCAGTAATTCTTAATCTGAAAATTTTTTTTTTCTTCCTTCCTTTCCTTTTGTGTCTCTTGTTTAAAAAAAAAAATTTGAATTGCAGCAGCTTAAAAAAAAAACTGTGCAAATTTTATCTGCAGAAGTTCAGATCTGCCATTAGAGTAAAAAAAAAACTGCAGATTTTTTTCTGCAAAATTTCAAGTTTGCTACTAGTCAATTAAAAATAATAATAATAATAATAATAATAATAATAATAATAATAATAATAACAAATATGGCACAATTAGGGTAATTACACACCTTAAATTGTTAAATTTTCACCTAGGCTATTGCTTCTTTACTGTTTCGTTTGTTTCAGTTTCTAATAATTTAGTGTCTTATTCCGTTTCTTTGAGTTTTAAAGCCCTTTATTATTCTATCTTTGTGTTCATCTTTTTGTTGTTCATCTTTATTTCGTATTTTCAGTCTTTTCTTGAATTTCAATTTTGTTAAATATTATAAGTTGGTTACTTTGAGTGAGTTTAGTTAGTTTCTTAAAGAACTAAAAGGAAAAATTAAAGAGTGAAAAAAGGCAAGAGTGTGTGAGCACATAAGAGAGTAAAAGTCTAAATTCTATGAAACACAGGTGGAGTGACATTATTTGAGTATAAATGCGTAAGGGAGCATTGTGAGGATATTTGCTAACATTTTTCTACAGGTTTTACAATTATGTCACACAAAAATAGTGAAGAAGAGAAACCAGATCAATTCTTCACAATGCAAGCTATTCAACAATAGTATGAGCAATTAACTTTGATGCTTGGAGACACGAGGAATCAAATGGAAAGGCAAAAGGCTAGACTAAATAGGCAAGATGCTACAATAGGTAACTTACAAAGGGAGAGGCCTAATGCTAGGAGGCAAGCTAGACACAACAACAATAACCCTCCCCCTAAAGAGTTCGAAGATAAGCATGATGGAGAAGATGAAAATAATGATCGGACACATTTATCGAAGGAGAGAGGCATGAAAAGAGGCCAAGGAGAGATGACAGGAGTAGAGATAGTGTTGATCCAAACATTGGAAGCATCAAAATGAAAATTCCATCTTTTCAAGGGAAGAATTATCCAAATGTTTACCTTGAGTGGGAACGCAAAGTTGAGTTAGTCTTTGACTATCACAACTATTTAGAAGAGAAAAAGGTAAAACTTGCTGCTGTTAAAATTACTGACTATGCTCTTATATGTTGGGATCAAATGATTTTGAGCAGGATAAGAAACAGAGAGAGGCCTGTTGACACCTGGGATGAGATGAAAGCTGTCATGAGAAAAAGATTTATCCCTAACCACTATTATAGAGAATTGCATCAAAGGTTGCAAATACTCACACAGGGGACAGAGTGTGGAAGAATAACACAAGGAGATGGAGATGGCCATGATTCGGGCAAATGTTGAGGACAAAAAAGCCATAGTGGCTCGATTCCTAGGTGGTTTGAATAAAAAAATAGTTGATTTAGTTGAGTTGTAGCATTATGTGGAGCTAGAGGACATTGTTACAGCTCAGGAGGAAAGGGATGCGAGGTATGAGAGTAGCACAAGTTCGGTTTCTAAGAGCTCATGGAAACCGAACTGGCCCAAAGAGGAGGATAAGGTTGTTTCTAAGCCTAAACATGAAGAAAGTAAGAGTGAGCCTCATGGGAATAGCAAAGATAAAAGTATGAACTCTTTCTAATCTCAAAGAAATAGGGATATAAAGTGCTTTAAATGTTTGGGGATAGGTCTTGTTGCTTTACAATACCCCAATAAAAGGGCAATGATCTTAAGGGATAATAGGGATACAGAGACTAAGAGTGATGAAAATAGTGATTCTATGCCTCCATTAGAAGATGCTACTGATGTGGAGCATGCTGTAGAGGGGATTGCATTAGTCACTAGGAAAGCATTGAATATGCAAGTGAAGGAAGTGATTGGTGAAGAGGAGCAAAGGAAAAATATATTTCATACTAGATGCCTCATTCAGGATAAAGCATATAGTATGATAATAGATGGAGGTAGTTGTACCAATGTAGCTAGTACACTATTGGTTGAGAAATTAAAGTTGCCTACTTTGAAACATCCTAGGCCATACAAGTAACAATGGTTGAATGAATGTGAAGAAGTTAAGGTGACTAAGCAAGCACTAGTTGCTTTTTCCATTGGTAGATACTATGATGAGGTTATATGTGATGTAGTGCCTATGCATGCTGGTCATCTATTGCTTGGTAGACTATGGCAGTTTGATAGGTGAGTGGTATATGATGGTTACAAAAATCGATATTCTTTTGAAAAGGATGGCCGAAAGGTGATATTGGCTCCATTGACTCCTAGACAAATATATAAGGATCAAGTGAAGTTGAGGAGATCAATTAAGAAGGAAAATACTAGTGAGGCCGAGAGTAAAAGTGTAGAAAAAGGAGAGGCTGAGAGTTCTAGTTAGAAGAAGAGAGTGATTGAGAGTAAAAATAAAGAGAAAAATAGAGGAGTGAAAAGTTACTGAGTGAGATTGGAAAGAAAGTGAGTCCAATGCAAAAGGAGAGCAAAGAGAGAAAAGTGAGCTTATTTGCAAAAGAAAAAGATGTTAAGAGTGCATTCTATGCTAGAGAGCCAATGATTGTACTTATGTACAGGAGGCTTATTTGAACTTTGCTAACCTTAACACTTCTTTGCCTAGTTCTGCTGTTTCTCCTTTACAGGAGTTTGAAGATGTCTTTCCAAAGGAGATGCCTAATGAGTTGCCACCTATTAGAAAGATCGAACATCAGATTAATTTTGTTCCTCGAGCAGTAATTCCTAATAGACCGACTCACAAAAGTAATCCTAAGGAGACAAAGGAATTTAAGAGGCAAGTTGAGGAGTTATTGGCAAAAAGGCATGTGAGAAAACATGAGTCCATGTTCAGTTCCAGTGTTATTGGTGCCCAAGAAGGATAGTTCATGGAGGATGTGTGTTGAATGTTGAGCTGTCAATCAGATTACGGTAAAGTATAGACATCTCATTCCTAGGATAGATGACATGTTAGATGAATTGCATGGTGCTTCTGTCTTTTCGAAAATTGATTTGAAAAGTGGATATCACCAGATTAGAAAGAAACTAGGAGATGAGTGAAAAACTGCTTTCAAAACAAAATATGATTTATATGAGTGGTTAGTTATGCCTTTTGGATTGACTGATGCACCTAGTACATTCATGAGATTAATGAACCAAGCTTTGCGTGCATTCATTGGTAAGTTCATGGTAGCATACTTTGATGATATATTAGTCTACAACAAAAAATATGAAAGAACACATGTTTCATTTGAGGTGTGTGTTTGAAGTGCTTAGAAAAGAGAAATTGTATACTAATCTTAAAAGCCATACTTTTTACATGGCAAGAGTTGTGTTTTTGGGTTATGTGATTAGTGCAAAAAGTATTGAGGTGGATGAAGAGAATGGGAAGGCTATCCGTGACTGGCCGATTCCTATATCTGTTATTGAAGTACGTAGTTTTCATGGTTTAGCTAGTGTTTATAGAAGGTTTGTTAAGGATTTCAGTACCTTAGCTTTACCCTTGACTGAGGTTGTTAAAAAGAATGTTGGCTTTACATGAGGTGAGGAACAAAACCGTGCTTTTAACTTAATCAAAGATAAGTTATGTTCTGCTCCATTACTGAACTTCCTGATTTCACTAAAACATTTGAAATAGAATGTGATGCTTCTGGGATTGGTATAGGTGCTATTTTGATGCAGGAGAGACGTCCCATTGCATATTTTAGTGAAAAACTAAATGGCGAGGCATTGAACTACTCAACGTATGATAAAGAGCTTTATGCCTTAATGCAAGCGTTGGAGACCTGGCAGCACTATTTGTGACCAAAGGAGTTCGTTATTCATTCTGACCATGAGTCATTGAAACACTTTAAGGGGCAAAACAAGCTCAACCGTAGGCATGCCAAGTGGGTGAAATTTATTGAGACTTTCCCCTATGCTATTCAGTACAAGCAAGGCAAGGAAAATGTAATTGCCGATACATTGTCAAGCAGGTATGCTCTTATTTCTACTATTTATGCTAAATTGTTAGGTTTTGAGTATGTGAAGAAGTTATATGCTAAGAATTATGATTTTGCAGTTGTTTATGATGCAAGTGAGAAGACTGCTTTTCATGGGTTTTTATTTCGTGAGAATAAATTATTGTGCCTAATTACTCTATGAGGGAGTTACTTATGCGTGAGTCACCTGGTGGTGGTCTCATGGGACATTTTGGGATTACTAAGACTTCGGATACATTGAGGGAACACTTCTTTTGACCTCATATGAAGAGAGATGTGGAGAGAGTTTTCAAAATATATCACATGTAAGAAAACAAAGTCTAAGGTCTTACCTCAAGGCTTATATACACCTTTGCCTATACCTAGTGAACTATGGATTGATTTGTCTATGGACTTTATTTTAGGATTGCCGAGGTCTAGAGAAGGTAAAGATTCTATATTTGTGATAGTGGATAAATTTTTTAAGACGACACATTTCATTCCTTGCCATAAAACTAATGATGCCACAAATATTGTTGACTTATTCTTTAGGAAAGTTGTGAGGTTGCATGGCATCCCTATGAGCATTGTTAGTGATAGAGATGTTAACTTCCTAAGCTACTTTTGGAAAGTACTGTGGGGTAAGTTGGGTACTAAGCTGCTATTTCCACTACATGTCACCCACATATTGATGGACAAACTGAAGTAGTTAACCAAACTTTAACAACTCTTTTGCGTGCCGTTGTTAAAAAGAATTCATGGGAATAATTTATACCATTTGTTGAATTTGCATATAACCGAAGTGTGCATTCTTCTACTGGTTTTTCACCTTTTGAAATTGTTTATGGGGTTTAATCCTTTAACTCCATTAAATTTGATTCCTTTGCCTGTGCATGAGATTTCAAATTTAGATAGAAAGAAGAAGGTTGAGTTGGTTAAAAGATCCATGAACAAGTTAAACAGCACATTGAGAAGCAGAATAAGAGATGTGCAACCTAAGCTAATAAAGAAAGAAAGAAAGCGAGTTACTTTCAAACCAAAAGATTGGGTTTGGATGCTTATGAGGAAGGAAAGATTTCCAATTCAAAGGAAGTCTAAGCTTCATTCAAGAGAAGATGGTCCATTTCAAGTGGTGGCCAAGATTAATGATAATGCTTATAAGTTGGATCTTCCTAGTGAGTACAATGTGAGTACTCCTTTTAATGTTGCTGATCTTTCCCTTTTTGATGTAGGTGAAGATTCGAGGACGAATCCTTTTGAAGAGGGAGGGGATGATGGAAATCAACAAGAACAACAAGATCCTAGAAACGTTCGAGAGATAATTCAAGATGCAATTGCACAAGAAGCTCCAATCACAAGGACTAGAGTTGAGAAGATGCAAGAGTTGATTGAGGAAGCAGTTGCACAACAAGCTAAATACGAATATACAATCAATAAATTGGAGTTACAAGAAGATGAAAAGTGGCTTAATTTGATCAAAGTTTGCGTGCGAGATCAAGAAATATTTGAACAGAATTGACGGGTTTCTATGCAAATTTATTTATTTATTTTTTAATCTAGGTTAGGTTTAAATAGTTTTATTTAATTATTTTTAGTCAGATTTATGTGTTTTTGGATCTTAGGTAGGAGTGCAGCCCACTCCAGCTTTTTTTTTTTAGTTTTTAGGGTTTTATTTTATTTTTTTTTAATTTAGGGATTTAGGATGCCAGCCGTGTATATATGGCTAACTTAATACTTTTTCAGTTTAACATTACTTTGATTTAAATTAATACAAGAGAGGGATTTTTCTCAAATTCTTTCTTGAACTAAACAAAATTCTTTAAGAGTGATTAATCTTGTAGGGTTTAATAATCTTTATATTCTTGGTTCTTGTTTGATTATGAACTTTGGGTCAAGAATCCTTAATTCAATCTTCGAATTATCTTGGTTTTCAATTCTCTATAATTGATAGGTCGAGGTATTCCTTGATGTTTGAACTTTGATTTTGGCTTTCTTGGGATTATAAACTAAACCTGTTTGTGGGTTTCAAGGCACCGTTCTTGAGGTTCGCATCACTTCCACCATTATTTTCCCTCTCCCTCCTCTTTTTTTTCTTCGTTTTTTTTTTTCATTTACTTTTCTATCATAGTTGTCAAATTATGATATTTTACATTAATATATTCTCAACTTTTAATATATTCTTGACTTTCTAATGTATCCTGCTGTCCTTTTTTATTATTTAATTATTTGATCAAATTTAAATGGGAGTTTCAACACGTGCACAATGATAATCATCGTCTACAATTCAAGAGTTCATAATTTATAACATAAAACTATATAACATAATAATAATAATATATTCTTCTATTATAAAGTATACTTTTATTTAGTTAAAAGATAATTCTATATTTATCAAAATGTCATTGTGATATATTTTTTTAATTATTTTTTAGAATATATATTATTTTTTATTAATTTTGAGAATTTTTATCGAATCTTACAATTCAATTCAATACTCAATTCATAAAATGAAGATTTCAATTCTCGATTGAATCTCAATTTGACAACCATGATGGTATCTTTGTGAGTACCCGGTGCACATAGCCTTGACCATAGATCAGTTTAAAAATATAAATAAATAAAAATTAGTACCACAAAAACCAGAAAGAATTGTTGAACATGGCCTTGACCATGTTATGAAACACTATAGATGTGCTAGCTAGATAAACTTGCTAGATGGCATATCATAAACTGGAGTGACAAATAAGCTTGATTTACGTACCCGAGCACCCATAAGGGATGAAAAAACAACATTGGCTTCAGCTGCATCCTCAACTACTAATTGCCTGAGCAGCCTTCTCTCCGGATCCAAGGTTGTTTCCCACAGTTGTAAAGGCATCATTTCTCCCAAGCCTGTATTTATTAAAAATACATAAAAAATTCAATCACAAATTAGAAAGTGCATGTGTGCATATGCATATGAATACAAGCACACCGACAGAAATAGACCTCACAAATATTCTTCCTGAATGGATAAAATGTATGACATTCTTTTATATGGAATAAACACAGCAACATGAATTTTATTTTAGAAACTATGGATTTTATATTAAGAATGGAAAATCCCACTATAGAATGCATGGAGTCCTACCAAATCAATAAACTGAATCACATTCCATTTGGTAACAAAAGAAGAATTCCATAAAGAGCCAAAAGATAGTCCTATAACAGTTCCTTGTTCCCCTCAAAGAAACATTTATTTTGTTTTGAGTTGATGGGAGGAAGTGAGTACAAACAATGAAGCTATTAAAATGGATGATAACAAAATATGGATCCATAATCAGACACATTATTGAAGTTGGGAAAAAAAGCAATATCATTTTTAGGTCAAGCCTCAATTTGAGATTTATGTCTTACCTTTGAACCTTTGAATATTATAAGATGCATTTTGCGGAAACGAGTCCTGAAGATTTTTAAGTTCTGCATCATCATAACAATAGTATACTTGTTTTCCCCTCTCAACCTGGTCATTTCAGAGAGGCCAAAAAGTAAAAGTAAAGAATTAGAATATAACCATTATTTGGTGACCGAGTATTCAGTCAGAGCAAACCTTATAAAGAGGGGGAACACCAACATAAATGCAACCCTCTTCGAATAATGCTCTCTACAAGAAAGAAACATCCCATCATTATAATTTCCTTTAAATTTTATCATGCATTTGAAAGTTGATTTCTCTACTTCAAAATCAAACAAATCTTTTGCTACAATTTCCTCCATTAGATACCTGATATCTGAAGAAAAAAGTTAGTAGAAGTGTTCGGATGTGAGCGCCATCCACGTCAGCATCTGTTAGGATAATGATCTTATGATAACGTAGAGCATCCTTCTTAAAATCCTCTCCCTGTAACCAAGAATATTTAACTCACTAAGGCAAGCAGTTCAACAGCTACATAAAAGAGTTTTTATTGCTATTTTGGGAAAGAGGGGCGTCAAAATAAATAAATAAATAAATAAACCTTTACTCCAAGTCCAAGGCCAAGTATAAGATTTTGAATCTCCTCATTTTTGTACATCGCCGCCTCATCTTTTCTTTCTATATTTAAAATTTTACCCCTCAAGGGAAGAATAGCCTGCACCAATATGTTTCAGTGATCAATATTCTATGGTCATCCACATAAATTTATGGTTTAGGTAAGATAATCCAGCAGTCAAAACAACCAAGCTTGTCATCACATATAAGAAACTAAAAATATTAATCTACACATGGTTTTTATCGATTTGGAGAAGGTTTATGATAGTGTTCCAAGAGATATCTTATGGAGAGTGTTAGAACAAAAGAAAATATCTATTAGGTACATAAAAGTGTTGAAATATATGTATGAAAGAGCAACTACCACTCTGCGCACAGTGGGAGGGGACAAAAGAGATTTTCCTATCTCAGTTGGATTACACTAAGATTCAACTGTAAGCCCTTACCTTTTACATTAATTTTAGATGAATTGACGCGGATGATATAATTCTGATAGATGAGACGCGAGAATGAGTCAATAGAAAGCTAGAGCTTTGAAGAAGTACTCTAAAGTTAAAGGGCTTTAAGTTAAGTAGAACGAAAATAGAATACATGCATTGCAAGTTCAGTGAAAGCCGAACTGGTGATAGGGAAGGAGTTAGTTTAGATGAAGTGGTACTGTCCCAAAATAATCACTTTAAATATCTCGGCTCAGTCCTTCAAGTAAATGGGGAATGTGAGGAGGATGTTAGTCATAGGATTAAAGCCGGATGACAGAAGTGGAGACGTGCCACGGGAGTTTTATATGATCGCAAGATTCCCAATAAGTTGAAAGGAAAATTTTATCGTACAGTCATATGACCGGCCATGTTATATGGTAGTGAGTGTTGAGCACTGAAGAAGTCGTATGTGTCTAAGATAAGAGTTGCGAAAATGAGAATGTTAAGGTGGATGGGTGGCCATACTAGACTAGATAAAGTCCATAATGAGAATATTAGAGAAAAGATAGGAGTGGTGCCAATTGAGGATAAGTTGAGAGAAGTGAGATTGAGCTGGTTTGGTCATGTGAAGCGTAGACATACGGAGACTCCAGTTAGACAAGTAGAACACATTAGGTTAGATGATAGAAAGAAAAGAAGAGGTAGACCTAAACTGACCTGGAGGAGTGTAGTACAACATGACCTAGAAGCATTACACATTTCCGAGAATTTACCCCAAAATCGTTTAGAGTGGAGAAAGAGAATTCATATAGCCAATCCCAAATTTTAGGGATAAAGGCTTAGTTGAGTTGAGTCACAAACTCAACTTGGATTCATAATATGTTATGTAATTAGTAGTGCAAGGAACAAGTTATGCACAAATAATATAGATGAGGTCTTGAACAATAACAAAATTGAAGACAGCATGTATCAGGTTAAGGATTGGCCTAAAAATTTAAAGGCTTAATGACCAAAAAAACCCTAAACTTTGCATATTTTTTCAATTTTATCCTATTCTTTTAATTTTATCAATTTCAGCCAAACTATTAATATTGTTAACAATTTTAACCTATTGAGTAACTTGAAATTAAAATATACATATAAAATCTACAAAATTATTTTAATAAGAAAAAGAAATAAATTTCAGTATTTACCAATTATGAAGATAAAATTATTATTATTATTATTATTATTATTATTATTATTATTATTATTATTTGTAAATTTTTCCTTTTTTTAAAAAAATTATATCTTTTATTTTCTAACCATTAAAAAGAATTTGTAAATTTTTTAAAAGAAAAAATATTTTATGCTTATCAACATTCAAATAAGTAAAAGATTTTTTTTTTCTCTAATTGTTATAGTTGGATAGGACTTATATGTACATTTTCATTTCCCTTCATTAAATGGTTTAGAATTGTTATCAATATTAATAGGTTAGACTACTGATAAAATTAAAAGAATAGGATAAAATTGAAAAAAGAGGTGAAGTTTAGAATTTTTTTGGGACATTAGGCCAAATTTAAATAATAGTGCAGTCACATGGAATGAATTCACGCAAGGAAGTGTTTCTACAATGTTAAGGTTGTCTTTACCTCGAAAGTGGACAATATTTCATCTTTATTTTCCAACCTATTTTACCATAGAGAAATGCAGAAGACATGCTTACCTATTAAACTAGAAAATTATACAGCTGCAAATTTGACATATACATGTTCTCCGGTTTCTAGAAAATTTTTCATATTTAGAAATTTTAATATAAGGCTTTAAAATTTATGAAGCAATTTCCCAAATTCTATTTAAAATTTAAAAATGGAAACCCAATTTTCCAAAACAAGTTTCTTTTTTTTACCGATAATTAATTTTCTAGCAATGTTCCATGCATGAGATTTTTTTTTTTTTTTTTTTTGATATTTGTAGCAATGTTTCATATTTGTTTTACACAAGTAAATACACCCACATTTGGTCCGCACAGTTGCATTGGCTGCTTTTAGCACAAACAGTTCTCAATATAACACAATCAAATATCGCAATTTTTATTTGAAGCTTAAGCATGCATATTCAATTGCCTGTGGATCAAACTGTAACAGTTCTGCCCAATACCTGAAAGCGCCTATCACGGCCTTGTTTGGCACTTCCACCAGCTGAATCTCCTTCAACTATAAAAATTTCTGCAAGCATCAATGATAAAGATCACACATCACAGACCGAAGTAACAATGCCAATGAAGCGAAAAAAATCTATAATTCTCAATTTCTGGAGCTACACATTCAACATAAGAAAATAAATACCATCACCTACATGGCACATTTTTCCATGCCAACTAAATTTCATCAAAATAATTGTTTTAAGTGTCCATTGATATAGAATACCAAATATTTGCACAACATGAATTCTAGCACTTAAGGGAACACTAAACTTTCCAAAAGAAAGAAAGATGCATTGGAGCTTCTTGATGGCAACCAACAAGCAATCAAATATATTGCATTAGCAAGCAAATCATAAAAGTAAGAAGTGAACATTGGACTGCAATGATAGTAAATCATGATGTAATATACTAAATCCACAAGCAAATACTGCAATGAAGTGTAGAATGTGTCCAACGAATAACACATGGCATACAATTTCCTCTTATTGGAATTTAATAATCACAGCACAAACTCCCAAGATACTGTCTAGTTTCTATGAGTGATCTCCTAAGCCAAGCAAGTCATCAATAATCAAACATGTGCAAGTTACAGATAATGCATGTTCACACTATTGAATTAAGGACAATAATAAAATGGCCAAATTAAAAGAAAAAAAATTAAAAAAGGTGATGTATGAAGCATCCCACACTTGTGAGCTTTGGGAAGAGTTGACGTACACAGCCTTACCCCTACTTTGCAAATAAGTTGTTTCCATGGTTCAAACCTTTTTAATTTTGGTCAAACCTTTTAACTAGATCAATATCAATTGTTGCTGTGAAATTTAACATTGGTAACAACAGCAGCCAATTGGATGAAGTGTGGTAATGTACAAATGGAGACTACATAGCAAGCTCAACCATCAAAAGTATGTTTTCTTCTTAAATTTCTTTGCAATGCAGATACACAGGATTTTTTTTTTTATTTTTCCTTAAAAGTATATATAAATAATGTTTTTTGCAATAGCTGATGCAAGAATTTTTTTTGCAGGGAAGCAAAAGAAAATTAAAGAAATTTTTTATCATAAGCATTGTAAAGAGTTAATGAAGTTATGAGAGAGAGTTGTGGAACATCGACTATGTCATGATACTTCTATCTCTCCCAATCAATTTGGCTTCATGCCCGTTCATTCAACTATAGAAGCAATCTTTCTCATTAGAAACTTGATGGAGAAATATAAAGATGTGAAGAAAGATCTACACAAGGTTTTTATTGATTTGGAGAAGGCTTATGATAGTGTTCCAAAAGATGTCTTATGGAAAGTGTTAGAACAAAAGAGAGTATCTATTAGGTACATACAAGTGTTGAAAGATATGTATGAAGGAGCAACTACTATTGTGCGCACAGTGGGAGGGGACACAAGAGATTTTCCTATCTCAATTGAATTACACCAAAGTTCAGCTGTAAGTCCTTACCTTTTTACATTAGTTTTAGATGAATTGACGAAACATATACAAGAGAGTATTGTTATGGTCCCGGCTAACGGATCTAGTTATGGGTCGATGGGTAGTAGGAGGGGTTGGTGTTTGGGTGTTTGGGTTAGGGTGTTTCCTTGAGCGACCTATGGTGGAAGACAAGAAAAAGTCAGACTCGTTAAAGGGAGCCTGAAACCTCAGTCAAGAAGACTTAAATTGGGTTTTAACCGTTCCCTTTATTCCATCAGATTTGCTGAATATATACAAGTGCAGAAATAACTACTCCCTACATACAAGGAGCACTACTTCTATATGGAGGAATAACCTCCCACTAACAACAAGAAAATAGGAAAATGAAGGAATACCCTCCTACAATGCAGGAATGTTGAAACAGAATCAAAACAAAAAGAGAACAACTGCTGCTGACTAATTCAGCCACTCAATTACTGGTGACTTGGATTTAGGACCATAGGTATAACAGGAATATACTTGCAGGGGTTTGGTAACATTACTTCCCGCCCCCAATGGAAGCTTGTCCGCAAGCTTGAAGTCTGGAAACTTGTCTGTTATATGCTGGACCCTTTCCCACGAAGCATCTGCTGGTGAAGAATGACTCCAATGAATTAAAACCTCTGGAATTCCTCCTTTGATACGATGATCCAGAACAGCTAAAGGATGGACAGGATCCTCCAAAAGAATGGTAGGTGGTAATGTTAGAGTGACAGGCTGACCGGCATGATAGGGCTTGAGATAGGAAACATGGAAAACAGGGTGGATCTTGGACTCTGCTGGAAGGTCTAGTTTATAGGCCATGGTGCCAATGCATTCCAGAACCCGAAAGGGTCCGTAAAACACAGCGACGACTTGTGATTAGTTCTTTTGCAATCGATCGTTGTCTATACGCCTTTAAACGCAGCAGACCATGTCACCAACTTTAAATTCCAAATGAGCGGTGGACCGATCATAAGTGGCTTTCATCTTATTTTGGGCTTGTAACAGATTTTGGCGAAGTAGGTGCAGCATGTCATCCCGTTGGTGCAGAACAGTATCAACCGCTTCAATTGAAGAACTGCCATGCAAGTAAGATAATAGTCGAGGAGGTGGTCGACCATAAACAGTCTCAAAAGGTGTGGATTTAAGTGAGGTATGGTAGCTGGTGTTGTAGCAGTATTCAGCCCAAGACAACCAATCAATCCACTTTGATGGCGATGAACTAGTGAAACAGCGGAGATACATTTCAACAGTACGGTTCACAACCTCTGTCTGTCCGTCAGATTGTGGATGGTAAGAGGAACTGAAACACAGCTTGGTCCCACATAAACGGAATAGTTCTTTCCAAAAAGAACTTGTGAAAGTCACATCCCTGTCACTGACCATAGTTTCTGGCAACCCATGTAATTTAAAAATGTTGTCAAAGAAGGTGCGAGCAACACTTACAGCGGTGTACGGGTGAGTGAGAGCCAAAAAATGTCCGTACTTTGAGAACCGATCAACGACAACCATTAAAACATTCTTTCCGCGTGAAGTGGGAATGCCTTCTATGAAGTCAATGGAGATATCAGCCCAAATTTGAGTGGGAACGGGCAAAGGTTGAAGGAGTCCCGCCGGTTGTAGTGTGTCAGTTTTATGCCGCTGACATACATCACAAGAACGCACAAAATCCCTTACGAAATTTTTCATCCCCTGCCAATAGAAATCTCTAGTGATTCTGTATAATGTCTTCTGGTAACCTTCATGACTTTGGTTGTGAAGAGCACTAACAACTAACTGAATTGATGGGGAATTGGGAGGCAGGTAAACTCTATTATTGTAGAAGAGTAACCCATCCCGAAAAACCCATTTTGAAGCGACTGTTCCATTGGTAATTGCAGAGATTTGTTGCTGAATCACTATGTTCCTTCCGAATTTCATCAAACAAACTGAGTTCGAGGCATGGAAACAGCCATAAGGATTGAATCATCGGCATTCCGTCGAGAAAGAGCGTCCGCCACCACATTAGATTTGCCAGCCCTGTATTCAACAGTAAAAGAAAAACCCAGGAGCTTGCTAATCCAATGTTGTTGAGTTGCTGAGAGATGGCGCTGCTCAAGCAGATATTTCAATGTATAATGATCTGTCCGAACAATAAATTCACGTCCCCACAGATAGGAATGCCAATGCTTTAGTGCCTTCACTAAGCCAATCAATTCTCGCTCGTAAGCCGGAAGATTTTGATGACGAGCTGCCAAGGAACGGCTGAAATATGCGACTGGCCGGTTGTGTTGTAACAAGACTGCTCCAATCCCTGTACCAGAAGCGTCACATTCTATAACAAAAGTTAGATCAAAATTCGGTAGAAGCAGGATTGGAGTAGATGTCAAGGCTGCCTTTAACTTCTGGAATGCATCGATAGCGTGATCAGTCCAGTGGAAGTTGTTTTTACGCAGCATAGCAGTGAGGGGGGCGACAATGATGCCGTAATTCTGCACAAACTTGCGATAATAACCTGTGAGCCCTAGGAATCCACGTAACCCACGAATGGTGTTGGGCTTTGGCCATTCTAATACAGCAGCAACTTTGGACTGATCCACCTGCACTCCTTGGGAAGAAATAATATGACCCAAATAGGAAATCTGAGATTGACCGAAGACACACTTCGACCGTTTGAGGACCAACTGGTTCTGTAACAGCAATTGGAAAACCAGCCGCAAATGGTGGATGTGTTCTGCCCAGGATTGACTGAAAACCAAAATATCGTCAAAAAAGACGAGTACAAATTTTCGTAAGTAAAGTTGGAATACCTCGTTCATTAGGGCCTGAAAAGTTGAGGGAGCGTTGGATAATCCAAACGGCATCACCAGGAATTCAAAGTGTCCGTGGTGAGTGCGGAAGGCAGTTTTCTCTATATCAGCAGGATGCATCCCCACCTGAAAGTAACCCGAAAGCAGATCTAACTTTGAGAAGAACTTAGCTCCACCTAATTCCTCCAATAATTCGTCAATAACCGGAATAGGGAATTTGTCTTTGATGGTTTTGGCGTTTAATTCTCTGTAATCAACACAAAGGCGCCAGGAACCATCAGCTTTGGGAACCAGAATCACCGGCGACGAGAATGGGGAACGGCTGGGACGGATTATACCCTGCTGTAACATTGCAGCACATTGCTTTTCAATTTCGTCCTTCTGACCATGAGGGTAACGGTATGGTCGAACTACCACAGGACCAGCTCCGGGGATTAGGGGAATACGATGATCACAAGATCTGCTAGGGGGCAGCCCAGTAGGAGCATTGAATAAAGAAGCAAATTTCGCCAATAATTTCTGGAGTTGGATGTCTGGGTCAGATGAAATCTGCATGTTGTTCAGATCTGAAACATGGGAAGAGCTTGAAGAAGTAATACCCTGCAATGTCACTAAGTGGCCCTGTTGATAAAAGCTCATGCTCATAACGGTGAAATCCCACAGAATGGGTCCCAAGGTTCGAAGCCAATTAACCCCCAAAACCATATCGAAATTGGTTAAGGGTAAAACAAACAAATCAACCATGAAAGAATTATAATTCAGAAGGATCGGAATTCCCTTACAAATACCTGGGCTAGTAAGTTGCTCGCCATTGGCAACGTGTACCTTTAAACCATTCTGTTTGTTTACCACAGCATTCAGTTCCTCAACTTTTGCGGCAGAAACAAAACTGTGAGTGCTGCCGAAGTCGATGAGGATCAAGACTTGCCCAAGCATCCAACTGCCTATCAACCTCATGGACTGGGGATTTCGAATCCCAGTAATGGCATTCAAAGAAATTTCTGGATCAGCTGTGAAATCCTCTACATCTTCCGTCTCTTCCAAATCAATCCAGAACAATTTCTTACATTGATGGCCTCGAACAAACTGCTCATCACAATTAAAACAGAGTCCTTTCTTCCGCCTCTCCTCCATTTCATCAGGGGACAGCCGCCTCACTATCCGATTGGCGCGGTTGTCAGGTGGAATTGCAGCGCGACGAGTATCCCTCGCAGCTGAAGAACGTGGAAACAGTTTGCGTTCATACAGCCGAGAAATGCTCATAGCATTAACCAAGTCGGTGGGATGGTGAAGCTCCACTTCAACCGCAATGGAGTCTTGTAAACCACTGAGGTATAATTGGACCTTCTGGTGTTGAGTGAGAGTTCCAGCCCGAGACACAAGAGCCTCAAACTGATTCTGATAATCCGCGACAGACCCCATTTGCTTCAGTTTAGCTAATTCACCAAGTTTGTTGCTGCGGATTGGAGGCCCAAAACGGAGGTTACATTGGTGAGAAAACTCAGCCCAAGAGGGATTCGGAATGTCATCCAGTAACTGCATGTAACAAAGTTGGGCAATTCCTTCGAGATGGTATGAAGCTAAACTGACCATCTCTTCTTCCGGAGTTTGTTGGTGCTGAAAGAAGTGTTTGCAACGGTTTAGCCATCCCAAAGGGTCATCTTTCCCATCATAGCGAGGAAAATCCAGTTTTGTGAATTTCGGTACAAACGAGCTTCCTCCAGATTTTTCAGAATTCGCAGTACCCGAAATTCCCTTATCTCTCCGTAAGCTTGCTGGACTTCCAGTGCTGCTGGTTTGGAAATCCTTTTTAGTGGATTCCCATTCCTGAGTTAGAGCATCGAATTTGGCGTGCAGTTCCTTGTTGGATTGTTGCTCGGCTAATAACAAGTTAAAGAGCTTAGCCAGCTGGTCTTGAACAGAATCTCCCATAACTGCAGGCTCTGATACCAAACTGTTATGGTCCCGGCTAACGGATCTAGTTATGGGTCGATGGGTAGTAGGAGGGGTTGGTGTTTGGGTGTTTGGGTTAGGGTGTTTCCTTGAGCGACCTATGGTGGAAGACAAGAAAAAGTCAGACTCGTTAAAGGGAGCCTGAAACCTCAGTCAAGAAGACTTAAATTGGGTTTTAACCGTTCCCTTTATTCCATCAGATTTGTTGAATATATACAAGTACAGAAATAACTACTCCCTACATACAAGGAGCACTACTTCTATATGGAGGAATAACCTCCCACTAACAACAAGAAAATAGGAAAATGGAGGAATACCCTCCTACAATGCAGGAATGTTGAAACAGAATCAAAACAGAAAGAGAACAACTACTGCTGACTAATTCAGCCACTCAATTACTGGTGACTTGGATTTAGGACCATGGGTATAACGGGAATATACTTGCAGGGGTTTGGTAACAAGTATCCATTGGTGCATGATATTTGCAGATGATATAGTTCTGATAGATGAGACACGAGGAGTCAATAGAAAGCTAGAGCTTTGGAGAAGTACTCTAGAGTCAAAAGGCTTTAAGTTAAATAGAACGAAAACAAAATACATACATTGCAAGTTTAGTGAAAGCCAAATTGGTGATAGGGAAGGAGTTAGATTGGATAGAGTGGTACTGTCTCAAAGTAATCACTTTAAATATCTCAGCTCAGTCCTTCAAGTAGTGGGGAATGTGAGGAGGATGTTAGTCATAGGATTAAAGCCAAAAGGCTGAAGTGGAGAAGTGCGCCGGGAGCTTTTATGTGATCGCAAAATTCCCAATAAGTTGAAAGGAAAATTTTATCGTACAGTCATACGACCGGCCATGTTATATGGTAGTGAGTGTTGGACACTGAAGGAGTCGTATGTTTCTAAAATAAGAGTTGCGGAGATGAGAATGTTAAGGTGGATGAGTGGCCATACTAGACTAGATAAAGTTCGTAATGAGAGTATTAGAGAAAAAGTAGGAGTAGTGCCAATTGAGGATAAGTTGAGAGAAGGAAGATTGAGCTGGTTTGGTCATGTGAAGCGTAGACATACGAAAACTCCAGTTAGACAAGTAGAACACATTAGGTTAGATGATAGAAAGAAAAGAAGAGGTAGACCTAAAATGACCTGGAGGAGTGTAGTACAACATGACCTATAAGCATTACATATTTTCGAGAATTTACCCCAAAATCGTTTAAAGTGGAGAAAGAGAATCCATATAGCCGATCCTAAATTTTTGGGATAAAGGCTTAATTGAGTTGAGTTGAGTTGTATTGTAAAGAGTTAAAGTAACAAACATATTTTTGGTCAACTGAGATGTTACTAGGCGCCACAATTACATTCCTACATTCATTTACTAAATTGGCCATAATTTCTATAAATATTAAATTCCCAGAACAACTGATAAAATTTTAAGCATTGGACATTTATCATTCACCAAGATGAAATAGGTCGATAAGAATAACCAGAAGCATAATCATCATAAGTAAATTCATATAAGCAGCCATCATGGTTTGAACATTTGGAACTCCAATTATGGTCAGAAAACTTTCAGATTTAAAAAAAAAAAAAAAGAAATATAACAGCAACCAGATTCTTCAGGATTTGTAGATGAGCAATCAGCCAGTTTTCCTGGAAGAGATGATGTTCTCAGCACACTCTTTTGTCTCACCAATTCCCTTGCCTTCTTTGCTGCCAAAGCTGCCTGCATAGGAAAACAACAGAAACAAATAAAGGTTCATGGTTAACACAATTAGGCATCCTATATGCCAGAATTAAAGGAACAGATTGATTAACAAGTTTAATACAGATGAAGCAACTAAGAAAATGGGGAAAAAAATTAGAAGGATACCTTAAGAGCATTTAGAGATTTTGAAAGGATTGAATCAAGAACATCTGGATGCAATTCCAAATATTCAGTAAGATACTCTTGCACAGATTGGTCCACCACTTTCCTTACCTCTGGATTTCCTAACCTTGTCTTTCAGTGATGGACAAAGAACCAGAAACGTATACTATTAATAATGAAGAAGAATGCAACAAAACCAACATTGAGATGGCCAAAGCATCAGTACTGAGTACTCAGAAAATCATGATAAACAGGCAGTACCTTTGTTTGTCCTTCAAACTCTGGACTTGGAACTTTAACTGATATAATGCATGTTAAGCCCTCTCTCACATGTTCACCACTTAAATTAATATCCTTATCCTGAAAGGAACAGAGGATATATAATAATAATGAGCCATAGCTACTTTAATCTGCACTTTATCCGTAACAACCTTTCTTAATCTTGATTGAAAAGCAATCAGAAGCTCTATACTGAAATTCTGTACAAGGCCACCACCATCTTGGATCTTATACAAATAATTTATTCTCTAGCTACAATATGATAAGCACATGCATGGAACTTCCTACGTACATGAAGCAAAGGCCAAGAAAATTGTAAAATTCCTAAAAGAAAAGGAAGGGAGAGAGACAAAAGGGATGTGGCAGGACGGAGTGAAAGCATATCATGCAGTCATTCAAGAATATGCTATGTAAACAGGCTAAGAGGATAACCTAACGTGTTGTACTCAAATACAAAGGCAAGAAAAACATGCACACAAATTTAAGGGGAAAAAAAAAGCTCCCTCTGAGAAGAAATAAAATGGGATAATTGCATAAGTAGTCCTCCAAGTCTTCAACTTTATTTGATATTCTACTTAAGACATTGAAGCTTTGAACTTTTTAAAATACCCCATGAGTCACTTTTCACTTCAATATTTTGAACCGAAAGCAAAGTCGTGTAAGTGAAATTTCACAGGAATATTTGATAAGTTAAAAAAGTGAATGTATTAAAAAGTTAATATAAGCAAAATCTCAAATTTATAGAGAAATACAGGTCTTTCAGAGAGAGAGAGAGAGAGAGAGAGAGAGAGGACAGCTATCGCCAACCCATTTTCACCAGTACTCATACCCACTACCCAGCAGTAAATATGTAGATCTGCATTCAATTTGTCAATATTGATTGAACATATGTCAACTTTCAAATCCAACTATAAAGGACTTATTTAACATATTTCAAAAAGTTAAGAGCACAATTTATTAAAAAAAAACAATACAAGAGTTTAATTTGATATTTGAAATAACTTGGATGACTTCCTGGATATTTTAACTGAAATAAAATCCCAACCTCTTGTACAGATAAGTGACTAGTGAGTAAAGCAATTGAAAGATGGGTACTAAAATTGAAGAGGACTAGAGGAAAGCTTGCAAGTTATAATAAAATCTACAAATGTCCAACCTTTATTATCTTTGACTTCTTCCCAAGATTATTAAGAGTTCTGGTTAATGAAGCCTTGAAACCATCTATATGTGTGCCACCATCAATAGTGCGTATGCTATTGGCATACCCCAGTATTGTATCAGAGTATGCATCAGAACACCTAGTAAAGAGTGAATGAATTAACTCAAATCAAGGGTTGTAAAAGGGATGGCTGTCAGCAAGTGAATATTAATATCACACCAAATTAACACAAAAGGTATAACATGAGCTAGCAGAAGGTAGTTTACCATTGAAGAGCCATATCAATTGTGATCCCATCTATTTCTTTACTGAAACCCACAACATCATGAAGTGCTTTCTGAATCAATAACGATAGTTAGTCAACATTCAATACAATCTATAGACTAGAAACCAGAAATAAAGAAAAATAAAAATATAACAAAATAAGCAAAACAAGCGAAATAAAAATATAACAAAATAAGCAAAACAAGCGAAAATTCTTTTACATGCTGTCCTCATGGCCCAATGGTAGCTGCCTACCCAATTTGGGAGTTGAGGTGTTCTAGTCTTCCAAAAACAATAAAACATGGATTAATGTATATCATTTACAAAGATTTATAACATATCTAGAAGCACCAAATGCTGCAACCAATACCCAATAGTACTACTGAAGAAGTCAAGAAAGTCAAGCAAGATTAATTTAGGAATTATGTTGATTTAATTTTTCATTGTAAAAATCAGAAATTTTTTCAATTAATTAGGAATTATGAAGTTAATAACTGATGACTACAAGGTACAACTAGATGATATATGTTATTGGATTGGTTCATATGGTAGCGCTAAATATTGTCCTCCTTACTGATATTATGAATTATATTATAAATATCGAGACATTAAACAACTTCTACAATCTAGGGATAAAGCACTTGAAGCATTGAAGAAGGAATATATTTCAACTAAGAGTTAAGGAGAGAGATACTTGTTCAAATCTTCAATTTGAAGAAAAATCTCAAGAAAACAACAAGAAGCAATTCGATAGGACTAAAGCAAAGTTGGAAGCATTATTAAGAGTTTTTGAAGATGTAATTAAAACTCAAATGTACGCGATGCTAGAATTTCATAGTGAAGAACAAGAACATCAACTTGAAGAATCTGAAGTTTTGATTTTTGAGCAACTTGAAGAATCTGAAACAAGGTAAGCATGTTGAGCTTTCACATGTTGACATCCAATATGATTAGATTGAGCTGGAAAATTCACTTCTTGAAATCCAAGATGTTAAGACTGAGTCGGAAACTTTTAAGCAACCCATTCAAGAGAAAGAAAGGCTGGAGGAATCTATCCTAGGGAAGGAAGAAATTCAAGCCATGAAGATAATTTGGAGGAATCTATCATAGGGAAGGAGGAAATTCAAGCCATGAAGACAATAATGGAAATTAACGATTTGGCTACTTCTTTTGTTCCTATTAAATGCAAGAGCATTTCACTTATCATTGTAAATAATTTTATATGTTCAAATGTTTCCAGGAATGCGAAGGAAAGCATGAAGCTTTTTGTTTCATTCTTATTGTTGTCATTCAAGAAGATTCAAGTTATAGTTGATTATTCTCCAAATTCAGTTCTTCATTCTCCCGCACAATAAGACTCCACAAAAACAACAACAAATAGTTAAGGAAGATTTAATTTAGGAATTACGTTGATTTGATTTTTCATTGTAAAATTAGAAATCTTACGTTTCTATTAATTAGGAAGTTTATACTATTTACTATTTAGAAATCCTGTTAATATATAGAAGTAAAATGTTATTTAGAAAGTTCAAGTTGATTTGGGATTCATAACTACTATAGATTTAGTGTTTTCTTATTTTGAGATGTCTAATCTTAGTAGTAGTAGGATTAAAACTACAATTTAAATACCTACATCTTTTAGGTTTTAATTAGAGAGTTTATTATGATTACTATTGATATTGAGAATTAATAAAGTTGAGAATTGGTTTCTCTTTAGAATTTGTTTCTCTTCCTTCTTCAAAATTAGTTTCTCTATCCTTTGTGTTTTTCTTATTCTAAATCAACTACATATACAATTAGGTTGCACTTTGCTCTATACAGATCAATAATATCAAATTATATAACAAACGAGCATTCAACCTTCAGAAAGATTACGGCCCACGTATCCTACTAGACCTGTGAACTATATTGTTCAGATTCAAATACTAACTACATATCTCTACTCATGTTAGTCAAGAACTTGCACAAAGTCAGCCTTATAATAAAACTGCAAAACAAAAAATTATGATCTGTAGGTCCAAAATTCTATCCTTTCATTGTCAAAACACACCCTCATGCATGGCATCAATTTTACTCTTCCAGGATCAATGTATTTAAGGAGAAAAGTTGCTAGCTTGAAAGGGAAAATGATACAAAACAAGAAAGTTGAAACTACAATAATGGCAAGGAGAATTTGTCAAAAAACTAATAATACCTTATCAGTATTTAGCCACTTCACGTACTCTACCAACCCTCCAGCATAGAAATATTCATCATATTGGTTCTCCTCTAGATCATTACCTTCTTTTTTCAGCGTGAGAGCAAGCTGCAAGAGGAAACATTACAAAGGACACAATTAGCATCAAAATAATAAACTGGCCAACCACAGGATGAAAATAGATAGCTAGTCTATGCCACTTAAAAGTAGCAAACAAAAAGTGAAGATATAACAGTTAGCATGGTTAAAATCAGTGACTTTACCTTTGGGTTTAAAAAAGCAAGCTCCCTAACTCTTCCGCCTATAGTGTTGTAGTCAAACTGAATTGCGGTAGTGAATACTGCAGAAAATTTGGAATGTTAACAAGGAAAACACAGATTGCTGACCATATATTATCACTGAGGATCAGGGAATAAGTATAAATTGACAACCATCAGATGCATCTGAAGCTTAAAAAGTAATGGAAAACCTTCATTGTCAGGCCAAAATCTGACACATGTCCCTTGGCGATCCCTTGATTCAATGGGCAGTGAATAACATGTTAGGATTGTCACAGGATTACCACGTGAATATCTCTGTTTGTATTCCATTCCATCACGCCAAACAGTAACTTCTAATCCCTGTGAACCAAAACGCAATCAAGTTACATGTGATGCAATGGAACAAAGACAAAGAAATACACAAAATGTGAAAGAACTTCAGATAATGAAAATGAAAACTTTTCATAAACATCCATTACCACAGTGTAATGCATCAGTTCATTACAAAGTGATTGGCCATTTGACATCATCTCCAATTTGACATATTTCAAATTATCAAAAATGTAATTGGACATAAACACAGTAAAGATATTTTCACTTTCCAATTTCTTTAAAACACAAGATATCTTTACCTTTTGTTTCTTTCAATTAATCCACCTAAAGTGGGTTGCAAGTTATGGCGTGCAGTAGTGCAGACTAAAATAATAAGAAGAAGGGAATAGAACGAGATAAGGGCATGTGAATTTGACTTAGTGTTAGAATCCCTTAATTAGTGTATTAGCTGTAAATTAGTAAATTAGAGATATTTGTATTTATTAGCTTTTCCTATTTAGGTTCTAGCCTTTGTGTATAAATTAGAATCATTGTAAATCAATTTATATAGTGAAATACACACAGAAATACTTCAATTTTCTTTGATTTCAACATGGTATCATAGCCAAGCCAACTTTTCTTGGCGTGAACAGTACCAGAATAGTTAGGATTTGTGTGGATAAGCCTAAAAGCGAGTCTGTTGAGGGAGGTGATTGTCACTGCCCACCTAAGAAGGAAGAACATCAGGTCGCCGGCCCTCGCTTAGAGTTTCGCCATCATCCGATAAGGCGCATGGCCACGTGCCTTCAGAAGGTTGTGCTCCGATCACACGCGCTGGCGCGTGAAGCTATTTCCAGCCAGTTTTTCCGATCGTTTTTCCTTGCTGCCTTCTCTCTTGGTTTTTGCGTCTCTCTTCTACTTGTTTTTATTTCTTTTGTACTAAAATGGCTGATGGGAAGAAGAAAATCTCGAAAACAAGGGCGGGTTTTATCAATGATAACCCCTCTTTAAAGATTAGCCCTGTAAAATTGGATAAAACTAATTTTTTGGCGTGGTCTAGATCATGTCTGCTGTTTATTCAAGTTAGGAGGCTCCAGGGGTATATTACTGAAAATAAGAAAAAGTCGAAAATTGCGAGTTGTACCTACAGTCAGTGGGAGTCGGAGAACTCTCTTGTTATGTCATGGCTCATCAATTCCATGCAACCTCGTATAGCTCGAGGGTATTTGCTGTTGGAAAGCGCAGCTATCATTTGAAGTGCAGTTTCTCAGACCTATTCTCAAGTTGGAAACGATGCATAAGCGTATAAGCTTTGAAATAAGGTTCATGATTTGAAACAGGGTGAGCTAACTGTTGCTCAGTATGATGCAGAACTGAGTGGTCTATCGCAGGAACTAGATTTCTACTAGGACTTTCAGGCCTCACGTCCAGATAATACAGTTAAGTTTTAGAAGCTGGTTGAAAAAGAACGGATCTATGATTTTCTTGCTAGGTTGAATGTGGAACATGATCAGATGAGGTCCAAGTACTTGGAAATGATCCTTCACCTACCGTAAGACAGACATACTCTTATGTTCAGTAGGAAGAGAGTAGAAGGAGTGCCATGGTTCATTCTATGTCTGTTAGTAAGGCAGGGCTACCTGCTAATTCTTCACATGAACAGTCACATGGTCCATCAGACAAAGATTAGCTGTATTGCGACTATTGTAAAAAAACCCGGCATACTAAGGAACATTGTTGGAAACTGCATGGTCGCCCAATCAAAGGGCATGGAGGAAAAAGATGAGCACTGCTAGACCACAAGCTAATGTACTTGAGGTTGTGGATCTTTTTGAAGATACTGCTACTACTGGGATGTTTTCCACTGAAGAGGTACAGACTTTAAGGCGTTTGCTGTCACAACTTGAATCGCAATCCATTACAGTTGCCTCTTCTAATTTCGTCAAATCAAGTAATGTTTTTCTTGCCAATCTTAATAATTTCTTTTGGGTTATAAATTTTGGAGCAAACAAGCATATGACAGACTCTTCGAATAAATTCATATCCTATTCTCCATGTTCAGGCAAAGAAAAAGTCTGCACTGAAAATGGATTTTTATCTAATGTTTCTGGAACAGGTTCTATTAAATGCACTCCTACTATAAGTCTCAGTTCTGTTTTACATGTGACTAGCTTTCCTATTAACTTTCTGTCTGTCAGTTCTTATCATAAAAGCTTTTAACTGCAAAATTGAATTCTATTTCCTACTCACTGTGTTTTTCAAGAATTGACAACAGGGAAAACGATTGACAGTGGTAGACTGCAAGATGGGCTATATCTACTGAATGACTATGTTGGCTAGGCAATGTTGGGATAGTCTATGGGTGCTAAGGAAAAAATTTTCAGTGGCATAAGAGACTAGGACATCCCTCATTTACCGTTTTACGGAAACTTTATCCTTTTTTGTTTAAGCAATGCAAAACTAAATTGTTAGTATGTGATGCTTACGAGTTTGCTAAACATACTAGACAATCTTATCCTGCAATAAATAATAAAACTTCAGTTCCTTTTATGACTATCCATTCTGATGTGTGAAAACCTACTCAAACTGTGTCTTTACCGAGTTATAGATGGTTTGTGATCTTTATTGATTGTTGCAGTACGTTAACTTGGGTATATTTGATAAAAGGGAAAAATGAAGTTTTTTTCCCGTTTTCAGCAGTTTCAAAAAATGTTTAGTACACAATTTAATGCTCATGTTAAAATACTGAGAACTGATAATGATACAGAATATATAAATGGAGTCTTTTAAGAGTATTTGAAGTCACATGAGATTTTACATCAGACTAGTTGTGTTAACACTAGTTCACAAAATGGAGTGTCTAAGAGGAAAAATAAACACTTGCTTAAGGTTGCTAGGCTCTCATGTTTACCATGAATATTCTTAAACCTTACTGGGGGGATGCTATTTTTTCTGCTGCATATCTTATTAAGATAATGCCACTTCAGACATTGGAGTTTAAGAGTCCTTTAGAGGTTTTGCAGGGTAAAAATTCATATATTGTCCCTCCAAAGGTCTTTAGGTGTGTTTGCTTTGTTCATAAGCTTAATAGTGAAAAGTTAGAATCTCGGGCCCTCAAATGTGTCTTTGTTGGATATTCTAGTACTAAGAAGGGGTATAAGTGTTACCACCCTCCTACACGGAAATATTTTGTGAGCATGGATGTTATCTTCAGGGAATCTAAATCTTATTTTCATCCACCTCTTCAGAGAGAGCATCGGAAAGAAGAGGTGTATTTCCCTTCATCTTCGTCTTCTTCCCATCTTCAACTTCAGAGGGAGAATCTGGATTTAGAGTCTATACCTAACAATAATACCCAGGGGGCGTCACCTAAATCTCTCGAGAGACTGAATATACCAGATTTGAGAATATATACTCGGCGGAATAAGACAGATATAGCCATCGAGCAGGAAATTGCTGATCAATTGAAATCCCTAAATTGAATTCCTAGACATCCTGAGTTATGTGATGAGTCACATTTGGTTCCTGATAAGTCTAATTTTGATTCTCAATCTATTTTTCCTTCTTCTGATAATGATCTTCATATTCCTATTGCTCTCAGAAAAGGTATTAGAACATGTACTAAACATTCCATCTCTAATTTCATTTCCTATGATTCTTTGTCTCCATCCTATAGAGTCTTTCTATCGTCTGTTTCCCCTGTTTCTATCCCACAGGATTGGAAGAAAGCATGTCTTGATCCAAAATGGAAAGCAGCTATGGTGGAGGAGATGAAAGCTTTAGCAAAGAATGAGACATGGAAACTTGTTACTCTCCCACTAGAAAAAAGCCGGTTGGATGCAATTGGGTGTTCAATGTGAAGCATAGAGCAGATGGTTTAATTGAGAGGTATAAGGCCAGGCTGGTAGCAAAAAGCTTCACACAGACGTATGAGGTAGATTACAAAGAAACCTTTGCTCATGTTGCTAAAATGAACACCATCAGAATCTTGCTGCCATGTGCAGCAAATCTGTTACATAACAGCCTGCACACTTAGTAAAACAAAGGAATAGGGAGAGAGAGAGAGATAGATGAGAAAAGAGATAAATTGGATGAAAGAAAAGAAATAGATTGGATGAAAAGAGAAGAGAATATTCAGATATAAGAGAAAAGTATTCATGTTTATTGATTCTTGGAATAGCCTATTCTAATATAGATATACTCTATTTATACACTCCTGACCACTATAACTACTTTTGACTCTCTTAAAAAGCAGTAACATCTTTACAACTACTCAACCACCACATACCACCCTCACTATTTTACTCCTTCCACATATAATTACAAACCTTATTCTCCTTACTAGTATTCATTACATTCCCTACTCCTTAAAATCATTCTTGTCCCCAAGAATGAATAAGGAACAGTGCAACATTGAAATTATTGATTGGGGACAATAAACCAGCACCAAAATGTCAATTCGTTTCCTTCATTATAGTAATCTTTCTTTCTTTGTCTTCTCCATCTTTCAAATACATCTTGTTTGAGAATTACAGATGCAATGTTCTTCAAAATTAATTTCTTCTTCTTCAGCCTTCTTGATATCTCCCATTTATCCTCTATGGACATTAGGAACTCACAATAGTAAAACTCACAATCATGGTTCTCTTGAATTAGTAAACTCCATCCATTCCCATTGCTTTCAAAAATTTTAGGTTTTTGGACTCTAGATTGTGCAGCTTCCAACACTTCTTCCATTCGTAACTGAGGCAAAATCATCATTTGTGTCATTGAACAAAGGAATTTCACTTCATATTCAGCTCTTATTCTCCCCATTGAATAGTCTAGTTGCCTCATATGCACTTTACTAGAGGCTTCAGTAATGTTATCATTCTCAAAACCCTGAGTATTCTCATAATTTGCACCATTAACATCATTCTCAAAACTCTGCTGAATGGAGACTTCAAGAAATTGAAATTTTTGCTCCTCCTTTTGAATCGACTTCTTCACATCTCCATCCCCATGAATCTTATCATCAAGAAGGACAATCTCCTTCTTAGCAGCACTCTCCTTGGTCTTTTCCAATTCCTTGTTATCACCCCAATAAACTTTAGTTCCATGATTGTTGTATTCTATATCTTCATCATTCTCCTCCCCAAAAACCTCACTTATACTAGACATATGAGGAAGAAAATCCTGCTCCAGATGTTATACTGTTTTCCTTCCTTGTGCAAGACACAATTCCAATGCATCTTCATTAGTAAAGGCTGCAATATTTTCTGTTTTCTTTCCATTTTCTGTAAAACCTCCTAGAATTTGAGATCTCAGCTCCAAATCTTGAAATTGACTTTTGGATTGCGCCTCTTGAAACAATTTATCCCTCCTTTCTATTTGCCCTTCTAACAACTTATCTAATCTTTTCCATTTTTGATATTGCAACTCCTCTAAGCGTTCTGTTACTCTTCTTTCAAAAATTTCTAGCATTCCCTTAAGATCCTTTTGTTCCCAAGATTGTACTCCCATGGTTTGATGCTCTGATTGTATTTTACTTTCAAGAAAATTTGAGAAAGAAAATTGAGGAGGAAAATAGTAAAAGAAAATCAGATCTGAGCAGGGATAAGGAATTGATACTGGAATTGGAAGAAAAGCACAAAGAAAGGAAGAAGAAAAATTTTGAAAAGAAGAATAGAGAAGAAATTACAAAAATAGAAAGAACATATTTTGTAGAGAATGAAGAAAGATTGAGCGGAAAGAAAGATTTTTTTGTTATTTCAGATGTTTCTTGAATTTGACAAAACAAGTCTTGATTTTGAAATCCTAACAAGGCAGAAATTGAAAATAGGGAAATTGAGAAAAATTTGATAGGGGAAAACAGAATAAGGTAGCTCACAAGAGAGAAGAACGAGGAAGAGGAAGAAAATTTTCAAGAATTTCAAGAAACAGGTTTCTTGAAATGCTGGAAATAAGAAATTAAAGAAGGAAATAGAAGAAAGAACCAGAAAGTGACAGAAGAAGAAAGAATTTGATTCAAGAATTTCAAGAAATAAAGAAAAAAGAAGAAGAAATTGAGGTGAGAAAGGGAAGAAATTTCAGAGAGAGAGGAAGAAGAAAAGAAGGAATAGAGGGAAAGAAGAGAGAAAGAGAGAAGAGCAGAGACAAACCTAGAATTATAGAATTTTGGAAGACTCCCATGAATCTGCCCAGAGTTGTGACTCCAACAGAAAATATTGGAAGCAAACCCAACTCAGATCAAGGCTCTGATACCAATTTGTTACATAACAGCCTGCACACTTAGTGAAACAAAGGAATAGGGAGAAAAAGAGAGAGAAATAGATGAGAAAAGAGATAGATTGGATGAGAAAAGAATTAAATTGGATGAGAAGAGGAGAATATTCAGAGATGAAAGAAAAGTATTCTTGTTTATTGATTCTTGGAATAGCCTATTCTAATACAAATATACTCTATTTATACACTCCTGACCACTATAACTACTTTTGACTTTCTCTTAAAAAGCTGTAACATCTTTACAACTACTCAACTACCACATACCACCCTCACTATTTTACTCTTTCCACATACAATTACAAACCTTATTCTCCTTACTAGTATTCATTACAAAATCTTAAGTGGGACTTACAACAGTTTGATGTAAAAAATGTCTTTCTACATGGTAAATTGGAAGAAGTGTATATGAAAATTCCTCTAGGGTTTGAGAATAAAAAGACCAGAGAGAGTTTGCAGATAGAAGAAGGCTTTGTATGGTTTAAAACAGTCACCAAGGGCATGGTTTGACAAGTTCAGTAAGGCGATTTCCTTCAGATACTGCCAAATCAATGTTGATCACACCTTATTTATGAGACACTGTAGGGGCAAAATCACACTACTTATTGTCTATATGGATAATATTGTGGTAATTGGTGATGATAAGGAAGAAATAACTTATTTAAAGGAGCGCTTAGCACAGGAGTTTAAAATCAAAGATTTGGGAAGGCTAAAGCACTTTATTGGAATAGAGATTGCCATATCAGATAAAGGAATATTTATTTCTCAAAAGAAGTACATTTTAGATCTGTTGGAAGAAACAAAATTGTTGGGTTGTAAACCAGCAGAGTCTCCCATTAAGGCAAATCATAAATTGCAAGCTGGAGTTGGGAAATCAGTGGATATAAAGAGATATTAAAGGTTGGTTGGCAGATTGATTTATCTTTCGCAAACTAAACCAGACATAGTATATGCAGTGGGTTTAGTGAATCAGTATATGCATGATCCTCGTGAATCTCATTTGGAGGTTGTTTTCCGCTGCTTGCGATACTTAAAATCTGCACTTGAGAAATGACTTCTTTTCTCAAAGTATTGTCACCTTCAGATTAAGGCCTTTACAGATGCAGATTAGGTTGGATCTCTTGATGATAGAAGATCAACATCAGATTACTGTACTTTTGTTGGTGATAATCTAATCACCTGGATAAGCAAGAAGCAAAATGTGACAGTTAGATCCAGTGCAGAGGCTAAATTCAGAGCAATGGCTCAAGGTATCTGTGAGTTATTATGGTTACGGAAGTTGATGGAGGAATTAAAACTGCTAGAAGCCAGTAGTTTGTCCTTATTTTATGATAACAAAGCGGCCATTAGTATAGTTCATAATCCAGTTCAGCATTACCGGACCAAGCATATAGAGATTGACAGACAACATCAGATTACTGTACTTTTGTTGGTGATAATCTAATTACCTGGATAAGCAAGAAGCAAAATGTGACAATTAGATCCAGTGCAGAGGCTGAATTCAGAGCAATGGCTCAAGGTATCTGTGAGTTATTATGGTTACGGAAGTTGATGGAGGAATTAAAACTGCTAGAAGCCAGTAGTTTGTCCTTATTTTATGATAACAAAGCGGCCATTAGTATAGTTCATAATCCAGTTCAGCATTACCGGACCAAGCATATAGAGATTGACAGACACTTTATAAAAGAAAAAATTGTGAACGGTTCGTCAAGTGTCTCTTACGTAGGTTCAAAAGACCAGTTAGCTGATGTATTCACTAAGGGATTAAGTTGTAACGTGTTTCATACCCTAGTTTGCAAGTTGGGCATGTGCAATATATATGAACCAACTTGAGGGGGAGTGTTAGAATCCCTTGATTAGTGAATTAGCTGTAAATTAGATTGTAAATTAGTAAATTAGGGCTATTTGTATTTATTAGCTTTTCCTATTTAGGTTATAGCCTTTGTGTATAAATTAGAATCACTATAAATCAATTTATATAGTGAAATACACACAGAAATACTTCAATTTTCTTTGATTTCAACACTTAGGACTAAAGGAGACTCTCTAACTTATAAATTAATTAAAATGAGGAAGTAAAACAAAAAAAAAAAATGTTCATGAATGTGAAAAAATGGTGGTTACATCAGGTTAAAATGAAATATAAAGCACACCTCAGACAAGGCATTAACAACAGACAAGCCCACACCATGTAATCCACCAGAGACACTATAGCCACTGTTAGAACCACCAAATTTTCCACCAGCATGTAAGACCTGCAAAACAAATCAATAGCATTTGAACCATAAATTAATAATTTAGAAAAAAAAAAAAAAGAAAAAGCAAAAATGCATAAGGCAACTAGGATTTATATGCTACGGTAACAAGCTAATTAAGGATTCCTTTGATAGCAATGTGGTTTCCTTTTATTCTTTTTCTTTCTCCAGAAAACATGCAGCCCATTCATTTTATTTGTACTATTGCATTTCTTTACTTCTCTCCTTTTTTTTTTCTGTTTTCTCGTAAATGTTTTAAAGAGAGTAGTGAAATCTCTATTCTGATTTTTCATATTTCCACAAAAGACTCACCTTCTTTCTCTCTGCCCATTCATTTATCCACAAATGTTGTTGAACACTATCTAAAATATCTCCACTATTGAACTAGGTTTCTTCAATTTATATTCATGCACTGAAAAGCTTAAGAATCTTATGTATGAACACAATTTTCAATAGCTACGTCTAAGACCTTTGAAATTGAATAGCATGTAGCAGACAGAAGACATCAAACTAAACTCCACAGATAACTATAATGTAAATATCAAGTATGCAGAATTACCGTTAGCACAGTCTCCAAGGCAGATTTCTTTGTCACTGGATGCAAGTCAGTGGGAATCTATAAGAAGAGAAAAGCAGAGAAGCATGTATGAATAAAAGTAAAAGATTAAAAAAATATTAATAAATAAAAGTTGGTATTAGTTACCCATGGTTCTTAAGAAATTAACACAGAAAATAGTATTTCCTAAAAATTGATGAATAAGCAGGAGAAATCACAACTGTTAGACATATGAAACATTACATGCACATATTACATAAATGGGAAAGGACTTAACATAACTTTTTGGTGTGTTATTGCGTGACACTTTAGGTACATAACTACATATAGAGCAAAAGATTGTGAAAGTTTTTCATACTTCATTTGTTCAGATTGTGACTCAAAAAACTCAATATATTCAAACTATTTTATTGCAATGTGAATAAAATGATTATGTAAATTCCATGTAGAAGTTCATATAAAAGTACGAGATATCAATATTTATAAAGTTGATGAAGCTTCCTATTGAAAGTTTTATCATCATCACAAGCCTTGAAGTGCACATTGCCAAGGACTAATGTAATCATGTGTAGAACACAAATGATATAAAGGATATTACAGCTAGACAAAGAACAAATAACAGTACATCTTCATAGCAATAAATACATTTCCATAATATCAAATAATAATAAATACTATCCACTGATTTGAAATGGCAGGCCATACCCCACGCCCATTGTCAGTGATGCTAACAGAATTATCAGAATGTAAAACAACATCAATCTTTGAAGCATATCCCGCTTGGGCCTCGTCAACAGCATTATCCAATATTTCATAAACCTAAGAGGAAAAAGCACAACCAATCAATAGAAATCTCAATTTTCAATTGAGCTACAATCCACTTAAAATGGAAAATTGCATCTAAAACCATAAAAGTAGCAAAGAAATTACCAAATGGTGCAACCCACGAGGTCCAGTACTGCCAATGTACATCCCTGGCCTTTTCCTAACAGGTTCTAAGCCTTTCAGCACCTACTTTTCAGCTAACAATAATTAAATGAGAGATATGCACATAAGCCTACAATGACCAATCTATATTAAAATTCAAAACAAAGGAATCATTTCTGATAATCATAAGCACCTTATTCAAATATCATTCTTTACAACCCCACCACTTCAAATAATTACAAGAACAACATTTGAAAAGCACTCTCAAAATCCCAACTGAGCAATTCAGTGCCAATATCTGGGCCGCAAATGAAGTGATCCACTCATAAGCTGCTCTGAGCTTAATTCAATAAAAATTCTCCTAAGCTTGGTAGTTAAAAATTAATGAGCCAAACTCAAACTCACTTTTAAGAATCATCCAACAAATGGGCTAAACATGAGCTACACCCAGCTCAGCTCATCAGGGTACCTGAGTTGCCTCATTGTAGGTTCATAAGCCAGCTCATATATGAATTTCTAAATAATTTGATTTTGACTTAAATTATATGTATCACTATTATAATATGCAAAGAAATACCATTTAAAACTGTTTATTAAAAGAAAATATGGGAAAAAAGAATAGCATTTTTTTAATTTTATACTTGTAATATAATCTTCAAGTGTCACATTTTATCACCCAATTTATTTGTTAAGCATATCATAGTTTTTAAATACTCATTTAATTTTAAGAATACATTTTTGAACATTTTATTTACAACTAAGTATATTAAAAAAATTCCTAATTTCATATAGGTTTGTTTAACAAACATTGTGTATACAAACAAAGGTGCTCTTGGCCATGCTTAACTTTTTCTAATAAACAAGCTACAGTAAGCCCTAAATTTAAAGTTGGTTTCATAAGCAAGCCGAGCATAAGTTTACAAAAGCTCACCTTGGCTCATTTGCAATCCTAACTATATCATGATTGCATTAGTTTGCAAGCACAACTGTAATGACGGAAGGTACATTACCTGAACAAAATTAATAAAAGCACTCAAGAAATACATGTGTTCCATAAATTTACCTGAATTTGATCAGAACCATAAGCCTTCGAACTAGCACTTTCTTGAAAGGACTCTGTTGCAGTACTGGATGACATGAAAGCCCTAGGTGAAACTGCATTTTGAACTGAAAATCGACTTGGAACCCTACTCAATGGAAAGCTCACCCTGCAATATAAATAGAGCAAGTATTAAAAATAAAAAATAAAATAAAATAAAAAAAGATTATCAAATTATGCTACTAACCAAAACACATAAATCCCATTCCATTGCACATATTTCACCATTTGTTTTCTTGTCAATAAAATTATACAACAAAAAGAGATAATTAACATGTTCTATTCGGCTGTAGAAGCACCTTAGAAATGACTTGAATTCTGCTTTTTGAATTTTCTATCTTTAAGACCTAATTCAAACCTAATCCCTGTTAGAGAAAGTTAGGGAGAATAATGAATATTTGATTTTACAATCCATATTAGGTGGCATTTCAAAAAAAATTTTGATTTCATTTTTAATTCAAAGAGTATTGAGAGAGAGGAAGGGGGGTCTTTGTAAAGTAGGTTCAGAAAAAATTCTCGAAACAAATTTGAGTTTATTTGAACTTACACTTTACGGTGGCTATACTCAAACTAATTTCCATCCATGCTCATGCTCAATAATCTAACTTCACTCGTGAATCCAACCAGCTAAAGAAAACCCATGTATTTAAACCTCACTCATTTAAGCAATTTAAACAATCAAAGTAAACTCAAATCCTGTCATTGCAAATCTACAATTACGCAAACATAAAGTCATAATAAAACTTATACAGTTCTCGCAACCTTTTTTGCAACGGAAAAACAGAAACATAATACTAGTGTCCTTCCATTTCCTTTCCCAAGTTTCCTCGTAAACAAACCAGAAACTGAACCAAAAAAAAACAACAAAAATACAATTCCTACTAAAAACGTAAACAAGAGAGGGTGTAGATGAAAAACCTGGGCTTTAAAGCAGGAAGGGGGCGTGAGAGAGAAGAAAAAGAAGAGGAAATGTGACTGTGAAAAGAAGAAGAAGAAGAAGAAGAAGGAAGAGAAAGAGGTGAGCAACGACAGGCCATGATTATACGAAGAAGACGATGAAGATTACGGGGTTTTAGAAGGAGCGCCATCTGCAACTGGGGTTTTCTGAGTGTCTGTTGAACCAAAAACACGCAAAATTAAGATAAAAATCCAATTTTTTCCCTCCATCGAAATTAGGGCTTCAATCTGTGCTCTTGTTGCAACCCAATCGGAATTTAGGGCCGGCCCATTTGTTTCATTCTAACATGATACAATAACACATCAATAAAAAAAATTATTAAAAAAGTGATTAATCAAATTGTTTAATATAATGAATCTCATGTATAATTGAGCATGATAATATTAAAATTATAAAAATATTTTCCTTGT
This sequence comes from Hevea brasiliensis, assembly GCF_030052815.1. Classification (NCBI taxonomy): domain Eukaryota; kingdom Viridiplantae; phylum Streptophyta; class Magnoliopsida; order Malpighiales; family Euphorbiaceae; genus Hevea; species Hevea brasiliensis. The sequence goes on along the minus strand of NC_079495.1, from coordinate 33,421,946 downwards.
TAATGACTTTCAAGTTTGAAAATAGATATTATTTTAAATAAATAATTATTTAATTTTTGAAAATTGAAAATATTAAGTGATTAGTTCTATCCCATTTTATAATGGAATTAGTTTGTCATCATATTTTATTTTTATCAATCTGTCCATAAAAGTGTAATTTTTTTCACTTAAAAGTAATCAAAAGTATGAAAAGTACTATAAATGCCACCCATTAATAAATATTATTGAAAAAATTACCTTGAAACTTGATATCCTCTCCCCCCTAACACACGATTCACTAGGTTTGCTTCCCCTCTTCCACACCCCACAATGCAACTCACCACATTCCCCTACCCCTCTCACATGATTACAATCTTTCCCTATTCTTCCATGCCTCCTATTTCCTTTGCCTCTATCTTTAATACACACACTTATTTAAATATTATTTTTTAGCATTTGTCCCCTAAGTTAACAATTGCCTTTTTACATGAATGCCAACATTGGTGATTAAGACACCTGATTACTCAGCAGACCAAAGATATATTACTAGTAGGCCTGATTCTAGCATTGAATAGATTGGCAAATAAAAATATCTGTCCATCTGTAATAGAAATTACATTAGTAGGAATATAAGCCGAAACATCTCTTGATTGGGTCTCTATTATTAGTAGAGCAGTCATACTTCATTCAATTAAATGATAACTTAATTTAGCGGCTCTTTCCAAAAGGCGTGAATGCAAATAAAAGACATCTCTTGGATATCTAATTGTAACAACCTCACTTTAGTTAGTCCATACATTCAACTGTTCTGGTGATTAATGTCAGTCCGGACAGTTGGAATGTCTGGAACTATATGTAAACTAGAGTGAGGGGTCATAAATAACCCAAATAATGGCAAGAAAAAATTTTAGAAATGAAATACAGCAAAGTTAAATGAGCCGATGCCCCGGTGATGAGTAACCTAAAGGGAAGCGACTGTAAAAACAGTTGTCGACCCTATACTCGTAAGGAAACCCTGTGAAATAATTTCTGGGATGCTAGAGAAGAGTTACGGAGCCCTAGGTAGCATTAGAATGCTAAGAAAAGGTTAGGAGAATTTTTAAGATCGATACAGATAGTTCTGGCTCCTTAAACCAGACGGAGGGCATTTTGATCATTTCGCCTTCAGAGACGATTTTTGATCAACTTGTCTATTTATGTAAGTGAACTATATGACATAAAATATAAATAAAAATTTATGAAAATTAAATTGAAAATGAGTAGAAAAGAAAAGAAAAGAAAATGAATTAAAATGAGACTTATGACATCACTATGATGTCATTTAAAAAGCTCCCACCAATCACAAACGCAATAAGCTTTCTTAAAACAATTAAAAGAGATAAAAATCAAAGAAAAAAATCAGATTTTCCTTCTCCTTCTTCAGCTGGCCGAACCACTCCTCACATCCACCATTGTTGTCCCTTCAACCAAGCTTCATTTTCCACCAATTTACACCATAAAACCTCTTATCCCTTTCATTAAAAATTGTCTTTGCACCTTGGGCAAGCTAAAGGCAGCAAAAAGAAGAAGAAAAGAGAGGTTTTGCAAGCTTGTAAAGTAACTCTATCAAGGAAGTTAGGGTTTTGTTTATGTGTTATGGAATTGGAGTCCTAATGGTCAATTAGTGACCATTTAGCTATATTTGATGAGGAATTGAAGTGATTTATGCCAATGAAATTGAGGTTAGGTATGCTGCCTTAGATGACCTGCAGGGCTAGATGTGAGTCCAACAGATTTGGGCAACTCTAACTTGAGTGGTGTAGGTTCAATTGGTGCAAGGCTAATTAGACATGAAACTAGACACATAATGGCATAACTTTGATGAAGAAACCTTACCCAGAAAAAAAAACTTAGAATACCCTAAAAAATTGACCAAATTCGGGTAACCAACCTGCTGGTCCTAAAAATTGACCAAATGAACAGTGTTTATTCAAATAGTCATAACTCAGTGTAAAAATGTCCAAATGACCTAAATTTTATACCAATAGAAAGCTTACACAATTTAGGACAACTTTTATGAAGAACACCACCTCAAATTTTGATCATAAACCATCAGAAATGCTAGCCAAATATAAGGTACTGAAACTACCAGAACACATTCTGCCTAGAAATTCTGGGTAGATACCAATCTGGCTAGCCTTGCTAAAATTAGCATTTCTTGAGCTAGAAAATTCTAAATGAAGTGATTCAAAAAGGGAATTAAAGAAGACACATAAAGGTACAACTTTCATGAAGAAAGTTTTATCAAATTTTTACTGTAGCCAGAACTAATAGAACAGTAAATTTGGATCTCAAATTCTGAAAATTTGAAATAAAACTTAGAAGGCTAAGAATTAAGTTTGGCAATCAATGCTAATAAAAATAAAATGCAAAATGTGGTATCTTGATGAACTTTGGCTTAACAAATCTATTATGAATTAAAAAGTCAACCTTTGAAGGGAAATTGTCAAGTGAATAGTAACCTCCAATGATATAGGAAATGGTATACTAAATTAGAAAAACTATTAGGATGGTTAATATAGATAATATGATTAATGAATTTAAATTCTTTAAGTTGAGTGACTCTAGGATTTAAGGAAAATTTAGTTAAATTTGAAATTCATAAAATGTTCATGGATTACTTGGAATATGAATGATAATTTACATACATAGTGTAATGAATAAATGAATATATGAATGAGACTTTAGTTCTCATTATTGGAGAAAGGATAAGGAAAAATACTTTGAGAACAATTAAACATGAAAATAATTGTTATAAATTGTGATCAATATGAATGACATAATGAATGAATAAAATGATGAATGCATAATTTAGGTAGAATTGTATTTTAGACATTTACACTTCTGCTAGTAATAAAAATTAAAACATTATAAATTATAATTGGAACATATAATGAAATAATGATACTTATGAGCCCTTAAAGGTACTAATGTGCCCATGTATTGCCTAGACACGTGTGTCAGATTGGATAGATTGACATGCCAATATGGTATTATTTTAGTAGTACTGCGTAAGGCTTTATGCTTGTATTTATGGCTTTATGCCCGCACTCATGACTTTTATTCCCGATTGCTTATTATCATGGCTTTTAGCATACTGATATGTTATCATGACTTTTTAGCCATACTGACTGCATACGTGGTTGACGTACTGAGCTTACACGTCCCAGGGTATAACGGCACGAGACACTACGGTGTCCAGTGCCAACGACCCGTTATCTAGTTTAGTCAGCCTATTATAGGTTACTTGGGTAGTGAAATTTATTGAAATAAGTTAAGAATATTAGCAATTAAAAACATTAGAAATTAAATAAATGAGTAAGAAGACCAAAAATAAATTAAATTAGTTATTTAGCAGAAAGAATTGAAATGAACTGGACTGATGTTAAAAATTTATCTGTTATGAAATGACTCTAAAAGCCTTAGTTATTATGAAATAATCAAAGATAACCTAGAAAGTATTGAATTAAACGATACAAAAGATTAGTAATAGAATTATAATTTAAATAAATGTTACAATGAACGATGCTAGAATTATAATTATAATTAAACGATGCATTTGTTTCCTCGCGCAGGTACTGAAGATAAAAGCCTAGTGGATATTATACTAGGATTTTAGAATTCTGATCTGTAGAGTGTTCAAGATTGTTACCTCCTCAGCAATGCATGTAGATAGGGCCCATATAAGTCATGTCATGCATTTTGCATATTATAAATATTTCTTATGTTGTAATGTAAACTAGGAAATTTTAATTAATATGCATATGTTTTAAATTAATAAATTGGCTATTTCATCTGAAATTAATTTGTATATTATATAAATTATGAACTTGTGTGATTAGTTTATAAATCATGTAAATTTATGTAATTTTACAATTTTTACGTATGAATTGAGTATGAATGGAAAGTGTATGAATTTGAATACGGAATTGAAATATATGGATGATATTCTAAATGACGAGATTTTTATTATAAAATATTATTAAAAAGTTCAAGTAGGTGAATAGTGAAATACGCCAAATGATAATAGAAATAGAGGAAACTCCGCTGGTTTCACCTTAGAAAAATAATTGATATTAAAATATAACGAGAACAAGTTATTAAAAGAATAAAGTAAGATAAGATAGGATTCTCCGGCACCGAGTGTGACATGTCCTGTTTGGCTACACTGTAGACGGGTAAGGGGTGTTACACAATGTTCTAGCTATTATATTTCAATACTACAATAAAAATGTCAATTTAGAAAATATCCTTTGGCTAAGGGATTCCTTAAAATTTGTTTTTACCGTTCCTAATGCCACTATGTCGAGATATTTTATCTGGCCCTTCCTCTAAAGGTTTGTTGCGTAACAAGTGCATAATGTCCACTAGAACGAAAATCTTTCAATTCTCAAAATAAAAAAAGAATAGTGGAAATCATTTTTTAATACAATATCTTAATTGAATTAGAGTGCTATGCGTACTCATATATCAAGCTACTTTTTTCGCGTAAGAATCAACATGGTATACATGAATATTCCTAGCTACTAAATAGCTCAAAACAGTGGAGTAGAATGCTACTTTTATTTACATAAATCGACTGAATTTTTTATATATATGTATATAGTAATAATATAAATATATACACATAAATGGGAGACACTATTTACTTAAACCTTCTTTAGGCCTAGAAAACAAAGCGGTAATCCTAAATTTGATATCTCACTCTTTTGCTATTCCAATTTCAAAAATCTTCACAAGGTTTTCTTGAATCACACCATCTATTACTCAAGACATCATAAACACAGCTAGTTTTTGTTGTAAAAATGATACCCATGCAAAAATAAAAAACACAAAATTTAACATAGTTTGGTGTAAGTCTATTATGCTAATAAATCCACTATGAAGGAAAAATAATTATATAACTACTAATTATTTTTCTTACTCCCAAAATCACTCAAATAAAACTCACGTAATTCGGCGCACTTCTCCCATTTGTAAGCTTTCTCAATATAATGGCTAACTAACTACTCATATATATAGGCCATTAAAATCTACTCCTTTTGAGACTTCTAATTATTAAATTTCATAATTTAAATTCTATTAAACTTTCTATTTTATCTAATCTCCTAATTCCAATTTAATTTGGACTCTAATAATCTCTAGCTCCAAAACAAATGGAATTAATTTTCGACACTTTTGCAAAAGTCAATTTTCTCTTCGGTACTTTCTTGCACTCTTGATTGTAGATATTGCCTCATTGTCTTAACTTGTGTTCTTCCAATTAATGTGCTTTCTTCTAATTTGTAGAGATATTTTGGCACCAATCTTCTTGCCATTCATGATCACGAGAATACTTTAGCTAGCTAATGTTGGATATCCACAAGTATACGGGCCGTATCAAGTAATAAAATGATAAGTCAAGTATCATTCCCATGAGGATTTGCGTTTGAATACCAAACTATGAATGAAGCGATTATTTGGGCTAATGATAATAGAAGTAAAGTGCAAATGTAAAGAAACTTGATGAAATTGATAAATCTAAATAAAATAAGGAAATAACAAAGTAAATAAACCCTTAAACTAAATGCAATTAAACTAAATTAATAATGGGTAATTAAAATTAAAGGCTAATTAATGATAAAAATGATTCCAAAGTTGGAGTTTATATATAAATTGATTAGGATTTGTCTTGGTTCACCCAATTTTAAGAGAAAATAGATTTTGAAAGTGATTAATTCTAAAGTCCTTTGATATCTTTTTTAAGCAAATCAAAGAGTATTTTAAGAAAACTAAATCAACTTTTATATGATATTTGATTCACTTAAAACCCATTAAGTTTTGTAGTCAATCAATGAATCCTCTTAAATCCCTAGTTTATTTCTAAATCTTGAGGATTTTAAGTTTTAATTCTTGATTATCCATCAATGATTTTCATATTTCGGTCCTTTAATCAAAGATTAAGATAATACCCAATGGGTACCAATATTAGACAAGTAACATAGACACATAAAGAAAAGAACCAAAACTCATACTTATATAAAATCTAGAATAAACCAGTCTAAATCCACAAATTAATCTAAAACATAGTTCCCAACTTTAAAATCTAAAGATTCTACTCACTCGTGTTGATATTTATAAAAGGAAATGATGAAAAAATAAAGACATGATAAGAGACTAAAAATAGAAAAACTAAGGTAGAAGAACCCAAAATCTCGAAATTCTGGAGCTTCTAAAAATGGCAGCGGCAACTCCTCTTAGGGGTGGCCATGGTTCAGGAACTGCTAGTTCAGGTTCAATGAAATCATGAACCTGAACCAAACCACTAGGGGACGGTTTGGTAGACAGTTCTTGAATCGGCGGTTCAAAAACTGTCTACCAAACCGTCCCCGGTTCTGGTTCGAGCCTCGATTTAAAATGGTTTGAAGAGCAGTTCGAAAAAGAACGGTTCAAGACAGTTTGGAGGATGGTTTAAGAGCGGTTTAGGGCCGATTTAAGGGTGACTTAGATAAAAAAAATTATGGAAAAATTTCATTGATTTAGAATTTAATTTATATTTATAAAAATATTTTAATTTTTCTTATAAATCTTTCAATCAAAATAAAATAAGAAAAAAGAGAGTGAAAATAATTTATCTTTAAGAAAAATTTAATAAGTAAAGACTTGAACTTAATTAAAAAACTAGAGATGAAATTAATTTTTTTTAAGAAATTAGAAAAAAGTGTTTGAACTTAATTTTGCCTATGTATCTCTTTAGGATTTAGAGGAATCAAAATTTATAGTTCTCTTGTTTGCCTTTTTAAAAAATTGTATGATAATTGATAATTAAAAAAGTATAAAAGAGAAAAAAAAATAAAATAAAGGGTACTAAAAATTTTATTGAGGATATAAAATAATAATAAAGTAATTGAGATAGTATTGAAAAATTTTAGTGAGCAAATAAAATAATAAAGTAGGTAAATTGAGAGAGTACTGGGAATTAAAAGGAGTGTAGAAAATAATTACTTAGAGAATTTGAGAGAAATTGAAAAAGTATTTAGAATTAAAGAGAGTGTAGAGAATAATTATGCAGAGAATTAATGATATATATGAATGAATTAGGAGTGGGGTGAGGCATTTATTGACTTCTTTTGTATTTAAATTGCCGATTTGGTCCAATTCAGAACTATCGGTTCAATTAGATTTGGAACTATCGGTTCACAGTTCCTGAAAGATATGAACCTAAACTAAACCGTAGAAGGACGGTTTTGGTATGGTTCAAAGTCGATTCCGATACCGCTTTTAGTCCAGTTTTGACCGAACCAGTTTCAATTCAGTTTTAGTTTGAAACCGGACTGTGGCCACCCCTAGCTCTTCTATCCAAGATTAATGGTGTTTCCTCTCCCTTTTTATTTTTGTGATTCTTTTCTTCCTGCTTCTTACGGCAAAAAACTTGAAAAATGATGCTTTTGTTTGGTCTCAAAAGTTGCCCTAAAATAGGTCAAAAAATGGATAAAGACAAATGAATGAAGAGAAGATGAGGTGTAGAAATTTTCAGGTCAGCATAATTTTTCATCCTCTAAATTGCTTGCTGATGAAGTTGCTTAACCATAAGCAACATCTTAAGCAAGTTCCAGGTTCTGCATTGCCTATCTATATAGGGTAAGCAGGTTCTTCAGCAAATCTCAGCAGGTTTTACTTTTCAATGGATTTCAGCTATGCTAGACTTCCAACTTAACCTGACCCGCACCTTATGCATCATGACATACCCTAAGTAAGATATCAAGCAACTTCTCATGCAAATCTTGGTAGGTTTGATGTTGAAAACTTTAAAGATGCTAGAATTAAGTTGTGTTTGACATGTGACTTGCCCTTTATCATAGGCTAAGTAGTGTAACATGCCATAAGCAACATCTCAAGCAAATCTCTGTTAGTAGTATGCCCTATAGCATATTATTTAGTATGTATCTTGTACATATTTTATTAATAAAAAGGCATTTTCACTTTTTCGTTTACATAATATATTTATATGTAATAGAAAAGGTCCATTGATATTTTGTTAGAAATTCTATTATTAAGTTGTTAAGAATATGAGTGATAGTATTTCTAGCACAAAGTATCATCAATTGGTTCACAATCGAGGATACTTCACAATAAGGACATGACTTATCCAGAAAGATTATAATCATGTTTGTGCCCAAGTTATTTATATGAGATGTAAATAAGATGGAATGGTGAGTCTCATACCATATGACAAACATGATAGGCACTTATGCATGATATGTAGGCCGAACCAGTAACATTTATGATAAGCACATGGAGTTTACTCTTGTCAATGCATTGTCATAAATCATATCAGTACATATAATCTTTAGACCTGAGATAGCACAGTTATCTTGTATATAGGTGGTTTGAGTTTGATACTGCTTTCATACTTGTACTGTGTATGGGTATATGGGCATGTGTTGGCTCCTACTAGTTATATATAGGGGTAGGTGTTGATCAAGATGGAATCTGTTATCCTAAGTAAATAGGGATAAAATCCTATGTTCATTTAATTATTCTTGATATTTCAAGTTCCTAGCCAAGACAGATATATTTAATCAGAAAAGAGTTTCTAATGAGAAAATATTTTTAATCAAGAATTGGAATTAAAAGAGAACATAATATTCATAGCAAATGGAGTTTGACATAAATCATGACTCTAGCTCGAATTGGGATTTTGTAACAGAGAGATTCTAGTGCATGGTAACATATGATAAAAGGTTCATTTAAGGTATTCCTTATTACTAATTGGGTGGCCATGGCATGCTATGCTAGGTGTTAACCATGGTCTATGAGGTGCATAAAATGATTTAGAGAAATCATTTATGGTAAGAAAGAGTTCTAATGATATTAAGAGTTAATATCATATCTCATTGCCAAATACTGATAAGCCTAGTGAGTCACACACATACACAAGTAATCACCAAGTTAAATGTGATTTAATTAATTAGCTAAAGAGTTTAATTGATTAATTAAATAGGTTTAGTTTACAATTAGATTGCAAAGTCCCTAGCATGACTTGAAACCAAATCTAAGTTATTGGATGTATAGTATAAGTTAAATTTATATTTAAAGTATTTAAATATGAATTTAATTATGAGAAATTAATTAATTAATTTATATTTGATATATATTTATTAGAAGAGAAGAAATAATTATTTTGGGTTGAGAACTCAAAATTACAACACAAGGGTAATTTGGTCATTTCACAGGATGACATGTGGCACCATGAGATGGTGACACATGGCACCATATAAGTTTGCCATTTGTCTTCTAATCATGTAAGATGATCAAAGTCAAGATTAAATCTAGCTTTGATACTTGGCTTAATGTGATTAGGTCAATTAAAATTCTGAGCCAATCAGAAGATGACATGTGGCAAGGGTTTTAAGTGATGACCTAATTATATAATGTATTGTTATGAAAGAATGAATAACATTCTGATTTTATCAAAGAGGTGCCGCCACCCTTGAAGTCTTCTTCCTCTCTTCTTCTTCATCTCTCATCAATTCAAAGAGAATTGCCCATATTCTCTTGAATTAAAATTGCTAGAAATTGTTTATAGTGTCCTGTATACATCTACAACCTCTCTAAAGGTAAATCCCTATTTTCTAATTGGTTGGCAAGGCTTTAAAAACTGTTCAAGAGGCTGCCATTGGTGATCTTGGTGTGGACCATCTAGAGGGACAACATTTGGGGTCCTAGGTGCTACCCAAAGGTATCAAACACGTCTACAGTGCATCAAAAGGTTAGTGCACATGTTCTTGAATTAATCTAGGGTTCTAATGAATTAATATGTTAATTCTAAAATCTTAAATGGCAAATGTAGATCCAAAAATATATTAAAAGTGTTTTAATATACTATTAAACATTGAAATCAATTAGGTAAATAATGAATCTTGCATGATGCATGAGACCCTAGAAGAAAATTTTTGAATTCAATGTTCTAAACTAATAATTTTCATGCTTCCGCTCCTTCAATTAGTATCAGAGCCACTATATTTGCCATTTAGATTGTTTAATATCTGATTTAATTATGTGATTTGATCAAAAGTTGATTGATTCATTGCTAGTTGCAAAGAATAGGTAGCGGCATGATGATGAACACTAATGGTGCGCATGGTTTGGTTCATTCAATCATGCACATGGATTTTGGGCTTGAATGTGGGCTTGTTTTCAAGGCCCATAATTAAGCCTATGACTAATTAAAATTTTTAATTAGGAGTTTTAATCACACAATTAAATTTTAATTCAAATCTGAATTTTTAAATTTGTTTGAATGTATTCAAATTTGAATTTTTAAATTTATTGGAATCATATTCAAATCTGGATTTTTAAGTTGAATATGAGATATTTAATTTAATTTTAGTATGTATTTTTTATTTAATTGTTAAATGGTGATATGGATGATCATGGACAATAAAATACCAATGTGATTGGATTTATTTCTTTTATGTTTCTTTAGGTTGTAAATTAATTAATTTATTTTAGTGGCATGTATTATAAAGGTTGTAATATTTTTTGGTTGTAATTTCATTTATTTGGTTCTTGTAAATTCGCCTTGGTATGCCAAGGATTACTATGTAATTGGATTGCAAGAAGATCAATGAGGTCAAGAGCATTGGTGGGACTAGTGGGAGGAATTTAAGATCAAGTGTTGATTATGTACTCCTTCAGCAACTCTTGTAATATGAATGAATGAAATGTACATAGGAATGCCTTGATTCAATTCTTGGTGGCTCAAAATTGAATCCCCTAGAAAGTCCATGATCATACCATATTTATATATTTATCCATGAATGCATGAGATGTATGGGAATGTATGCAAGTATATGATATATGCATGCTAATTGGATAATGTGCAAAGTGAGAGCATAATAGTAATTAGGCCGACCACAAAATCTTCCAAACAAATGATTATGTTGAAAATGATATAATTAAAGGTAATTATATCATGGGCCCTCCATTGAGGCAATTATTTTAAGAAATTTTAAATACTTGCATATGATGCAATTAATTTAAGAGATTTTCTTAAGAATAATTGTTAAGCATGAGATGTTATAAATATATAAATGGTTTGGTGGCCAATAATGGATGTGCCTGAAGACTTTAAAATTATTTGCATAATTACTGGCTCAATGGGATCAACTTAACTAATGCAAGATAAGTCAATAATGGATGTGCCTGAGATTTTGAGCATTAGGGGCTAGGTAAATGATTGAACCTCACATGAGATGTGATGGGCAATGAGTTCCTCACTTATAGTTTATTGTAATTCCAATAATGGATGTGCCTGAGGATGATCAATAAGATTATAAGAATTCAATCACCCACTAGAAATCCATCCAACTAGGATTTCCGTTTTCTACTTTGGAAGTGTAGGATTCACTAAGTTAGTGGGAGGACCAATTTGATTAAAAGACCATAATCATTTTGGTTAAATATATGATACATTTACTAATTAATCTGGTTATTTTCTGCAATTAAATTTCTGATAATAATGAGCACACTACAACCACCACCATCCAATATCCTTGCGAGCATACTTGATCACAATAGGTTGACAGGACCTAATCTTTCTGATTGGCTAAGAAATTTAAAACTTGTCCTGAACCTTGAACATATAGGATATGTTCTAGACTCACAGGTTCCTGGTCCCTTACCTCCAGAGGCCACTCAAGAGGAATATGAAACTTTGGACAAGTGGAAGGAGCATGATATGAGAGCCAAGTGTTGCATGCTTGCTTCTATGAGTAATGAGTTATAGAAGCAACATGAGAATATGCAATATGCAAATGAGATCATTCTTCACCTACAAGAGTCGTGTGGTGAACATAGCAGGAATGCCAGGTATGAGATATCTAGGCAGCTATTTCGCATGAGAATGTCTGAGGGATAAAATGATGGGGATCATGTCCACAAGATATCTAGGCAGCTATTTCTCATTGTCAATTAGTGATGAGCCTAGTGAGTCACACACATACACAAGTAATCACCAAGTTGAATGTGATTTAATTAATTAGTTAAAGAGTTTAATTGATTAATTAAATAGGTTTGGTTTGCAATTAGATTGCAAAGTCCCTAGCATGACTTGAAATCAAATCTAGGTTATTGGATGTATAGTATAAGTTAAATTTATATTTAAAATATTTAAATATGAATTTAATTATGAGAAATTAATTAATAGAAATTAATTAATTAATCTATATTTGATATAAATTTATTAGAAGAGGAGAAATAATTATTTTGGGTTGAAAACTCAAAATTACAACACAAGGGTAATTTGGTCATTTCACAGGGTGACATGTGGCACCATGAGATGGTGGCACCATGAGATGGTGGCACATGACACCATATAAGTTTGCCATTTATCTTCTAATCATGTAAGATGATCAAAGTCAAGATTAAATCTAGCTTTGATACTTGGCTTAATGTGATTAGGTCAATTAAAATTCTGAGCCAATCAGAAGATGATATGTGGCAAGGGTTTAAGTAATGACCTAATTATATAATGTGTTGTTATGAAAGAATGAATAACATTCTGATTTTATCAAAGAGGTGCCGCCACCCTTGAAGTCTTCTTCCTCTCTTCTTCTTCATCTCTCATCAATTCAAAGAAAATTGTCCATATTCTCTTGAATTAAAATTGCTAGAAATCGTTTCTAGTGTCCTGTATACATCTACAACCTCTCTAAAGGTAAATCCCTATTTTCTAATTAGTTGGCAAGGCTTTAGAAGCTGTTCAAGGGGCTGCCATTGGTGATCTTGGTGTGGACCATCTAGAGGGACAACATTTGGGGTCCTAGGTGCTACCCAAAGGTATCAAACACATCTACAGTGCATCAAAAGGTTAATGCACATGTTCTTGAATTAATCTAGGGTTCTAATGAATTAATATGTTAATTCTAAAATCTTAAATGGCAAATGTAGATCCAAAAACATATTAAAAGTGTTTTAATATGCTATTGAACATTGAAATCAATTAGGTAAATAATGAATCTTGCATGATGCATGAGACCCTACAAGAAAATTTTTGAATTCAATGTTCTAAACTAATAATTTTCATGCTTCCGCTCTTGCAATCTCAACAAACTTTATTTCCAAATCTTGATTTCTTCAACTCTTTTCCATTCTTAAAGGCTTCAAATTTCTCAAATCATCTCTTAATGCATCATTAACCTTCAATTTATCACAAAAACTTATTAAAAACATCAAAATTATAAAAATTAAATATCAAGTAGTTGAATTGACAAATAAGCTAAAATAGAGCTTAAAACATAAAAAGTACTTAAATATAAGGGCAAAATGGATGCAAAACTACCATAGAATACCTATATAAAATGAGTGTAACAAATTTCCCCAAACTCAAACCTTTACTTATCCTCAAGCAAATTAAAAACAATTAATGCAATTAGGGTACATTCCTTAGATTCATGAAAACTACTTATCCAAGCTGTCAAGCTTAACTTTAGCCACCAACAAATCATATACCCACTTTCAAGGTACAAAGAATTCAATCCTTATTAAAGCTATCACTGCTTAGCCTTGGATCAATTATCTATCTCATAAAGCCCAAACTAATTAATTACCAAAAGAAATCATACTTAAATAGACTCTAGAACAATCTATAAACTAAAGTATCTCAAATAATAATAATGCAAATATATGAATAGATGAATGAAATCCTAATCCCATAGGCAACCCTCCTATTGCAATCTCCATTAATGTAGCAAAACACTATCAAAAGGTCAAAAGGGCTTTTAAGGGATTGTAATGGGGCTAAGAGGGTAATAATATGGCTAACAAGGAAAGGATAAAGGAAACAAAGTATGAGAATAAACAAATTATTGAAAGATCAAGATACATAATTTTTTTTATTTTTTATTATTTTTTTTGAATCAAATGAGATGAAGAACTTTATAATAAATCACTAATGCTAGCATATAACTTTAAAGTTTTTGGAGGGACTACATAAATAATATTGACTTTGAATTACAATTGTCTCTTTTAATTTCCCTCTAAACTCATACCATGATTAGTTACTTCTCCCATCTAATTGTTATATATTTTTTTATTTTTTTCTTTTCTTTATATTTTTTTCCTTTCTTTTTTTAATTATTTTTATAGCGTATCACTTAAAGAATTATTCTTATGAAGGGTAGATAAGTGTTTGGGTTTATGGTTAGGTAGTAATGTGGGTACCAAAGAAAGAAAAAAGAATAAATATAGGCTCAAATTAGTTCCAAAGGGATGTTTTTAAATGACGTTAGCTAAGGTTAAAATGTAGGTTTAAAATCCGAAGAATGCTTATATCATTTCTTTCTCAAGTGCATGCTAGGATTTTGCCTTAAAAGGTCTAGAAGGATTATTCTAGGATTAATGAGACATCAATTAGCTACTTCTTACCCTAGAGCTTTCTCAAAGCTTTCAAACGTAATGCAATTGATTGGGTGGCCCTTGACTAAGAAGATATAAACTAAGGCAAGAATCTAATAACCTTGTACCTATCTAGAACTTTCAATCCATCAAACCCTTCTAAAGATAAGCTCAATTACTCTTCAAAGCAACTTTCACTCCTCTAAGGATAAGGTAGAAATTTATTTTTATGATATGCATGCTCCTAAAATGAATACATAAATTAAATAAAAACTAAGTGTAATCCTTATGAAAACTATATGCAAGTGTATGTGTATGTATGGTATAAGCATAAATGTATAGGCTAACTATGTATGAATGAATGAAATGCAATAAAGTATATGAAAATGCTAAAAAATTTTAAAAATTTTGCCCTCACCCCTAAACTCAAATGAGACACTGTTCTCAATGTTTAAAATGAATGCAAAGATGAGCAAAATTGAATAAATCATTCAACTTATAAAATTATACAATTGGAAATTGAGTCTAAATAAGCACAAGAAATTCAAAATTAAGCTCAAAAAGATATGAACAATGTATTTTAAAGAGAAAAGCATATAAAAGTTGTAACGCCCTCACTTTACGTAGTCCGTACATTCTGTTGCTCCGGTGACATAATATCTACTCGGACAAGTCAGGATGTCTGGGACTACATTTCAGTGATAGTGAGAAGGCATAAAATGATGAAATAAATAATAAGAAAATATAAGAAAAATTAAGAAAAAATAAAAGAGAAGAAATGAAATTAGGTTAAATGAGCCGGCACCATAGCGATGGGTGACCGCACCGAGAAGTTACGGCGAAGGCAATTGCTGACCCTAGGACCACGGGAAACCCTCAGAAATAATTTTTGGGACATAATTAAAGGCCTATAGAGATGTAATTGACATTAGAAATATTAAAGAAAAATTAATAAATTAGTACAAATAAAATTGAAAAATCAAGAAACTAATAAAAATCGGTATTACCGAAAATTCAGAAATACAACCTGAAGAGGGGCATTTTGGTCAATTGATACCTAGAGTTGACTTTTGACCTAAATGTCCATGAAAAATAAGTGGTATTACATTTTGAAAATTGAATGAAAATTGAGATTAAAGATAAAATGTAATTTAAGGAAAGTTGAGGGCAAAAGTGCAATTAAAAGAAATATTGAATTAATTAAAATTTTAATCAACATTAGTAGAGCACTAAGTGGGATTAAGTGGAGGTATAAAAGGGATCAAAGTGGACAGAATTTCCACTAACCAAGTCACCTTCTTCAACCTTTCAAACCCATTGCCAGATTCAAATCTCTCCCCAAACTTCCATAGCCAACTTTCATGCAAAGCTTAATCTCTCCCCTTTCATGCCATAAATCCCATAAGTCCCTTTATGAAAGTTTATCCTTATATCAAGAACAATCCTTGGGCAGCCATGAGGAGAGGAAATAGTGGAGTTGTCAAGGGCAGCAAGGGTCACGCATATGAGGTAAGTGCAAAGAACCCCCATCCTTCCTTCTTAAAAGTTGATGAGCTTCATGAGGTGAGTTGAATTCTCTTGAAATTTAAGAGAAATGATAAGTCTACACTCTTTCTAATTTCTAGTAGCCTTGATGAGAGCTAGGCTTAGATGGTTTTGAATGATTAAACTTGCTTAATGATGCTTAAGAGTGAATATAGACATGTATATAGGTTGAATTGTATGTATAGTTGAAATTGAAAAATTATTAGGGCTTTAATGTTAATTTGGGGTTGTTGAATTATGATGAAATTTTGATGATGACTTGTTGAAATTGAGACTATTTAATGAGTATTAGAAGTGCCATGTATGCTTATTTGGAGTTTAGAAGAAGGAGGAGATTGAAATTGGGAGTGCTTATTGCTTGCAGGTTGAGCTGTTGTTGAATCCAGTAGGTTGTTATTGTCATATATCCCTTTGTGTTGCCCCAATTGGTATGAGGCCAATTAGTGGTGTTTTGGGACATCCAAACCTTCATTTTCTAAGAAGAAACCCTACCCAAATTTCGTTCATAAGTTGGTCAAATTTTGGCTTGAATATGGGTAGCTTGCTGGATTAGGCTCAGAATTGACCATATGAACAGTATGTGTTCATATGGCCATAACTTGCCCTAGGAAGGTCAGAATGACCTGAATTTGGAACCATTGAAAAGCTTGGACATAGGGGAACACTTTTCATGAAGACCACTTGACCCATTTTTGCTTTTAACCAAGTCAAACTGTTAGCACAATTTGGGTCACTAAAACTGCCAACCCAGAAATTGCCCAAAACACAGTTCCATTGGTATGCTTGATCAGTTTTGGAAAAAATGCCATAACATTGTCTCCTAAGTTGCAAATTGAGTGTCACTAGTGCTAAAAGTTTTATAAGACATAGCACAACAATTTTTATGTTTTGACCAAGCTCTAAAAACCAATACATCCTAGGGAAAATATTAGCCAAAGTTAGGAATTGAAATCTGAAAATGTTAAGTTGAACCTAGAATGCCATTTGATACCCATGTGTTCATTTGGCCATAACTCATACTAGGAAATTCCATTTGAGATGTGACAATATGATATGGAAACATTATTTTTAGGGCTACAATATTAACTCAGACACCTTTGCCAAATTCTAAGTGTAAAGACCCTAAAAAGAAGGTCAAACATACTGCCCTGAAGTTTGACAATTGCCTTTATAGGATTAAGAGTCTAGGTCAATATATTGACCATAACTCACTACACCAAGCTTGAAAAATTATGAAATTGTACCTGGTAGTCCTTAAGACAAATAGGAACATATCCTATGAAGGAACCTTAGTCTAAAAATGACCATAAAATGATTACATGACTGGTCAAAATTTATTGACTAGGAATTGCAAATTTTAGACAGCTTAGAAGCAAATGGACCAGTTATGGTTAATTGACCATAACTTGACTTATACAACTCCAAATGGAGTAATTCAAAAAGAGAATTAAAGCTAAGATAATAAGGAACAACTTTGACGAGGATATTTAGCCAAATTCTCACAATAACCAGACAAATGCCACAGTAGAAAACAGTGACCCAAAACTGAAATTTTGGATTTGCACCTAGGGAAATTAGAAATTGAATTGGCAATCAATGCCAACAAAATTGATGCCCAAAATGTGGTATATGAGTACAATTAGAATTAATAAACCTATTTAGTAGGAAAAAGTCAACATTTTAACTCAAATAGTGCAATGAATAGTGGCCCAAAATACAAAATTCAAAGGACACCATTTTAAGCAAATTTAAAACTACAATTAAGTAGGTATGAAATAATTTGTTGGATTAATTATGAGATATGGTACTGAAACACTGTAAATTGTGTGTTTCAGTTGAAAAAGGAGACTGGAAAGGGATCTTCGAAGGAAAAACAAGAATTAAAGTGAATAAGGGGTTTGTGCACAACTAGTTTTTAATTGATTTTGTTCTGAATATTTCATATGATTTAATGACTTTATTTTCCTTATGTATTATATTTATTAAGTATTGGATTTAATTCAATGATTATTGAAATTATTATAGTATGTATGAATTTAGCTTTGTGAAATGGTATTTCAACAATTATTGAGCATTGTTGTGGATTGAATAAATTAGTTTTGGAAAAGTTGTGATAAAATATGATTTGAATTTTGATGAGCATAAAAATTATTGGATATTGGAATTGACATTAAATTGAATTGTGTTGTGATTTATGCTCACAAAAAGGACAAATAGATTCATGATATTATTTTATATCTTACTATAGATGCTAGACTAGGTTATTACCCGTCTTTCTCATTTGTTGAGGAGACAATGGAGTTAGATTTATTTTGATTACCATGGTACGTGCACAGGCTTAGATTCTCCTCTTATTAGGGGTTAGATCTAAATTTTTTTCATGGCCCTTTCAGAAGTTTCATTATTGTGGTGTGTACTGCGCACGATGATTCGACCTCTCTGGCCATAGGGAGTTAGAATCTTGACTCGACCTCCCCGACCATAGGAGTTTGAATCACCCTGGAGATGGCCCTTTCAGATTAGTCTTGCATAATTAGTGAGATAAATAATGATTTTTGAATAGTAAAGAATTACGATTTTAATTGGAATTTATGCATAATTGATTTTATTGGAATCAATCTTTATTTCCATAATTGCTGGAATTACCTTAAATGTTTAGTTGTGATTTGATGAATTGAATTTTGTGATCAAAGTCATTTTATACAAATGATTTATATTATTGGTAACAAATATTTTGATTTTTGGAATTTGATGAGTATCTAGATTTTCAAATTATTTACTATAATTTTGTGAAGGTATATTGTACTATGTTTTAAGTTATAGTTGTGCACTACTGAGTTCACCACTCAGCGATAGCTATACGTACTGTCGCAGGTGAAAAGAGCATAGAGCAGTTGAGTACGCTTCCTTGAAGACACATTCAGATCAGCTCCAGGTATATCATTGGTATACCCATGTACATAGGTTTGATGTATGCATGTAATAATATGTGTGTAAATTATTTGAGCAGTTGTATAAAAACTCTTATAAAATATTTTGGTATGTAATTAAATGCAAATTATTGTAATGTGAATTTGAGATTTCATTTACCTGTATAGTTTTGTAATATTAATTTTTGAGTCTTGTAATCAATGAAATATTTCTTTTATGATGAGGTATGTTTGAAAATAAATTGATTTGATTATTAAGATTGGATTATGAGATGAAATGAAGTTTATTAGAGTTGTATTTGAGAAAACATATTGGGAGTGTTTTCCTTTTCAGGTTTGAAGAACTATTTTCTCAAAATACAGTCGGCACTTTGCCGAAATGTTGAAAATTTTTTGTAACATCAGATTTTAATCGATGATTTGATCCATGACCAAAATTTCACTTAAAGGCTTTTTAAGAAATATTTAACGTTCCCACCACTATTTAATTTCACAAAAATTGTTTTAAAATCCCTTGTAGTATATTTAATGGGTTACCGATAGGCGAAGTACAGTAATTCATTAGGTGTACTACGGGATCATGTTACATCTTACGGAGGAGTAGGGTGTGACATGTTTAGTGGTATCAGAGCAAAGGTTTTAAAGTAAATTTTGAATTGTGAAATTGAATTAATTTTATCGGTAAATACAATTGCTCAAATGTTTGATACATATAGTACATTTACATTATAAGTATGAACTAATGGTGAGAAATCTCATTGTCTTGGTTGTACAAGAAATAGAAAATCCTGTGAAAAGATATGGAAGCGAAGAATGAGACAATAGAACAGTCTGTGACGGCGAAAGTACAAGGTGAGGCCCCAGCTCTGCAGAGTGTCAAAGGCCCGATTGTACCAGTTTCACCGATACAAATTATCGCACAAATGGCCCCTTTCTTTCAACAAATGGCTGATACATTGTCAGCTCAAGCTCAAGCATAAACCCAACCTGCACAAGGGCATTATGAAATAAAGAAGAGGGAGAAACCTATGGATTAGAACTCGAGCAATAATTTGGGAAAGAGAAAAGAATTTGAGGAGTCCTAAGCTCAGGGAGATGACAGAGGCAAATCATCACGGTAGAGGCCACCATGATCTAGTCGTCGAACAACTAAAAGTGCCTATTCTACCCGTATCTACCATGTTTGTGGTAAGTTACACGAGGGTATATTCGTAAGGCCATTGGAGCCTACTATAATTGTGGTGAACATGGACATTTCACTAGAGATTGTACTAGAGCACCTCGATCTGCTCTCCAGAGTTCACAGACAGTCGATCAGAGTCGAGATAGAAATAGAGTTGGTACTTCTTACAACCATAACATAGTGAATCAACCTAAATATAGTAACACACTAGTCAGAGCGTCCACTATGCACCAAGGAGAAAGAGCAGAAGCTTCGGATGTAGCTGCTGGTAAGTTCTTAAGTTTTGAAAAAAAAAATAGTTATTATTTGATCCTAGCACTACTTAGTTGTATGTTAGTGTTAGAACTATATGTTCTGTTGCTATTCCTTTACATGAGAATTGTAATACCCCTATTTGTATAGCTTAGTATATTTCACTGTTCCGGTGATCGGAGTCGGTCCGGACAATTAAAGGGATTAGAACCACACTTAAGACAACTAGATAAACCATAAACACAAATAATTAGTAATTGCCAATTAGTTAAGTATAAATAAGAAAAACAGAACATAAGAAGTTAAACAAGCCGAGAGTCACAACGATGGGTGACCGTTTCGGGAACGACTGCGAAGCCATTTTAAACTCAAATTTCGAACCGTAAAATGTGACGCCGCGGTCCTTAGGACCCTTATAAACACAATGGAAAAGAGAAATTCACGAAAAAGAACTGTTAAGCCAGTCAAATAATTAGGTCAGGGAGCCAGAAGAAATATGAAATTATTTGCAAACCGGGTTGAACCGGCGAAGGACAATTTGGTCAATTGACCCCGAGAGCTGACTCCTGACCTAACTTTCAAATAAAATCGGAGAAAAGAAAATTTTGGAATCGAAAATTAAATTAAAGAACTAATAGGAAAAAAATAAAAAAAATAAAAAAAGAAGAGAAAATGAAAAAGTTAAAAAGGTGTAAGAAGATGATATCATGCATGATATAATGCATGATGCCATAAGTCATATAATTAATAAATTAATTAAATGGATTTTTGAGTCTTCCATAAGGATAAAAAGAAAAGAAAAGAAAAGAAAAGAAAAAGGTAAAAAGCCTCATCTTCCTCACCATTTACGTTTCTCTCTCCCTCACCATTGTAAACCTCCATTAAAGCTTACTTTAAGCTTTGAAACCACCATTAAACCCCAAATCCTCTCATACTTGCTTCACAAAAACTTGATTTAATCACTTGAGAGGAAGATTGGTCATCAAAGAATTGAAGAAAATTGAGAGGAAGTGAAAGTTCAAAGACACCTAACAAGGTAAGTAATGCAAACTTCAAGTTTTTAGTTTAATTAGTGTATGAGCATCAAGAGCATAGAAATAAACTTAAAAAAAAAAAATGTATGAGGGACTAAACTGAAATTCGTCCAGCAGGGAGGGGAGAGTGATTTGCATGAGTTTGATTAAGTTAAACATGTTAAGATGCTTGAATAAGTTGAAAGATTGTGTTTATATGCTTTGAATTAGTTAATTCCAATGGATTAGAGTGGTTAGGGTTTGAGACCTAGGGTTTTGAGGCAAAAGTTTGGAAAAATTTGTAAATGGTGTCTTTGACCTAATGTGAAGTGAAAAAAGGTCATTTATGACCAAATGAGGTGTGTTAGAAGTGTTGGAATTAAAAGCCAATTCAGATTGGACAAGGTCATGTGCTGGCAGCATGACCAAAATTCCCTTTGAGGGGCTAAAAATGAAATTTTACAAGTCCAATGGATATGGGACCAATTAGGGATGAAAATAGGCACTAAATGACACAATTTTCATTTAGGAAGTCTACTCAAAAAGTGACTAAAACCTAGTGAACAAAGTGATCAAAGTTGAGAAATCGTAGGCTGCCCTGTACAACCTGATCAAATGAATAGTGTTTGTTCATTTGGTCATAACTCGAGCTAGGCAGGTCAAAATGACCTGAAATGTTACCAGTGGTTAGATGAGATATAGACCTAAAACTTTCATGGAGAACACAAACCCAAATTATGCCATTAACCAAATCAAATTACTGAGCAAAGTTGGGTTACTTAATCTGCAGATTGCAAATTTGTCATTTGGATAGTAAAGTTTCAATGTCTATAATTCTCTCTAGAAAACTCCAATTTAGGCGATTCTTGAACCGATGGAAACCTAAGACATAGTAGAACATTTCATATGAAGAAAATTATACCAAATTATGGACTTAACTTGATCAAATTGCTGAACAAAGTTGAATCAATAAATCTACAGAACCAAAATTTTGCAGCATGAACAGTAAATGTAATTTGCTTATAACTTGAGCTAAAAAACTCCAATTGGGGTGATTCAAAAAGGAGAATAAACTTAAGACAATAAAGAACATTTTCTATGAAGAAAGTTTTGCCAAATTCCAATAGTAAACTGACCAATGAAACAGTAAAATTAGGGACACCAAAACTGAAAATTTGGCAATTTTGCCTAAAAGACCTAAGTTTTGAGAAAATGACCAAAACCAACAAGTTTGGTGACCAAAATGTGGTATGTGGGTAAATTTAGAATTCCTATACCTATTAAGCCTTAGAAAGTCAATAATTTGACTTAAATAGTGCAGTGAATAGCAACTCTAAACACAAAATTTCAAGAACGTCGAATTTAGCACGTTAGAGCTAGGTAAAAGTGAAGTTAAATTTATTTTTGGCTTTATGCTAAGTTATGGTACTGAAATACTGTGAAACTATGTGTTTCAGTTAAAAAGAATACCGGGAAAGAACCCGAGGAACCGAGTCAAGGCCAAGAGGCGACTCGCTTGAGGTTTGTGCACAATGTATACTTTTTATAATCATCTTTTGCATACTGTTTTGAATAATGTGAAATATTGGATTATGGAATTCTTATGATGTTTAATTTAAATTGTTGAAAGTTATTATGTATATTGAAATAACAATGTTTAGCAAATTGTTAGGATAAGTTTTGAAACCACAGTGTCATGACCATATATTTGAACACCTCACCAGCATGACTAGTGGGGGTAATTAGTTTCGAATTTTGATTCCTTCTCTGGAGAAGTGTTGAGGTGTGCCAGTAGAAGAGGATGTGAATGGATATCCATATATTTGAGCTAGCTAGCCTTGTGATGTGATTTCTCTTTAGCCTCTGGCTATTGAGATTCTATTTGTTTCGAATGGCATGATCTAACTGTGGGTTTTATGAAATGTGATTTGATACTTCAAAATGAAATTGTTTGGGATTAAAACCTCATAAATTATGTTTTGTGTTTAACTCGCATGCTCAGTTTTAATTTTGAATAAATGTGATTTAAGTTTTGCATAAAGATTATTTTAGTATGTTGTGCACCACTGAATCCTAGTACTCAGCGATAGCTTTTATTACTGTCGCAGATTTAGAGACTAGAGGAGTAGCAGACTGAGCTGCTAAAGATTGAGGATCATTCAGCTTGAAGTCTTCGGGTATAATTTATACCCTAACTGTAAATATATCTTTTGATGTATAGATTGCACATAAATGTATGGACATGTAAAAATAGGTCTTGAGCAGTTTGTAAAAAATTTGTATAAAGTTGTAATATATATTGTAGTTTGAAATTCTCTTAATGTAAATTTTGTAATGATGTATCTAAATTGTTTTGTTTCTAATGAAATATGAATGGAACTATTTTATTTAATTTGAATGAAAATGATTGCTAGTATTTTGATGATCATTGGATAGTGGATTTGAAATTTGAAAGTTGATAAATGTGTTGAGAAATTGATTGAGATTGAGTATGAAATTGAAGCAGTTGTTCAGAAAAATTTTTAGAAGTACTTTTTACAGGTATTTGAAGAACTGTTTTCTCAAAATACAGAGGGAACTCTGTCAAAATTTTTATAAAATTTGCGTAAAAATAAAATGGGCTAAAAATATTAACTAGTTTTAATTTTAACTAAATATTTTAAGTACTTATTAGAAAATGCTCACCACTTATCAAAAGTAAGAAAATTGTTTTAAAATCCCTTGTAGGGTACTTAATGAGTTATCGGTAGGTGAAGTTCGGTAGTTCATTAGGTATTCTACAGGATCATGTTATGCCTTACAGAGGGGTAAGGTGTGACAAGAATAAATTTTGATGCATTAGTGATTAGTCCTTTAAGATAAGGATTGTGATAATAAGTGAAATTAGTTTTGGAAGAGATTGTCAGCGAAAAGTATTTTTTAACACACTATAAATTATAAAGCTAATTGGCGAGCCTACTTAATGTAAGGAAAGAGGACCTAAAAGTAAGTTACAGTAATAGAATTGCTCTAGATGAGTGTTAGTAGTATACCCTAGAGCATATCATTTAGTATATATCTTGTACATGTTTTTATTAATAAAAGGCATTTTCACTTTTTCGTTTACATAATATATTTATGTGTAATAGAAAAGGTCCATTGATATTTTATTAGAAATTCTATTCTTAAGTTGTTAAGAATATGAGTGACAGTATTTCTAGCACAAAGTATCATAAATAGGTTCACAATCGAGGATACTTCATAATAAGGACATGACTTATCTAGAAAGATTGTATTCATGTTTGTTCCCAAGTTATTTATATGAGATATAAATAAGATGAAATGGTGAGTCTCATGCCATATGACAAACATGATAGGCACTTATACATGATAAGTAGGTCGAACCAGTGACACTTATGACAAGCACATGGAGTTTACTCTTATTAATGTATTATCATAAATCATATCAGTGCATATAATTTTTAGACCTGAGATAGCACAATTATCTTGTATATAGGTGGTTTGAGTTTGATACTGCTTTCATACTTGTACTGTGTATGGGTATATGGGCATATGTTGACTCCTACTAGTTATATATGGAGGTAGGTGTTGATCAAGATGGAATCTGTTCCTCTAAGTAAATAGGGATAAAATCCTATATTCATTTAATTGTTCTTGATGTTTCAAGTTCCTGGCCAGGACAGATAGATTTAATCAGAAAAAAGTTTCTGATGAGAAAATCTTTTTAATCAAGAATTGGAATTAAAAGAGAACATAATATTCATAGCAAATGGGGTTTGACATAAACCATGACTCCAGCTTATATTAGGATTTTGTAACAGAGAGATTCTAGTGCATGGTAACATATTATTATAGGTTCATTTATGGTAAACCTTATTACTAATTGGGTGGCCATGGCATGCTATGCTAGGTGTTAACCATGGTCTATGAGGTGCATAAAATGGTTTAGAGAAATCATTTATGGTAAGAAAGAGTTCTGATGATATTAAGAGTTGATATCATATCTCATTGCCAATTAGTGATGAGCCTAGTAAGTCACACACATACACAAGTAATCATCAAATTAAATATAATTTAATTAATTAATTAAAGAGTTTAATTGATTAATTAAATAGGTTTGGTTTGCAATTAGATTGCAAAGTCCTTAGCATGACTTGAAACCAAATCTAGGTTATTGGATGTATAATATAAGTTAAATTTATATTTAAAGTGTTTAAATATGAATTTAATTAATGAGAAATTAATTAATAGAGAATAATTAATTAATTTATATTTGGTATAAATTGATTAGAAGAAGAGAAATAATTATTTTGGGTTGAGAACTCAAAATTAAGACACAGGGGTATTTTGATCATTTCACAGGGTGGCATGTGGCACCATGAGATGGTGATATATGGCACTACACATAAGCTTGCCAAATGTCTTTTAATCATGTAAGATGATTAAAATTAAGATTAAATATAGGTTTGACACTTGGCGCAATGTGATTGGGTCAATTAAACCTAGAGTCAATCAGAAGGTGACATGTGGCAAGGGTTTTAAGTGGTGACCTAGCTATATAAGTGTTGTTATGAAAAGAAAAAAATATGACAAGCTGCTGCCTCTTCTTTGTGGCGCCACCTTGAAAGGCTTCTCCCTTCTCTTCTTCTTCATCTCTCATCTATTCCAAGAGATTAGCAAGCAATCTCTTGAATTAAAAATACTAGAAATCGTTTTTAGTGTTCTGTTTACATCTTTAATCTCTCAAAAGGAAAAACTTGATTTTTTAATTCATAGAAAAAGCTTTAGAAGCTGTTCAAGGGCTGCCATAGGTGAATTTAGTGTGGACAAGCTAGAGGGACAACATCTGGTGTCCTAAAGACGCATTCCAAATGTACAAATACGCTGCAGTGCATAAAGAGGTTAGTGTATTTATTCTTGATTTAATCTAGGGTTCTAAAATTAATCTGGTTAATTCTAAAATCTTAAATGGCAAATACAGATCCAAAAGCATATTAAAAGAGTTTTAATATATTGTTTATCATTGAAATCAAATAGATAAAAATAAATCTTGCATGATGTATGTGACCCTAGGTGAAAATTTTTGAATTTAATGGTATAAACTTGTGTTTTTCATACTTTTACTCCTTCAATTGGTATCAGAGCCACTATATTTGCCATTTAGATTGTTGATTATATGATTTAATTGTGTGGAATAATCATAAGATGATAGATCCATTACTGGTTGCAAGAAAAGTGGCGGTTTGGGTGAAGAACACCATCATTAGTGCGCCATCTTTGGCCTTCATGGGTGGCATAAGGTTTGGCTTTTTAATTTGCAATTGTTGTATGATCTAAAAGCTCATCCTATATCTAATTAAATTATTTAATTAGAGTTTTAATCACACAATTAAATTGTGATTCAGATTTGAATTTTAAAAATTGTTTGAATGTGATTCAAATATGAATTTTAAAAGTTGTTTGAATGTGATTCAAATCTAAATTTTTAAAGTTGTTTGAATGTGATTCAAATATGAATTTTTAAAGTTGTATCAATCATATTCAAATCTAAATTTTTAAAATTGTTTGAATGTGATTCAAATCTGATTTTTAAAAATTGTTTGAATGTGATTCAAATATGGATTTTTAAGGTTGTTTGAATGTGATTCAAATCTGAATTTTTAAATTTGTTTGAATGTGATTCAAATATGAATTTTTAAATTTGTTTGAATCATATTCAAATCTGAATTTTTAAGTTGAATATGAGATATTCAATTTAATTTAAGTATGTATGTTTTATTTAATTGTTAAATAGTGATATGCATGATGAATGATCATGGACTATAAAAGACCAATGCGATTGGATTTATTTCTTTTATATTTCTTTGGGATTGTAAATTAATTAACTTATTTTAATTTATTTTGGGTATGTATTATTAAGATTGTAATAATTTTTGGATTGTAATTTCGTTTATTTAGTTCTTGTAAATTCGCCTTGGTATGCCAAGGATTACTATGTAATATTGGATTGCAAGAATATCCAGGAGATCAAGCGCATTGGTGGGACCAGTGGGACGAATTCAATATCAAGTGTTGATTATATACTCCTTCAGCAACTCTTGTAATATGAATGAATGAAATGCATCTAGGAATGCCCTGATTCAATTCTTGGTGGCTCAGAATTGAATCCCTTAGAAAGTCCATGATCATACCATATTTACTGTTTATCCATGAATGCATGAGATGTATGTGAATGTATGCAAGTATATGGTATATGCATTCTAAATGGATAATGTGCAAAGTGAAACCTTAATAGTAATTAGGATGACCAAAAAATCTTCCAAACAAATGATTAAGTTGGAAATGCTATAATTAAAGTAATTATAACATGGGCCCTCCATCGAGGCAATTATTTTAAGAAATTTTAAATACTTGCATAAGATGCAATTAATTTAAGAGATTTTCTTAAGAATAATTGTTAAGCATGAGATGTTGTAAATATGTAAATGGTTTGGTACCCAATATTGGATGTACCTAAGGACATTAAAATTATTTGCATAATGACTGGCTCAATGGGATCAATTTAACTAATGCAAGATAAGTCAATAATGGATGTACCTGAGATTTTGAGCATTAGGGGCTAGGTAAAGGATTGAACCTCACATGAGATGTGATGGGCAATGAGTTACTCACTTATAGTTTATTGTAATTCCAATAATGGATGTACCTGAGAATGATCAATAGAATTATAAGAATTTAATCACCCACCAGAAATCTATCCAACTAGGATTTCCGTTTTCTACTTTGGAAGTGTAGGATTCGCTAAGTTAGTGGGAGGACCAATTTGATTAAAAGACCATAATCATTTTAGTTAATTACATGATACATTTACTAATTAATCTGGTTATTTTCTACAGTTAATTTTCTGATAATAATGAGCACAGAACAACCACTACCATCCAATATCCTTACAAGCATACTTGATCGCAATAGGTTGACAGGACCTAATATGTCTGACTGGCTAAGAAATTTAAAACTTGTCCTGAACCTTGAACATATAGGATATGTTTTAGACTCAAATGTTCATGGTCCCTTACCTCCAGAGGCCACTCAAGAGGAATATGAAACTTTGGACAAGTGGAAGGAGCATGATATGAGAGCTAAGTGTTACATGCTTGCTTCCATGAGTAATGAGCTACAGAAGCAGCATGAGAACATGCAGAGTGCGAGTAAAATCCTCCTTCACCTACAAGAGTTGTATGGTGAGCACAGCAGGAATGCTAGGTATGAGATATCTAGGCAGCTCTTCTACTTGAGGATGTTTGAGGAACAGAATGTTGGGGACATGTCCATAAGATGATTCGGCTAATTGAGCAGCTGGAACATCTTAACTTTAACATGGATTTTCAACTGCAGACGGATTTAATCCTTCAATCCCTTCCTGAGTCTTTTGGGAATTTTGTGACAAATTTCATATGACTAAACAGAAATGCACCTTGGCTGGTTGACTCAACATACTGGTTATTGCTTAAAAGAATATGCCGGGTAATAAAGGAAAAAAGAGATAGCTTTAATTGCATCTTCTTCTGCTGGAAAGTCCAACCAGAAGAAGGGCAATAAGAAAAAGAAACCTCAAGTTCCAGGATCTTCCAAGAAGATAGCCAAACAGAAAAACAAAGATCAAAGTTGACAAAAGCAAAGGAAAGTGTTTCCACTGCCAATGGAAAAGTGTTTCCACTGCCAATGGAAAAGTGTTTCCACTGCTAGTAGGAAAGTGTTTCCACTACCCAGAGTATAGCATCTAAAAGAATGCAATGCCATGATGAAAATCAACTCAAGTTCTAAATATATTTGGCACTTAAGATTAGGTCATGTTGCAGAAGATAGGATTGCAAATTGGAGAAAATGGGGATTTTATTCTCATTGGGCACTGAGCCTACTCCAACTTATTAATCCTGCCTTCAGGGCAAAATAACTAGATCACCCTTTGTTGGACAAGAGCTAAGAGCTGAAAATATTTTGAAGCTAATACATAGTGATGTATGTGTTCCATTTAAAGAAATGGCTAAAGGCGGGTTTCATTGTTTTATTACCTTTACTGATGATAAATCAAGGTTTGGGTATCTGTATTTGATGAATACAAACATGAATCCTTTGAAAAGTTCAAAGAATTTAAATCTGAAGTAGAAAATCAAATAGGAAAGAGTATTAAAGCTTTTCGATTAGATCGTGAAGGTAAATATTTGAGTACTGAATTTGATGAATACTTGAGAGAGCACGACATTGTTTCCCAGCTGACTCCTCATAGAACACCACAGCTGAATGGTGTATCTGAAAGGAGAAATCATACTCTATTGGATATGGTACGTAGTATCATGAGCTATATTGATATGCCAATCTCCTTTTGGGGATTTGCATTAGAATCAGCTTTGTATATTCTGAATAGGATTCCATCAAAATCAGTTTCTTCCACACCTTATGAGATATGGCATGGAAGAAGACCAAGTCTTAAGCATGCTAAGATTTGGGGTTATCCAGCTTATATAAAAAAGCTGAACACTGATAAATTGGAAACCAGATCAGAAAAGGGTCGATTTGTTGGATATCCAAAAGATAGTTTTGGATATTATTTTTATTTGCCTACTTCACAAAAGGCTGTGGTAAGTAAAGATGCCACATTTCTTGAACAACAGTTTGTTCAAGAAGGGGGCAAAGGAAGCCAAATAGAGTTAGAATTGGAGAATTCTGACCAACCAACAGATCAGATGGATGTAGATCCATCTAGTCAACATACACCCATTGATGAAACATCTACAGCTATAAATGTATCATGTAAACCAAAATGATTATGGTCTTTATTATTTAGATAATAATGACAAACACAAAATGAATGCAAGTGATCTAAATGATTGCAGTGCCATGGTGAAAACCAACTCAAGTTCAAAATATATTTGGCACTTAAGGTTATGTCATGTTACAGAAGATAGGATTGCAAAACTGGAGAAAATGGGGATTCTATACTCATTGGGCTCTGAGCCTACATCAACTTGTGAATCTTGCCTTCAGGTCAAAATGACTAGATCACCCTTTGTTGGACAAGGGCTAAGGGCTGAAAATATTTTGGAGCTAATACATAGTGATGTATGTGGTCCATTTAAAGAAATGGCTAGAGGCGGTTTTCATTACTTTATTACCTTTACTGATGATAAATCAAGGTTTGGGTATTTGTATTTGATGAAATACAAACATGAATCCTTTGAAAAGTTCAAAGAATTTAAATCTGAAGTAGAAAATCAAACAGGAAAGAGTATTAAAGCTCTTCAATCAGATCGTGGAGGTGAATATTTGAGTACTGAAATTGATGAATACTTGAGAGGGCATGACATTGTTTCCCAGCCGACTCCTCCAGGAACACAACAACTGAATGGTGTATCTGAAAGGAGAAATTGTATCCTATTGGATATGGTACGTAGTATGATGAGCTATACTGATATGCCAATCTCCTTTTGGGGATTTGCATTAGAATTAGCTTTGTATATTCTGAATAGAATTCCATCAAAATTAGTTTCTTTCACACCTTATGAGATATGGCATGGAAGAAAACCAAGTCTTAAGCATGTTAAGATTTAGGGTTGTCCAGAAAATATCAAAAAGCCGAACGCTGATAAATTGGAAACCTGATCAGAAAAGGGTCGATTTGTTGGATATCCAAAAGATAGTTTTGGATATTATTTTTATTTGCTTACTTCACAAAAGGTTGTGGCAAGTAGAGATGCCATATTTTTTGAACAATGGTTTGTTCAAGAAGAAGGTAAAGGAAGGCAAATAGAGTTAGAATTGGAGAATTCTGACCAACCAATAGATCAGATAGATATAGATCCATCTAGTCAACCTACACCCGTTGATGAAACATCTACGGCTATTCCTTGTAGAACAACCAGGGTATCTCACCCACCATTGAGATATGGTTTTCTTCATGAAGAAGAATAAGAGTTGTCTACTCATGAAGAAGTAGATCATGGAGATGATCCACTTACCTATGAAGAAGCTATATCAGATATAGACTCTTCAAAATGGATTGATGCTATGAAATCCGAGATTGATTCCATGTATAAGAATCAAGTTTGGGATCTTGTTGACCCACTTGAAGGTATTGTACCTCTAGGGAGCAAATGGGTTTTCAAGAAGAAAATTGGTTTTGGTGGAAAGGTAGAGACCTATAAGGCAAGGCTAGTAGCGAAAGAGTTTTGCCAAAGGCAAGGAATCGACTATGAAGAGACTTTCTCGCCTGTTGCCATGCTTAAATCAATTAGGATTCTATTAGCAATAGCTGCATACTATGATTATGAAATTTGGCAGGTGGATGTCAAAACAGCTTTTCTCAATGGATACATTGAAAAAAACATTTTCATGGAACAACCTAGGGGTTTTAAATCCCAAGATGGTTCCAAGGTATGCAAGCTAAAGCGATCCATTTATGGGTTGAAACAAGCTTCGAGGAGTTGGAACATCCATTTTGATGAAGCCATTAAATTATTTCGTTTTATCAAAAATAAGGATGAGCCATGTGTATATAAGAAGGTTAGTGACAGTGCTATCACTTTTCTTGTCTTATATGTAGATGACATACTGTTGATGGGTAGTGACACAGGTATGTTGACAATTGTAAAGGTATGGTTGTCAAATACATTCTCCATGAAAGACTTAGGGGAGACAACCTATATTCTTGGGATTCGATATATAGAGATAGAGCGAAAAGAATAATTGGTTTATCCCAAAGTCTATACTTGGCAATGGTGTTAAAGAGGTTTAACATGCTTGATTCCAAGAAAGGATCGTTGCCAGTGAGACATGGTATCCACCTTTCTAAAGAGATGTCTCCAAAGACACCTGAAGAAGGAGATAAAATGGCTAGGATTCCATATGCTTCGGCTATTGGATGTTTAATGTATGCAATGTTGTGTATTAGGCCGGATATCACATATGCTGTTAGTTTGACTAGCAGGTATCAATCCAATCCAAGTTTGGAACACTGGATAGCTGTCAAGAATATCCTTAAGTACTTGAGAAGAACTAAGGATTTATTCTTGATCTATGGCGGTGGAGACTTGCAATTGGATGGTTATACTGATTCTAATTTCTAATCAGATATCGATGATAGAAAGTCTACCTCTGGGTATGTGTTCATTTGTAATGGAGCTACAGTCAGTTGGAAGAGTTTCAAACAGAGTACGACTGCAGATTCCACTACCGAGGCTGAGTATATTGTTGCATCAGATGCTGCAAAGGAAGCTGTTTAGATAAAGAAGTTCGTGACAGAGCTTGCAGTAGTTTCTTCCATTGAGTCAGCCATTCCACTACACTGTGATAATAATGGAGCAGTCATATAGGCTAAGGAACCCAGGTCTCACCAGAAATCCAAACACATAGAAAGGCGTTACCACATTATCAGAGAAATAGTTGGACGAGGCGATGTAGCCATGCAGAAAATAGCATCAGCTGAAAATCCAGCTAATCCATTCACTAAGCCTATGTCACAGACTCAGCTAGACCGACATCTTGAGAAGATAGGTCTAAGATATTGTAATGATGGCTCTATTGCTAGTGGAAGATTGTTAGTAGTATGCCCAAGAGCATATCATTTAGTATGTATCTTATACATGTTTTTATTAATAAAAGACATTTCCACTTTTCCGTTTACATAATATATTTTTGTGTAATAGAAAAGGTTCATTGATATTTTGTTAGAAATTCTATTCTTAAGTTGTTAAGAATATGAGTGACAGTATTTATAGTACAAAGTATCATAAATAGGTTCACAATTGAGGATACTTCACAATAAGGACATGACTTATCCAGAAAGATTGTATTCATGTTTGTTCCCAAGTTATTTATATGAGATATAAATAAGATGGAATGGTGAATCTCATGCCATATGACAAACATGATAGGCACTTATACATGATAAGTAGGCCGAACCAGTGACACTTATGACAAGCACATGGAGTTTACTTTTTTCAATGTATTGTCATAAATCATATCAGTGCATATAATTTTTAGACCTGAGATAGCACAGTTATCTTGTATATAGGTGGTTTGAGTTTGATACTGCTTTCATACTTGTACTATGTAAGGGTATATGGGCATGTGTTGGCTCCTACTAGTTATATATGGAGGTAGGTGTTGATCAAGATGGAATCTGTTCCTCTAAGTAAATAGGGATAAAATCCTATGTTCATTTAATTGTTCTTGATGTTTCAAGTTCCTGGCCAGGACAGATAGATTTAATCAGAAAAGAGTGTCTGATAAGAAAATCTTTTTAATCAAGAACTGAAATTAAAAGAGAACATAATATTCATAGCAAATGGGGTTTGACGTAAACCATGACTCCAGCTTGAATTAGGATTTTATAACAGAGAAATTCTAGTGCATGGTAACATATGATTATAGGTTCATTTAAGGTAAACCTTATTATTGATTGGGTGGCCATGGCATACTATGCTAGGTGTTAACCATGGTCTATGAGGTGCATAAAATGATTTAGAGAAATTATTTATGGTAAGAAAGAGTTCTGATGATATTAAGAGTTGATATCATGTCTCATTGTCAATTAGTGATGAGCTTAGTAAGTCACACATATACACAAGTAATCACCAAATTAAATATGATTTAATTAATTAATTAAAGAGTTTAATAGATTAATTAAATAGGTTTGGTTTGCAATTAGATTGCAAAGTTCCTAGCATGACTTGAAACCAAATTTAGATTATTTGATGTATAGTATAAGTTAAATTTATATTTAAAGTATTTAAATATGAATTTAATTAATGAGAAATTAATTAATAAAGATTAATTAATTTATTTATGTTTGATATAAATTTATTAGAAGAAGAGAAATAATTATTTTGGGTTGAGAACTCAAAATTAAGACACGGGGGCATTTTGGTCATTTCGCAGGGTGACATGTGGCACCATGAGATGGTGACACATGGCACTACACATAAGCTTGCCAAATGTCTTTTAATCATCTTAGATGATTAAAATTAAGATTAAATATAGGTTTGACACTTGGCACAATGTGATTGGGTCAATTTAACCTAGAGCCAATCAGAAGGTGACATGTGGTAAGGGTTTTAAGTGGTGACCTAGCTATATAAGTGTTGTTATAAAAAAAAAAAAACAAATAATCTCTTCTTCTTCATCTCTCATCAATTCCAAGAGATTAGCAAATAATCTCTTGAATTAAAAATACTATAAATTATTTCTAGTGTCCTGTTTACATCTTTAATCTCTTAAAAGGCAAAACTTGATTTTCTAATTAATAGAAAAAGCTTTAGAAGTTGTTCAAGGGCTACCATAGGTGATCTTGGTGTGGACAAGCTAGAGGGACAACATCTGGTGTCCTAAAGACACATCCCAATGGTACAAATACGCTGCAGTGCATTAAGATGTTAGTATATTTGTTCTTGATTTAATCTAGGGTTCTAAAATTAATTTGATTAATTCTAAAATCTTAAATGGCAAATACAGATCCAAAAACATATTAAAAGAGTTTTAATATGTTGTTTATCATTGAAATCAAATAGATAAAAATAAATATTGCATGATGTATGTGACCCTAGGTGAAAATTTTTGAATTCAATGATATAAACTTGTGTTTTTCATGCTTCCGCTCCTTCAATGAGGGCAAAGATGTTACTGTTAGTAATTGTTAATGGATATTGTAATCAGAATAGGATTCGAATATCAGTGAATTCGAAAAGGATAAAATATAGGAAAGTTTGATCTATTGGAATATATCGTAATAACTATGCAATATTCGTGATGTTTATACTGTAAGCTACAGATTACAGTACTGACTTGAGATTATTATGTAGAGCTACATACTACTCGATAGTACACCTAGATGAGAATAATTGCCAACGGCATCTGTTTTGGTATAGTTATGCCAGGACATAATTTTATTGTTAGAAATGAGTTTGGAAATCCTATTTAGGGATTTAAAACTCAAAAGTTAGAATATCAAAAGGTTATAGTTCAGTACAAAAGGAAGTAAGTTATAGAATATTGATAGATAAAAGAGTTGTGGAAGTGAAAATTTAAATAGTTGGTTCAAATGTAACAAAGAAATGTTACGAATATTAGTAAAAGGGTTGACTAGAATGGTTAGAGGGCCAAATCAGAGTAATACCGAAGTATAGTGGATTTCTTAAGGGTGATAAGCGGTACTAAATTTTGACTCGACAGTCGAGTCAAGGAATTGAG
Organism: Hevea brasiliensis; assembly: GCF_030052815.1. Lineage (NCBI taxonomy): Eukaryota > Viridiplantae > Streptophyta > Magnoliopsida > Malpighiales > Euphorbiaceae > Hevea > Hevea brasiliensis. Next base: position 33,386,382 of record NC_079495.1, on the reverse strand, counting down.
CGAAGGAGGAAGATAAGATTGAGGAATGGAATAATTAAAGTTAAGTTGTGGAATGGAAAGAGAAGTAAATAGGAAAGTAAGTATGAGAATTGGTCAGAACAAAACCTAGAGGGTGTTGTGTCTCTACTCCAAGATGATGCGTATCAATGGTGGGACACAGTATCCAGTGAGGTGCAATCAGATCAGAGACGACTGAGATTTCACAGAAGGTTATTTTTGAGAATATCGAAAGGCCCGAAGTCAGGGTGACACCACGGGTGCATGCCATGAAGGCTAGAGAGGTGCCTAACCTAGATATTGATGAAACAACACAAAGAAATGAAGAAGCGAGGAAGTAATAGATACATCAGGTAAATTTCAAGGACGAAATTTTTATTTAGAGGGGAAGAATTGTAACGCCCTCACTTTGCATGGTCTGTACATTCTGCTGCTTCGGTGACCTAATGTGTGCTCGGACAAGTTAGGATGTCTGGGACTACACTTCAGTGATAGTGAGAAGGCATAAAATGATGAAATAAATAATAAGAAAATACAAGAAAAATTTAGGAAAAATAAAAAGAGAGGAAACGAAATTAGGTTAAATGAGCCGTCACCGTAGCGATGGGTGACCGCACTGGGAAGTTATGGCGAAGGCAATTGCCGACCCTAGGACCGCAGGGAACCCTTGGAAATAATTTTTGGGACATAATTAAAGGCCTATAGAGGTGTAATTGACATTAGAAATATCAAAGAAAAATTAATAAATTAATATAAATAAAAATGAAAAATCAAGAAACCAACAAAAATTGGTGTTACCGAAAAATCGAAAATACAACCCGAATAGGGGCATTTTGGTCAATTGACACCTAGAATTGACTTTTGACCTAAATGTCCATGAAAAATAAGTGGTATTACATTTTGAAAATTGAATGAAAAATAAGATTAAAGATAAAATGTAATTTAAGGGAAGTTGAGGGCAAAAGTATAATTAAAAGAAATCTTGAATTAATTAAATTTTTAATCAACATTTGTGGAGCACTAAGTGGGATTAAGTGGAGGTATAAAAGGGATCAAAGTGGATAGAATTTCCACTAACCAAGTTACCTTCTTCAACCTTTCAAACCCATTGTCGAATTCAAATCTCTCTCCAAACTTCCATAGCCAACTTTCATGCAAAGCTTAATCTCTCCCCTTTCATGCCATAAATCCCATAAGTCCCTTCATGAAAGTTTATCCTCACATCAGGAACAATCCTTGGGCAGCCATTAGGAGAGGAAATAGTGGAGTTGTCTGTTAGTAGTATGCCCTAGAGCATATCATTTAGTATGTATCTTGTATATAATTTTATTAATAAAAAGGCATTTCCACTTTTCCGTTTACATAATATATTTATGTGTAATAGAAAAGGTCCATTGATATTTTGTTAGAAATATTATTCTTAAGTTGTTAAGAATATGAGTGACAATATTTCTAGCACAAAGTATCATAAATAGGTTCACAATCGAGGATACTTCATAATAAGGACATGACTTATCCAGAAAGATTGTATTCATGTTTGTTCCCGAGTTATTTATATGAGATATAAATAAGATGGAATGCTGAGTCTCATGCCATATAACAAACATGATAGGCGCTTATAAATGATAAGTAGGCCGAACCAGTGACACTTATGACAAGCACATAGAGTTTACTCTTGTCAATGTTTTGTCATAAATCATATCAGTGCATATAATCTTTAGACCTGAGATAGCACAGTTATCTTGTATATAGGTAGTTTGAGTTTGATACTGCTTTCATACTTATACTATGTATGGGTATATGGGCATGTGTTGGCTCCTGCTAGTTATATATGGAGGTAGGTGTTGATCAAGATGGAATCTGTTCCTCTAAGTAAATAGAGATAAAATCCTATGTTCATTTAATTGTTCTTGATGTTTCAAGTTCCTGGCAAGGACAGATAGATTTATTGTAAAAGAGTTTCTGATGAGAAAATCTTTTAATCAAGAACTAGAATTAAAAGAGAACATAATATTCATAGCAAATGGAGTTTGACATAAACCATGACTCCAGCTTGAGTTGGGATTTTGTAACAGAGAGATTCTAGTGCATGGTAACATATGATTATAGGTTCATTTAAGGTAAATCTTATTACTAATTGGGTGGCCATGGCATGCTATGCTAGGTGTTAACCATGGTCTATGAGGTTCATAAAATGATTTAGAGAAATCATTTATGGTAAGAAAGAGTTCTGATGATATTAAGAGTTGATATCATGTCTCATTGCCAATTAGTGATGAGCCTAGTAAGTCACACACATACACAAGTTATCACCTATTTAAATATGATTTAATTAATTAATTAAAGAGTTTAATTGATTAATTAAATAGGTTTGGTTTGCAATTAGATTGCAAAGTTCCTAGCATGACTTGAAACCAAATTTAGATTATTTGATGTATAGTATAAGTTAAATTTATATTTAAAGTATTTAAATATGAATTTAATTAATGAGAAATTAATTAATAGAGATTAATTAATTAATTTATATTTGATATAAATTATTTAGAAGAAGAAAATAATTATTTTGGGTTGAGAACTCAAAATTAAGACACAGGGGCATTTTGATCATTTCAAAGTGTGACACATGGCACCATGAGATGGTGACACATGGGATTACACATAAGCTTGCCAAATGTTTTTTAATCATGTAAGATGATTAAAATCAAGATTAAATATAGGTTTGACACTTGGCACAATGTGATTGGGTCACTTAAACCTAGAGCTAATCAAAAGGTGACATGTGGCTAGGGTTTAATGTGTTAACCTAGCTATTTAAGTGTGGTTATGAAAAGAAAAAAATAACCAGCAGCCTCTCCTCTCTTTTGTCACGCCACTTTGAGCCTCTCCAGCTATTTCTCTTCATCTCTCATCAATTCAAAGAAATTAGCCATTAATCTCTTGAATTAAGAATACTAGAAATTGTTTCTAGTGTCCTGTTTACATCTCTAATCTCTTAAAAGGTAGAACTTGAATTTCTAATTAATAGAAAAAGCTTTAGAGGCTGTTCAAGGGCTGTCATAGGTGTTCTTGGTGTTGACAAGCTAGAGGGACAACATTTGGTGTCTTGAAGACGAATCTCAAAGGCGCAGACACGCTGCAGTGCATCAAGAGGTTAGTGTAATCGTTCTTGATTTAATCTAGGGTTCTAAAATTAATCTGATTAATTTTAAAATCTTAAATGACAAATACAGATCCAAAAACATATTAAAAGAGTTTTAATATGTTGTTTATCATTGAAATCAAATAGATAAAAATAAATCTTGTATGGTACATGTGACCCTAGGCGAAATTTTTTTGAGTTCAATGGTATAATCTTGTGCTTTTCACGCTTCCGTTCCTTCATTGTCAAGGGCAGCAAGGGTCACACATATGAGGTAAGTGCAAAGAACCCCCACCATTCCTTCTTTAAAGTTGATGAGCTTCATGAGGTGAGTTGAATTCTCTTGAAATTTAAGAGAAATGATAAGTCTACAATCCTTCTAATTTCTGGTAGCCTTGAGGAGAGCTAGGTTTAGATGTTTTTGAGTGATTAAACTTGCTTAATGATGCTTGAGAGTGAATATAGACATGTATATAAGTTGAATTGTATGTATAATTGAAATTGAAAAATATTAGGGCTTTAATGTTAATTTGGGGCTGTTGAATTATGGTGAAATTTTGATGATGACTTGCTCAAATTGATACTATTTAAAGAGTATTAGAAGTGCCATGTATGCTTATTTGGAGTTTGGAAGAAGGAGGAGATTGAAATTGGGAGTGCTTATTGCTTATAGGTTGAGCTGTTGTTGAATCCAGTAGGTTGTTATTCTCATATCTCCCTCTGTGTTGCCCCAATTGGTATGAGGCCAATTGAAGGTTTTTTGGGACATCCAAACCTTCATTTTCCAAGAAGAAACCCTACCCAAATTTCGTTCATAAGTTGGTCAAATTTTGGCTTGAATACGGGTAGCTTGCTGGATTAGGCTCAGAATTGACCATATGAATAATATGTGTTCATATGGCCATAACTTGCCTTAGGAAGGTGAGAATGACCTAAATTTGGAACCATTGAAAAGCTTAGACATAGGGGAACACTTTTCATGCAGACCACTTGACACAGTTTTTCTTTTAACTAAGTTAAACTGTTAGCACAATTTGGGTCACCAAAACTACCAACCCAGAAATTGACCAAAACACTGTTCCATTGGTATGCTTGACTAGTTTTGGCAAAAATGCCATAACTTGGTCTCCAAAGTTGTAAATTGAGTGAAACTAGTGCCAAAAGTTTTATAAAACATAGCACAACAATTTTTATATTTTGACCAAACTCTAGAAACCATTGCATCCTAGGAAAAATATTAGCCAAATTTAGGAATTGAAATTTGGAAATGTTAAGTTAAACCTAGAATGCTATTTGATACCCATGTGCTCATTTGGCCATAACTCCCACTAGAAAATTCCATTTAAGATGTGCCAATATGATATGGAAACATGATATTTTGGGCTACAACATTGATTCAGACACCATTGCCAAATTCTAAGTGTAAAGACCCTAAAAGGAGGGTTAAACATATTGTCCTGAAGTTTGACTATTATCTTTATAGGATTAAGAGTCTAGGTCAATACATTGACCATAACTCACTACACCAAGCTTGAAAAATTATGAAAATGTACCTGGGAGTCCTTAAGACAAAGAGAAACATATCCTATGAAGGAACCTAAGTTTAAAAATGACTATAAAATGATCAAATGACTGGTCAAAGTTTATTGACTAGGAATTGCAAATTCTGGACAGCTTAAAAGCAAATGGACCAGTTATGGTTAATTGACCATAAATTGAGTTATACAATTCCAAATGGAGTGATTCAAAAAGAGAATTAAAGCTAAGATAATAAGGAACAACTTTGATGAAGGATATTTAGCCAAATTCCCACAATAACCAGACTAATGGCATAATAAAAAACAGTGACCCAAAATTGAAATTTTGGATTTGCACATAGTGAAATTAGAAATTGAATTGGCAATCAATGCCAAAAAAATTGACACCCAAAATGTGGTATATGAGTGCAAGTAGAATTAATAATCCTATTTAGTAGGAAAAAATCAACATTTTGACTCGAATAGTGCAATGAATAGTGACCCAAAATGCAAAATTCAAAGGACACCATTTTAAGCAAATTTAAAGCTACAATTAAGTAGGCATGAAATAAATTGTTGGATTAATTATGAGTATGGTACTGAAACACTGTAAATTATGTGTTTCAGTTGAAAAAAGAGACTGGAAAGGGATCTTCAAAGGAAAAACAAGAATTGAAGTAAATAAGAGGTTTGTGCACAACTAGTTTTTAATTGATTTTATTCTGAATATTTCATATGATTAAATGACGTTATTTTCCTTATGTATTATGTTTATCAAGTATTGGATTTAATTTAATGATTATTGAAATTGTTTTAGTATGTATGAATTTAACTTTGTGAAATGGTATTTCAACAATTCTTGAGCATTGTTGTGGATTGAATAAATTAGTTTTGGAAAAATTGTGATAAAATATGTTTTGAATTGTGATGAGCATAAAAATTATTGGATATTAGAATTGACATTGAATTGAATTGTGTTGTGATTTATGCTCACAAAAAGGACAAAGAGATTTATGATATTATTTTATATCTCACTATAGATGCTTGACTAGGTTATTATCCGTCTTTCTCATTTGTTGAGGAGACAATGGAGTTAGCTTTGTTTTGATTACCATGATACGTGCACAGGCTTAGATTCTCCTCTTATTAGAGGTTAGATCTAAGTTTTTTTTATGGCCCTTTCGGAAGTTTCATTATTGCGGTGTGTACTGTGCATGATGATTCAACCTCTCTGACCATAGGGAGTTAGAATCCCGATTTGACCTCTCCGACCATAGGGAGTTAGAATTACCCCGGAGATGGACCTTTCGGATTAGTTTTGCATAGTTAGTGAGATAAAGAATGATTTTTGAATAGTAAAGAATTTTGATTTCAATTGGAATTTATGCATAATTGATTTTATTGGAATCAATCTTTATTTCCATAAATTGCTGGAATTACCTTAAATGTTTAGTTGTGATTTGATGAATTGAATTTCGTGATCAAAGTCATTTTATATAAATGATTTATATATTGGCAACAAATATTTTGACTTTTGGAATTTGATGAGTATCTAGATTTTCAAATTATTTACTGTAATTTTGTAAAGGTGTATTGTACTATGTTTTAAGTTATAGTTGTGCACCATTGAGTTCACCACTCAGGGATAGCTTTGCATGCTGTCGCAGGTAAAAAGAGCATAAAGTAGTTGAGTAAGCTTCCTTGAAGACACATTCAGATCAGCTCCAAGTATCTCATAGGTATACCCATGTACATAGGTTTGATGTATGCATGTAATAATATGTATGTAAATTATTTGAGCAGTTGTATAAAAACTCTTATAAAATATTTTAGTATGTAATTAAATGCAAATTATTGTAATGTAAATTTGAGATTTCATTTACCTGTATAGTTTTGTAATATTAATTTTTAAGTCTTGTAATCAATGAAATGTTTCTTTTATGATGACGTTGATTTGATAATGAATTGATTTGATTATTGAGATTGAATTGTGAGATGAAATGAAGTTTATTGGAGTTGTATTTGAGAAAACATATTGGGAGTGTTTTCCTTTTCAGGTTTGAAGAACTATTTTCTCAAAATACAGCCGGTACTCTGCCGAAATTTTGAAAAATTTTTGTAACACCAGATTTTAATCGATGATTTGATCCATGACTAAAATTTCACTTAAAGGCTTTTTAAGAAATATTCAATGTTCCCACCACTATTTAATTTCACGAAAATTGTTCTAAAATCCCTTGTAGTATATTTAATGGGTTACCGGTAGACGAAGTACAGTAATTCATTAGGTGTACTACAGGATCATGTTACATCTTATGGAGGAGTAGGGTGTGACAAAAGTATCCCAAATGTATGAATTTACAATGCTTAAGAAGTTGCTTACCCTGCTACTTAGGGTGAGCAAGATCATAAGCACTGGCAACATACCATAAGCATAAGTAGCAGAGGGGTCAGTTGTTACTTCATGATGATTTAAAACATACCCAACTCAAATGAAATTGTGCAACTCATTAACATCAACAAAATTAGGACTTAGTAAATCATAAAGTATTAAAAAAAATTGCAAGAGAATTGAAGATGTAATAAAAGAGAATTCAAGCAATTTAAAACTTAGAACAGGTATGCACGCAAAAAGGTAAAAGTAAATCAGCATTCATAAGATATGTTCACAACTATAGAAATTTATCAAAAGATAAGACAAACCAAAGTAAATGTTTAAAGGTGCAATTATAACCATGAAAATAAACTAAAATGTACTGAAACTATCACCAAAGTTTGAAAATTTAACAAACAAATTATAGAGGAAATTTAAATCGAAACTAAAACTAACACTAAAAACTAAAACTAAAACTAAGACTAAGCTACTACTGCTACCAGTGCTATCATCCTGTAACACCTCTTACCCGATCTATAGTATAGCCGAGCAAGGCGTGCTACATTCGGTACCGGAGAACCCTATCTTATTTTACTTTATTCCTTTAATAATTTTGTTTTCGTTATATTTTAAAAATAAATTATATTTCTAAAGGAGAAACTAATAGAGTTTCCCCTATTCTATTATCAGTTGGCATGTTTTACTATTCACCTATTTAAAAATTTCAACAATATATTTTGCCTATAATAATCTCATCCATATCTATCACAACCATTTCATCATTTCAAATATCATTATGTATTTCAATTCTATATTCATTTCCATACAAATCCATTCATGTTCAATTCATATATAAAATACTCAAATTTCATTAATTTACATGCTTTACAAACTAATTACCTAAATTTATAATTTACATGATATCCAAATTAATTACATATGAAAGAGCCAATTTATTAATTTACATCACATACATATTAAATATATTTTCTTAATTTACATTACAACATAGGAAATATGTATAATGTACAAAATACATTAATATGACCTATATGGGCTCTATCTATATGCATCACTGAGGAGGTGACTGTGACACCCCTTACCCGACTACAGTGTAGCCGAGCAAGTTATGCCACTCAGTGTGCCGAGCACTCTATTTTTATCTTAATTAATTTTTTATCATAATTTTGAATATAACTTATGAAATATAATTCATTTTAAGCCATTTATCGAAATTATTATTTCTTTGAGGTTTCAGAAATTTTAAAGAAAATCCGGCAGAATACCGGTTAAAAATGGAGAAAACAGTTCTTCGGAACCTGTGAAAAACACTTCCTATATTCATTTTCCATAATCTCAACTCCATTTATCAAATTCTCAACAATGTTCAATCTCAGTTCTCATTCATCCATCTCATATGATACCATGCATAATTCATATATAAACATTCACTTTTCCATTTACAACCACACTTTTCATTATTTACATGAATATCAAAATACATTACATAAGTTTCAAATACATATGAGAAAATAAAATCAATTACAAAATACCAAAATGACATCTAGCGTCCTACCAATGCACTGCAGACAGTGAGGTGACATGCACTATGCGAATCGTGAACTGCCTTACCGAATCTGTGGTCTACTGGGCCCTCTGTCCAATCTTCAGTACCTACACGTTGCAAAAGCGACGCGCTAAGCATAAAGCTTAGTGGTGCAAATAATAAAATAGAAAGAAATAATATGCAAATAAAAATCATAATTTCTTAGCCATTGTGTTCATAAGAACTGAATAATTACCAACTTAATGTTTAGTCGAGGGCTAATTACGTTTTATGATATTAACTTCTTCATGCATTTTGTTTATTTATTTTCTTCCTGATCTTGAGTTTCTTTGTATTCTATTGTAATCATTCCTGATATTTGATTTTCGTATTTTCTTTAACAATCAGTTCAGTTACAATTATACTTTTCCATGCCCAAGTAACCTATCTTTGACGATCGATGGATAACGGGTCGTTGGCACCGACACCGCGCCTCGGGACGTCATACCATGGGACGCAGAACGTCAACCACGTATGCAGTCAGTATGGCTAAAAAGCCATGATATCACATAATTGGCATAAAAGCCATGAATACGGGCATAAAAGCCATGGATACGGGCATAAAGCCATGAATACAGGCATAAAAGCCTTTCCTTTCGCAGTACTGCTAAAACAATACCCTATTGGCATGCCAAACTATCCAAACCATTCACATTAGGCCTACTAGGGCATTTTGCATTTTTAAGTTTCACAATTTTTGAATTTCAAGTTTTCATGTCACTATTCATTTCATTAGTCAACTAAAATGTTGACTTTTGCATAAACAATAGGTACATTGGTTTTAATACTCCCAACATACCACATTTTGTATTCAAAACTTGTTAGTTTTGGTCACTTTTTCAAAGTTTAGGTCATTTTGGCAAAATTGCCAATTTTTTGGTTTTGGTGTCACTATTCACCTCATTGGTCAACAAAAATATTGACTTTTAGAATAAAAATGTGTACATTGACTTTGGCACTCCCAACATACCACATTTGGTGTTTAAAACTTGTTGGCATTAAGTGTTAATACCATTTCCAAGCATTAAACCAAAGGAGCAGATTTTTCAGTTTTGGTGAGTCAACTTCACTGCTCCATTGGACACTGTTACTGTTGGAATTTGAAGAAATGTAAAACATGAAAGTTGTTCCTTATTTTGTCTAGTTGAATTTCCTTTTTTGAATCACTCCATTTGGAGTTTTGTAGCTCCAGATATGGCTCAAAAACCCAAGCTGTCCGGATATGCATTCTGCAGAAATTTACCATATCTACAGTGCATGAACAGTAACTTGAGTCACTTGGTTGAATGGGTTCTGGCCATAATTTGGTGTAGGTTCCTTCATGAAAGTTGTTTGTCTATGTCTTAACTTGTTGCTGTAAAAATTTCAGGACAATTGACCAAATCTACAGTGAGTTATGGCCAAATGAACAGTTACTGTTCATTTGGTCAATTCTGCAGAGGCAGTTTCAGGGTATCCGGATTGGGGCCAAGTTTTGGTCCTCTTGCTTTGGTCTTTTGGGCATGGTTTCTTCAGCAAAAATGTGCCATTATAAACCTAGTTTCATGTCCAATTGGCCAAACACCAATTGGACTAGCACAGCCCAAGTTATGGCAGTGCAAAGGGACTGAATTTTCAGTCCCTATGCTGCTGTCCTAGGGCAGTTTGCAACCTCACTTTGCAATCTCATTTTTCAGTCCATTTGTTGGTCAATCTACCTAAAATGGTCACTAATTGACCATTAAAATGTTCTCTAATCAATTCATAATCCAAGTCCACACTTTACTCCCAAAACCCTAGCTCAAATTCAAGATTTTGTACAAGTTACCCTAGTTGACTAACTAACTCATTTCCTTATGTTTATATACTTTATTCATGATTTCTAATTCATTCCAAGTCCATTCAAAAACACTCAATCCTATTTCTCCCTAGGGCAGCCGAAATTTATGGAGTACATATACATAAATTTCATCCACTTAATTTACAAATTCTTGCTAAATTCAAGTTCCTATGCATGAAATTAAAGAGTTTTTGATATATAGTGCACTAACCTCTTGTAGCTTAAATCCAAGCCAACCCAAAACTTCAATTTATTCTCCTCTTTTAGCTCCCAAAATATTAAGCAAGGTTCTAGGGTAAAATTTAGTGTTGGGAACTCAAGGAAATATGGTGGGAGTTTAGGGTTTCATGAGCTTGCCAAGCTCATCAATGGAGGGAGATGGGAAGAGTCACGTTTTGGGGAAGAAGAAGAAGAAGAATGGCTACTGTAATTTGTGTTATTTTGGTCTTCATTTATGTCTTTTAATAGTTTAGTCAAATGGTAGCTTATTTGTGATTGGTCACAATTTGTAAATGACATCATCAAGATGTCATAATTGAGCTTTTTCTTCATTTTCTTTCCTTTCCTCCACTAATCATTTTCAATTTGATTTCTAGTAATGTTTATTCATATTTTATGTTATATTAATTATTTACTCAACTGGACAAGTCGGCCAAAAATCACCTCGGAAAGCGAAATGACCAAAATGCCCTCCGTTTGGCTTAACGGGTCAAAATTGGTCACTGATTGAAAAATTTTTCTAAATATTTTCTTGGCATTCTAATGCCATAGGAACCTCAATAACCCTTCTCTGGAGTCCCAAAAATTATTTTATGATTTTTCCCTTGGGTCTAGGGCTCTCGTTATAGAACTACAACTTACCTCAGTTACCTATCGCTTGGGCACAGGCTCTTTTAACTTAATCAGATTTTTATTTCTAAAATTTTTACTAAATTTTTCTCATTAATATTTGAGTTAATTATGATCCCTCACTTAAATTTAATTATTTTTCCGGACGTTCTAGCTGTCCGGACCGACACCGGTCACCGGAACAGTAGGATGTACGGAATTGCTACCGGGAGGATGTTACAACTCTTCCCCTCTAATTTAAATTTCGTCCTTGAAATTTACTGGATGTTTTTTGGTTCTAAGATAATTCTTTTACCTTTATATTACTCCATTTGTCTACTTCTTTTGTATACATGGTACCATTTAGTCTTTTCGAATCTATCATTATACACTTAGGCATATCATAAAAGAAATATTTTACCTCAAATTCACATCTGGGGCTTCTTGCTCCTCTCCGGCTTGGGTGACATTTGGAAGTGGTGTTACTGTTGTACTTGGTCCTTCCACGGCCTCTGTCTGGGTCCGTGGTATATTCCTCTTAGGACAATCTTTCAGACGATGGTCTATGGCCCCACATCTATAACAGGCTCCAGTCAATCCCCTACATTCACCTTTATGTCACTTGTTACAATGGCCACATTTTCTTGCTAATCCTGGCGCACTCACTATTAGTGTTTCTGGTTGATCTCTCCTGGGTATAGGCTTGGGTCTAGATCTCCTACTTTGATCATATGTCTGACTTAACTGTTCTCTCGGCCTCTTATTACTAGACTGTCCAAATTTCCTCTTTTGCTGATCACCACTCCTCTTCTGTTCCTCTTCATGAACACAGGTAATATATTTCTTTTTGAACTCTATCGTAAAGAATTCCCAAGTTACGCTGGTGGCACTACCTTGGTTACGACATCCCACCACCGATATGCAGCTTCTTGTAACAAAGAAACCGCACACTCCAAACTCGCTACGTGTGCAATGGAGTCGCTGCAGACTCTTTCATCCTTTCTAACCAATACTCACCGCAGTAATCGTCTTCCTTTCTACCATTGAAATCTACACTCCATATTTTCTAATTTTTCCAAGAGGTGATTTACTGAGATAGTGGTGGAATAACCTGATCATCTGTCGAAAGAATCCAGTCATCCGCTCAAACAAGGCCTCATGGGGTTGTACAGCACCTCTTGCAATCGGTGGAGCAGATCTCCCGATTTTCAATATTACTACCAATGGAATACGACTTACTACTTCTTCTTTATCTGCTCTGCGATTCTGAATCCATACCTTAACCTAAAATAATCAAGAAAACAGATCTGCAATAGTGTCACCTCGACTCTTACAAATGCAATGCATGGTATGGACTCAATCTAGGCCCAGAAACGCCTAAACCGTGCTCTGATACCACTAAATGTGACACCCCTTACCCGACTATAGTGTAGCCGAGCAAGTTATGCCACTCAGTGTGCCGAGCACTCTATTTTTATCTTAATTAATTTTTTATCATAATTTTGAATATAACTTGTGAAATATAATTCATTTTAAGCCATTTATCGAAATTATTATTTCTTTGAGGTTCCGGAAATTTTAAAGAAAATCCGGCAGAATACCGGTTAAAAATGGAGAAAACAGTTCTTCGGAACCTGTGAAAAACACTTCCTATATTCATTTTCCATCATCTCAACTCCATTTATCAAATTCTCAACAATGTTCAATCTCAGTTCTCATTCATCCATCTCATATGATACCATGCATAATTCATATATAAACATTCACTTTTCCATTTACAATCACACTTTTCATTATTTACATGAATATCAAAATACATTACATAAGTTTCAAATACATATGAGAAAATAAAATCAATTACAAAATACCAAAATGACATCTAGCGTCCTACCAACGCACTGCAGACAGTGAGGTGACACAGACACTATGCAGAACTGTGAACTGCCTTACCGAATCTGTGGTCTACTGGGCCCTCTGTCCAATCTTCAGTACCTACGCGTTGCAAAAGCGACGCGCTAAGCATAAAGCTTAGTGGTGCAAATAATAAAATAGAAAGAAATAATATGCAAATAAAAATCATAATTTCTTAGCCATTGTGTTCATAAGAACTGAATAATTACCAACTTAATGTTTAGTCGAGGGCTAATTACGTTTTATGATATTAACTTCTTCATGCATTTTGTTTATTTATTTTCTTCCTGATCTTGAGTTTCTTTGTATTCTATCGTAATCATTCCTGATATTTGATTTTCGTATTTTCTTTTACAATCAGATTCACGCTTATACTTTTCCATACCCAAGTAACCTATCTTCGACGATCGACTAGATAACGGGTCGTTGGCACCGACACCGCGTGCCTCGGGCGTCATACCATGGGACGCAGTAACGCCAACCACGTATGCAATCGATGGCTAAAAAGCCATGATATCACATAATTGGCATAAAAGCCATGAATACGGGCATAAAAGCCATGGATACGGGCATAAAGCCATGAATACAGGCATAAAAGCCTTTCCTTTCGCAGTACTGCTAAAACAATACCCTATTGGCATGCCAAACTATCCAAACCAATCACATTAGGCCTACTAGGCATTTTGCATTTTTAAGTTTCACAATTTTTGAATTTCAAGTTTTCATGTCACTATTCATTTCATTAGTCAACTAAAATATTGACTTTTGCATAAACAATAGGTACATTGGTTTTAATACTCCCAACATACCACATTTTGTATTCAAAACTTGTTAGTTTTGGTCACTTTTTCAAAGTTTAGGTCATTTTGGCAAAATTGCCAATTTTTTGGTTTTGGTGTCACTATTCACCTCATTGGTCAACAAAAATGTTGACTTTTAGAATAAAAATGTGTACATTGACTTTGGCACTCGCAACATACCACATTTGGTGTTTAAAACTTGTTGGCATTAAGTGTTAATACCATTTCCAAGCATTAAACCAAAGGAGCAGATTTTTCAGTTTTGGTGAGTCAACTTCACTGTTCCATTGGACACTGTTACTGTTGGGATTTGAAGAAATGTAAAACATGAAAGTTGTTCCTTATTTTGTCTAGTTGAATTTCCTTTTTTGAATCACTCCATTTGGAGTTTTGTAGCTCCAGATATGGCTCAAAAACCCAAGCTGTCCGGATATGCATTCTGCAGAAATTTACCATATCTACAGTGCATGAACAGTAACTTGAGTCACTTGGTTGAATGGGTTCTGGCCATAATTTGGTGTAGGTTCCTTCATGAAAGTTGTTTGTCTATGTCTTAACTTGTTGCTGTAAAAATTTCAGGACAATTGACCAAATCTACAGTGAGTTATGGCCAAATGAACAATTACTATTCATTTGGTCAATTCTGCAGAGGCAGTTTCAGGGTATCCGGATTGGGGCCAAGTTTTGGTCCTCTTGCTTTGGTCTTTTGGGCATGGTTTCTTCAGCAAAAATGTGCCATTATAAGCCTAGTTTCATGTCCAATTGGCCAAACACCAATTGGACTAGCACAGCCCAAGTTATGGCAGTGCAAAGGGACTGAATTTTCAGTCCCTATGCTGCTATCCTAGGGCAGTTTGCAACCTCACTTTGCAATCTCATTTTTCAGTCCATTTGTTGGTCAATCTACCTAAAATGGTCACTAATTGACCATTAAAATGTTCTCTAATCAATTCATAATCCAAGTCCACACTTTACTCCCAAAACCCTAGCTCAAATTCAAGATTTTGTACAAGTTACCCTAGTTGACTAACTAACTCATTTCCTTATGTTTATATACTTTATTCATGATTTCTAATTCATTCCAAGTCCATTCAAAAACACTCAATCCTATTTCTCCCTAGGGCAGCCGAAATTTATGGAGTACATATACATAAATTTCATCCACTTAATTTACAAATTCTTGCTAAATTCAAGTTCCTATGCATGAAATTAAAGAGTTTTTGATATATAGTGCACTAACCTCTTGTAGCTTAAATCCAAGCCAACCCAAAACTTCAATTTATTCTCCTCTTTTAGCTCCCAAAATATTAAGCAAGGTTCTAGGGTAAAATTTAGTGTTGGGAACTCAAGGAAATATGGTGGGAGTTTAGGGTTTCATGAGCTTGCCAAGCTCATCAATGGAGGGAGATGGGAAGAGTCACGTTTTGGGGAAGAAGAAGAAGAAGAATGGCTGCTGTAATTTGTGTTATTTTGGTCTTCATTTATGTCTTTTAATAGTTTAGTCAAATGGTAGCTTATTTGTGATTGGTCACAATTTGTAAATGACATCATCAAGATGTCATAATTGAGCTTTTTCTTCATTTTCTTTCCTTTCCTCCACTAATCATTTTCAATTTGATTTCTAGTAATGTTTATTCATATTTTATGTTATATTAATTATTTACTCAACTGGACAAGTCGGCCAAAAATCACCTCGGAAAGCGAAATGACCAAAATGCCCTCCGTTTGGCTTAACGGGTCAAAATTGGTCAGACTGATTGAAAAATTTTTCTAAATATTTTCTTGGCATTCTAATGCCATAGGAACCTCAATAACCCTTCTCTGGAGTCCCAAAAATTATTTTATGATTTTTCCCCTGGGTCTAGGGCTCCTCGTTGCGAGAACCGCAACTTACCTCTGGTTACCCATCGCTTGGGCACCTAGCTTTAACTTAATCAGATTTTATTTCTAAAATTTTTACTAAATTTTTCTTATTAATATTTGAGTTAATTATGATCCCTCACTTAAATTTAATTATTTTTCCGGACGTTCTAGCTGTCCGGACCGACACCGGTCACCGGAACAGTAGGATGTACGGAATTGCTACCGGGAGGATGTTACAGTGACAACTTGAACACTTCTACAGATCTAGACTCTAAAATCTTAGTCTAATATCTACTGGGCTTTATCTTCAGTACCTACGCGAGGGAAATAATCCATTGCGCTAAACATTTCTGCTTAGTGGTACAATAATATAACAAAGAAATAAAATACACGAATAAAGATAAAAATGGAGCATAATTTGTGCAATCAAGAATTATTTTGATCTCATATGAAATTTCTAATATTAAGTATCTTTTATCCTTTTTGTTCATCTTTGGAAGCGTTTAGTTCATAAATTTACAGTAATAATATACAATATATAAATTAATAAAAATATTGAATTTTTATTCATCTTATTGTAGAAGATGCATTTGTAATATTTATTTAAGTTGTATTTATTGTGCTAATCTTTTTGTCACTTCGCTCAACACTTTCCAAGTGTTTTGGATCGTTCCATAATAAATAAAATTTTTAAAGCTAACCTAGTTCATTTTAAGTCCTTTTTACTCATTTATTTAATTTCCATTATTCTTAACAAATTTCACTGCCCAAGTAACCTATGACAAACTGACTAAACTGGATGAGCGGGTAAACTAGCACTGGACACACTTGTGCCATGGGCCGTCATACCATGAGACGCATAACGTCAACCACGTATGCAATCAATATAGCTAGCACTCGACACTGTGGTGTCTCGGGCCGTCATACCATGGGGCGCAAAACGTCAACCACGTATGCAATTAATATGGCTAAAAAGCCATGGTAACACATAATCGGGCATACAAGCCATAAATGCGGGCATAAAGCCATAATAACGGGCATAAAGCTTTACGCAGTACTGCTAAATCAATCCTTTATTGGCGTGCCAATCTATCGAATCTAATATACGTGTCTAGGCAATACATAGACACATTAGTACCATTAAGTGTTAATATGTTTTATTATTTCATTATATTTTCTATTTATATTTTGTAGCATTTTAATTCTATTCCTAGTGGAAACACAATGCCTAATTTCATTTTCACATGATACCTATACTCATAGATTTCATTCATTTTGAAGTAGTATAACTCTAGTTATAATCAATTGATTAATAACTGTCCAGGGTGCTGAACCCCGTAAGTCTACTAGTTTCAGGATTTTCTATCTTCTTTGCCATACAATTCCAAGAACTTAGGCTTGGAATTGGTTCTAGGTCCCTAAAACAAAGTTTTAGGCCTTCATCTTAGCTTTTCAAATTATTTTGAATCATGTTAATTAAAGTTTTAGAACTCAATTTATGATCAAATAATCAAAACTGATTCATTATCTCTTTTTAATTCGAGAACCAGACAGATTCTGGAATCCCAACTTTGTCTAACCATTTGGACATGTTACAGTCGTATTTTAGCCTCAGGTCCTTCATACGAGTTATTCTCTTATGTCTTAGGGTTACTCAGATTCAAGAATCACAATTTACTAACCACATCATATATTTAACAATTACAATGGCTTCTCTAATTTATTATACCATTTCCCATATCATTGTGGTTATTATTCACATTATTATTCATGCAAATTTTGACTATTTCATAAATAATAGAAATACAAATTCTAAACACATAATCATACCACATTTTGGGTTATAAATTTGTTGGCATTAGTTGCCAATTGTAATTCAAGTATTCCTAGAAGTATTTCCAAAATTTCAGTTTTGATCACCTAAATTTACCATTCCATTGGACCAATCTACAGTGAAATTTTGGCTAACTTTCCTTCATCAAAGTTGTTCCTTAATGTCTCTACTTTAATTTCCTTTTTGAATCACTCCATTTTGAGTTTTGTACCTTAATTTATGGCATTTTTACCATAACTGGCCAGATTGGTTAGTGTCCAGAATTCCTGGGCAATTTTTGGTTATGGCAGTTTTGATGAGCTAACTTTGGTTAGCAATTTGATAAGGTTATAGTCAGAATTTGAGTTTCTATTCTCCATGAAAGTTTTTTTTATTATGTCTACGCTTTCCATGGATTCAAGAATCAGGTCATTTAAACCTCTCTACACAAAGTTATGCCCATTTGAACAATCACTGTTCATATAGTCATTTTTCTAGGTCCAGATTTTGGTTACCCGGATTTAGGTCAATTTTAGATCACTTTGTGTTGCTTTTCTGGGCAAGGTCTGATGAGAATCAAGCTACATCCACGCCAAAGGATTTCATCCAAGGTCCAATTACTAGAGCTAGAGCTAAATCACTTCAGAACTTAATTTGTGAAATCATAAGGAGCAAGGATTATAAGCTGGAATGGCATGAAGAAAATTATAAAGGATTAAATTTGGTGAAAATTAAGCTTGGAAGTGACCAGGTGTCATGTGGAGCATTAGGCTACATGGAATAACCTGTGGACATGCATGCACCAGATCCAACCCATGTACATGTATCTGCTGGCACCTTTTTCAAGGAATATTCCTTGCTGTTATAACCACCTCTCTTTTGGACTTAAATGCCCTTACTTGCTGCTGTATTAAATTTACTTTTTGTAAGGAGTTTTTAGTCTTTTGATAGATTAATTTTTGTTTGGACTTAAAGCTCCCTACAGCTGTTACTAAAGTAGGGATTTTTTTGTCTTTAGCTTTGAAGCCAAGAGGCTATAAATACAAGTGTAATGAGAGAGTGGAGGACACACTTGAATATTAATGAAAGATTGTTTCTGCTCCTTTAGTGAGTAAATTGGCTGTTGCCTTTGTTCTTGTGAAGCTCATTAACTTGCTGAGATTTCTATCTTGCAAGGTTTAATGTGCATAATATTCTTGGTTTATTCATTCTCCATATGAATTAGGTCAAGAATCCAATTTCTGATATTTTCTTTGAATTACACAACAATCTGATTGTGCTGGTTCAAAGAATCAAATTCATACATCTTGATTTGGTGCTTTCTATATTGTTCATTTAATTCTTGAATGTGGGTTTTCAAGTTACCAATTACTTGAAGGTTCACATCAGTTTTGGTATCAGAGCAAAGGGACGTCCAAACAAGGTAGATTCTCTATTTGCTTCTTGTTCTTTGTGTTTGTTACCTTCTTCATAGTTGCTGTTTGGCTCTTGGGTTTTAGTTTGACCTGTTTGTTTAAAAATTTGTTTTATTGAGTTTGTCTTAGGGTTTTGGATTAATCAAGCCAAAGCCATTATTCTAGCTATCCATCTTGCTTTCTTCATTTTGATATCAAGCATGAGAGACTATTTGGGTCATTGAGTTTGACTAACCAATTTGGCCTGAAACTGTACCAGCATTATTTGGGTGTGTTTAAGACGTTGGGTGTAAATTTTGGGGGTTGTTTGATATTATTTGCCTGCTGAACCAAAATTTTGCGGCAGACACGATCAAATCAAGTTCACATAGCAAATAGACCCAAAAATTCCTGAAAATTTATAGGGTGTTTATACCCCACCTCAGTAGTTCCCAAATTAAATTTCAGCTTAAAATTCAACCATTTGTGTGGGGAACCAAAATTTTGCGGCAGAATCGATCAAAATAAGTTCACATAGCAAATATACCCAGAAATTTCTGAAAATTTACTGGGTGTTTATACCCCATATCAGTAGTTCCCAAATTAAATTTCAGCTTAAAATTCATCCGTTTGTGTGGGGAACCAAAATTTTATGCAGACAGATCAAATTAAGTTCACATAGCAAATCAGCCCAGAAATTCCTGAAAATTTACAGGTTGTTTGTGCCACATTTGAGCTATTCTCAAATTAAATTTTAGCTCAAAATTTAATCGTTTGTGTGGGGAACCAAAATTTTGCGGCAGACACGATTACATTTGATTTACATAGTAAGTCTGTCAAGAAAAGCCTGAAATTCTTGCAGCAATTAGTCAGTATTGGGTTCCATTTGCCTACTTAATTTCAGATCAAAATACACTCATTTGCTTTGTGATCCTAAATTTATGCAATTCTTGGTGTATTGTGTGAACTACTGGTAATTGTGATAAGTTGGTGGCAAACTTGGATATTTAAGCTTGACATCTCTACTTTAGGTTGCCTCTTTTCCAGCTTACTACTCTTCTATTTTGGTGTCTTCTTTCTTGATTCCTTATTGCATTACATTTCCATACTTGAGCTTTTCTTTTCTTGACTTCTTGAGTCACATTATTGCTTTCTTGATTACTCGTTTTTGATCCGTCATGTTCAAGAATTTTATTGTGTGTTAAATTTTTGTGGGTACAGTCTTGGTTTGAGTTACTTGAGTTTGATAAGAACTTGTGGACATAGCCAAGAGAGGTAAAAGGCATAGAGTGGTGAGTTCATAAGAGGGAAAAAGCCTTGTTGAGTTAAACACGAGTGGAGTGTCCCCTGTTGAGTGTAAACACGTAAGGGAGTGAGTGAGGTGTTTTCTTTACACTAACCATTTTCTTGCAGGTCTGAAAACATGTCTAGAAGGGGTGATGGTAGTGAGGGGGAAGGTGAAAATCCATTCTACATGCAGTCAGGACAACAATTTGAAAGAATGAATGTTGTGTGCAATGGAATCATAGATAGGTTGGAAAGATTGGAGCAAAGAGATAGGCAAAATGAGAGAAGGCCAAATAGGAGGGATCTTGTACCTCCCGTAATTGAATCTGATGAAGATGAGGTTGATAACTATGATTTTGAGGTTGAAAGACCTAGGAGGGGTAGGTATGAGAGAAGAGCTGAAGATAGGAGGAATGGGGATAGGAGGATAAGAAGAGAGGAAAGAGAGAGGAATAGGGTAGATGACAATATCAAAAGTATTAAAATGAGCATCCCTTCTTTCCAAGGGAAAAATGATCCGAATGTATATCTTGAATGGGAAAGGAAGGTAGAAGCTGTGTTTGATTGTCATCACTATTCAGAGGAAAAGAAAGTAAAGTTAGCAGCAGTAGAATTTACTGATTATGCTTTGGTATGGTGGGATCAAGTGTTGATTAGTAGAAGGAGAAATTATGAGAAATCAATTGCAACCTGGGGTGAGATGAAAACTATAATGAGGAAGAGATTTGTTCCTAGTCATTACTATAGAGAGCTACATCAGAGGTTACAAAGATTGACTCAAGGTTCTAAAAGTGTTGAAGATTATCATAAAGAAATGGAAATTGCTATGATTAGAGCAAATGTGGAGGAGGATAGAGAAGCCACCATGGCTAGATTCTTGAATGGGCTAAACAAGGAGATTGCTCATATTGTTGAGTTACATCACTATGTTGAGTTGGAGGATATGGTCCACATGGCTATGAAGGTAGAAAGGCAACTTAAAAGCAATTCAAAATTTGGAGAAAATGCAGGTACTTCTTCATCTTGGAAGTCTAACTGGAAAAAGGAGGATAGGGAAAATGCTGTTAGCAAATATAAGAGAAATGAGGAAAAGGAAAAAAAGGTGGAGAAGAAATTTGTAGAAAGTAAAGGAAAGGAAGTTGCAACTACTACCCGAAATAGAGATGTGAAGTGTTTTAGGTGTTTGGGCAGTGGACACATAGCTTCTCAATGCCCTAACAAGAGAGTCATGGTCATGAGAGAAAATGGTGAGATAGAAACGGAGGAGGAAATTGTGAGTGATTCCACATCTTCAGGGGAGGAGGATGCAGAGGTAGAATATGTTCTTTGAAGGAAGTGCTCTAGTGATTATGAGAGCATTAAATACTCAAGTAAAGGAGGATGTTGGTGATGAATTGCAAAGAGAAACAATTTTTCATACAAGGTGTCTTATCCAAGACAAAGCTTGTACTGTCATCGTTGATGGGGGAAGTTGTGCCAATGTTGCTAGTACTATTTTGGTGCAGAGATTAAGGTTGAGGACTTCGAAACACCCTAGACCCTATAAATTGCAGTGGTTGAATGAATGTGGTGAGGTGAAAGTAACAAAGCAGTCTTGATTTCCTTTGCAATAGGAAAGTATCAAGATGAGGTCATGTGTGACGTGGTTCCAATGCAAGCTGGCCATTTATTACTTGGCCGACCATGGCAATTTGATAGAAAGGTGATCCACGATGGGTATAAAAATAGGTATTCTTTTGAAATGAATGGAAGGAAAATCATTTTGGCACCTATGACACCAAAACAGATTTATGAAGACCAAACAAGGCTTAAGCAAGCAATAGGTGAGGAAAAATCAAGAGTGGCCGAAAAGAGAGCAGAGAAGAAAAGAAGGAGTGAAAAGAAATTGAGTGAAAATGTTGTGAGTGAGCAAGACAAGGGTGGTTGCGAGGAAAGAAAAGAGAGTAAAGAAAACATTCCAAGAGTGCTTGAAAAAGGTGAATCTTGGCGCAAAGGAGAGTCATGCGGAAAGAGGGGAGAGAAAATTAAGCTTGTATGCTAAAGGAAGAGATGTGCGGAATGCCATGTTTGCTAACAAGCAAATGTTATTAATTGTGTTTAAGGACTCTTGTTTATCCACATCTGACCTTGACCCCAATTTGCCTAGTGTTGTTGTCTCCCTTTTGCAGGAATATGAGGATGTACTACGAGGAGATGCCACTGGACTACCACCTATTCGAGGATTGAGCACAGATTGATTTTGTACTGAGGCGATTATTCCCAACCGTCCAGCCTATAGAAGTAACCTCAAGAAACCAAAGAATTACAAAGGCAAGTGGAGGAATTGCTAGCTAAGGGTTATGTGAGAGAAAGTATGAGCCCTTGTCTTTGTACCGTCCTTTTGGTACCAAAGAAAGATGGCACATGGCGCATGTGTGTGGATTGTAGGGCGATCAACAAAATCATCAGAAAGTATCGCCATCCTATACCTAGATTGGATGATATGTTGGATGAACTTTGTGGTGCTTGTGTTTTTACCAAAATTGACTTGAAAAGCGGATATCATCAAATTCGCATGAAAGTAGGTGATGAATGGAAGACTGCATTTAAAACAAAGCATGGACTATATGAGTGGTTAGTGATGCCTTTCGGGCTAACTAATGCCCCTAGCACTTTTATGAGATTGATGAATCATGTGTTGCGTGCTTTTATTGGAAAATTTGTTATTGTTTATTTTGATGATATATTGGTTTACAGTAGAGACATGAATGAACATATGCATCATTTAAGAGCTGTATTCGATGTGTTAAGAAAGGAAAAATTATATGCTAACTTGAAGAAATGTTCATTTTGCATGGAAAAGGTTGTCTTTTTAGGATTTGTCATTAGTGCTAATGGTGTTGAAGTTGATGATGAAAAAATTAGAGCTATTAAAGACTGGCCCATTCCAAAGACTGCATCTGAAGTACGTAGTTTTCATGGACTAGCTAGTTTCTATAGAAGATTTATTAAGAATTTCAGTACCATTGCAGCACCATTGAATGATCTTGTCAAAAAGAATGTTAATTTTGTTTGGGAACAGAAACAAGATGATACTTTTCACAAAATTAAAGAGATGTTATGTTCCGCTCCTGTGTTGGCTTTACTTGATTTTTCTAAGACTTTTGAGATTGAGTGTGACGCGTCAGGTATAGGTATTGGAGCCGTTTTAATGCAGGATAAGAGACCAATAGCATACTTTGGTGAGAAGCTTAATGGAGCAGCTTTGAACTATTCTACATATGACAAAGAGTTGTATGCATTGGTACGTGCCTTGGAAACATGGCAACATTACCTTTGGCCAAAGCAATTTGTCATCCACACAGATCATGAGTCATTGAAGCATATCAAGGGGCAAAATAAGTTGAGTAGGCGTCATGCAAAATGGGTTGAGTTCCTTGAGACCTTCCCATATGTGATTCAATACAAACATGGGAAAGAAAATGTGGTGGCTAATGCCTTATCTCGAAGGTATAACCTTCTTGCCCTTCTTGATGCAAAGTTATTAGGATTCGAATATGTGAAAGAATTATATGCTGAAGATGATGACTTTGCTAGAGTGTATGCAGCTTGTGAAAACAATGCTTTTGAGAAGTTTTATAGGCATGATGGATATTTGTTTAGAGAAAATAGATTGTGTGTGCCTAAGAGTTCCATGCGTGAATTACTTGTGAATGAGTCTCATGCTGGTGGATTAATGGGTCATTTTGGTGTTGCCAAAACTTTAGATGTGTTAAAGGAACATTTTTATTGGCCGAATATGAAAAGAGATGTTGAAAGAGTATGTGTTAGGTGCGTTGTGTGCGCTAAGGCTAAATCTAGAGTTTTGCCACAAGGTTTGTATACACCTTTACCTACCCCTAGTGATCCTTGGGTTCATTTGTCTATGGATTTTGTGTTGGGATTACCTAGGTCTAAACAAGGCCATGATTCAATTTTTGTTGTTGTTGGCAGGTTTTCAAAAATGGCACATTTTATTCCATGCCATAAAACTGATGATGCTACAAATGTTACAAATTTATTCTTTAGAGATATTGTTAGGTTGCATGGCATACCTAAGAGTTTAGTTAGTGATAGGGATGTTAAATTCCTTAGTCACTTTTGGAAGGTTTTGTGGGGAAAATTTGGCACCAAGTTGTTATTTTCCACCACTTGTCACCCACAAACTGATGGTCAAACTGAAGTAGTAAATAGGATACTAACTACTCTTTTGCGTGCTATGGTTAAGCAAAATTTGAAGTCATGGGAAGATTGCATTCCACTTGTTGAATTTGCATACAATAGAAATGTGCATTCTTCTACTGGCTATTCTCCATTTGAAATTGTGTATGGTTTCAATCCTTCAATTCCTTTGGATCTTTTACCTTTGCCTGTGAACGAGCTTGCTAGTTTAGATGGAAAAAGAAAAGCAGAATTGGTGAAGAAAATCCATGAACAAGCCAAGCTTCAAATTGAAAAGAACAATGAAAAATATGCTAGTCAAGCCAACAAAGGAAGGAAGAAAGTCACATTTCAACCTGGAGATTGGGTATGGGTTCACTTGCGCAAAGAAAGGTTTCCCTCTCGAAGGAAATCAAAATTACAACCAAGATGTGATGGACCTTTCCAAGTGCTGACCAAAATTAATGATAACGCTTACAAAATAAACCTGCCCGGTGAGTATAATGTCAGTGCCACCTTCAATGTTGCTGATTTATCTCCTTGTGTTGATGCGAGAGCAGTTCGAGGACGAATCCTTTTGAAGCGGAGGGGAATGATGAGAATCAAGCTACATCCACGCCAAAGGATTTCATCTAAGGTCCAATTACTAGAGCTAGAGCTAAATCACTTCAGAACTTAATTTGTGAAATCATAAGGAGCAAGGATTATAAGCTGGAATGGCATGAAGAAAATTATAAAGGATTAAATTTGGTGAAAATTAAGCTTGGAAGTGACCAGGTGTCATGTGGAGCATTAGGTTACATGGAATAACCTGTGGACATGCATGCACCAGATCCAACCCATGTACATGTATCTGCTGGCACCTTTTTCAAGGAATATTCCTTGCTGTTATAACCGCCTCTCTTTTGGACTTAAATGCCCTTACTTGCTGCTGTATTAAATTTACTTTTTGTAAGGAGTTTTTAGTCTTTTGATAGATTAATTTTTGTTTGAACTTAAAGCTCCCTACAGCTGTTACTAAAGTAGGGATTTTTTTGTCTTTAGCTTTGAAGCCAAGAGGCTATAAATACAAGTGTAATGAGAGAGTGGAGGACACACTTGAATATTAATGAAAGATTGTTTCTGCTCCTTTAGTGAGTAAATTGGCTGTTGCCTTTGTTCTTGTGAAGCTCATTAACTTGCTGAGATTTCTATCTTGCAAGGTTTAATGTGCATAATATTCTTGGTTTATTCATTCTCCATATGAATTAGGTCAAGAATCCAATTTCTGATATTTTCTTTGAATTACACAACAATTTGATTGTGCTGGTTCAAAGAATCAAATTCATACATCTTGATTTGGTGCTTTCCATATTGTTCATTTAATTCTTGAATGTGGGTTTTCAAGTTACCAATTACTTGAAGGTTCACATCAAGGTCTCTCATGAAAAATGTAGCAAATTGTCCTAGGTTTCATTTTCAATTGGCCTCACACCAATTGGAGCAACACAACTCTCTCTATGGCTTAAAAATCACACTAGACTCATAGGTCTAAAATCCTGCATGAAAATTCAGCACTCCCAATTTCAATTCCACCCAACTCTTAAACTTCAATTCACATTCATGGCACTTCTAATAGTCAATAATTGATCTCAACATCATTAATTTCAAGCCATACACAAACTTCTCAAAGTTAGGTCAAAATCCTAACTTTAATTTTTACAATTCATGCATAACACGTGCAAATCCATATACAACTCATATCTACTTGTTAATCAACACGACTAATCATAGTTATATTCATGAATTCATCAAACCCCTATATTTTCCAAGGCTGTCGAATTTTAGGGTTCCCATTTGTCCATGGTTTTCTTTTGATTTCATTCAATTTCTACTTAATTTAGCATGCTTACAATAATTAAAGAAGAAAAGGGTTTGTATAGTGCACTAATCTCACTTGTGCCCAACTTGAGCTTGCTTAAACTTCAATTTTCCTTCACTTCTTGGCTGCCACTATCTTCCTGTAGGTGTGGGATCAATTTTTAGTGAAGTGATCTAGGGGTTTTATAGTGGAATAGCATGGGAATTCAAGCTTGGAAGTTTAAAGAAACATGGAAGAATACTCCCATGGAGTTTTTGGCCAAGGTGGAAGACAAAGAAGAAGATGAGTGTTTGATTAATTAAATTGTAGCTTTTGTTTGTATATTTATCCTATGATAATTGTATTAAGTTTTTATGAAATCATTTTGTCATCATGCCTAATTCATACTTAGGTCATCATGATGAAATGCTTATGTAATAAATTCCATTTTCATTTCCTTTTTCTTCCTTTTCTCATTTCCATCAATAAATTCATAATTTTAATTTACTTTATGTATTTTAATCTCTCTCACTTTAATTGACATTTAGGTCAAAATTCAACACTGAGGGTGAAATGACCGAAATGCCATTCTTTTTGTTTACTGAGCAAAAATTGTCTGTACCGATTAATATGAATTTTCTTGTATTTTCTTGGCATTCTATTGTCATCTAAACCTCGATAATCCTTCACTTAAGTCCTAATAATTATTTCACAGGGTTTCCCACTGGTCTAGGGTTGCCAACTGTCTTCATAGTCACTTCCCATTAGGCACTACAAGAAAATTGGTCTTTAACGAGAGGAAAAATCCTCGTTAAAAGTTAAAAAGTGGTCGTTAATAATAATTAACCACCCAAAAGGTTGGTCGTTAAGTCGTCGTTATAGGCTCTATCATTAAAAAGTTTAACGAGGACTTTACATAACTCTTCATTGATACTAATAACGAAAACACAATAATAAGTCGTTAAAATTATAATATTAACAACTATTTTAGTCGTTGTTAACGTTATTAACGACAGAGAAAATGGTCGTCAAATTTGAATTAAAAGACCATTAATTTGTAATGTAATGGCCTATAAAAATTATTAATGATGAAAAAAATTAATCATTGAAAAATATTAACAACAGTAAATAACGCTCGTTAAAGGTTATTAACAACAAAAAAAAAATGGTCGTTAAAAAGTATTGACGAGAGCAAATTATGATCGTTAAAAACTACTAACAAGAGTAACAAATAGTTGTTGAAAAAAATTGAGAAAGTAGAGATATGAACATTAAAAATTGATAACAATGATGGAAAATGGTCATTAAAAATGATTACAACTATATATAAATACAAAAATCATCGTTAATGAAGATGATGTAATTACTTTCAATTTTAAAACACCTAAAAATTTAATATGCAATTAATAATAGTAAATAATATGCATTTACAAGTAAATAACACTCATACATCAATATGAATAATGTTATAACAATTGTTCACACTTAAACTTTGTGTGTGTCCATAAGAAAACTATAAATATATGAAGGCTGGAATAAAATTCAACAATATCTTCTAAGTTACTTTTGAACACCTTCACCCAAAAAAGTTGCTTCAATATCTTCACTATTTGCAAAATCACATCTGCACTAAAATATAAAAATATAATTAGATTGCAAAAACTTTGAAATCCACTAATAACATGAAACAAGTTTCACATTTAACTTAAACTTTGTTAATATTTTATTTCTAAATAGTTTAAGTATAAATATCAAGTAAAATATTCGACAGAGTTCCGTTTGTATTTTGGACATTTCCAAAATTTCAAACAAACAATTCAAATCCATAACTTGCATAAAACATAACTTCAAAAATACTCTTCAACTTCCAATCCAATTCCCGTGCTCCTCAATTAAATTATATAGATTTATCTTCAATAATATATAATAAAGAAATAATATATTTTCATTTATAAATGCACAACTTAAAATATGACCTATATTAAAAACAACATAGAGAATATTGTACATGAAAAAGAAGATAATTTACCTTATCACAATCTTGTAGATTGATCTGTAGATGGCGGAGTTCTAGATGGAGCATTAGAATATTGGCTCAATAGTAAGTCTTCAAGGTGTTTCATCTTAGCTTCTACTTCAGACAAACGATTCTTAAGCAACTGATTCTTGTCTTGAGGGCCAACATTGGAACGAGATCTCTTTACTTCTTTTACCTTTATTCTACCTCCGTAACCAATCACATGATCATGATGTTGTGTTCCAAAACATTATTCTACTACTTCCATATGACACAAAGAGGGGTTGGATTTAATGACATCACAATTTTGATCCTATAATAATTATGATCAATTAATGACACAAGTATAATAATTTATGAAAAGAAACATATTTGCAGTAGAACTTGTCACACCTTACGCCTCTGTAAGGCATAATATGATCCCGTAGAATACCTAATGAACTACCGAACTTCACCTACCGATAAATCATTAAGTACCCTACAAGAGATTTTAAAACAATTTTCTTATTTTTGATAAGTGGTGAGCATTTTCCAATAGGTATTTAAAACATTTAATTAAAATTAAAACTAGTTAATATTTTTGGTCCATTTTATTTCTCCGCAAATTTTATACAAATTTTGCCAGAGTTCCATCTGTATTTGGGGAAAACAGTTCTTCAAATACCTAAAAAAAAGCACTTTCAAAAATTTTCTCAACCACTACTTCAATTTCACAATCAATCTCAACAATTTCTCAAATCTCAAAATTCAACAGTCAACATTTCTCAATTTCCAAAATTCAATCATCAGTAAAATAATATCTATCAATCTCATTCAAATTAAAATAAAACATTTCCATTCATTAAAAACAACAATCTATATATATACATCATACCAAAATCTACAGTATGAAAATTCAAACTAAATTTTATTACAACTTTATACAAACTTTGTACAAACTGCTCAAGACCGATTTACATGTCCATACATTTATGTGCAATACATATATCAAAAGAAATATTTACAGTTATGGTATAAATTATACCCGATAACTTCAAGCTGATAGATCCTCAATCCTCAGCAGCTCAGTCTGCTGCTCCTCTAGTTTCTAAATCTGCGACAACAATAAAAGCTATCGCTGAGTACTAGGACTCAGTGGTGCACAACATACTAAAATAATCTTTATGCATAACTTAAATTATATTTATTCAAAAATTTAACTGAACATGAGAATTAAATACAAAACATGTATTATGAGATTTTAATCCCAACAATTTCATTTTGAAGTATCAATTCACATTTCATAAAACCCACAGTTAGATCATGCCATTCGAAACAAATAGAATCTCAATAGCCAGAGGCTAAAGAGAAATCACATCACAAGGCTAGCTAGCTCAAATATATGGATATCCTTTCAAATCCTCTTCTACTGGCACACCTCAACACTTCTCCAGAGAAGGAATCAAAATTCGAAACTAATTACCCCCACTAGTCATGCTAGTGAGGTGTTCAAATATATGGTCATGATACTGTGGTTTCAAAACTTATCTTAACAATTTGCCAAACATTGCTATTTCAAATATACACAATAACTTTCACAATTTAAATCAAAACATCATAAATAATGTTACAAATAAACTTTCAACAATTCAAAGCAAAAGTAAAATACATATTTCATTCACTTTATCAATGAATTTTAAAGCATAGTGATGTTGTGCACAAACCTCAAGCGAGTTGCCTCTTGGCCTTGACTCGGTTCCTCAGGTTCTTTCCTGATATTCTTTTCAACTGAAACACACAATTTTATAGTGTTTCAGTATCATAACTTAGCATAAATCCAAAAATAAATTTAACTTCACTTTTACTTAGCTCTAACATGCTAAACTCAACGTTCTTGAAATTTTGTGTTTCGGGATTACTATTCACTATACTATTCAAGTCAAATTGTTGACTTTCTAAGGCTTAATAGGTATGGAAATTCCAACTTCACCCACATACCATATTTTGGTCACTAAATTTGTTGGTTTTGGTTGTTTATTCAAATTTTAAGTCTTTTAGGTAAGTTCGATAATTTTCAGTTTTGGAGTCTAAGGTTGCACTGTTCCATTGGTCACTTTTCTGTTAGAATTAGGCAAAACTTCCTTCATAGAAAATGTTCCTTATTGTCTTAAGTTTATTCTCCTTTTTGAATCACTCTAATTGGAGTTTTGTAGCTCAAGTTATAGCCATTTGAACCATGGTTGCCGGATTGGACTCAACCCAGATTTTCTGGACAATTTTTTTGGTTCTGGCAGTTTTAGGTCACCAAATTTGGGTGGCCAAATGACTTGGTTAATGGCATAATTTGAGTTGGTGTTCTTCATGAAAGTTTTAGGTCTATATCTCCTCTAACAACTGGTAAAATTTCAGGTCATTTTGACCTACCTAGCTCAAGTTATGACCAAATGAACAAACATTGTTCATTTGTTTAGTTTGTATAGAGGCAGACTGTGATTTTTCAAGTTTGGTCAATTTGTTCACTAGGTTTTGGTCACTTTTTGGGCATGATTCCTAAATGAAAATTGTGTCATTTAGTGTCTATTTTCATTTCCAATTGGTCTCATACCAATTGGACTTGTAAATTTTCATTTTTGGTCCTTCAAAGTTGACTTGGTCATGCTGCCAGCAACATGACCACACTCAATCCGAATTTGGCCTTAACTCCAACCATTCCTACACATTTCATTTGGTCACAAATGACCATTTCTCACTTCAAATTAGGTCCAAAACATCATTTACAAGTTTCTCACATTTTTGCTCTCTAAACCCTAATGTCCAAAACCCTAATTCACAAACTCTTGCATTTAGCTACTTTCAAAGCCTTTAATCATAACTATACAACTAATTAAAGTTCATATGCCCATTCAAATAAATCAAACCATGCAAATCACCCTCCCCTTCATGCTGGCTGAATTTCAGTTTGGTCCCTCAATAATTTTTTTTTTCATTTTAAGTTTATTTACAAGTTAATCAAGCTAAAAATACAACAAATAAACTAATTTTGCATCTTAAATCACTAACCTTTTTTTTGTTGAATTTCTCCCTCTTCAAATCTCCTTTCTTTCCTCTTTTTTTGTTGTCAATAGTTTTACCAAGCTTCAAAAACAAAGTTTAATGGAAGAATTTGTGAAATTTATGGCTAGTTTTGGGGTTTAAGAAGCTTGAGAGTAAGCTTCCATGGAGGTTGAAAAATGAAGATGTAAGGGAGAGTGAGAGAGAGACTTCGGCTAGCTTGAAAAGGAAGAAGGAAAAAATGAATTTTTGTTTATTTAATTGCATATTTATCCTCTAATTGACTTGGTCAAATTATCTAGTAAATAAAAAATTTATTTATGACTTCATATGTGATGTCACCTTGATGATGTCACTACCTTTTTCACTTTTCTTTTGCTTTTTTTTTTTAAATTTATTTTTCTATTAGTTCTTTAATTTAATTCTCGATTCTGAAATTTTCTTTTCTTCGATTTTATTTGACAGTTAGGTCAGGAGTCAGCTCTTGGGGTCAATTGACCAAATTGCCCATTGCCGGTTTAACCCGGTTTGCAATTAATTCAATATTTTTTCCGGCTCCCTGACCTAATTATTTGACAGGCTTAACAGTTCTTTTTCGTGATTTTCTCTTTTCCACTGTGTTTATAATAGTCCTAAGGACCGCAGCGTCACATTTTACGGTTCGAAATTTGAGTTTAAATTGACTTCGCAGTCGTTCCCGAGAAGGTCACCCATCGCTGTGACTCTCGGCTCGTTTAACTTTTTATGTTCTGTTTTTCTTATTTATACTTAACTAATTGGCAATTACTAATTATTTGGGTTTAAGGCTTATCTAGTTGTCTTGAGTATGGCTCTAATCCCCTTAATTGTCCGGACCGACACTGGTTGTCACGACCCAATCTATGGGCCGGACCGGCACTAGGACCTGGGCCAGCCTAAAGCCCCCGAGGCCCGTAGTAAGCCTTAACTATTCATTTACCAAACTCTAAGGCCCATTTGGGCCCAATTTCAAGAAACCAACCGGACAGAGTCCGGCCATAAAATGGACCTACCAACGGGGAGTTTTTGACTCACCCGACCTGTAAACACAATAAACAATCCATTGGGGAGCTCAGCTCACCCTCCACATACTCATATCATCATAATGATAAATGGGAGCTCCGCTCCCTCATCCAGTCCATCAAACATGCATATAATAATTTTTACAGTTCCACAATAATAATTTAGTTTACAGACCCAAATCAAATAAACATTTCTAACACATGTGAAAATTCTAGGAGTTTATAGAATTACACAAACATAAATAAATGACCTGCGAGGGAGAAAAGCAGGTTAACCTCAAAAATATCCTCCTGTGGCCTGGAAAAATATTGAACAGGAGTGAGCGTTCGACTCAGAGAGTAAAATATCAATTTTAACCATAATCTCTATAACTATCTAGAACTAATGCAACCTGTGAAGTGAAATGCAACAGCAACAATATTTTCACATCATAACAGCAAAAAGGTAATTTGGAGCACTCACGCACTCTGTAACATCAATCATAATATATGGGAGCTGATCCCTATCTGACTCTCTTAAATCCAACTTTGGTGCCGTGAAGAACTCAGCTGACTTCCACTTAATAACCAAATCGGGTCCCATGAAGAACTCAAGCCGTGTCTACCCCGGCGACCGGTCCCGAAGATCTCAAGCCGTGTCACCCGTCCTATCCATAGTCCACTCCACATCACACGCACGCCAACGCACGCACACTGCTCCAAATTACCACAACAACATCAATGGCACTTTCACAGTTATGAATGCAACATAAATCGTGCCTAGAATTTATCTACATAGATATATGCATATAAGTGATGCATGGGCATGCTTGAACATATAATAATATCGAAATTACAATTAAAATTAATATTTTACTCACAGACTTGACAACGGTCACTGTGGCTGCTGGGCAGAGGAAGAAGGCTGTCCCGGCTCACCTGACAATTACATTACAATTTTTAATATAAATGACTCAATACAATCAAGAAAAGACCAAATACGTCCTAAGTCGTGCCGAAAATCCGGCAGAGTCTCCCCTATACCTAGGACCTACCCAACCTGCAAAAGGGCTCAAAACACACTTCTATATTCACAATCCATATATCCACAACTCAATCACATCACACAGCTCCTCCTAGGCCCATCAAATCAGTTATCCATCACAATATGTAAAATTTCAATTTAGTCCTTATAATTGATCATTTTTGCAAAAACTACCCAAAAAAGCTCTAAAAATTCTAAAACTTTGCCCCGCGGTCCTTAGCAATATTACTAGGCTATTGCAAAAAGAATCATAATTTTATGAGCTACCACGAATATTTTATGAATTTTTAATCCTATTTAAGCACTAAAAAATTACAAAAAAGCAAGGTTCGGGTTTACCTTTGCCGATTTTGACTCCGGGGACGCGCTCGGGACGTCTGACAATGGGGGGGTAGCCAAAACCTTGGTCCAATTCGGAGACTTTTCCGGTAACGGGTCTGTCTGGCCCGAAATTTGCAGACCCGGTCAACTGTCGAATTTCCGCGAATTGAGGATACCTACACGAAGCCCACAACACGGGGGTTAGTACATAAATTTTTCAGAATTTTCTAAGCTCATTTAATGCTCGGAAAAACACTGCAAAGTTTCGTGGGACCCACCAAAAAACGGTGTCGAAAAAATTCGAAATTTATGTCGCCGCGAAGCTCTCGACGAGTGGAGCGCTCTGGTACTCTCGGTTTTCTCGTGGGATTCACGGTTTGTGAGAAATCTAGCCCGAAAGTTAAAATGGGCTAAAACTTCCCGGGTAAAAATTAGACAAACCGCTTAATGGATTTCGGCGTTCTTGGTGTCTATGGAAAGCTCTCGCCGAGTAGATGATTTTAGACACAAGACTCGGTCCGATTGGTGGCCGGATCGGCCGAATTTCGGCCGGGAAGAACAATACCGTGCACGCTGCGTTCAACTTCGCGACGTTTCCAGGCGGCCGACCGTAGGGGAGGGCCAAGGTGGGGCGCCGGCGAGGTGGGGAGGCAGGGGAGGTAGCGGCGCGGCAAGGGGAGGAGGGAGGAGAGAGAAAAGAGAGAGAGAAGGGAGAGAGGTCGACGCGCGCGGGAGGAAGAAGGAAGAAAAAAGAAAAGGCCGGTCCGATTCGACCGGTCCGATCCGGTCCGGTTCGATTCGGCCTGTCCAATTCAGGATACAAAATTTTGAATTTTTACTCTGTCTCGGGACCGAAAATGAGGTCCAAAAATTCTGAAAAAATTCTAGAAAACTCAGAAAAATACGTAGACTCCAAATATATTTTTAGCTTTGTCACGTGGTCTTTAAATAAATTTTTAAAAATCATCAAAGTTTATATTTTTGGAAAATCGAACCCGATTTTTAAAATCCAAAAAATCTCAAAAAAATCCTGAAATTTAAATAGAATTAAAATACCAAAAATGCTCATAAAATAATAAAATTTAAAATTTTGGGGTGTTACATTCTTCCCCCCTTACAGAAAATTCGTCCTCGAATTTTACACAAGGCAAAATAAAGCACATGATTATACATTGAACAGATAAGGGTACTTGCTATGCATGTTCCGTTCTGACTCCTAGGTGCACTCTTCCACTGACTGACTCCTCCACAAAACCTTAACCATAGGGATCTGTTTTGATCTCAACTGTCTCACTTGGTAGTCCACTATGGCTACAGGTTGCTTCTCAAATGTCAAGTTCTCTTTTAGCTCTATTACATCCGGCTGTGGTACATGAGAAGGATCTGGAATGTATTTCCTGAGCATGGAGATGTGAAATACGGGATGAACGTGAGAAAGGTTGGGTGGTAGCTCCAACCGGTAGGCAACTGCTCCAACTCTATCCGTAATCTTAAAAGGTCCAATATATCGAGGTGCCAACTTGCCCTTCTTTCCAAATCTCATGACTCCCTTCATTGGAGAAACCTTCAGGAATACATAGTCGCCTACTGCAAACTCCACATCCCTTCGTCTGGGGTCTGCATAACTCTTCTGCCTACGTAAAGTCAAGATCGTTCTCGATTAAAGGAACTACCTCTGAAGTGTACTGCACTAGGTCTACATCATGCACCTTCGCTTCCCCCATTTCTGTCCAACACAGAGGAGACCTACACTTTCTTCCATATAGTGCCTCATAGGGTGCCATCCCTATACTGGAATGGTAACTGTTGTTGTAGGCAAACTCCACCAAAGCTAGCTGATCATCCCATTGACCTCCAAAATCCAAAACACTCATGCGAAGCATGTCTTCCAGTGTTTGGATTGTCCTTTCGGACTGTCCGTCTGTCTGAGGGTGGAAGGCATTACTGAAGTTCAACTGTGTGCCAAGTGCCTCCTGCAACTTTCTCTAAAATCGAGAAGTGAACTGGGGCCCTCTGTCAGATATTATGGAAGCCAGAACTCCATGCAATCTGACTATTTCTCGAATGTAGAGTCGGGCGTACTGTGCCACAGAATATGTAGTCTTCACAGGCAAGAAGTGAGCTGATTTGGTTAAGCGGTCTATAATTACCCATATGGAATCATATCCTCGCGTGGTACGAGGCAACCCAGTCACAAAATCCATAGTGATCATTTCCCACTTCCATTCTGGGATAGGGAGCTCCTGCAGCTTTCCTGCACGGTCCTCGTGTTCAAACTTCACCTTCTGACAAGTCAAGCACTTAGACACAAAGTCTGCTATGTCTCTCTTCATGCCATTCCACCAATAGCTATTCTTCACATCATGGTACATCTTGGTGGAGCACAGGTGGACATCAGACAGGTATAGTGTGCCTCTTGCATGATTTCATTTCTGAGATTGTCCACATCGGGCACACATATTCTAGAACCTTGCATAAGGGCGCCATCATTGGCAAACCCGAACTCACCACCTTCACCTTGCTGTACTCTTTCTATGATCTTCATCAATTATTGGTCTCTGTGTTGGGAAACTCTAACTCTGTCCTGCAAGTCTGGCCTCACTGACAAATGAGCCAATAATACCCCCTCATCTGAAAGATCTAGGATTAAACCTTGATCCATCAACTCATGTACCTCCTGAATCAATGGTCTCTTCTCTGCTGAAATGTGCGCTAAATCGCTGTAAGATTTTCTGCTCAAATCATCTGCTACTACATTAGCCTTCCCAGGGTGGTACTGGATGGTGCAATCATAGTCTTTCAGAAGCTCCATCCATCTCCTCTGTCTCAAGTTTAAATCCCTCTGTTGAAAGATGTACTTCAAACTCTTGTGGTCAGTGTATATCTCGCACACTTCACCATACAGGTAGTGTCTCAAGATTTTTAGTGCAAAGATTACAGCCGCCATTTCCAAATCATGGGTGGGGTAGTTTTGCTCATGCCTCTTCAGCTATCTTGAAGCATAAGCCACTACATTTCCATTCTGCATCAAAACACACCCTAAGCCAACTCTGGAGGCGTCACAAAGACACCTGTATCCTTCACCACTCATAGGTAGTGTCAACACAGGCGGTGGTTAGACACTCCTTAAGCTTTTGAAACTCTCCTCACAATCATCATGTCCAAATGAATGGAACATTCTTCCTAGTTAACTTAGTTAAGGAGCCGCTATCTGGAAAAATCTTGCACAAAACGCCTATAGTAGCAACTAGGCCCGTAAAACCGCACCTCGGTGGTTGTAGGCCTAAGCCGATCGATCCATGACTTCAATTTTCTTGGGATCCACTTGAATGCCATCACTAGAAACCACGTGTCCCAAGAATGAGATGCTTTCTAGCCAAAATTCACATTTCAAAAATTTGGCATATAGCTGGTGCTCCCTCAAAGTCTGCAACACCATCCTCAAGTGCCACACGTGTTCTTCCTCGGTCCGAGAGTATACCAGAATGTCATCTATGAATACGATGACAAAACGGTCCAAAAATGGCTTGAACACCCTGTTCATCAAGTCCATGAAGGCTGCTGGTGCATTAGTGAGTCCAAAAGACATCACCAAGAACTCATAATGACCATATCTTGTCCTAAAAGCCATTTTGGACACGTCCTCATTCCTGATTCTCAACTGATGGTAGCCTGATCGCAGGTCTACCTTGGAAAAGAATCTAGCCCCTTGGAGCTGATCAAACAGGTCATCGATCCGAGGAAGTGGATACTTGTTCTTCACAGTCACCTTGTTCAGCTGTCTGTAGTCAATACATAACCTCAATGACCCATCCTTCTTTCTCACGAATAGAACAGGAGCACCCTAGGGTGAAGTGCTCGGACGTATGAAACCTTTGTCCAACAGCTCCTGTAGTTGCTCCTTTAACTCTTTCAACTCTGCTGGGGCCATCCTGTAAGGTGGCATTGATATGGGGTTTGTACCCGGAACAACATCAATGCAAAACTCTATATCCCTTCCTGGTGGCAACCCTGGAAGCTCTTCAGGGAAGACATCCATAAATTCTCTGACAACAGGAACATTTTCCATGCTGACACCTTCTACAGAGGTATCTCTCACCAATGCTAAATACCCTTGACATCCACGCCTCAACATTTTTCTAGCACTAATTGCTGACACCAAGTTATATAGAGCCACGCTCCTATCACCATCAAAGCTAAACTCTTCCACACCAGGTATGTGGAAATGCACCTTTTTGTTCCTACAGTCTAGAGTGGCATAATGAGTTGCCAACCAGTCCATCCCCAAAATTACATCAAAATCAATTACTGGTAGAGGAACCAAGTCTGCGGGGAGGATCTTTCCATCCACTACTACTGGGCTACCCGGAAAAACCATATCTACATCTATGTTGTCACTAAGTGGGGTAGCTACCGATAAAGGACATTCTAAGGTTGTAGGGTTTCTACCCAACCTCATGGCAAACACAGGGGAGACAAATGAGTGCGTAGCACCCGGATCTATCAAAACATGAGCCTCATAGGAACAGACCAGAAGAATACCTGCCACAACTGCATTTGAAGCTTGAGCATCCTGGTGGGTCAGGGTGAAAACCCGAGCTTGACCCCTACCCTGAGTGGCAGAACCCTGATATTGACTTCTACCTCCTAATCTGCCTCTAAATCCACGTCCCCCTTGTCCTCGGCCCTGTTGGCCCTTTGGCGGCCTGCCATCTTTGGAAGCACCCGGATACAACTGACGAGGAACATTCGCAATAGAACCCTGTGACCCCATCTGTGGCTCGCTGAACACGGGGCATTCCCTAGCAAAGTGACCTGGTTGGCCACACCTGAAGCATACTCCTGAACCCATAAAATAAGGTCCTGAATGTCCTCTTCCACACTGTGCACAAGGTGCTAAGGAAGATCCTGAACCAGACCCAGAACTACTGTACCCTGAACTGTGACCACTGCTGGATCTGTATCCAGGTCTGAACCCTCGAGGTTTGTGTCTAAAACCACTCTTCTTGTTCCTACTTTTTCCTCTGTAATTACTCTGGCCACCACTGTCTGGAGTACCCATTTGGGGAACACCGGTAGAACCCTCTGCTCTGTTTTTCTTTGCTCTTCCGCTGTCATCCACAGCATAGCTAATCTCAATCTGTCTAGCTCGATCAACCACCACATCAAAAGACTGATCAGACATCATGGCCAGGTTCGCATACCTTCTGTCAAGCCCCTTTAGGAATCTTTTCACCTTCATAGTTTCTGTAGCTACTGCTGTAGGGGCATATCTGCTCAATTCCAGAAATTCTGTAGCATATTCATCTACAGACCTGCCATTCTGTCTTAAGGCCTCAAAGGCCCACTGCTTCTGATCTCTGAAGCTTTCTGGCACAAACCGATTGATGAACAGTTCCACAAACTGAGTCCACGACAAACCCTCCATCCGAGGTAACACGTAGTCATTCATCCATTGTCTAGGCATAGGCCCCATGACATGCTGTATACACTCTATTAGTCTTCTATCAGTCAACTGCAATTCTGTTCCTGCCTGTCTGCAGGAATCCAAAAACTGATATGCATCGTCTGACACATCATAAGTTCCAGGCACCGATTTCTTGAAATTTATGATCTATTTGTAAGGTTCTCCTCTTGGTGCGGTGGACTGCTGCTGCTGTGGAGGGTGGACCATATACTGCGCCATCATGTCGATGGTTCTCTACAACCCAGCTAGAGTAGCTGCCATGGGGTCCATGGGACCCTGTGCCATGAAAGACTGTTCTTGAGCGTGGCAGGCTGCTCTTACTTGAGCGACTCTAGGCCTCCTACCCCGCCTCCTCGGGCGGCGCCTCATCTGTCTTGACACCTCATCGAGCACATCAGTTACAGTGTAGTGGCAGCTCTCCTGCTTCTACGCATTTTCCTGAAATTCAGCAGCATTAGCCCACAAAATTCAAAACTGTACATTACACAGCTCTATAGACTCATATTTACACACAATATATGGAGTAGAAACTAGAAGCAAAGATGACAATGCAAGACGAATGTGGACCCTATTTTTCCGCATGTGACTCCTATTAGACTCTTCCCAATACTTTAGACAAACATTCCCTAAGAATTTGGAGCCTAAGCTTTGATACCACATTTGTCACGACCCAATCTATGGGCCGGACCGGCACTAGGACCTGGGCCAGCCTAAAGCCCCCGAGGCCCGTAGTAAGCCTTAACTATTCATTTACCCAACTCTAAGGCCCATTTGGGCCCAATTTCAAGAAACCAACCGGACAGAGTTCGGCCATAAAATGGACCTACTAACGGGGAGTTTTTGACTCACCCGACCTGTAAACACAATAAACAATCCATTGGGGAGCTCAGCTCACCCTCCACATACTCATATCATCATAATGATAAATGGGAGCTCCGCTCCCTCATCCAGTCCATCAAACATGCATATAATAATTTTTACAGGTCCACAATAATAATTTAGTTTACAGACCCAAATCAAATAAACATTTCTAACACATGCGAAAATTCTAGGAGTTTATAGAATTATACAAACATAAATAAATGACCTGCAAGGGAGAAAAGCAGGTTAACCTCAAAAATATCCTCCTATGGCCTGGAAAAATATAGAACAGGAGTGAGCTTTCGACTCAGAGAGTAAAATATCAATTTTAACCATAATCTCTATAACTATCTAGAACTAATGCAACTTGTGGAGTGAAATGCAACAGCAACAATATTTTCACATCATAACAGCAAAAAGGTAATTTGGAGCACTCACGCACTCTGTAACATCAATCATAATATATGGGAGCTGATCCCCTATACAGCTCTCTTAAATCCAACCTGGTGCCAGCGAAGAACTCAGCTCGGACTTCCACTTAATAACCAAATTGGGGTCCCAGCAAAGAACTCAAGCCGTGTCTACCCCGAAGGACCGGGTCCCAGCGAAGATCTCAAGCCGTGTCTACCCGTCCTATCCATAGTCCACACCACATCACACGCACGCCAACGCACGCACACTGCTCCAAATTACCACAACAACATCCATGGCACTTTCACAGTTATGAATGCAACATAAATCGTGCCTAGAATTTATCTACATAGATATATGCATATAAGTGATGCATGGGCATGCTTGAACATATAATAATATCGAAATTACAATTAAAATTAATATTTTACTCACAGACTTGACAACGGTCACTGTGGCGGCTGGGCGGAGGAAGAAGGCTGTCCCGGCTCACCTGACAATTACATTACAATTTTTAATATAAATGACTCGATACAATCAAGAAAAGACCAAATACGTCCTAAGTCGTGCCGAAAATCCGGCAGAGTCTCCCCTATACTTAGGACCTACCCAACCTGCAAAAGGGCTCAAAACACACTTCTATATTCACAATCCATATATCCACAACTCAATCACATCACACAGCCCCTCCTGGGCCCATCAAATCAGTTATCCATCACAATATGTAAAATTTCAATTTAGTCCTTATAATTGATCATTTTTGCAAAAACTACCCAAACAAGCTCTAAAAATTCTAAAACTTTGCTTCGCGGTCCTTAGCAATATTACTAGGCTATTTCAAAAAGAATCATAATTTTCTGAGCTACCACGAATATTTTATGAATTTTTAATCCTATTTAAGAACTAGAAAATTATGAAAAAGCAAGGTTCGGGTTTACCTTTGCCGATTCCGACTCCGGGGATGCGCTCGGGACGTCTGACAATGGGGGGGGGTAGCCAAAACCTTGGTCCAATTCGGAGACTTTTCCGGTAACGGGTCTGTCTGGCCCGAAATTTGCAGACCCGGTCAACTATCGAATTTCCGCGAATTGAGGATACCTACACGAAGCCCACAACACGGGGGTTAGTACATAAAATTTCAGAATTTTCTAAGCTCATTTAATGCTCGGAAAAACACTGCGAAGTTCCATGGGACCCACCGAAAAACGGTGTCGGAAAAATTCGAAATTTATGTCGCCGCGAAGCTCTCGACGAGTGGAGCACTCTGGTACTCTCGGTTTTCTCGTGGGATTCATGGTTTGTGAGAAATCTAGCCTGAAAGTTAAAATGGGCTAAAACTTCCCGGGCAAAAATTGGACAAACCGCTCGATGGATTTCGGCGTTCTTGGTGTCTATGGAAAGCTCTCGCCGAGTAGATGATTTTAGACATAAACCCGGTCCGATTGGTGGCCGGATCGGCCGGATTTCGGCCGGGAAGACCAACAGCCGCGCGCGCGCGTCGTTCAACTTCGGGCGATGTTTTCCACCGTTCTAGGCAGCAGCCGGCCGTGGGGGAGGGCCAAGGTGGGGCGCTGGCGAGGTGGGGAGGCAGGGGAGGTGGCGGCGCGACAAGGGGAGGAGGGAGGAGAGAGAAAAGAGAGAGAGAAGGGAGAGAGGTCGACGCGTGCGGGAGGAAGAAGGAAGAAAAAAGAAAAGGCCAGTCCGATTCGACCGGTCCGATCCGGTCCAGTTCGATTCGGCCGGTCCGATTCAGGATACAAAATTTTGAATTTTTACTCTGCCTCGGGACCGAAAACGAGGTCCAAAAATTTCGAAAAAATTCCAGAAAACTCAGAAAAATACGTAGACTCCAAATATATTTTTAGTTTTGCCACGTGGTCTTTAAATAAATTTTTAAAAATCATCAAAGTTTATATTTTCAGAAAATCGAACCCGATTTTTAAAATCCAAAAAATCTCAAAAAAATTCCTGAAATTTAAATAGAATTAAAATACCAAAAATGCTCATAAAATAATAAAATTTAAAATTTTGGGGTGTTACACTGGTCACCGAAACAGTGAAATATATCAGGCTATACAAATAGGGGTGTTACAGAACTAATATGACATACATATTTCTCTTGAATATTAGAGTCAACCAAATCTGCACCCTTCTTATGAGTTTCAAAAAATATAGTTCCAATGTCTGGTGGATTGCCATCCTCTCAGTTTGTGAAATATAATATTGTTACACAATAGCATAATATATTTAATCTCTAAGATGCAAAAATATGAAAAAAATTCACTAATATTGTGACACCCCTTACCCATCTACAGTGTAGCCGAGCAAGATATGTCACTCAGTGTGCCAGAGCACCAATTCATATTTCTATTACAATTTATCCCTTTTAATTCATTTGTTTACAATTTTTGATAAATCTAAATTTTTACGCAATTTTTATAGAAAATCCGGCAGAGTGCCGACTGTAAATTGGAAAAACAGTTCTTCTGAACCTGTTTAAAAACACTTCCAATATAATTTTCAAATCCAAACTCCATTATACACATTCAAGTCAATATCAAAATCTCAATCTCAAGTCACAACACTATTTTCAGAAAATTTTCTTTTCACTTCATTTCTAGAAGCACATTCATAAGTATTTCTCAACATAATATACAGAAAATTTCAATAATATGAAATTTCATATATTTACATCATCAAATAATTTCAAGAGTTTATAGTTACAA
Organism: Hevea brasiliensis; assembly: GCF_030052815.1. Taxonomy (NCBI): domain Eukaryota; kingdom Viridiplantae; phylum Streptophyta; class Magnoliopsida; order Malpighiales; family Euphorbiaceae; genus Hevea; species Hevea brasiliensis. Next base: position 33,343,118 of record NC_079495.1, on the reverse strand, counting down.
TCCAAAAACTAATACAAAATACAAAATACAAAATACAAAATGCTACCCAAAATCCTAATGTCCTACCATATGCACTATAGATGTGAGGTGACTCTGGACTCCGAATGCAAATCTGAAGACTCACCCGGTCTGATGTCTGCTGGGCTCACCAGCTAGGTCTCTAGTACCTGCGCGTGGCAAAAGTGACGCGCTAAGCAATTCTGCTTAGTGGTGACGATATAAAATAATATAAAATAGGAATAAAAATAAGTATGCAGAATGTATGTTAACATTTTTTAGTAGACTTAATTTCTGATATTATTTGCAGTATTATTCAATTAAAATTTAGTAAGGTTTATTATCATTGCCCGAGTAAACCATACTAGTTGACTGAACTGGATAAACGGGTAAACTGGTATTGGGTACTAAGTACCTCAGACCATCACACCATCGGTCTCATTGAACAGCTAATAAGCTGTAATAGTTATCAAGGTTAAAACCTGAGTGTAACAACTCAAATAACATAGCCAAAGGCTATTATGTCACAGAATGGCATGGTAAGCCATGAAACATAGAATGGCATGAAGCCATATGTAGTACTGCTAACAGAACCCTATTGGAATGCCAACCTATCCAAACCAATCTTGCTAGGTATACTAGGGCATTTAACACTTTTAATTTATGTAATTCTTTGAAATTGAAATTTTATGGCTACTATTCATTTCATTAGTCAACTAAAATGTTGACTTTTGCATTGACAATAGGTATATTGGTTTAAGTATCATCAACATACCATATTTTGCATTTTAAATTTGTTGGTATTGGTTGCCAATACCATTCCTAAGCTTAATGTTAATTGGACATAATTTTTAGTTTTCAAGCTTTGGGTTTACTGTTCCATTAGTCATTTTTACAGTGGGAATTTGAGAAAATGATCAACATGAAAGTTGTTCCTTATTTTGTCTAGTTGCATTTCCTTTTTTGATTCACTCCATTTGGAGTTTTGTAACTTAAGTTATGGCCCAGAAACCACAACTGGCCGGATTGAAAGTTTTCCAGAATTTCTGGACTGACCAAATCTATAGTGTTAGGAACAGTGACTGCAACTCACTTTTTGAATATGTTCTGGTCATAATATGGGTTAGGTTTCTTCATGAAAGTTGTTGGTCTATATCTTAGCTTGTTGCTGGTAAAATTTCAGATTAATTGGACCTTTCTACACTGAGTTATGGCCAAATGACCAAACACTGTTCATTTGGTCATTTTGCCCAGGCAGAATGCAGGTCACCTAGATTAGGGCAAACTTTTGGTCAACTTCATTTGGTTTTCTGTGCATGGTTTCTTCACCAAAGTTGTGCCATTATGTGTCTAGTTTCATGTCCAATTGGCCTTGCACCAATTGAACCTCTATAATTCAAGTTATTGCTACCCAAACCTACTAGACTCATGCCCAGTCCTGCAGGTCACCAAGGGCAGCCACACCAAACCCAAATCCCACTGCACAATTCACTTCATTTTTTATTCAAACCAAACCAAATGGTCACTAATTGACCATTAAAACCTACTTCCATCATCACATGGTCAAAGTCTCATTTTTCCACCCCAAACCCTAACTCAACATCACAAAACCATGCATTATCATTGCATTTCATCACTTCACTTACAATATGCATATTATGGGCAGCCAAACTATCACTTTAACTCCAAAAAACTCATTAAATTCATACCCTAACCAAGGCTGCCGAAATTTAGGGTTGACATACAAATGATATTCAACAAATTTTCTTTGTAATTTACACTCATTTAAGGTCCTTAAAAATGAATTCAAAGTAAAAACCAATGTTAGGTCACTAACCTCTTATGGAGTGAGATTTCCCACTTGCTAGAGTTCCTCTTTTTCCTTTCTTTTTGCTCCCAAAAGAATCACCAAGATGCAAGAACACTTTTTTTGTGTTGGGAGTATAGGGTTCAGTGGGGTAGAAGCTAGTGAAAATCAAGCTTGAAAAAGCTTGAAAATGGTGGTTATGGAGGAGGGTCACGGTAAGAAAAAGAAAAGAAGAGACAGATCTGATTTTTCATTCATTTCCAGCCCATTTTTGTCTCTTTTAAGTGTATTTAGTAAATGGTGATCGGTGGAGGCATTGTAATGACATAAGCATGAGGTCATAATTCCAAATTTCCTTCATTTTCTTTTCTTTTCTTTTTTTTCTACTCATTTTCAATTTAATTTTTAGCAATATTTATTCATATTTTAGATCATAATAATTATTTACTTAATTGGACAAGTCGGTCAAAAATCACCTCTGAAGGTAAAATGACCAAAATGCCCTCCGTTTGGCTTTACGAGCCAAAATTGTCTGTACCGATTGAAAAATTTTTCTAAGCATTTTCTTGGCATTCTAATGCCATAAGAACCTCAATAACCCTTATCTGGAGTCCTAATAATTATTTTATAATTTTTTCCTCAGGTCTAGGGCTCCTAGTTGCGCGAACCACAACTTCTCACTAGGTTACCCATCGCTAGGGCACCGGCTCATTTAACTTGGTTGTATTTTATTTCAAAAATTTTTCCTAAATTTTTCTTATTAATATTTGAGTTAATTATGATTCCTCACTTTAGTTTAAATATGTTTCCGGATGTTCTAGCTGTCCGGACTGACATTGGTCACCGGAACAGTCGACTGTACGGACTAGCTAAAGTGAGGATGTTATAAATATTATCAAGTCATAGATAATCTGTCTGTAAGGTTTGCTACAAATACGATGAAGCATATTTAAATTTTTCCTATTTTTAGAGTTTCAAGCACTTGTTTCCTATATTAAAAAAATATTTAAAAATATTATGTCAACCATTCTAAAAAATAATAAAACTAAAGATAAATGTACTTATATTTAATTTACATTATTTCTAATATTAGTGAAATAAAATGTCATACCTTAAATTTTTTGGTGCAAAAATGGTTCTTAACTAACCATTCCCAATCTTCTTGATGCATCCCTTGAGGAACATTTTTCAATACCTCTGGAAAAGAACCGCAAGGCTTTATATTATGGCGTTTCAAATCCCCTCTCCAATTATTCCACAAATGATTCATATGCTCTAAAGTTTTTTCCCGATATAACTCAATGCCAGCATTCTTAAATTTCTCCTACAAAAAGAATTAGAATGAATGAATAAATATAAATTAAATTAATCAAAAGTTTTGTTAAAAGTAAAGGTACCTTGACTGAATCCCACATATGATCCTTTGCATCTTCTCTAATTTGCTTCCATGAGTGCACTCTTATTAGATAAATGTTTGGATCACGCACTATTTTGCCCAAGTGTCTTGACCATTCTGCATGATTTTTTCCAACAACTAGATTATTATAAAAAAATCACATCCAGTTTCTCTCCATCCTTTGATGTTGTAATCTTTTTACCCTTGTTCATTCCTCTTGTTTTTCTCTTCTTTTGCATGATGGAAATATCTAAATAAAAAAGTCTCTAGAAATTCAATAATAATATAGAAATAATGTATCAATAATAAATACATATAATAAATATAAATTATTAATAATACATATGATAATAATTATTTGAACCTTCTTGTGTTTCTTCATGGATTGGATTCTCTTCTTCTATTATCTCAAAATCTTGAATAGAAGGTTATTCCTTTGATGTTGCCTTGTTGTACTATGTTACATAGTATCAAAATCTATCAATATTAAAAAGTAAAAAGTAAATTATTAGTGTAAACTAAATTAATAACCTTGAATGAAATAGAAAAATAGGAGTTAAACCTTCTTGCACTTGTTCAGGTATTTGTTCTTGTATTCCACTATATTCTTCTCTATGATCAACATCTTGAAAAAGAGAGATGTCATTATGTGGCTTTAATGGACAATTTGCAATTGATGCAGTTTGACTTTGTGTAGATGTCATAGGTAAAAATGATCTTGATCGATGTCCATGTCCCCTTGCCCTTCTTAATGCACCTGGTGGTATGAATGAACTCTTCACTATATTCATCCTAGGTCCTTTCCTTTTTTGTGACCCCATTCCTAGCATTATGTACCTGGAATATTAGCACATTAAACATATGTGACAATTTTTTTTTCAAACCAATAAAATATATCATGACATAAATAAATATGGGAAAAAGTATAAATAAATATAGGAAAAGACAAAATGAAATGTAAAACTATATTGAATAACTTAATTACACATAAACATCTAAAATAAATTATGTATATATTATAGAGTTTATTTCTAAAAGAAACATTAGATATTAACATTCAAACAATAATAATTAAATAACTTCATGATCTATGTTTTCTTTTCTTTTGTGTTGAAGATATATCAACTATTTTTGGCTCTATATCCATCCTCTTCCAACTAATTTGGTCATTTTCAACAACTACAGCCGTTTCCACAAATTCAGGATTGGCAGATTCATCAGCTTGATATGCTTCACCTAATTGATTCAAATCAACAGGGTTAATATCTTCTTTTAATGGGATGTCATAGGAATCTCGAGGATGTGCCTTTATCACACAATGCCAGCCTTTGTGAATATTGTCTGGAACATAAAAGACTTGTGATGCTTGGTCAGCCAACATGAAAGGTTCATTTGTTTTCAAAGTTCGTTTGCAGTTAACACCAACCCCCCCTATTCATCAATCTTAAACCCCCTCACTCGACCATAAACATCCCACCAATTACAATGAAATAAGGCCACACATCTTCCTCCAAGATATTGTAATTGAATAATCTCAATTAAGACACGATAGTAATCTATGCTGTTAACTTTATCACCAATATCTCCAATTACGACAACTCTACTATTTTGTGTCCTCAAACCTTTGTCATGAGATTCAATATGAAACCTATACCCATTAACAATGTAACCATAAAAAGATGTCACATATCGATCAGGACCACGTGATAGTGAGAGTAGGGCTCTCATCTTTTGACTTGGGTCATTTTTATGCAACCATGTAACCTATAATAAAAATCGTTTTAAAAAGTGAAAAATCAATTCCTAGTGGTTACAAATAATTAAAATAATTAATTAATCAAAATACATATAAAACTTAAAGTGTACTTACTTTCGTCTTAAACCATCTAATAAAATTTTTATTCCATTGACCTTCTGACTGTTAGTAGTATGCCCTAGAGCATATCATTTAGTATATATATTGTACATGTTTTATTAATAAAAAGGCAATTTCACTTTTCCGTTTATATAATATATTTACGTGTAATAGAAAAGGTCCATTGAAATTTTGTTAGAAATTTTATTCTTAAGTTGTTAAGAATATGAGTGACAGTATTTCTAGCACAAAGTATCATAAATTGGTTCATAATCGAGGATACTTCACACGGGATATGACTTATCTAGAAAGATTGTATTCATGTTTATTCCCAAGGTATTTATATGAGATATAAATAAGATGGAATGGTGAGTCTCATGCCATATAACAAACATGATAGGCACTTATACATGATAAGTAGGTGGAACCAGTGACACTTATGACAACTGTGTGGAGTTTACTCTTGTCAATGTATTGTCATAAATCATATTATTGCATATAATCTTTAGACCTGAGATAGCACAATTATCTTGTATATAGGTGGTTTGAGTTTGATACTGCTTTCATACTTATACTGTGTATGGGTATATGGGCATGTATTGGCTCCTACTAGTTATATATGGAGATAGGTGTTGATCAAGATGGAATCTGTTACTCTAAGTAAATAGGGATAAAATCCTTTGTTCATTTAATTGTTCTTGATGTTTCAAGTTCCTGGTCAGGACAGACAGATTTAATCAGAAAAGAGTTTCTTATGAGAAAAATCTTTTAATCAAGAACTGGAATTAAAAGAGAACATAATATTCATAGCAAATAGGGTTTGACATAAACCATGACTCCAGCTCAAATTGGGATTTTGTGACAGAGAGATTCTAGTGCATGGTAATATATGATTAAAGGTTCATTTAAGATATTCCTTATTACTAATTGGGTAGCCATGACATGCTATGCTAGGTGTTAACCATGGTCTATGAGGTGCATAAAATGATTTAGAGAAATCATTTATAGTAGGAAAGAGTTCTGATGATATTAAGAGTTAATATCATATTTCATTGCCAATTAGTGATGAGCCTAGTGAGTCACACACATACACAAGTAATCACCAAGTTAAATGTGATTTAATTAATTAGTTAAAGAGTTTAATTGATTAATTTAAATAGGTTTGGTTTACAATTAGATTGCAAAGTCCCTAGCATGGCTTGAAACCAAATCTTGGTTATTGGATGTATAGTATAAGTTAAATTTATATTTAAAGTGTTTAAATATGAATTTAATTATGAAAAATTAATTAATAGAGATTAATTAATTAATTTATATTTGATATAAATTGATTAGAAGAGGAGAAATAATTATTTTGGGTTGAGAACTCAAAATTACAACACAAGGGTAATTTGGTCATTTCACAGGGTGACATGTGGCATTATGAGATGGTGATACATGGCATCATGGTTTGTCATTTGTCTTTCTATCATGCATGATGATCAAAGTCAAGATTAAACCTAGCTTTGACACTTGGCTTAATGTGATTAGGTCAATTAAAATTAAGATGCAATCAGAAGATGACATATGACAAGGGTTTTAAGTAATGACCTAATTATATAATGTGATGTTATAAAAGAATAAAACACATTCTGATTTTTTCTCAAAGGTGCCACCACCCATGAAGCTCCTCTCCTCTCTTCTTCTTCTTCTCTCATCAATTCAAAGAGAATTGCCCATATTCTCTTTAATTAAAATTGCTAGAAATTATTTCTAGTGTCTTATATACATTTATAACCTCCCTAAAGGCAAATCCCTAATTTTTAATTGGTTGGCAAGGCTTGAGAAGCTGTTCAAGGGGCTGCCATTGGTGATCTTGGTGTGGACAAACTAGAGGGATAACATTTGGGGTCCTAGGTGCTTCCCAAAGGTACCAAACACATCTACAGTGCATCAAAAGGTTAGTGCACATGTTCTTGTATTAATCTAGGGTTCTAATGAATTAATTTGTTAATTCTAAAATCTTAAATGGCAAATATAGATCCTAATACATATTAAAAGTGTTTTAATATGCAATTGAACATTGAAATCAATTAGGTAAATAATGAATCTTGCATGATGCATGAGATCCTAGAAGAAAATTTTTGAATTCAATGTTCTAAACTAATAATTTTCATGTTTCCTCTCCTTCACTAACATGCCTACCAAATTGGTTGCTGGCAATTGTGAATACTCTCTAAGGGGGAAAAAAAGAGAGGATTATGGGTGATTGTGATGAATTAAAAAAAAAGAGTAAATATAATTTGAATAAGCTTAAAAATATCATACTCGATGTATGGAAGTACATGTAATAGAAGAAGATGACAATCATGACTCTTTAATCCTGAGATTTTATGCTCTTTCATATTTACACAGAGAAATATTGGACGAAAATCCATCTGAAACTTTTAACTGTTTTAGAAATTGGCAAAGCTTGTATTTTTCATTAGTAGATAAACTATACAATGCTGGAGGTATCACAACTTTATTCCCCTGTTGTACTTGGTGTAACTCTGGCCTTATATTCATTACTTGCAAGTTAAGGCGAGTTTTTCCCTTTATGTTCATAATTTTCCCCATTATATTATCACATATATTCTTTTCAATGTGCATGACATCTAAGTTATAGCGTAGCAATAAGGTCCTCCAATATGGAAGGTTAAAGAATATACTCTTTTTATTCCAATTATCCCCCCTATCATGAGAGATTACTTTCTTCATATGAGGAGCCTTAGTTAATATGACCTTTTTAAGATCTTTCACTTGATCAAGTATATCATCTCCTAAATGTGGCTTGGGTGGTAACCCTCACTCCCTTGTGCCATTAAAAGATTCCTTATCATTTCTCCATTTGTGACTAAGAGGAAGATATTGTCGATGACCCATATAACATTGCTTGCCTCCAATGGCCAACCTCATCCAATAGGTGTCCTTATTACAACAAGGACAAGCCAACTTTCCCTTAGTACTCCAACCTGATAAGTTCCCATATGCAGGGAAATCATTGGTAGTCCATAGTAAAACTGCATGTAACTTGAAATTTTATCGTGCATATGCATCAAATGTATCAATACCAGTTTCCCATAACTCTCTTAAATCTTCTATTAACGATTGAAGATAAATATCAATTGCATCTCCAGGGCCCTCCGGACCTAGAATAAGCATTGACAAAATAAAATTTGATTGTTTCATGCACATCCAAGGTGGTAAATTGTATGGAATGAGTAAAACTGGCCAAACACTATATGGAATTTTTGAATTGGCAAAAGGTTGAAATCCATCACTAGCAAGGCCTAGCCTCACATTACGAGAGTCTGAGGCAAAATTTGGATGTAGTTTGTCAAAAGAAATCCATGCCATTGAATCAGCAGGTGTCTCATCACTCCATCATCTACCCTTTTATCTTTATGCCATCTCATCAAAGATGCCGTCTTTGTGGACATAAACAATGTGACAACCCTTACCCGTCTACAGTGTAGCCGAGCAAGATATGCCACACAGTGTGCCGGAACACCAGATCTTAACTCATTGATATTTATCATTTCAAAATTTATTTATTTATGGGTCATTAAGTGAAACTTATGAAATTGATATTAGTTACATCATTTATTGAAATATTAAATTTATTTGAGGTTCCAAATATTTTGCAGAAAATCCGGCAGAGTGCCAGCTAAAAATGGAGAAAATAGTTCTTTGAAACTTGTGGAAAACACTTCCAAATATTTTTCCAATCATACTCAACTCCAAATAATCACTATCATCTCAACATTTCTCAGTAATTTTCATTCATTCAATCCATATCATTTATAATTCAATTTGAACTCAAGTTTATGAAGGCAATACTTAATTTCATTAATTTACAATACAAAATGATACAAGTGATTATAATTTACATGATAACATAAAGACCTAAATACAAAATACAATTTATAAAAATATAAAAGAGACAAAAATACAAAAGAGAATCCTAGTGCCTTACCAAAATACACTGCAAATGAGAGGTGACACAGAACACTAGCAGATCTGACTCTCATCCAGTTTGGGGTCTACTAGGCTCACGCTCTGTATCTCCTATACCTATGCGTGGTAAAAGCAATGCGCTAAGTAATACTGCTTAGTGGTGCCAATAATAAAATAAAAATAACTAAAATGAAATAAACATGAAGAGTGTATACTGACATTTTATGCAGACCGAGTTTCTGGCAATTATTTGCAGTAATCTGATACTTTTTATGTTAATCATTTGATTAAAATTTGGTAAGATTTATTTTGATTGCCCAAGTAACCTATACTAGTCGACTGGACTGGATAAACGGGTAAACTGGCATTGAGTACCAAGTACCTTGGACCATCACACTATCAATCATATTGTGTTTCCTGGTGCGCAACAGAATAGCTAATAAGCTATAATAAATATTAGGCACGAGGCCAAGTATCACAATAGTGTCAGAATGGCTAAAAGCCATAAAATCACGAAATGGCAACATAAGCCATAAATCACAGAATGACATGATGCCATATGCAGTACTGCTATCAGAACCCTATTGGCATGCCAACCTATCCAAACCAATCTTACTAGGTCTACTAGGGCATATTACAAAGATCTTAATTGAATATTTGTGTTTAACGTGTAAGGTTACTATTCATTTTACTATTCGAAACAAAATATTGACTTTCTCATACATAATAGTTACATGAGTTCTAACCGAATGAAATTACCACATTTTGGTTAACAAAAGTGTTGGCATTAGTTGCCAATCAATATTTAAAACCAATAGGAAATAAAGCAAAAATTTCAGTTTTGGGTGCTAGAGTTTACTGTTCCATTAGGCAATTCTACAATGAGAATTTTATCAAATGTTCTTAATCAAAGTTGTTCCTTTATGTGTCTTCTTTAATTTCCTTTTTAAATCACTCCATTTGGAGTTTTCTAGCTCAAGTTATGCTAATTTCTTTAACACTGCTCAGATTGGTATCTACCCAGAATTTCTGGGCAGAAATAGTTATGGCAGTTTTGATACCCTGAATTTGGTTAGCAATTCAGATGGGTTATGGTCAGAATTTAGTTTGGTGTTCTTCATAAAAGTTGTTCTAAATTGTCTAAGCTTTCCATTGATATAAAATTCAGGTCAATTGGACCTTTCTACACTGAGTTATGACCAAATGAATAAATACTGTTCATTTGGTTATTTTGCCCAGGGTAGAATGTGTGTTACCCAGATTAGGTCAATTTTTAGGTTATTCTATTGTGGCTTTTTGGGCAAGGTTTCTTCATCAAAGTTAGGCCATTATGTGTCTAATTTCATCTTCAATTAGCCTTGCACTAATTGGAGTTACCTAACTCAAGATATAACCATCCAAACACACTGGACTCAAGGGTCCAGAATCTCAATCAATAAGGTAGCACACTAATTCAATTTTTTTCCATGCCCCAATTCATTCATAATTATAGTCAATTTTCCTCAAATGGTAAATTTTGACCCTCCCCAATTTCAATTAAACCTTCTAACACATTAGCTCCAAACTTCCTTCCAAAACCCTAACCTCCATACTTCACATCTCACATAACTTATGCAATCTTCAATTATGGCTTAAGTAAACATTGTAATTGATGCTAATAGGCAAAATTTAATCAAAAGAAAACATCAAGATTATCAACTTCCTTTGCTAGCCGAAATTTGGGTCTCATCATTCATGCATCAATTTCAGTTTTTCTCATAGAATTTATACATAATCACCCTTAATTGTAAGAATAAAAAAGAAAGGAAAGGAGGGATAAGCACTAACCTTACTTAGGAGATTCCAAGCTTCACTAACTTCAATTTCTTATCTTCCTTCTACTCTCAAATCCTTAATCAAGGTGAATAAGCAAGATCTAATGTTGAGGCTTAGGATTTGTATAGTGAAAGGAGGGAGAAAATCAAGCTTACAATGAGTGAAAATGGTGGATGGCCATGGAGTGTAGGTTTCGGCCAAGGAGAAAGGAAGATGGCTGATAGCTTTTTTTTCCAAATTTTTGACTTCTTCTCCTTCTTTTTAGTGCATTATAAATATATTAATTGAATTTAGATTGGCCAAAAATTTTAAATGAACTCATGCTTACTTAATAAATCAATATTATCTTCATTTATTTTCTTTTCTTTACTACTCACTTTTAATTTCATTTTTAGCAATGTTTATTCATATTTTATGTCATATAATTTATTTACTTAATTGGACAAGTTGTTCAAAAATCATCTCTGAAGACGAAATGACCAAAATGCCCTCCGTTTGGCTTAACGAACTAAAATTGTGTGTACTAATTGATTTAATTTTCCTTGTGTTTTCTTAGCAATTTATTGTCATCGAAACCCCAATAATCCTTTCCTGAAATCCCAAAAATTATTTCATGAAGTTTCCCCCGGGTCTAGGGTTGCTAGTGGCCTTCACCGTCACTTCTCGTTAAGGTCACTCATCACTGGGGCTACGGCTCATTTAACCTTAGTGCATTTCATTTCTAAAATTTTTCTTGAATTTTTCTTATCATTATTTGGTTTATTTATAACTCATCACTCTAATCTAATTATAATTTCAGATATTCTAGCTGCCTGGACTGACATTGGTCATCAGAATAGTAGAATATACGGACTAGCTAAAGTGAAGATGTTACAGCTCTTTCCCTCTAATAAAAATTTCGTCCTCGAAATTTACCTGATACAAACAGTTGAGGGAACTGTTGCCTCATCGTCTCTTCACTTTCCCAAGTTGCCTCCTCAGTATTATGATTCCTCCAAAGTACTTTCACCAGTGGAATTTATTTATTTCTCAGTTCCTTCACTTCCCGAGCCAGGATCCGTATGGGTTCTTCTGCATATGTCAAGTCTGGTTAATTTTCAATCTCTTCCATGGAAATGACATGTGAAGGGTCTGAGCAGTATCTTCTTAGCATAGATACATGAAATACATTATGGATCTTATCCAATTCTGACGGTAAAGCTAGCTGATAGGCCACTGGTCCCGCACGTTCAATGATTTCATATAGGCCAATGAACCTAGGGCTTAACTTACCATTTCTTCCAAACCTCAGTACCTTCTTCCATGGTGAGACTTTAAGAAACACTTTGTCGCCAACTGCATACTCTATCTCTTTTCTCTTTAAGTCGGCATAATATTTCTGTCTATCTGAGGCAACCTTCAAATTAGCTTTGATTAACTTTACTTTCTCCTCAGTCTGTTTCACCAGTTCTGGTCCTACTAGCTTATCTTCGCCCAATTCAGCCAACACACTAGGGTTCTACACTTCCTCCCATACAGTGCTTCATACGGGGCTATTTGGATGCTAGCTTGGTAGCTATTGTTATATGCGAATTCTGCCAGTGGGAGGTACCTATCCCAACTCCCCTCAAACTCAATGACACAAATCCTCAGCATATCTTCAAGGACCTATCACATAATTCACGTTGTTACTATCATTTCAATTTATTATTTGAAAGAATTCAATTAGTTTTAGGTCTACTTGGATTACTCGTTCCGACTATTCATCCGTTTGAGGATGAAAAGTCATGCTAAAGTGGAGTTGTGTGCCCAAGGCTTCTTGTAACTTCTTCCAAAATCTCGATGTAAACCTTGGGTCTCGATCATATATGATGCAAAGTGGGATTTCATGCAGTCTAACTATCTCACTAATATACAACTCTGCTAGCTTCTTTAGTGAGTAGTCAGTCATAACTGGCAGAAAATGTGCTGACTTCGTCAATTTATCCACTATCACCCACACTGCATCATGCTTCTTCTGGGTGAAAGGTAGACCACTGACAAAATCCATAGTGACCGGGTCCCATTTCCATTTAGGTATGCTTATAGGCTGTAGCAATCCTGATGGAACTTGATGTTTTGCTTTAACTTGCTGACATGTCAAGCACCTAGTAACATAGTCAGCTATATCCTTCTTCGTACCAGGCCACCAATAATGAGTTTTCAGATCATTTTACATTTTTATGCTTTCCGAGTGCATAGCATAAACACTGGTGTGTGCTTCTTTCAGAATACTAGTCTTCAATTTCACATCATCTGGTACACACACTCTTCCTTTGTAGTACAGACACCCATCAATTGTCACCTCATAATCAGTTTCTTTCCCCTCTTAGATTTTACCCACAATAGCTATTAATTTTTCATCTGCCTTTTGCCCATCTTGTATCTGCTGTAGTAGGTTTGGCTTTACTTGTAACTCAGCCAAAATAGCTCCATCTTGAGCAAAAGACAGATGGACATTTAGTGATCTTAAAGCTGTGATGGACTTTCTACTCAAGGCATCAGCAACTACATTTGTCTTCCCAGGATTGTAGTCAATTACACAATTATAGTCCTTTAGGAACTCAATCCATTGCCTCTGTCTAAGGTTGAGCTCCTTCTGGGTTGGCAAGTATTTTAGACTTTTATGGTCTGTATAGATGTAGCACTTTTCACCATACAAATAATGCCTCCATATCTTCAGTGCGAAGATAATTATTGTTAGCTCCAGATCATGAGTAGGGTAGTTCTGTTCATGTGGCCTTAACTGCCTGGAAGCATAGGCGATCACTTTTCCCTCTTGCATCAATACACACCCTAACCCATTATGCGAGGCATCACTATAGACCACAAAGTCCTTTCCCGACACTGGTTGTGTTAACACTGGTGCTTCTGTCAACATAGCCTTTAGCCTCTCAAAACTGGCTTGACACTTATCATTCTAGCCAAATTTCCCATTCTTGTGTAACAACTTAGTCATTAGAGTAGCTATGAGAGAGAACCCCTTCACAAATCTTTTGTAATACCCAGCTAGCCCTAAGAAACTTCTGACCTCAGTTGTATTTCTGGGAGGCTTCCATTCCGTCACTGCTTTTATCTTCTTGGGATCAACTCTAATCCCCTCAGCAGATACTATGTGTCCAAGGAAGGAGATCTCACTCATCCAGAAGTCACACTTGGACAGCTTAGCATACAACTTCTTTTCTCGCAGGGTTTACAGAACAATCCTCAAATGTTCTGTGACACCCCTTACCCGTCTACAGTGTAGCTGAGCAAGACATGCCACTCAGTGTGCTGGAGCACCAATTCATATTTCTATTACAATTTATCCCTTTTAATTCATTTGTTTACAATTTTTGATAAATCTAAATGTTTACACAATTTTTATAGAAAATCCGACAGAGTGTCGGCTGTAAATTGGAAAAACAGTTCTTTTGAACCTGTTTAAAAACACTTCCAATATAATTTCCAAATCCAAACTCCATTATACACATTCGAGTCAATCTCAAAATCTCAATCTCAAATCATAATAATATTTTTAGAAAATTTTCTTTTCACTTCATTACTGGAAGCACATTCATAAATATTTCTCAATATAATATACAAAAAATTTCAATAATATGAAATTTCATATATTTGCATCATCAAATAATTTCAAAAGTTTATAGTTACAATCCAAAAACTAATACAAAATACAAAATACAAATGCTATCCCAAAGTCCTATGTCCTACCATATGCACTGCAGGTGTGAGGTGACTCTGGACTCCGGATGCAGATATGAAGGCTCACCCGGTCTGATGTCTGCTGGGCTCCTCAGCTAGGTCTCCAGTACCTGCGAGTGGCAAAAGCGACGCGCTAAGCAATTCTGCTTAGTGGTGACAATATAAAATAAAATAAAATAAGAATGAGTATGCAGAATGTATGTTTACAATTTTGGGTAAACTTAATTTCTGATATTATTTGCAATATTATTCAATTAAAATTTAGTAAGGTTTATTATCATTGCCCGAGTAACCCATACTAGTCGACTGGACTGGATAAATGGGTAAACTGGCACTAGGTACCAAGTACCTCGTACCATCACACCATCGGTCACATTGTGTCTCCCAGTGTGCAGCAGAACAGCTAATAAGCTGTAATAATTATCAGGGTTAAAACCCAAGTATAATAACTCAAATAACATAGCCAAAGGCTATTATGTCACAGAATGGCATGGGAAGCCATGAAACACAGAATGGTATGAAGCCATATGCAGTACTTGTAACACCCTCCCGGTAACCACTCCGTACATTCTACTGTTCCGGTGACCGGTGTCGGTCCGGACAGCTAGAACGTCCGGAAAAATATTTAAATTAAAGTCGGGAATCATAATTAACTCAAATATTAATAAGAAACACTTAGTAAAAATTTTAGAAATAAAATACAACCAAGTAAAATGAGCCGGTGCCCTAGCGATGGGTAACCGGAGGGAAGTTGCGGTTCTCGCAACGAGGAGCCCTAGACCCAGGGGAAAAATTGTAAAATAATTTTTGGGACTCCAGAGAAGGGTTACTGAGGTTCCCATGGCATTAGAATGCCAAGAAAATACCTAGAAAAATTTTTCAATCGGTACAGACAATTTTGACCCGTTAAGCCAAACGGAGGGCATTTTGGTCATTTCGCCTTCAGAGGTGATTTTTGGCCGACTTGTCCAGTTGAGTAAATAATTAATATGACATAAAATATGAATAAACATTACTAAAAATGAAATTGGAAATGAGTAGTGGAGAAAAGAGAAGAAAAATCAATAAAATGCAATTTATGACATCAATGTGATGTCATTTATAATTTTCAACCAATCACACTTAAGCCATTATTTGACTAACTATTAAAAGAGATAAGAGAAGACCAAATTCAACAAAATTTCAGCAGCCATCCTTCTCTCCTTAGTGCAGCCGAAATCACTCCCATACACCCTCCATTGATGTGCCATCAAAAGCTTAATTTCTCCTTTGTTTCCACCATAAAATCATAACCTAGCTTCACTAAAATTTGCCCTAGCACCTAGACAAAGCTCTTGGCAGCCAACAAGAGGAAGGAAATTGAAGTTTAGGGCTTGGAAAAATTCTGCCACTTGAGGTTAGTGCATATATACACTTAAAACTTTTAATTTCTATGTTAAGGACTTGAAACCAACAAGTATTTGTGAATGAAATGAACCAAACTCATGTGTATGTTCAATATAGAATTCGGCAGCCCTATTGAAGGTATAGGAATAAGTGTTTTGTTGGTCTTAAAGTGGACTAAAAATGATGTTGAGGATATATATATATATATATATATATATATATATATATATATATATATATATATATAGGTGATGAATTGGTATGCTAACTAAGGCACCTTGTAGAAATTATGTTGTGAAGCTAGGGTTTTGGGAAGTAAAAATTAGCTTGGCTTATGAAATTGTTAAAGTACATCCTAATGGTCAATTAGTGACCATTTGAAGGAATTTGACCTTAATTGGGACTGGAATGAAGCATGGCAAAGGGAAGGTGTGTGCTGCCTAGAGGGTGCAGAATGGTGACTGAAAATTCAGTCCAATTACACAGCCATAACTTTGGCTGTGTTAGTCCAATTGGTGTTTGGCCAATTGGACATGAAACTAGGTTTATAATGGCACATTTTTTCTGAAGAAACCATGCCCAAAGGACCAAAGCAAGAGGACCAAAACTTGGCCCCAATCCGGAACCCTGAAACTGATTCTGCAGAATTGGCTAAATGAACAGTAACTGTTCATTTGGCCATAACTCACTGTAGATTCGGTTAATTGACCTGAAATTTTTACAGCAACAAGTTAAGACATAGACAAACAACTTTCATGAAGGAACCTACCCCAAATTATGGCCAGAACCCATCCAACCAAGTGACTCTAGTTACTGTTCATGCACTGTAGATATGGTAATTTTCTGCAGAATGCACATTCGGCCAGCTTGGGTCTTTGGACCATATATAGAGCTACAAAATTCCAAATGGAGTGATTCAAAAAAGGAAATTCAACTAGACAAAATAAGGAACAACTTTCATGTTTTACATTTCTTCAAATTCCTACAGTAACAGTGTCCAATGGAACAGTGAAGTTGACTCACCAAAACTGAAAATTCTGCTTGTGTTGAGTTACACTTTGGAATGGTATTAACACTTAATGCCAACAAGTTTTAAACACCAAATGTGGTATGTTGGGAGTGCCAAAGTCAATGTACACATTTTTATTCTAAAAGTCAACATTTTTGTTGACCAATGATGAATAGTGACACCAAAAATTTGAAATTCACAAATTGAAGAATTTAAAAGTTTCAAATGCCCTAGTATACCTAAATAGATTGGTTTGGATAGTTTGGCATGCCAATAGGGTTCAGTTAGCAGTACTGCACATGGCAAAAATGCCATTCTGTGATTTCATAGCTTTTAGCCATTCTGACTTTGCATTGAGACTTGGCCTTGTGCTCGAGATTATTCTGACTTGGTAGCTGCTCATTGCACTGCCGGGTGATGCATATGCGACCGATAGTGTGACGGCCCGAGGTACTAGATACCCAGTGCCAGTTTACCCGTTATCCAGTCCAGTCGTCTAGTGTAGGTTACTTGGGCAACCAAATGAATGAAAATGAGCAATGTAGAAGAAATAAATGAAAGGATATACAAATACATGACAAACAAACACATGTACATGCAATACATATTTATATCTGTTATTTCTTGTTATTTTATTATTGCACCAGTAAGCATTATTGCTTAGCGCGTTGCTTTTGCCACGCGTAGGTACTGGAGATCCTGATCGTGAGCCCAGTAGACCACGCCGGGTGAGTCCATCCTGATTCTGCAGTGTCCGTGTCACCTCACTACTGCGATACATTGGTAGGGCACTAGGTGTCATTTTGTCATTTTGATATTTTGTAGCAGATTTTTACTTTTTCATATGTATTTGAACTCATGTAATATATTTTGATGTCCATGTAAATAATGAAAGTTATGACTATGAATGCAAAATTTGAGCATATATTTATCGCTTGTATATGAGAAATGGATGTTTGTGAAATGAAAAGATTATTGAGAATTTGCTATTGAGAAATATTGTTGAGATTTTGGATATTGGAGTTTGAGATGATGGAATAAAAATATTGGAAGTGTTTTTAACAGGTTCAGAAGAACGGTTTTCTCCATTTTTAGCCGGTACTCCGCCGGATTTTCTTTAAAATTTTCGGAACCTTAAATGAATGATACTTTTGATAAATGGTTTAAATAAATTGTATTTCATAAATTATATGCAAAAGCATGATATAAATTAATTGAGGAATATTAGAGTGTGCCGGTACACCGTGTGGCATTACTTACTCGGGTATACTGTACACGGGTAAGGGGTGTCACATTTAGTGGTATCAGAGCACGGTTTAGGCGTTTCTGGGCCTAGATTGAGTCCATACCATGCATTGCATTTGTAAGAGTCAAGATGACACTAACGCAGATCTGTTTATCTTTCTTATTTTGAATAGGATATGGATCCTTCATCTCAGAGAGCCGTTGAGGAGGAAGTGGAGAGTCATGCTCCACCTGCAGCAGCTGAGACTGGGGGCATGAGAGAATCTGCTCTGCCAGCTCAAGCAGAGCCTGCTCAGCCTCCACAGGCCATGTTTCAGCAAATGGCCGACTTCTTTAGACAAATGGCCGGGGTAATGCCAGCACCACCACCACCACCACCAGCTCCACAGCAGAAATCACACCTGGAAAGGCTAAGGAAGTTTGGAGCTGTGGACTTCTATGGCAAGAGAGAAGATGACTCATTGCGGTAGAATTGGTTGAACAGCAGGCAGAGTACTAAAACAACTTCACCGCACTCCAGAGCAAAACACGAAGTCGCCATCTCTTTACTGCAAGACGATGCTTATGAGTGGTGGGACACTGTGTCCAGTGAAGTGCAGCCAGAAGCTGTAACCTGGGACTTCTTCCTCTCTGAATTCAAGAAGAAATATGTGGGTACTGTATACCTGGAAGAGAGAAGAAGAGAGTTTATTAACTTGAGGCAGAGACAGTTGTCAGTGATTGACATTGAGACGGAATTTGTCCGATTGACGATTATGGAAGGGAGATAGTCCCTAATGAAGTGAAAGATGCAAGAGATTTGAAGAGGGACTAAATATAACATCAAGATCCAGCTCAACGCCTTGGGAATCTGCATTTACCAAGTTAGTGGAAGCTGCAATAAAGGTGGAAAAATTAAGAAAAAGTGAGCAGAACCAGAAGGGATAGACAGCAGAAGAGGGGACCAGGTCAGTCTAGTTCCGCTCCTGGATTTGGGAAGAAGTTTAAGGGTCCTCCTGCACAGAGTTCGGGTCAGCCACAGGGTCAGGGTCAGTCTCAGGGGCCCAGGCCACAGTTCACCCCTAGGAGAGGTCAGTCCACACCATCAGTGGGCAGCTCTCCAGGGATGGGGTTCAGGGGACCAGCCCCAGCATCTTCTGCGTGTCCACACTGTCAGAAATGGCATAAGGGGGAGTGTTGGAGAGTGACTGGTGCTTGCTTGAGGTGTGGGTCAGCAGAGCATCAGTTGAGAAATTGTCCACGCAGAACTACTACAGCTGCTCCAACACAAGCGCATGCACTGCTCTGCACCACCAAGGGGTAGAAGGTCTGGTAAATCCGAAGCTGTGGGACCATCTCAGAGGCCTACATCTGAGCCAGCAGAGAGGCCAGATAACAGACCACCTGCCAGAAATTATGCCCTGAGAGCTCAGGAGGAGCAAGATGCCCCGGACATCATCAGGGGTACGTTCTCCCTCTACAATACTCCTGTGCATGCATTGGTGGATCCAGGATCCACTCATTCCTATATTTGCATCAACCTACCCGTAGAAAGGGGGATACTAGTAGGGGAGAGTGACCAAGACATTCTGGTCACTAATCCATTAGGCCACAGTGTAGTGGTGAACAAAGTATACAAGGGTTGCCCGTTAAGGATTCAAGGGTATGAATTCTTGGCAGACCTGATTGAGTTGCCTTTCCATGAGTTTGACGTGATTTTGGGAATGGACTGGTTGTCACGTCATCAGGCAATAGTTGATTGCAAATTGAAGAGAATTTCTCTAAAAACTTCAGAGGGTAATGAGATCACAATTGTGGGGGAAAGGACAGATTTCTTATCCAATGTCATCTCAGCCACAGTTGCAAGAAGAATGATGAGAAAAGGCTGTGAAGCCTACCTAGCACATGTGATGGATACTAGGCAGGCTAAGCCAAACCTGAGTGACATACCCACAGTAAGAGACTTCCCAGAGGTATTCCTTGAAAAATTGCCTGGTTTGCCACCAGAAAGGGAAGTTGAATTTGCTATTAAGACACTGCCGGGTACAGCACCCATTTCCATTGCTCCTTATAGGATGGCACCCACTGAATTGAGGGAGTTGAAAACTCAGTTGCAAGAGTTGCTTGATAAGGGGTTCATACGCCCCAGTGTGTGGGGAGCTCCAGTGCTGTTCGTGAAAAAGAAGGATGGGACTTTGAGACTTTGTATTGACTACCGGCAGTTGAATAAAGTGACTGTGAAGAACAAATATCCGTTGCCTAGAATTGATGATCTGTTTGATCAGTTGAAGGGGGCAGGAGTATTTTCTAAGATTGATCTCAGATCAAGGTATCATCAGTTGAGGGTGAAGGATGCAGATGTGCCAAAGACTGCATTCAGGACCCGATATGGGCATTATGAGTTCCTAGTGATGCCCTTTGGCCTAACAAATGCACCAGCAGCATTTATGGACCTTATGAACCGTATCTTCCATCCATACTTAGATCGGTTCGTAGTGGTCTTTATTGATGATATTTTGGTGTATTCCAAGACCAGGGAAGAACATGATGAGCATTTGAGGATTGTTCTGCAAACCCTGAGAGAAAAGAAGCTGTATGCTAAGTTGTCCAAGTGTGACTTTTGGCTGAATGAGATAGCATTCCTTGGACACATAGTGTCAGCTAATGGGATTAGGGTGGATCCCAAGAAAATAGAAGCAGTGATGGAATGGAAGCCTCCCAGGAATACAAGCGAGGTCGAAGCTTCTTGGGGCTAGTGGGTATTCTGAAGATTTGTGAAGGGATTTTCCCTAATAGCTGCTCCAATGACCAAGTTGTTACACAAGAATGTCGATTTGTTGGAATGACAAGTGTCAGACCAGTTTTGAGAAGTTGAAGGCTATGTTGACAGAGGCACCAGTGTTAACACAGCCAGTGTCCGGAAAGGACTTTGTGGTCTATAGTGATGCCTCACATAATGGGTTAGGGTGTGTATTGATGCAAGAGGGGAAAGTGATTGCCTATGCTTCCAGACAGCTAAGGCCACATGAACAGAACTACCCTACCCATGATCTAGAGCTTGCAGCAATTATCTTCGCACTGAAGATATGGAGGCATTACTTGTATGGTGAAAAGTGCAACATTTACACAGACCATAAGAGCCTGAAATATTTTCCAACCTGAAGGAGCTCAACCTTAGACGAGGCGATGGATTGAGTTCTGAAGGACTATGACTGTAATTGACTACCATCTTGGGAAGGCAAATGTAGTTCTTGATGCTTTGAGCGAGAAAATCCATGTGACTTTGAGATCATTGAATGCCCGTCTATCTTTGGTTCGAGATGGAGCTATTTTGGTGAGTTGCAATTGAGGCCAAACTGCTACACAGAATCGGATGGGCAAAGCGGATGAGAAGTTAATGGCTATTATGAGCAAGATCTCGGAGGAAAAGCAATTGACTATGAGGTGAAAGCGGATGGGTGTCTGCTACAAAGGAAGACTGTGTACGGATGATGGGGAATTGAAGACTAGTATTCTAAAAGAGGCACACACCGGTGTGTATGCTATGCACCAGGAAGTACAAAGATGTATCATGATCCGAAGCTTGATATTGGTGGCACAGTATGAAGAAGGACATAGCGATTATGTGACTAAATGCTTGACATGTCGCAAGTCAAGGCGAGAACATCAAGTTCCATCGGGTTTGCTCTGACCTATACGCATACCTGAATGGAAATGGGATCGGGTCACCATGGATTTTATAAGTGGTCTACCTCTCACCAGGAAGAAACATGATGCGGCATGGGTGATAGTTGATAGATTGACAAAGTCAGCACACTTTCTGCCAGTTATGACTGAATACTCACTGGAGAAGTTAGCAGAATTGTATATCAGTGAGATAGTTAGACTACATGGAATTCCACTTTCCATCATATATGATCGAGACCCAAGATTTACATCGAGATTTTGAAAGAAGTTGCATGAATCCTTGGGTACACAACTCCATTTCAGCACAGCTTTCCATCCTCAGACGGATGGGCAATCCGAAAGAGTAATCCAGGTAAACAATTGAAACCAATGAAATTGATACAAATATTGAATTGAAATGATAACAATAACGTGAAATATATGTCGAGTCCTTGAGGATATCTTTGAGGAGTTGTGTCATTGAGTTTGAGGTAATTTGGGATAGATACCTCCAACTTGAAGATTTTGCATAAAACAATAGCTATCAAGCTATCATTCAAATGGCCACATATGATGAAATGTATGGGAGAAAATGTTGAACTCAAGTGTTCTGGACTGAATTGGGCGAAGACAAGCGGTAGGGCCGGACACAGTGAAACAGTGAGGAGAAGGTAAAATCAATCAAAGCCAACTTAAAGGTTGCCTCGCATGCATGAAATCTTATGCCGACCTGAAGAGAAAAGAAATAGAATATGTGGTTGGCGACAAAGTGTTCCTCAAGGTGTCACCATGGAAGAAAGTGTTGAGGTTTGGAAGAAAAGGTAAGTTGAGCCCTAGGTTCATTGGCCCATATGAAGTCATTGAGCGTGTGGGTCCATGGCCTATAGGCTAGCTTTACCACAGTGGACAAGATTCACAATGTGTTTCACGTATCCATGCTCAGAAGATACCGCTCAGATCCTTCACATGTCATCTCCAGAGAAGAAATTGAAATACAACCGGATTTGACATATGAAGAAGAACCTCTACGGATCTTGGCTCGGGAAGTGAAAGAGTTGAGGAACAAACAGATTCCACTGGTGAAAGTGCTTTGGAGGCACCACAACACCGAGGAGGCAACTTGGGAAAGTGAAGAGACGATGAGGCAATAGTTCCCTCAACTGTTTGCATCAGGTAAATTTCGAGGACGAAATTTAAATTAGAGGGGAAGAGTTGTAACACCCTCCCGGTAACCACTCCGTACATTCTACTGTTCCGGTGACCGGTGTTGGTCCGGACAGCTAGAACGTCCAGAAAAATATTTAAATTAAAGTCGGGAATCATAATTAACTCAAATATTAATAAGAAACACTTAGTAAAAATTTTAGAAATAAAATACAACCAAGTAAAATGAGCCGGTGCCCTAGCGATGGGTAACCGGAGGAAAGTTGCGATTCTCGCAACGAGGAGCCCTAGACCCGGGGGAAAAATTGTAAAATAATTTTTGGGACTCCAGAGAAGGGTTAATGAGGTTCCCATGGCATTAGAATGCCAAGAAAATACCTAGAAAAATTTTTCAATCGGTACAGACAATTTTGACCCGTTAAGCCAAACGGAGGGCATTTTGGTCATTTCGCCTTCAAAGGTGATTTTTGGCCGACTTGTCCAGTTGAGTAAATAATTAATATGACATAAAATATGAATAAACATTACTAAAAATGAAATTGGAAATGAGTAGTGGAGAAAAGAGAAGAAAAATCAATAAAATGCAATTTATGACATCAATGTGATGTCATTTATAATTTTCAACCAATCACACTTAAGCCATTATTTGACTAACTATTAAAAGAGATAAGAGAAGACCAAATTCAACAAAATTTCAGCAGCCATCCTTCTCTCCTTAGTGCAGCCGAAATCACTCCCATACACTCTCCATTGATGTGCCATCAAAAGCTTAATTTCTCCTTTGTTTCCACCATAAAATCATAACCTAGCTTCACTAAAATTTGCCCTAGCACCTAGACAAAGCTCTTGGCAGCCAACAAGAGGAAGGAAATTGAAGTTTAGGGCTTGGAAAAATTCTGCCACTTGAGGTTAGTGCATATATACACTTAAAACTTTTAATTTCTATGTTAAGGACTTGAAACCAACAAGTATTTGTGAATGAAATGAACCAAACTCATGTGTATGTTCAATATAGAATTCGGCAGCCCTATTGAAGGTATAGGAATAAGTGTTTTGTTGGTCTTAAAGTGGACTAAAAATGATGTTGAGGATATATATATATATATATATATATATATATATATATATATATATATATATATAGGTGATGAATTGGTATGCTAACTAAGGCACCTTGTAGAAATTATATTGTGAAGCTAGGGTTTTGGGAAGTAAAAATTAGCTTGGCTTATGAAATTATTAAAGTACATCCTAATGGTCAATTAGTGACCATTTGAAGGAATTTGACCTTAATTGGGACTGGAATGAAGCATGGCAAAGGGAAGGTGTGTGCTGCCTAGAGGGTGCAGAATGGTGACTGAAAATTCAGTCCAATTACACAGCCATAACTTTGGTTGTGTTAGTCCAATTGGTATTTGGCCAATTGGACATGAAACTAGGTTTATAATGGCACATTTTTGCTGAAGAAACCATGCCCAAAGGACCAAAGCAAGAGGACCAAAACTTGGCCCCAATCCGGAACCCTGAAACTGATTCTGCAGAATTGGCTAAATGAACAGTAACTGTTCATTTGGCCATAACTCACTGTAGATTTGGTCAATTGACCTGAAATTTTTACAGCAACAAGTTAAGACATAGAAAAACAACTTTCATGAAGGAACCTACCTCAAATTATGGCCAGAACCCATCCAACCAAGTGACTCTAGTTACTGTTTATGCACTGTAGATATGGTAATTTTCTGCAGAATGCACATTCGCCCAGCTTGGGTCTTTGGACCATATCTAGAGCTACAAAACTCCAAATGGAGTGATTCAAAAAAGGAAATTCAACTAGACAAAATAAGGAACAACTTTCATGTTTTACATTTCTTCAAATTCCTACAGTAACAGTGTCCAATGGAACAGTGAAGTTGACTCACCAAAACTGAAAATTCTGCTTGTGTTGAGTTACACTTTGGAATGGTATTAACACTTAATGCCAACAAGTTTTAAACACCAAATGTGGTATGTTGGGAGTGCCAAAGTCAATGTACACATTTTTATTCTAAAAGTCAACATTTTTGTTGACCAATGATGAATAGTGACACCAAAAATTTGAAATTCACAAATTGAAGAATTTAAAAGTTTCAAATGCCCTAGTATACCTAACAAGATTGGTTTGGGTAGTTTGGCATGCCAATAGGGTTCAGTTAGCAGTACTGCACATGGCAAAAATGCCATTCTGTGATTTCATGGCTTTTAGCCATTCTGACTTTGCATTGAGACTTGGCCTTGTGCCTGAGATTATTCTGACTTGTTGTTACATTTGCACCGGGTGATGCATATGCGGCCGATGTGTGGCGGCGAGTACTAGATACCCGGTGCGGTTTACATTATCGATCCAGTCATCTAGTGTAGGTTACTTGGGCAACCAAATGAATGAAAATAAGCAATGTAGAAGAAATAAATGAAAGGATATACAAATACATGACAAACAAAACATGTACATGCAATACATATTTATATCTGTTATTTCTTGTTATTTTATTATTGCACCAGTAAGCATTATTGCTTAGCGCGTTGCTTTTGCCACGCGTAGGTACTGGAGATCCTGATCGTGAGCCCAGTAGACCACAGACTGGGTGAGTCCATCCTGCAGTTCTGCGCAGTGTCCGTGTCACCTCACTACCTGCAGTGCATTGGTAGGGCACTAGGTGTCATTTTGTCATTTTGATATTTTGTAGCAGATTTTTACTTTTTCATATGTATTTGAACTCATGTAATATATTTTGATGTCCGTGTAAATAATGAAAGTTATGACTATGAATGCAAAATTTGAGCATGTATTTATCGCTTGTATATGAGAAATGGATGTTTGTGAAATGAAAAGATTATTGAGAATTTGCTATTGAGAAATATTGTTGAGATTTTGGATATTGGAGTTTGAGATGATGGAATAAAAATATTGGAAGTGTTTTTAACAGGTTCCGAAGAACGGTTTTCTCCATTTTTAGCCGGTACTCCGCCGGATTTTCTTTAAAATTTTCGGAACCTTAAATGAATGATACTTTTGATAAATGGTTTAAATAAATTGTATTTCATAAATTATATGCAAAAGCATGATATAATTTAATTGAGGAATATTAGAGTGTGCCGGTACACCGTGTGGCATTACTTACTCGGGTATACTTTACACGGGTAAGGGGTGTCACAGTACTGCTAACAGAACCCTTTTGGCATGCCAAGCTATCTAAACCAATTTTGTTAGGTATACTAGGGCATATTACACTTTTAAATTTCACAATTTTTGAATTTCAAGTTTGAATGTTACTATTCATTTCATTAGTCAACTAAAATATTGACTTTTGCATAGACAATAGGTATATTGGTTTTAATACTCCCAACATACCACATTTTGCATTCAAAATTTGTTGGTATTGGTTGCCAATATCATTTCTAAGCTTAATGTTAATTGGGCAGAATTTTCAGTTTTCATACTTTGTCTTTACTGTTTCATTGGTCATTTTTGTAGTGGGAATTTGATAAAATGATCAAAATGAAAGTTGTTCCTTATTTTGTCTAGTTGAATTTTCTTTTTTGAATCACTCCATTTGGAGTTTTGTAACTCAAGTTATAGCCCAAAAACCACAACTGGCCGGATTGAAATTTTTCCAGAATTTCTGGACTGACCAAATCTACAGTGTTATGAATAGTAACTACAACTCACTTTTTGAATATGTTCTGGTCATAATTTTGGTTAGGTTTCTTCATGAAAGTTGTTGGTATATATCTCAGCTTATTGTTGGTAAAATTTCAGGTCAATTGGACCTTTCTACACTGAGTTATGGCCAAATGACCAAATACTGTTCATTTGGTCATTTTGCCCAGGCAGAATGCAGGTGACCCGGATTAGGGAAAACTTTTGGTCAACTTGGTTTGGTTTTCTGGGCATGGTTTCTTCACCAAAGTTGTGCTATTATGTGTCTAGTTTCATGTTTAATTGGCTTTGCACCAATTGAACCTCTATAATTCAAGTTATTGCTGCCCAAACCTGCTGGACTCATGTCCAATTCTGTAGGTCACCAAGGGCAGCCACACCAAACCCAAATCCCACTACTCAACACACTTCATTTTTGATTTAAACAGAATCAAATGGTCACTAATTGACCATTAAAACCTATTTTCATCATCACATGGTCAAAGTCCCATTTTTCACCCTAAAACCCTAACTCAAACATTACAAATCATGCATTACCATTACACTTCATTACTCCACTTACAAGATGCATGTTAAGGGCAGCCACACTAGCATGTTAAGTCCACAAAAATCATCACCATATTACCCTAACCAAGGCTGCTGAAATTTAGGGATTTCATACAAATGGTATTCCATCAATTTCCTTATCATTTGCACTCATTCATAGTCCTAATACATGAATTTAAAATGAAAGAACAAGGTTAGGTCACTAACCTCTATGGAGTGAGATTTCCCACTTGCTAGGGTTGCTCTTTTCCTTTTATTTTTGCTCCCAAAACAATCACCAAGATGCAAGAATACTTTTTTGTGTTGGGAGTATAGGGTTTAGTGGGGTGAGAGCTAAGGAAATCAAGCTTTGTAAAAGCTTGCTATGGTTGGCAATGGTGGATAGGTCATGGCAAGGAAGAGATGAGGAAGAAGAGTTCTGATTTTCTTTTGTTTTCTAGCCCATTTGGTCTCTTTTAAACAAGTTTATGCCATGTGTCAACATTGGGTTGGTTGGGAAAATTTTAATGACATCACTATGATGTCATAATGTCATTTTCTTTTATTTTCTCTCCATTCTTGTCTAATTAATTTCAATTAAATTTTTAACAACATTTAATCATATTTTATGTTATATAAATTATTTATTTAACTGGACAAGTTGGCCAAAAATCATCTCTGAAGACGAAATGACCAAAATGCCCTCCGTTTGGCTTAACGAGTCGAAATTGTCTGTACCGATTGAAAAATTTTTCTAAGCATTTTCTTAGAATTCTAATGCTATAAGAACCTCAATGACCCTTCTCTGGAGTCCCAATAATTATTTTATAATTTTTCCCCCGAGTCTAGGGCTCTTAGTTGCGAGAACCGCAACTTCTCACTAGGTTACCCATCGGTAGGGCACCGGCTCATTTAACTTGGTTGTATTTTATTTCTAAAATTTTTCCTAAATTTTTCTTATTAATATTTGAGTTAATTATGGTTCCTCACTTTAGTTTAAATATTTTTTCGGACGTTCTAGCTGTCCGGACCGACACTGGTCACCGGAACAGTAGAATGTATGGAGTTGCTACAAGGAGTGTATTACAAGTTCATCGTGTTCTTCCCTGGTCTTTGAATACACCAGAATGTCGTCAATAAAGACCACTATGAACCGATCTGATAAGGATGGAAGATATGGTTCATAAGGTCCATGAATGCTGCTGGTGCATTTGTTAGTCCAAACGGCATCACCAAAAACTCATAATGCCCATATCGGGTCCTGAATATAGTCTTTGGTACATCTGCATCCTTTACCCTCAGCTGATGATACCCTGATCTCAGATCAATTTTTGAAAATACACTGGCTCCCTTCAACTGATCAAACAGATTGTCAATTCTGGGTAACAAATATTTATTCTTCACAGTTACTTTGTTCAACTGCCGGTAATCAATGCACAATCTTAAGGTCCCATCCTTCTGAAGGAGCGAAAGCATGAAAATTGTTAGATTAGAATATTGAATTCAAAAATTTCCTTCTAGGGTCTCATCATCATGCAATATTTATTATGTACCTAATTGATTTCAATGTTCAATTGCATATTAAAACACTTTTAATAAGTATTAGGATCTACATTTTCCATTTAAGATTTTTGAATTAACAAATTAATTCATTAGAACCCTATATTAATACAAGAACATGTGCACTAACCTTTTGATGCACTGTAGATGTGATTGGTACCTTTGGGAAGCACCTAGGACCCCAAATATTGTCCCTCTAGTTTGTCTACACTAAGATCACCAATGGCAGCCCCTTGAATAACTTCTCAAGCCTTGCCAACCAATTAGAAATTAGTGATTTGCCTTTAGAGAGGTTGTAAATATATATAGAATACTAGAAACAATTTCTAGCAATTTTAATTCAAGAGAATATGGACAATTCTCTTTGAATTGATAAGAGAAGAAGAAGAAGAAGAGAGGAGGGGAGCTTTATGGGTGGCGGCACACAATGAGAAAAATCAGAATGTTATGTTTTTGTTTTCATTCTTTCCCTTTTATAATTAGGTCATCACTCAAAACCCTTGCCATATGTCATCTTCTTATTGCATCTTAGTTTAATTGACCTAATCACATTAAGCCAAGTGTCAAAGCTAGATTTAATCTTGACTTTGATCATCATGCATGATCGGAAGACAAATGGCAAGCTTATATGGTGCAATGTGTCATTATCTCATGGTGCCATATGTCACCCTGTGAAATGACCAAATTACCCTTATGTTGTAATTTTGAGTTTTCAACCCAAAATAATTTTTTCTCCTCTTTTAATCAATTTATATTAAATATAAATTAATTAATTAATCTCTATTAATTAATTTCTCATAATTAAATCATATTTAAACACTTTAAATATAAATTTAACTTACACTATACATCCAATAACCTAGATTTGGTTTCAAGCCATGCTAGGAACTTTGTAATCTTATTGCAAACCAAACCTATTTAATTAATCAATTAAACTCTTTAATTAATTAATTAAATCACATTTAACTTGGTGATTACTTGTGTATGTGTGTGACTCACTAGACTCATCACTAATTGGCAAGGAGATATGATATCAACTCTTAATATCATCAGAACCTTTTCTTACCATAAATGATTTCTCTAAATCATTTTAGGCACCTCATAGACCATGATTAACACCTAGCATAGCATGCCATGGCCACCCAATCAGTAATAAGGAATATCTTAAATGAACCTATAATCATATGTTACTATGCACTAGAATCTCTCTGTTACAAAATCCTAATTCGAGCTGGAGTCATGGTTTATGTCAAACTCCATTTGCTATGAATATTATGTTCTCTTTTAATTCTAATTCTTGATTAAAAAGATTTTCTCATCAGAAATACTTTTCTGATTAAATCTGTCTGTCCTGGTCAGGAACTTCAAACATCAAGAAAAATTAAATGAACATAGGATTTTATCCCTATTTACTTAGGGTAACAGATTCTATCTTGATCAACACCTACCTCCATATATAACTAGTAGGAGCCAACACATGCCCATATACCCATACACAGTACAAGTATGAAAGCAGTATCAAACTCAAATGACCTATATACAAGATAACTATGTTATCTCAGGTCTAAAAATTATATGCACTGATATGATTTATGACAATGCATTGACAAGAGTAAACTCCACGTGTTTATCATAAGTGTCACTGGTTTAGCTTACTTATCATGTATATGTGTCTATCATGTTTGTTATATGGCATGAGACTCACCATTCCATCTTTGTTATATTTCATATAAATACCTTAGGAACAAACATGAATATAATTTTTTTGGATAAGTCATGTCTTGTGTGAAGTATCCTCGATTATGAATCGATTTATGATACTTTGTGCTAGAAATACTATCACTCATATTCTTAACAACTTAAGAATAGAATTTCTAATAAAATATCAATGGAACTTTTCTATTACACATAAATACATTATGTAAATAAAAAATTGAAATTTCCTTTTATTAATAAAATATATACAAGATACATACTAAATGATATGCTCTAGGGCATACTACTAACACCTTCTTCTTTACAAACAGCACCGGAGCTCCCCATGGTTACACACTGGGATGTATGAACCCCTTATCCAGTAACCCCTACGACTGGATTTTCAGCTCCTTCAATTCAGTGGGTGCCATCCTATAAAGAGTAATAGAAATTGGTGCTATACTCGACATTACCTCAATAGCAAATTCAACTTCCCTTTCTGGTGGTAAACCAGGCAATTCTTTAAGAAACACATATGGGAAGTCTATTACTGTGGGTATATCACACAGGTTTGGCTTAGCCTGCCTAGTATCAACCACGTGTGTTAGGCAGGCTTCATAGTTCTTTTTCTTCAATTTTCTTACAATTGTGGCTGAAATGACATTGGACAAGAAATCTGTCCGTTTCCCCACAACTGTAATCTCATTACACTCAGGAGTTTTCAGAGAAATCCTCTTCAGTTTACAATCAACTATTGCCTGATGTTGTGACAACCAGTCCATTCCCAAAATCATGTCAAACTCGTGGAAAGGCAATTTAATTAGGTCTGCCGCGAATTCATAACCCTGAATCCTCAACGGGCAACTTTTATATACCTTATTCACTAGCACACTATAGCCTAGTGGATTAGTGACTAGAATGTCTTGGTCACTCTCCTCTACTGAGACTCCCCTCTCTACGGGTAGCTTGATGCAGATATATGAATGGTTAGATCCTAGATCCACTAATGCATGCATAGGCAAAGTGTAGAGGAAGAACATACCCCTAATGACATCTGGGGCATCTTGCTCCTCCTGGGCTCTCATGGCATAAGCTCTGGCAGGTACTCTGGCCTCTGGCCTCTTGGCTGACTCAGATGTAGGCCTCTATGATGGACTAGCTACCTCATATTTATCAGACTTTCTACCCCTTTGAGGTGCAGGGGCAGACCTATCTGCTTGTGTTGGGGTAGCTATAGCAGTCCTCTTTGGACAATTTCTGATTTGATGTTCTGTAGACCCATACCGTAAGTAAGCATCAGTCACTCACCAACACTCCCCTTTATGTCACTTCTGGCAGTATGGACAGGCAGAAGATGCTGGGGCTGGTCCCTTGAACACCGTCCCTGGAAAGCTGCCCACAGATGGTGTGGATTGGCCTCTCCTAGGTGTGAACTATGGTCTGGGCCCTTGGGACTGACCTTGACCTTGAGGCTGACCCGAACTTTGAGCAGCAGGACCCTTAAACTTCTTACTGGGAGCAGAGGATGAACTGGACTGACCTGGACTCCTCTTCTGCTGTCTTTCCCTTTTGTTCTGCTCATTTATTCTGACACTTTCTACTTTCAATGCAGCATCGACTAATTTGGAAAATTCTGTAATCCCCAATGCTGTTATCATTATTAGTAGTATGCCCTAGAGCATATCATTTAGTATGTATCTTGTACATGTTTTTATTAATAAAAGGCATTTCCACTTTTCCGTTTACATAATATATTTATGTGTAATAGAAAAGGTCCATTGATATTTTGTTAAAAATTCTGTTCTTAGGTTGTTAAGAATATGAGTGACAGTATTTCTAGTACAAAGTATCATAAATAGGTTTACAATCGAGGATACTTCATAATAAGGACATGACTTATCCAGAAAGATTGTATTCATGTTTGTTCCCAAGTTATTTATATGAGATATAAATAAGATGGAATGGTGAGTCTCATGCCATATAGCAAACATGATAGGCACTTGTACATGATAAGTAGGTCGAACCAGTGACACTTATGACAAGCACATAGAGTTTACTCTTGTCAATGTATTGTCATAAATCATATCAGTGTATATAATCTTTAGACCTGAGATAGCACAATTATCTTGTATATAGGTGGTTTGAGTTTGATACTGCTTTCATACTTGTACTGTGTATGGGTATATGGGCATGTGTTGGCTCCTACTAGTTATATATAGAGGTCGGTGTTGATCGAGATGGAATCTATTCCTCTAAGTAAATAGCGATAAAATCCTATGTTCATTTAATTATTCTTGATGTTTCAAGTTCCTGGCCAGGACAGATAGATTTATTCAGAAAGAGTTTCTGATGAGAAAAATCTTTTTAATCAAGAACTGGAATTAAAAGAGAACATAATATTCATAGCAAATGAGGTTTGACATAAACCATGACTCCAGCTTGAGTTGGAATTTTGTAATTGAGAGATTCTAGTGCATGGCAACATATGATTATAGGTTCATTTAAGGTAAACCTTATTACTAGTTGGGTGACCATGGCATGCTATGCTAGGTGTTAATCATGGTCTATGAGGTGCATAAAATGATTTAGAGAAATCATTTATGGTAAGAAAGAGTTCTGATGATATTAAGAGTTGATATCATATCTCATTGCCAATTAGTGATGAGCCTAGTAAGTCACACACATACAGAAGTAATCACCAAATTAAATATGATTTAATTAATTAATTAAAGAGTTTAATTGATTAATTAAATAGGTTTTGTTTGCAATTAGATTGCAAAGTTCCTAGCATGACTTGAAATAAAATCTAGGTTATTGGATGTACAGTATAAGTTAAATTTATATTTAAAGTGTTTAAATATGAATTTAATTAATGAGAAATTAATTAATTAATTTATATTTGATATAAATTGATTTGAAGAAGAGAAATAATTATTTTGGGTTGAGAACTCAAAATTAAGACATAGGGGCATTTTGGTCATTTCACAGGGTGACATGTGGCACAATGAGATGATGACATATGGTATTACACATAAGCTTGCCAAATGTCTTTTAATCATGTAAGATGATTAAAATTAAGTTTAAATATAGGTTTGACACTTGGCACAATGTGATTGGGTCAATTAAACCTAAAACCAATCAGAGGGTGACATGTGGCAAGGGTTTAATGTGTTTACCTAGCTATATAAGTGTTGTTATGAAAAGAAAACAACACAACCAGCAGCTGCTCCTTCTTTGTGCCGCCACTTTGAAGCTCTCCCTCTCTTCTTCTTCATCTCTCATTTATTCCAAGAGATTAGCAAACAATCTCTTAAATTAAAAATACTAGAAATCGTTTCTAGTGTCCTGTTTACATCTTTAATCTCTTAAAAGACAAAACTTGATTTTCTAATTAATAGAAAAAAAAGCTTTAGAAGCTGTTCAAGGGCTGCCATAGGTGTTCTTGGTGTGGACAAGCTAGAGGGGCAACATCTGGTATCCTGAAGACGCATCCGAAAGACACAAATGCACTACAGTGCATCAAGAGGTCAGTGTATTTGTTCTTGATCTAATCTACGGTTCTAAAATTAATCTGACAACATATTAAAACTCTTTTAATATGTTTTTTGATCTGTATTCTCCATTTAAAATTTTAAAATTAATCTGATTAATTTTAAAATTTTAAATGGAGAATACAGATCAAAAAACATATTAAAAGAGTTTTAATATGTTGTTTATCATTGAAATCAAATAGATAAAAATAAATCTTACATGATGCATGTGGCCCTAAGTGAAAATTTTTGAATTCAATGGTATAAACTTGTGTTTTTCACGCTTCCGCTCCTTTCAATTGGTATCAAAGCTACTATATTTGCCATTTAGATTGTTTATTTTATGATTTAATTGTATGTTTTGATCATGAGATGATTTATCCATTGCTGGTTGCAATGGATGTGTGGCGGCATGCTTGAAGAACACCAACATGGTGCGCAAGGTTTGTGGCTTCATGGGTGGTGCAAGGTTTAGCTTTTTAATTTTGCAATTGTTGTATGATCTAAGGCCTATCCTATGACTAATTAAAGTGTTTAATTAGTAGTTTTAATCACACAATTAAATTTTGATTCAAATCAGAATTTTAAAAAATTGTTTGAATGTAAATTTTGATTCAAATCAGAATTTTAAAAAATTGTTTGAATGTGATTCAAATCTGAATTTTAAAAGTTGTTTGACTGTGATTCAAATCTGAATTTTTAAAGTTGTTTGAATCATATTCAAATCTGAATTTTTAAAGTTGTTTGAATAATATTCAGATCTGAATTTTCAAAAATTGTTTGAATGTGATTCAAATCTTATTTTTTAAAAATTGTTTGAATGTGTTTGAATGTGATTCAAATCTGAATTTTTAAATTTATTTGAATGAGATTCAAATCTGAATTTTTAAATTTATTTGAATCATATTCAAATCTGGATTTTTAAATTGAATATAAGATATTCAATTTAATTTAATTATGTATGTTTTATTTAATTGTTAAATAGTGATATGCATGATGGATGATCATGGACTATAAAAGACCAATGTGATTGATTTATTTCTTTTATGTTTCTTTGGGATTGTAAATTAATTTATTTATTTTAATTTATTTTGGGCATGTATTATTAAGTTTGTAATAATTTTTGGGTTGTAATTTTATTTATTTAAGTTCTTGTAAATTCACCTTGGTATGCCAAGGATTACTATGTAATTGGATGGCAAGAAGTTCAAGGAGGTCAAGAGCATTGGTGGGACCAGTGGGAGGAATTCAAGATCAAGTGTTGATTATGTACTCCTTCAACAACTCTTGTAAAATGAATGAATGAAATGCACCTAGGAATGCCCTGATTCAATTCTTGGTGGCTCAGAATTGAATCCCTTAGAAAGTCCATGATCATACCATATTTATTTATTGCCCATGAATGCATGAGATGTATGTGAATGTATGCAGTATATGATATATGCATGCTAAATCGATAATGTGCAAAGTGAGACCTTAATAGTAATTAGGATGACCATAAAATCTTCCAAACAAATGATTAAGTTGGAAATGCTATAATTAAAGTAACTATAACATGGGCCCTCCATTGGGGCAATTATTTTAAGAAATTTTAAATAGTTGCATAAGATGCAATTAATTTAAGAGATATTCTTAAGAATAATTGTTAAGCATGAGATGTTGTAAATATGTAAATGGTTTGGTGACCAATATTGGATGTACCTGAGGACATTAAAATTATTTGTATAATTACTGGCTCAATGGGATCAACTTAACTAATGCAAGATAAGTCAATAATGGATGTACCTGAGATTTTGAGCATTAGGGGCTAGGTAAAGGATTGAACCTCACATGAGATGTGATGAGCAAGGAGTTGCTCACTTATAGTTTATTGTAATTCTAATAATGGATGTACCTGAGGATGATCAATAGAATTATAAGAATTCAATCACCCACTAGAAATCCATCCAACTTGGATTTTCGTTTTCCACTTTGGAAGTGTAGGATTCGCTAAGTTAGTGGGAGGACCAATTTGATTAAAAGACCATAATCATTTTGGTTAATTACATGATACATTTACTAATTAATCTGGTTATTTTCTACAGTTAATTTTCTGATAATAATGAGCACAAAACAACCACCACCATCCAATATCCTTGCAAGCATACTTGATCGCAATAGGTTGACAGGACCTAATCTCTCTGATTGGCTAAGAAATTTGAAACTTGTCCTGAACCTTGAACTTATAGGATATGTTCTAGATTCAAATGTTCCAGGTCATTTACCTCCAAAGGCCACTCAAGAGGAACATGAAGCTTTGGACAAGTGGAAGAAGCATGATATGAGAGCTAAGTGTTACATGTTTGCTTCCATGAGTAATAAGTTACAGAAACAGCATGAGAACATGCAGAGTGCGAGTTAGATCCTCCTTCACTTACAAGAGTTGTATGATGAGCACAACAGGAATGCTAGGTATGAGATATCTAGATAGCTGTTCCGCATGAGGATGTTTGAGGGATAGAATGTTGGGGATCATGTCCACAAGATGATTCGACTGATTGAGTAGTTGGAACATCTTGACTTCAGCATGGATTTCCAACCACAAACAGATTTGATCCTTCAGTCCCTTCCTGATTCTTTTGGGAATTTTGTAACAAATTTTCATATGACTAAACAGAAATGCACCTTAGCTGGTTTACTCAACATGCTGGTTATGGCCCAAAAGAATATACCGGGCAATAAAGGAAAAGAGGTTGCTTTGATTGCATCTTCTTCTGCTGGAAAGTCCAACAAGAAGAAGGGCAATAAGAAAAAGAAACCTCAGATTCCTGGTCTTTCTAAGAAAATAGCTAAATAGAAAGGGAAGACTAAAGCTGATGGAGGCAAAGGAAAGTGTTTCCACTACCAGAAGGATGGGCACTGGAAAAGGAACTGCCCAGAGTATCTTACTTCTCTAAAAGACAAGAAGGATACACCTTCGGAAGGTATGTCCATATCTTGTTATTTAGATTCTGATGATACTCATAGTTCATCTACAGCTTGGGTTTTAGATACTGGTGCCAGTTCTCACATTTGTAATGATATGCAGGAACTAGCAAATAGTAGCAGCTTGCATTCTCGAGATGTTAGACTCTGGATTAGCAATGGCTCAATTGTTGAAGCTTTAGCCATAGGATCTAAATCTTTTTATATGTTTGGACATGTTTTGTGTTTGGATAATATTTTATATGTACCTGATGCTTTTAAGAACATTATTTCCATATCTAGTTTGACTAGAAATGGCTATGAATTTCAGTTCACAGATGATGTTTGCAATATTTATTTTGGGAATAAATATATTGGTTCAGGTTATATGAATGATGGTCTTTATTATTTGGATAATAATGACAAACACAAAATGAATGCAAGTGATCTCAATGAATGCAATGCCATGGTGAAAATCAACTCAAGTTCAAAATATATTTGGCACTTAAGGTTATGTCATGTTGCAGAAGATAGGATTGCAAAATTGCAGAAAATGGGGATTTTATCCTCATTGGGCTCTGAGCCTACTCCAACTTGTGAATCTTGCCTTCAGGGCAAAATGACTAGATGACCCTTTTTTGGACAAGGGCTAAGGGCTGAAAATATTTTAGAGCTAATACATAGTGATGTATGTAGTCCATTTAAGGAAATGGCTAGAGGCGGTTTTCATTATTTTATTACCTTTACTGATGATAAATCAAGCTTTGGGTATGTGTATTTGATGAAATACAAACATGAATCCTTTGAAAAGTTCAAAGAATTTAAATTTGAAGTAGAAAATCAAACAGGAAAGAGTATTAAAGCTCTTCGATTAGATCGTGGAGGTGAATATTTGAGTACTGAATTTGATGAATACTTGAGAGAGCACAGCATTGTTTCCCAGCTGACTCCTCCAGGAATGCCACAGTTGAATGGTGTATCTGAAAGGAGACATCGTACCCTATTGGATATGGTACGTAGTATGATGAGCTATACTGATATGCCAATCACCTTTTGGGGATTTGCATTAGAATCAGCTTTGTATATTCTGAATAGGATTCCATCAAAATTAGTTTCTTCCACACCTTATGAGATATGGCATGGAAGAAAACCAAGTCTTAAGCATGTTAAGATTTGGGGTTGTTCAGCTTATATCAAAAAGCTGAACATTGATAAATTGGAAACCAGATCAGAAAAAAGGTCGATTTGTTGGATATCCAAAAGATAGTTTTGGATATTATTTTTATTTGCCTACATCACAAAAGGTTGTGGTGAGTAGAGATGCTACATTTCTTGAATAACAGTTGTTTCAAGAAGGAGGCAAAGGAAGGAAAATAGAGTTAGAATTGGAGAATTCTGACCAACCAATAGATCAGATGGATATAGATCCATCTAGTCAACCTACACTCGTTGATGAAACATCTACAGCTGTTCCTCGTAGAACAACCAGGGTATCTCACCCACCAGTGAGATATGGTTTCCTTCATGAAGAAGAATAAGAGTTGTCTACTCATGAAGAAGTAGATCATGGAGATGATCCACTTACCTATGAAGAAGCTATATCAGATATAGACTCTTCAAAATGGATTGATGCTAAGAAATCCGAAATTAATTCCATGTATAAGAATCAAGTTTGGGATCTTATTGACCCACCTGAAGGTATTGTACCTATAGGGAACAAATGGGTTTTCAAGAAGAAAATTGGTTCTGATGGAAAAGTAGAGACCTATAAGGCAAGACTAGTAGCGAAAGGGTTTCGCCAAAGGCAAGGAATCGACTATGAGGAGACTTTCTCACCTGTTGCCATTCTTAAATCAATTAGGATTCTATTAGCAATAGCTGCATACTATGATTATGAGATTTGGCAGATGGATGTCAAAACAGCTTTTCTCAATGGATACATTGAAGAAAACATTTTCATGGAACAACATAGGGGTTTTGAATCCCAAGATGGTTCCAAGGTATTCAAGCTAAAGCGATCCATTTATGGGTTGAAGCAAGCTTCGAGGAGTTGGAACATTCGTTTTGATACAGCCATTAAATCATTTGGTTTTATCAAAAATGAGGTTGAGCCATGTGTATATAAGAAGGTTAGTGACATTGCTATCACTTTCCTTGTCTTATATGTGGATGACATACTATTGATGGGTAATGACACAGGTATATTGACAACTGTAAAGGTATGGTTGTCAAATATATTCTCCATGAAAGACTTAGGGGAGGCAACCTATATTCTTGGGATTCGCATCTATAGAGATAGAGCGAAAAGAATTATTGGTTTGTCCCAAAGTCTATACTTAGAAAAGGTGTTAAAGAGGTTTAACATGCTTGATTCCAAGAGAGGATTGTTACCAGTGAGGCATGGTATCCATCTTTCTAAAGAGATGTCTCCAAAGACACCTAAAGAAAGAGATAAAATAGCCAGGATTCCATATGCTTTGGCTATTGGAAGTTTAATGTATGCAATGTTGTGTATTAGGCTGGATATTGCATATGCTGTTAGTTTGACTAGCAGGTATCAATCCAATCCAGGTTTGGAACACTGGATAGCTGTCAAGAATATCCTTAAGTACTTGAGAAGAACTAAGGATTTATTCTTGATCTATGGAGGTGGAGACTTGCAATTGGATGGTTATACTGATTCTGATTTCCAATCAGATATCGATGATAGAAAGTCTACCTCTGGATATGTGTTCATTTGTAATGGAGGTGCAATCAGTTGGAAGAGTTCCAAACAGAGCATGATTGCAGATTCCACTACAGAGGCTGAGTATATTGCTGCATCAGATGCTGCAAAGGAAGCTGTTTGGATAAAGAAGTTCATGACATAACTTACAGTAGTTCCTTCCATTGAGTCAGCAGTTCCACTACACTGTGACAATAATGGAGCAATCATACAGGCTAAGGAACCAAGGTCTCACTAGAAATCCAAACACATGGAAAAGTGCTGCCACATTATCAGAGAAATAGTTGGGAGAGGTGATGTAGCCATGCAGAAAAAAGCATCAGCTGAAAATCCAGCTGATCCATTCACTAAGCCTATATCACAGACTCAGCTAGACCAACATCTTGAGAAGATGGGTCTAAGATATTGTAATGAATGGCTCTAGTGCTAGTGGGAGATTGTTAGCAGTATGCCCTAGAGCATATCATTTAGTATGTATCTTGTACATGTTTTTATTAATAAAAGGCATTTCTACTTTTCCGTTTACATAATATATTTATGTGTAATAGAAAAGGTCCAATGATATTTTGTTAGAAATTCTATTCTTAAGTTGTTAAGAATATGAGTGACAGTATTTCTAGCACAAAGTATCATAAATAAGTTCACAATCGAGGATACTTCATAATAAGGACATGACTTATCAGAAAGATTGTATTTATGTTTGTTCCCAAGTTATTTATATGAGATATAAATAAGATGGAATGGTGAGTCTCATGCCATATAACAAACATGATAGACACTTATACATGATAAGTAGGACGAACCAGTGACGCTTATGACAAGCACATGGAGTTTACTCTTGTCAATGTATTGTCATAAATCATATCAGCGCATATAATCTTTAAACCTGAGATAGCATAGTTATCTTGTATATAGGTGGTTTGAGTTTGATATTGCTTTCATATTTGTACTGTGTATGGGTATATGGGCATGTGTTGGCTCCTACTAGTTATATATGGAGGTTGGTGTTGATCAAGATGGAATCTGTTCCTCTAAGTAAATAGAGATAAAATCCTATGTTCATTTAATTATTCTTGATGTTTCAAGTTCCTGGCCAGGACAGATAGATTTATTCAGAAAGAGTTTCTGATGAGAAAAATCTTTTTAATGAAGAACGAGAATTAAAAGAGAACATAATATTCATATCAAATAGGGTTTGACATAAACCATGATTCCAGCTTGAGTTGGGATTTTGTAACAGAGAGATTCTAGTGCATGGTAACATATGATTATAGGTTCATTTAAGGTAAACCTTATTACTAATTGGGTGACTATGGCATGCTATGCTAAGTGTTAACCATGGTCTATGAGGTGCATAAAATGATTTAGAGAAATCATTTATGGTAAGAAAGAGTTCTGATGATATTAAGAGTTGATATCATATTTCATTGCCAATTAGTGATGAGCCTAGTAAGTCACACACATACACAAGTAATCAACTAATTAAATATGATTTAATTAATTAATTAAAGAGTTTAATTGATTAATTAAATAGGTTTGGTTTGCAATTAGATTGCAAAGTCCCTAGCATGACTTGAAACTAAATCTAGGTTATTGGATGTACAGTATAAGTTAAATTTATATTTAAAGTGTTTAAATATGAATTTAATTAATGAGAAATTAATTAATAAAGATTAATTAATTAATTTATATTTGATGTAAATTGATTAGAAGAAGAGAAATAATTATTTTGGGTTAAGAACTAAATTAAGGCATAGGGGCATTTTGGTCATTTCACAGGGTGACATGTGGCACCATGAGATGGTGACACATGGTATTACATATAAGCTTGCCAAATGTCTTTTAATTATGTAAGATGATTAAAATTAAGATTAAATATAGGTTTGATACTTGGCATAATGTGATTGGGTCAATTAAACCTAGAACCAATCAGAGGGTGACATGTGGCAAGGGTTTAATATGTTGACCTAGCTATATAAGTGTTGTTATGAAAAGAAAACAACACAACCAACAGCTGCTCCTTCTTTGTGCCGCCACTTTGAAGCTCTCCCTCTCTTCTTCTTCATCTCTCATTTATTCCAAGAGATTAGCAAACAATCTCTTGATTTAAAAATACTAGAAATCATTTCTAGTGTCCTGTTTACATCTTTAATCTCTTAAAAGGCAAAACTTGAT
Source organism: Hevea brasiliensis (assembly GCF_030052815.1). Classification (NCBI taxonomy): domain Eukaryota; kingdom Viridiplantae; phylum Streptophyta; class Magnoliopsida; order Malpighiales; family Euphorbiaceae; genus Hevea; species Hevea brasiliensis. Next base: position 33,301,251 of record NC_079495.1, on the reverse strand, counting down.
TTTCTAACTAATAGAAAAAGATTTAGAAGCTGTTCAAGGGCTACCATAGGTGTTCTTGGTGTGGACAAGCTAGAGGGGCAACATCTGGTATCCTAAAGACGCATTCGAAAGACACAAATGCACTGCAGTGCATCAAGAGGTTAGTGTATTTGTTCTTGATCTAATCTAGGGTTCTAAAATTAATCTGATTAATTTTAAAAATTTAAATGGCAAATACAGATCCAAAAACATATTAAAAGAGTTTTAATATGTTGTTTATCATTGAAATCAAATAGATAAAAATAAATCTTGCATGATTCATGTAGCCCTAGGTGAAGACTTTTGAATTCAATAGTATAAACTTGTGTTTTTTACGCTTCCGCTCCTTCAATCATGACCTTAATATTGTCATTTAGCCCTTCTTCAAACCTTCTGCACCTCTTAGCCTCTGTAGGGACTATCTCCCTCCCATTCTGGCTCAGTTTGACAAATTCGTGCTCATATTCTGCCTCTGATAGCTACCTCTGCTTCAGACTGATAAATTCTCCTCTTCTCTCTTCTAGGTACACCTTACTGACATACTTCTTTCTGAACTCTGTGAGGAAAAAATCCCAAGTGATCTGATCTGGCTGCACCTCACTGGATACTGTGTCCCACCATTGGTATGCATCCTCTTGAAGTAGGAACATAGCACCCTTCAGGTTCTACTCTGGGGTGCAATGAAGCTGTTTCAACACTCTTCCAGTTCTATCAAGCCAATTTTCAACTGTCATGGGGTTATCCTCCTTCTTCCCTAAGAAATCTACAGCCCCATGTTTTCGTAGTTTTTCCAGATGGGACTTCTGTAGTGGTGGCAGAGGTTGTGACTGTGATTGTGGTGGTGGAATTGCCCCCATCATTTGCCGGTAAAATTCAATCATTTGCTAGAATAATGCAAACTGAGGTTGGGCAGGTGCCTTAACTGCTGGTGGAGCAGGTTCTCCCCTGCCTCCTGATTCAGCCCTTGGTGGAGCATAACTCTCCACTTCTTCATCAACTGCTCTTTGAGAAGCAGGATCTATATCCTAATCAAAAGAACCAAAAACAACAGATCTGCATCAATGTCACCTCAATATTTATAAATGCAATGCAATGGTATGTACTCTATCTAGACTCAGAAACGCTTAAACCGATGCTCTAATACCACTAAATGTGACACCCCTTACCCGTCTATAGTGTAGCTGAGCAAGATATGCCACAAAGTGTGCCGGAACACCAGATCTTAACTTATTGATATTTATCATTTCAAAATTTATTTATTTATGGGTTACTAAGTGAAACTTATGAAATTGATATCAGTTATATCATTTATTGGAATTTTAAATTTATTTGAGGTTTCGAATATTTTGCAGAAAATCCGGCAGAGTACCAGTTAAAAATGGAGAAAACGGTTCTTCAAAACCTGTGGAAAACACTTCCAAATATTTTTCCAATCATACTCAACTCCAAATAATCACTATCATCTCAACATTTCTCAGCAATTTTCATTCATTCAATCCATATCATATATAATTCAATTTGAACTTAAGTTTATGAAGGCAATACTTAATTTCATTAATTTACAATACAAAATGATACAAGTGATTATAATTTACATGATAACATAAAGACCTAGATGCAAAATACAATTTACAAAAATACAAAAGAGACAAAAATACAAAAGAGAATCCTAGTGCCCTACCAAAATACACTACAGATGAGAAGTGACACAGAACACTGGCAGATCTGACTCTCACCCAGTCTGGGGTCTACTGAGCTCACACTCCGTATCTCCTGTACCTACGCGTGGCAAAAGTAACGGGCTAAGCAATACTGCTTAGTGGTGCCAATAATAAAATAAAAATAATTAAAATGAAATAAACATGCAGAGTGTATGCTGATATTTTATGCAAACTGAGTTTCTGGCAATTATTTGCAGTAATCTGATACTTTTTATGTTAATCATTTGATTAAATTTTGATAAGATTTATTTTGATTGCCCAAGTAACCTATACTAGTCGACTGGACAGAATAAACAGGTAAACTGGCACTGGGTACCAAGTACCTTGGGCTGTCACACCATCAGTCACATTGTGTCTCCTGGTGTGCAACAGAACAGCTAATAAGCTGTAATAAATATTAGGCACGAGGCCAAGTATCACAATAGTGTCAGAATGGCTAAAAGCCATAAAATCACGAAATGGCCACATAAGCCATAAATCACAGAATGGCATGATGCCAGTACTGCTATCAGAACCCTATTGGCATACCAACCTATTCAAACCAATCTTACTAGGTCTACTAGGGCATATTATAAAGCTCTTAATTGAATATTTGTGTTTAACATGTAAGGTTACTATTCATTTTACTATTCGAGTCAAAATATTGACTTTCTCATACATAATAGTTACATGAGTTTTAACCACATGAAATTACCACATTTTGGTTCACAAAAGTGTTGGCATTGGTTGCCAATAAATATTTAAAACCAATAGGAAATAAATCAAAAATTTCAGTTTTGGGTGCTAGAGTTTACTGTTACATTAGGCAATTCTACAATGAGAATTTTACCAAATATTCCTGATCAAAGTTGTTCCTTTATGTGTCTTCTTTAATTCCTTTTTTGAATCACTCTATTTAGAGTTTTCTAGCCCAGGTTATGCTAATTTCTTTAAGACTAGTTGGATTAGCATCTACCCAGAATTTCTGGGCAGAAATGGTTTTGGCAGTTTTGATATCCTGACTTTGGTTAGCAATTTAGATGGGTTATGGTCAGAATTTGGTTTGGTCTTCTTCACGAAAGTAACATAGAATTTTTGTTGGTATTCTTTTTCCATTAGTTCTAAGTTTGTCTTCCCCAATATATTTATCAGTCTTCCATCTAGAATAGCCACATATCTTGCAAAAATCTAACCCCTCGTCCTCTTTCCAATATAACATGCAAGTATTTACACATGCATCAATCTTTTTGTATGAGAGACCAAGATCCTGAATTACCTTCTTAGCATCATAATATGAATCTAGCAAAGTAGATCCACTAGGTAATAATTCATCTTTCAATAATTGCAATAGCATAGTAAATGACTCATTACTCCATCGACCAAGGCTCTTGATATGGAGCAATTTAACTAAGCAAGATAACTTTGAGCTCTTAGAACCTTTGTATAATGGTTGCTCAAAATCTCTTAATAATCTCTAGAATTTATCTGCTTCATCATTCGGTTCCTCTTCATGGATATCATGGCTAAAGGTATCCATATCCTCATAGTTTGTATCTTGATCACAAAATTCTGGATACAAATCCCTTAACATGTCATGCATCTCATTGCTAGGCTCATCTTCTGTAACATCCTCCCTGTACCAATTCTGTATGTTTTGTTGCTTCAGTGACCTAATATTAGTCTAGGCAAGTCAGGATGTCTGGAACTACACTTCGCTAATAGTGAACAGACATATATTGATGAAATAAATAAAAAGAAAATACAAGAAAAATAAAAAAAAAATAAAAGAGAGAAAATGAAACTAAGTTAAACGAGCCGGCATCGTAGCAATGGGTGACCGCACCGGAAAGTTACGGCGAAGGCAATTGCCGACCCCAAGACTGCAGGGAACCCTCGGAATTATATTTTGGGACATAATTAAAGGTTTATTGAATTGTAATTAACACTAGAAATATCAAAGAAAAATTAATAAATTAGTATAAAGAAAAACGAAAAATCGAGAAATAGACAAAAATCAGTCTTACCGAAAAATTGAGAATATAACCTGAAGAAGGGCATTTTGGTCATTTGACACCTAGAGTTTCCTTTTGACCTCAATGTTCATTAAAAATAAATAATATTACACTTTGAAAATGTCATGAAAAATAAAAATGAGATACATAATGTAAATAAAAAAAGAATGGTTGTTAAAGTGTAATTTAGAAAACTTTGGATAATTAATTCTTTAATCCAAGTTAGTGCTCCACTAACTCCTAATTTGAGACACCTAAATAAGCCTTTGGGATAGCAGAACCACTTCATCTTCAACCTCCACAAAACCAGCCGAATTCCTCCATGAAAGAACTCCATTGTCGTACCTTGCTCCACCTTCATGCAATCATGTTCTAGTCATTATTTCCACTTGGTTTCTTCATTAAAGCTTACACACTCACCTTGAGGAAGCTTTTGGGAGCAAGAAGGAAGGGATTTAGTGAGTTTTTAACAAGCTCCAAAAGAAGTAAGTGTCCAAATCCCCTCCCTTGCTTTAGTAAACTTCATGTTTAGATTGAGGTGAGTTGAATGGTGAAGAGAATGGCAAAATTTGTTGAGTTATGGTATTGTTCAATTTTGGCAGCCATGAGAACCTATGTTGTTTGAGTTTTTCTTACCTCTAATGGATGGAAAATAATGTTGATTTAGTCATTTTAAAGTTGTAGCAATTTAGTTTCCATGTATATGTACATTGTGTACTTGAAATTAAGGGTTTGGAAAGCAATTTGTAGACCTTAGTAAAATTCCACTTTTGACAGCCTTTAAATTCATGAATTAGTGTTTGGTTTCATGAATTTTCTTAATGAATTATGGTGAAGATGAATTGAGGGCAGTGTATGTGAAGTAATGGTTGGGAGGTGTATGTTATAATCAAGTATTTTCATGTATATATTATGTTGAATTTAACTTTGCAAATTAGGGTTGTATAATGTACATAGAGCACTTGTATATTCTACCCAAATGGACATGAATGAGATATGATGAATGGTATAGAAGTGTTATGAATGTGTATTTGTAGTTTTGGGAGGAGGAGAAGTGTTATTTGGAAGTGTTCTTTGAGTGCATATTTTGTGTTGTGAAGGCAGTAGGTAAATTAAATCATAAGTGACAATTGGTGACCCCAATTGGTATGAGGCCAATGGAAGGTGAAACTAGACACAAAATAGGCCAACTTTTATGCAGAAATGTTGTTAAAATTCTGCCTAGAAACTGACCTTAAAAATGACCTAATCCGGAATTGGTAAGTGCAAGCCCAGATTTTTGACCATATGAACAGTAGTCACTAAGATAACCATAACTCACTCAAAACAGGTCCACATGACCTAAAATTTTTACCATGGAAAGCTTAGACATAGAGCTACAATTCTTATGAAGACCCCAAAGCTCAGAAATGACCAGAACTAAGTCAAATTGCGTGCCTAAGTTCGGGTACCAAAACTGCTAGAACTAAATTTGACCTAAAATTGATCAAATTTTGCACTAAAGATGCAATCTGTCCAGTTTTAGTAAATTGACCATATCTTGATCTATATAACTCAGAATGACCTGAAATTTGTGCCAAAAGTTCAATAAGACATAGAGCTACAATTTTTCTTCTTTGACCAGAAGCTAAAAACCAAGAGAAATAGGACATTAAGCTAGACTAAGCTAGCACACTAAAACTGAAAATTTGACATTTACATACAATGAAGCTTGAAGTAATTTGGCAATAATGCCAACTTGTGAAAAGGGTAAATTGCACTATATTGGCAGCATATTGAATTATAAATTGTGATATGTTGATATGAGAATCAACTTATCCATGATATCTAAAAAGGTCAACATTTGCATTGACTTGTAAATTACATAATAGCTAGTAAACTCTAAAAATGAAGAATTAAACAATTAATTTGTAATGTGCCCTAGTTTGCCTAGTTGACTAGTTTGGATAGGTTGGCATGCCAATAAGATTTTGACAGCTGTTCTGTAAATGGTTTTACACCATACTATGTTTTTATAGAAAAGAGAAAATCACAGAAAAGAGCTGATAAGTAGGTCAAATAATTAGGTCAGGGCTCCAGAAGAAACGCCGAATTATTTGTAAACTAGATCAAATAGGCGAGGGGCAAATTGGTCAACTCACCCCTAGAGGTGACTCCTGACCTATCTGTCTAATAAAATCTGAGAAATGAAAATTTTGAAGTATAGATTTAAATTGAAAAAGTATGAAGAATATAAAGGAAAAGAAAAGGAAATTAAAATAAGAATTATGACATCACTAGTGTGACCTAAGCATGACTTAATAATTTTATATTTTCTAATTATGATAATTATGGGATAATGACATAAAATGACAAGAAAAGAAAAAAAAAATTTACATCTCCATTTCTTCTTCCTAGTGCTGTCTCCCACACCTCTCTCTTCTCTCCCATCTTTCTCTCACAAACCACCATTAAAGCTCATTTGGAGCTTGATTAAACACCAAACTTAGCCCTAATTTCCCAACTCACTTAATTAAACCTTGCCCTTGCAACTTGAAAAGAAGATTGAAGAAGAAAAAGGAAGAAGAAATTGAAGAAATTAGAGCTTGAGAAATTAAAGAAAGAGGTTAGTAGTGAATTTCAATTTCTCTCTTTAAATTTATGCACATATAATTGAATTAACTTAGGAATTGTGTAAAAATCAAACAAAAATATTGGATTAAGGGACTAATGGAATTTCGACCAACATTAGAAGGGGTAGGGTTTGATAGATTTTGAGGGAATTAAAAGTGTAATTAAGCTTAATTTAGTGTTTAGATAGTGTTTATACACATTAATTGCAAGAATTTAATCAAGTAGAAAAATTAGGGTTCTTGATCCTTAGGGTTTGGGGAAAAAAATTAAAAATTTGGTAAATTGATTTACTTTGACCTAAGTGAGATTTAAAATGGTTAAATGGTGTAATTTAGAATGTGTTGAATGGTGAGAAGTTAAGTCAAATTCGAATTGGTGAGGGGTCACTACTGGGCAGCCTGACCTAGATCCCTTTCAGGGACCAAAACTGAAATTTTACCAACCCAATTGGTGTAAGGCCAATTGAGAATAATATTAGACACATAAAGACTCAATTTTCATTCAGAAATCATGCCCAGAAAATGACATTTAGATAATGAACAATTAGGTCAAATCCAGGTAATGTGCACTACCACTGTACAAAAATGACCAAATGAACAGTTCATTTGGCCATAACTTGACCTAGGTAAGTCCAAATGGCCTGCTTTTTGTGGAATTGGAAAGATATGACATAACACTACAACTTTCATGAAGAACGCCAACCCAAATTCTGTCTATAACTAAATGAAATTGCCATCCAAAGTTAGTTGTCCAAAACTGCTAGAACCTAAACAAGCCCAGAAATTCTGGGTAACACCAATCCGGCCAGCCTTAGTAAAATGAACATATCTTGGCCTAAAAAACTCCAAATAGAGTGATTCAAAAAGAAAATTAAAGATAAGACAATAATGAACAACTTTGATGAAGGACACTTAGCCAAATTTCCACAGTAACCAGACTAATAGAACAATGCAATACAGGGGATTAAAACTGAAAAATGGCAATTTCTCTTAGGAGAGTTGGAAATTGAAATGGCAACCAAGACCAACAAATTTAACATTCAAAATGTGGTATGTGGGTGTAATTGGAATTCACATACCTAGTAAGCATGAGAAAGTCAATATTTTGGCTTGAATAGTGCCATAAATAGTAACCCCGAAATATAAATTTCAAAGAACATTAATTTAACCCCGAAATGCAAATTTCAAAGAACATTAATTTAAGTATATTAGGGCTAGAATTCAATAGACATAAATTATTTATTGGATTTATTATAAGTTATGATGCTGAAACACTATAAATTATGTGTTTCAGTTGAAAAACAAACTGAAAAGGGATCTTCAAGAAAAAACCGAAATTTGGAGTAAACTAGTCAACAAAGAGGTTTGTGCACAACTAGTATTTTTATTGGTTAGTTTCTTCATGTCTTTTGACTAAATGATTTCATTTCTTATTGCATTATGTTTATCAAATATTGAATTTATCTCAATAATTATTGAAATGTGTTATGGTATGAACGAGTTTAGTTTTAGAAAATGAAATTAGTTATGATTTTATTTTGTCGTGAATTGAATAAAGTTAGCTTTGGAAAAATTTTGATAGAAACATACTTGACATGGGAATGGATAAAATTTGTTTTGAATTGTGATGAGCATAAAAATTTTTGGATATTGGAATTGACATTGAATTGAATTGTGTTATGATTTATGCTCACAAAAAGGATAAAGAGATTCATGATATTATTTTATATCTCACTATAGATGCTTGACTAGGTTATTACCCGTCTCTCTCATTTGTTGAGGAGACAATGGAGTTAGCTTTGTTTTGTTTTGAATACCATGGTATATGCATAGGCTTAGATTCTCCTCTTATTAGATGTTAGATCTAAGTTTTTCATTGGCCCTTTCGGAAGTTGCATTACTGTGGTGTGTACTGTGCACGATGATTCGACCTCCCCGACCATAGGGAATTAGAATCCCGATTCGACCTCCCCGACCATAGAAAGTTAGAATCGCCCCAAAGATGGCCCTTACGGATTAGTCTTGCATAGTAAGTGAGATAAAGAATGGGTTTTGAATAGTAAGAATTATGATTTCAAATGAGATTTATGCATAATTGATTTTATTGGAATTAAGATTTGTTTTCATAATTACTGAAATTACTTTAAATGTTCAGTTATGATTTGATAAATTGAAATTCTTGAGCAGAGTCATTTTAACAAATGATTTATTTTATTGGCAACGAATATTTTGATTTTTGAAATTTTGATCGAATTTCAAGATTTCCAAATTCTTTGCTAAAATTTTGGTAAGGTATTGTATATTATGTTTTAAATCATGGTTGTGCACCACTGAGTTCACCACTCAGCGATAGCTTTGTATGTTGTCGCAGGTGAAAGTAAAGATAGAGTAGCCGAGTAAGATTTCCAGTAGCTGTGCCTTGAAGACTCATTGGGATTAACTTTGAGTATATTAGAGGTATATCCTTGTGCATTAGATTTTGATGTATGCATGTAATTATATGTATGTAAATTGGTTGAGCAGTTGTACAAGAACTTTTGTAATATTATTTTGGGTATGTAATTAAAATGCAAATTATTGTAATATTCAAATTTATTTCTGAGTTTTGTAATCAATGTAAATAATTAAATTTTTGTATTTTGTGAATGAGAAATTATTCTTTTTTTGAAATGAGATGCTTTGAATTGCAGTTGAATTTGAGTTGAGCTTCTTGTATGAGATTGTGAGATGAAATGATTTGTATTGGAGTTATAGTTGAGTAAAAATATTGGAAGTGTGTTTATTTTCAAGTTTTAAAGAACTGTTTTCTCAAAATATAGCCGGTACTCTGCCGAAATTTTTGTAAAAATTGTGGTAGTTTTAAAAATCTAAAAATTTGATTTGTGACTTAATGTCAATTAAAAGTTTTAATATTTGTGAAAAAAATTTACCCACCAACTTAAAAATGTATAGAAATTGTTTTAAAATCCCTTGTAGTATATTTAATGGGTTATCGGTAGGCGAAGTACGGTAATTCGTTAGGTGTACTATGGAATTATGTTATGCCTTACAAAGGAGTAGGGTGTAACATTTAGGGTTGAATTGAGGAAGAAATGAAGAAATTTTGAAACAACAATGGTGGACTATGAAGGAAGCTGGTTCGGCTGGTGTTTTAGGAAGAAGAAGGCTGAGTTCTTTTTAAGTTTTTTTATTCATTTTATCTTCTTTTTAATGGTTTATTAAGGGTTTGTCAAAATATAATTAGTGGGAGCTTTTTAATGACATCATGTGATGTCAAAATTCAATTTTTCATCCATTTTCTTTTTTTTTTCTTTTCTACTCATTTTCAATTCAATTTTTAACAATATTTATTCACATTTTATGTCATAATAATTATTTACTTAACTGGACAAGTCGGCCAAAATTCATCTTTGAAGACGAAATGACCAAAATGTCCTCCATTTGGCTTATTGAGCCAAAATTGTTTGTACCGATCGAAAAACTTTTCTAAGCCTTTTCTTAGCATTCTAATGCCATAGAAACCTCAATGACTCTTTTCTGGAGTCCTAAAATTATTTTATAAATTTTCTCTCGGGTTTAGGGCTCCTAACTGTGAAGACCGCAACTTCCCACTTGGTTACCTATCGGTAGGGTATAGGCTCATTTAATTTGGTTGTATTTTATTTTTAAAATTTTTTCTAAATTTTTCTTTTTATTATTTGAGTTATTTATGACTCCTCACTCTAGTCTAAATATTTTTCCAGACGTTCTAGCTGTCCGGACAGACACCGGTCACCTAAACAGTAGAATATACGGAATGGCTACAGTGAGAGTGTTACAACTTTTGTATTGATTGTTGGTATTTATATTAGGTATACCCTTATAATTCCTTTTGATATATTTTGTACCTATATGTATGGATGTACGAACATTGAGCAATTTGTATTAAAAAGCATTACATTGCTCTAGCATTTTGAGTTGTACATATTTAAACTTCATTTTGGGACTTATGCAAAATGTACCTTTTGAAATAATAAGTTTATTTCCTCTAATGAATGTCTACTTGATATGTAATTGAATTTATTATGCTTGTGAAATGGGTTGGAGCAAAATCTTTTACTTGGTTTACTTTATGATTTCAACAGGTTATAAATATGGGTTTTGTTAAAGTTTTAACCACCACCACTATGCAGTTTTCCACAAAATGAAAATAAAATAAAATGCCATATTTTGTTTAAAATCCCTCGTAGTATATTTAATAGATTATCTGTAGGTATAATTCGGTAATTCATTAGGTATACTATGGGATCATGTTATACCTTACAAAAGGGATAAGGTGTGACATGAACTGATGCAACTATTAGCCAAAATATCCATGACTTTATAAATAGCCAAGCTTTTGTCTTCATTATATATAGAAGAGAGAAGAAAACAAACACATACAAGAAGTGTGTGCAAACATTGGCATTACTCTTAACTTTTTAGAAGACTCTCTTTTGATTCATTTGTAGAGCATTCTTTTTTGCTGCAAATAAGATGCACATCTAAACTGTGAATTAATTTATATAGTTCATGTTATTCATGTAGTTATATGGTAGACTAGTGAAATAAATATGGTAGAAATCTTCGGATTGTATGAACATAAGTTAAGATCCATATATTTAAATCCATGTGTTGCATCTTTATATTTTTCTTCATTAGTATCAGAGCCCTATATATTTGTTTCCTAGTCCATTTAATATGCATAATTTGTTTATAGCATGTTTTATTACTATTGTTTGTGTTGATTTGTGAATTATAAAATTTTATTTTCTTCCAAAATTAGTTTCTTTCTCTGTATAGAATATTCTTGATTTTAATTTTGATTTCTGATTCTATGTTTTGAAATTTTCTCTACCAGATTTCGAATGTAGATTCAATTTGAGAATCTAGACTTTTTTTATATTATTATAATATGTTTTTTTTTATGAATATGGAAATTGATTTGCAATTGAAAGGAATTGCATGAACATGAAGCAATGCAAAATAGGATGCTAGACTACCGGTAGCGTCTCGTGGTGCCCACTAGAGGCCGGTGACTGTTGTGTTACGATTGATAGCATCCAATGGCCTATGCTTCGCTACACTGATATGGAAGTTGATGGTTCGCTTACAAATGGTTGTGGTGATGCGTAATGAGATCGCACATGTGGTGTGGTGTTTCAAATGATGTCCCAATTGTGTTGCAGCCTGAGGTGGTGTCGCACCAAAGCCGTGAAGGAGCGAAAGCATGAAAAACACAAGTTTATCATTGAAATCAAATAGATAAAAATAAATCTTGCATGATGCATGTGACCCTAAGTAAAAATTTTTGAATTCAATGATATAAACTTGTGTTTTTCATACTTTCGCTCCTTCAATTGGTATCAGAGCCACTATATTTGCCATTTAGATTGTTGATTATATGATTTAATTGTGTGGAATAATCATGAGATGATAGATCCATTGCTAGTTGGATAAAGAAGTGTGGCGGTGCTTGATCTCACCATCAATGGTGTGCCATCTTTGGGCTTCATGGGTGGCACAAGGTTTGGTTTTAAATTCTGTAATTGTTGTATAATCTAAGGCCTATCCTATGACTAATTAAAGTGTTTAATTAGTGGTTTTAATCACACAATTAAATTGTGATTTAAATCTAAATTTTAAAAGTTGTTTGAATGTGATTTAAATCAAAATTTTTAAAGTTGTTTGAATCATATTCAAATCTGAATTTTTAAAGTTGTTTGAATAATATTAAAATCTGAATTTTTTAAAAATTTTTTGAATGTGATTCAAATTTGATTTTTAAAAATTGTTTGAATGTGATTCAAATTTGAATTTTTAAGGTTGTTTGAATGTGATTCAAATCTCAATTTTTAATTTGTTTGAATGTGATTCAAATCTAAATTTTTAAATTTGTTTGAATCATATTCAAATCTGGATTTTTAAGTTGAATTTGAGATATTCAATTTAATTTAAGTATGTATGTTTTATTTAATTGTTAAATAGTGAAATGCATGATGGATGATCATGGACTATAAAACACCAATGTGATTGGATTTATTTCTTTTATGTTTCTTTGGAATTGTAAATTAATTAATTAATTTTAATTTATTTTGGGCATGTATTATTAAGGTTGTAATGAGTTTATTTAATTTCCTATAAATTCGCTTTGGTATACCAAGGATTACTATGTAATTGGATTGCAAGAAGATCAAGGAGGTCAAGAGCATTAGTGGGACCAGTGGGAGGAATTCAATATCAAGTGATGATTATGTACTCCTTCAGCAACTCTTGTAATATGAATGAATGAATGAAATGCACCTTGAAATGCTCTAATTCAACTCTTGGTGGCTCAGAATTGAATCCCTTAGAAAGTTCATGATCATACCATATTTACTGTTTATCCATGAATGCATGAGATGTATGGGAATGTATGCAAGTATGTGATATATGCATACTAAATGGATAATGTGCAAAGTGAGACCTTAATAGTAATTAGGATGACCATAAAATCTTCCAAACAAATGATTAAGTTGGATATGCTATAATTAAAGTAATTATAACATGGGCCCCCCATTGGGGCAATTATTTTAAGAAATTTTAAATAGTTACATAAGATGCAATTAATTTAAGAGATTTTCTTAAGAATAATTATTAAGCATGAGATGTTGTAAATATGTAAATGGTTTGGTTGCAAATATTGGATGTACCTGAGGATATTAAAATTATTTGCATAATTACTGGCTCAAAGGGATCAACTTAACTAATGCAAGATAAGTCAATAATGGATGTACCTGAGATTTTGAGCATTAGGGGCTAGGTAAAGGATTGAACCTCACATGAGATGTGATGGGCAAGGAGTTGCTCACTTATAGTTTATTGTAATTCCAATAATGGATGTACCTGAGGATGATCAATAGAATTATAAGAATTCAATCACCCACTAGAAATCCATCCAACTAGGATTTTAGTTTTCTACATTAGAAGTGTAGGATTCGTTAAGTTAATGGGAGGACCAATTTGATTAAAAGACGATAATCATTTTGGTTAATTACATGATATATTTACTAATTAATTTGGTTATTTTCTGCAGTTAATTTTCTAATAATAATGAGCACAGAACAACCACCACCATCCAATATCCTTGCAAGCATACTTGATCGCAATAGGTTGACAGGACCTAATTTGTCTGATTGGCTAAGAAATTTGAAACTTGTCCTGAACCTTGAACATATAGGATATGTTCTAGACTCAAATATTCCTAGTCCCTTACCTTCAGAGGCCACCCAAGAGGAACATCAAACTTTGGACAAGTGGAAGGAGCATGATATGAGAGCTAAGTGTTACATGCTTACTTCCATGAGTAATGAGTTACAGAAGCAGCATGAGAACATGCAGAGTGCGAGTGAGATCCTCCTTCACCTATAAGATTCATATGGTGAGCACAGCAAGAATGCTAGGTATGAGATATTTAGACACCTATTCCGCATGAGGATGTCTGAGGGACAGAATGTTAGGGATCACGTCCATAAGATGATTCGGCTAATTGAGCAGCTGGAACATCTTGACTTCAACATTGATTTCCAACTACAGACGGATTTGATCCTTCAGTCCCTTCCTGAGTCTTTTGGGAATTTGTGACAAATTTCCATATGACAAAACAGGAATGCACCTTGGCTGGTTTACTCAACATGCTGGTTATTGCCCAAAAGAATATGTCAGGCAATAAAGGAAAAGAGGTAGCTTTGATTGCATCTTCTTCTACTGGAAAGTCTAACAAGAAGAAGGGCAATAAGAAAAAGAATTCTCAGATTCCTGGTCCTTCCAAGAAAATAGCTAAACAGAAAGGCAAGACTAAAGCTGATGGAGGCAAAGGAAAGTGTTTCCACTGCCAGAAGGATGGGCACTGGAAGAGGAACTGCCCAGAGTATCTTACTTCTCTGAAGGACAAGAAGGATAAACCTTCAGAAGGTTTGTCCATATCTTGTTATTTAGATTCTGATGATACTCATATTTCATCTCCAGCTTGGGTTTTAGATACTGGTGCCAGTTCTCACATTTCTCATGATATGCAGGACCTAGCAAAAAGTAGCAGCTTGCATTCTCAAGATGTTAGAGTCCGGATTGGCAATGGCTCAACTGTTGAAGCTTTAGCATAGGATCTAAAACTTTTTACATGTTTGACATGTTTTGTGTTTGGATAATATTTTATATGTACCTGATGCTTTTAAGAACATCATTTCTATATCTAGTGACTAGAAATGGCTATGAATTTCAATTCACAGATGATGTTTGCAATATTTATTTTGGAAATAAATATGTTGGTTCAGGTTATATGAATGATGGTCTTTATTATTTGGATAATAATGACAAACACAAAATGAATACAAGTGATCTGAATGAATGCAATGCCATGGTGAAAATCGACTCAAGTTCAAAATATATTTGGCATTTAAGCTTATGTCATGTTGCAGAAGATAGGATTGCAAAATTGGAGAAAATGGGGATTCTATCCTCATTGGGCTCTGAGCCTACTCCAACTTGTGAATCTTGCCTTCGGGGCAAAATGACTAGATCACCCTTTGTTGGACAAGGGCTCAGTGCTGAAAATATTTTGGAGCTCATACATAATGATGTATGTGGTCCATTTAAGGAAATGACTAGAGGCGGTTTTCATTACTTTATTACCTTTACTGAAGATAAATCAAGGTTTGTTTATTTGTAGTTGATGAAATACAAACATGAATCCTTTAAAAAGTTCAAAGAATTTAAAGCTGAAGTAGAAAATCAAACAAGAAACAGTATTAAAGCTCTTCGATCATATCGTGGAGGTTAATATTTGAGTACTAAATTTGATGAATACTTGAGAGAACATGGCATTGTTTCCCAGCTGACTCCTCCAGGAACACCACAGTTGAATGGTGTATTAGAAAGGAGAAATTGTACCCTATTAGATATGGTACGTAGTATGATGAGCTATATTGATATGCCAATCTCCTTTTGGGGATTTGCATTAGAATCAGCTTTGTATATTCTAAATAGGATTCCATCAAAATCAGTTTCTTCCACACCTTATGAGATATGTCTTGGAAGATAACCAAGTCTTAAGCATGTTAAGATTTGGGGTTGTCCAGCTTATATCAAAAAGCTGAACATTGATAAATTGGAAACCAGATCAGAAAAGGGTCGATTTGTTGGATATCTAAAAGATAGTTTTGGATATTATTTTTATTTGCCTACTTCACAAAAGGTTATGGTAAGTAGAGATGCCACATTTCTTGAACAATAGTTTGTTCAAAAAGGATGCAAAGGAAGGCAAATAGAGTTAGAATTGGAGAATTATGACCAACCAACAGATCAGATGCATATAGATCCATTTAGTCAACCTACACCCATTGATGAAACATCTACAACTATTCCTCATAGAACAACCAGGGTATCTCACCCACAAGTGAGATATGGTTTCCTTCATGAAGAAGAACAAGAGTTGTCTACTCATGAAGAAGTAGATCATGGAGATGATCCACTTACCTATGAAGAAGCTATATCAGATATAGACTCTTCAAAATGGATTGATGCTATGAAATCCGAGATTAATTCCATGTATAAGAATCAAATTTGGGATCTCGTTGACCCACCTGAAGGTATTGTACCTATAGGGAACAAATGGGTTTTCAAGAAGAAAATTGGTTCTGATGGAAAGGTAGAGACCTATAAGGCAAGGCTAGTAGCGAAAGGGTTTTGCCAAAGGCAAGAAATCGACTATGAGGAGACTTTCTCGCCTGTTGCTATGCTTAAATCAATTAGGATTCTATTAGCAATAGCTGCATACTATGATTATGAGATTTGGCAGATGGATGTCAAAATAGCTTTTCTCAATGGATACATTGAAGAAAACATTTTCATGGAACAACCTAGGGGTTTTGAATCCCAAGATGGTTCCAAGGTATGCAAGCTAAAGCGATCCATTTATTGATTGAAACAAGCTTCGAGGAGTTGAAACATCCGTTTTGATGAAGCCATTAAGTCATTTGGTTTTATTAAAAATGAGGATGAGCCATGTATATATAAAAAGGTTAGTGACAGTGCTATCACTTTCATTGTCTTATATGTGGATGACATACTGTTGATGGGTAATGACATAGGTATGTTGACAACTGTAAAGGTATGGTTGTCAAATACATTCTCCATGAAAGACTTAGGGGAGGCAACCTATATTCTTGGGATTCACATCTATAGAGATAGAGAAAAAAGAATAATTGGTTTATCCTAAAGTCTATACTTGGAAAAGGTGTTAAAGAGGTTTAACATGCTTGATTCCAAGAGAGGATTGTTAACAGTGAGACATGGTGTCCACCTTTCTAAAGAGATGTCTCCAAAGACACCTGAAGAAAGAGATAAAATGGCTAGGATTCCATATGCTTCGGCTATTGGAAGTTTAACGTATGCAATGTTGTGTACTAGGCCGGATATCGCATATGCTGTTAGTTTGACTAGCAGGTATCAATCCAATCCAAGTTTGGAACACTGGATAGCTATCAAGATTATTACTAATTAGGTAGCCATGACATGCTATGCTAGGTGTTAACCATGGTCTATGAGGTGCATAAAATGATTTAGAGAAATCATTTATGGTAAGAAAGAGTTTTGATGATATTAAGAGTTGATATCATGTCTCATTGCTAATTAGTGATGAGCCTAGTAAGTCACACACATACACAAGTAATAACCTAATTAAATATGATTTAATTAATTAATTAAAGAGTTTAATTGATTAATTAAATAAGTTTGGTTTGCAATTAGATTGCAAAGTCCCTAGCATGACTTGAAACAAAATCCAGGTTGTTGGATGTATAGTATAAGTTAAATTTATATTTGAAATGTTTAAATATGAATTTAATTAATGAGAAATTAATTAATAAAGATTAATTAATTAATTTATATTTGATATAAATTGATTAGAAGAAGAGAAATAATTATTTTGGGTTGAGAACTCAAAATTAAGACACAGGGGCATTTTAGTCATTTCACAGGGTGACATGTGGCACCATGAGATGGTGACACATGGCACTACACATAAGCTTGCCAAATGTCTTTTAATCATGTAAGATGATTAAAATTAAGATTAAATATAAGTTTGACACTTGGCACAATGTGATTAGGTCAATTAAACCTAGAGCCAATCAGAAGGTGACATGTGGCAAGGGTTTTAAATGGTGATCTAGCTATATAAGTATTGTTATGAAAAGAAAAATTACAATAAGTTGTTGCCTCCTCTTTGTGCCGCCACCCAAAGGCTCCTCTCCCTTCTCTTCTTCTTCATCTCTTATCAATTCCAAGAGATTAGCAAACAATCTTTTCAATTAAAAATACTAGAAATTGTTTCTAGTGTTCTGTTTACATCTGCAATCTCTTAAAAGGCAAAACTTGATTTTCTAATTCATAGAAAAAGCTTTAGAAGCTGTTCAAGGGCTGCCATAGGTGATCTTGGTGTGGACAAGCTAGAGGGACAACATTTGGTGTCCTAAAGACGCATCCCAAAGGTACAAATACCCTACAGTGCATCAAGATATTAGTGTATTTGTTCTTGATATAATCTAGGGTTCTAAAAATTAATTTGATTAATTCTAAAATCTTAAATGACAAATACAGATCCAAAAACATATTAAAAGTGTTTTAATATATTGTTTATCATTGAAATCAAATAGATAAAAAAAAAATCTTGCATGATGCATGTGACCCTAGGTGAAAATTTTTGAATTCAATGATATAAACTTGTGTTCTTCATGCTTCCGCTCCTTCAATTGGTATCAGAGCCACTATATTTGCCATTTAGATTGTTGATTATATGATGTAATTGTGTGGAATAATCATGAGATGATATATCCATTGCTGGTTGGATAAAGAAGTGTGGCAGCATGCTTGATCTCACCATCAATGGTGTGCCATCTTTGGGCTTCATGGGTGGTGCAAGGTTTGGTTTTAAATTCTACAATTATTGTATGATATAAGGCCTATCATATGACTAATTAAAGTGTTTAATTAGTAGTTTTAATCACACAATTAAATTGTGATTCAAATCAGAATTTTAAAAATTGTTTGAATGTGATTCAAATCTGAATTTTAAAAGTTGATTGAATATGATTCAAATATGAATTTTTAAAGTTGTTTGAATCATATTCAAATCTGAATTTTTAAAGTTGTTTGAATAATATTCAAATCTGAATTTTTTAAAAATTGTTTGAATGTGATTCAAATCTGAATTTTTAAGGTTGTTTGAATGTGATTCAAATTTGAATTTTTAAATTTGTTTGAATCATATTCAAATTTGGATTTTTAAGTTGAATTTGAGATATTCAATTTAATTTAATTATGTATGTTTTATTTAATTATTAAATAGTGATATGCATGATGGATGATCATGGACTATAAAACACCAATGTGATTGGATTTATTTCTTTTATGTTTTTTTGGAATTGTAAATTAATTAATTTATTTTAATTTATTTTGAGCATGTATTATTAAGGTTGTAATAATTTTGGGTTGTAATTTCATTTATTTAAGTTCTTGTAAATTTGCCTTGGTATGCCAAGGATTACTATGTAATTGGATTGCAAGAAGATCAAGGAGGTCAAGAGCATTGGTGGGACCAGTGGGAGGAATTCAATATCAAGTGTTGATTATGTACTCTTTCAGCAACTCTTGTAATATGAATGAATGAAATGCACTTAAGAATGCCCTGATTCAATTCTTGGTGGCTCAGAATTGAATCCCTTAGAAAGTCCATGATCATACCATATTTATTGTTTATCCATGAATGCATTAGATGTATGGGAATGTATGCAAGTATGTGATATATGCATGCTAAATGGATAATGTGCAAAGTGAGACCTTAATAGTAATTAGGATGACCATAAAATCTTCCAAACAAATGATTAAGTTGGATATGCTATAATTAAAGTAATTATAACATGGGCCCTCCATTAGATGCAATTAATTTAAGAGATTTTCTTAAGAATAATTGTTAAGCATGAGATGTTGTAAATATGTAAATGGTTTGATGGCCAATATTGGATGTACCTGAGGACATTAAAATTATTTGCATAATTACTGGCTCAATGGGATCAACTTAACTAATGCAAGATAAGTCAATAATGGATGTACCTGAGATTATGAGCGTTAGGGGCTAGGTAAAGGATTAAACCTTACATGAGATGTGATGGGCAAAGAGTTGCTCACTTATAGTTTATTGTAATTCCAATAATGGATGTACCTGAAGATGATCAACAGAATTATAAGAATTCAATCACCCACTAGAAATCCATCCAACTAGGATTTCCGTTTTCTACTTTGGAAGTGTAGGATTCGTTAAGTTAGTGGGAGGACCAATTTGATTAAAAGACCATAATCATTTTGGTTAATTACATGATACATTAACTAATTAATCTGGTTATTTTCTGCAGTTAATTTTCTGATAATAATGAGCACAGAATAACCACCACCATCCAATATCCTTGCAAGCATACTTGATCGCAATAGGTTGACAGGACCTAATTTATCTGATTGGCTAAGAAATTTGAAACTTGTCCTGAACCTTGAACATATAGGATATGTTCTAGACTCAAATGTTCCTGGTCCCTTACCTCCAGAGGCCACCCAAGAGGAACGTGAAGCTTTGGACAAGTGGAAGGAGCATGATATGAGAGCTAAGTGTTACATGCTTGCTTCCATGAGTAATGAGTTACAAAAGCAGCAAGAGAACATGCAGAGTGCGAGTGAGATCCTCCTTCACCTATAAGAGTGGTATGGTGAGCACAACAGGAATGCTAGGTATGAGATATCTAAGCAACTGTTCCACATGAGGATGTCTAAGAGACAAAATGTTGGGGATCATGTCCACAAGATGATTCGGCTAATTGAGCAGCTGGAACGTCTTGACTTCAACGTGGATTTCCAACTACAGACGGATTTGATCCTTCAGTCCCTTCCTGAGTTTTTTGGGAATTTTGTGATAAATTTTCATATGACTAAATAGGAATGCACCTTGGCTAGTATACTCAACATGTTAGTTATTGCCCAAAAGAATATGCTGGGCAATAAAGGAAAAGAGGTAGCTTTGATTGTATCTTCTTCTACTGGAAAGTCCAATAAGAAGAAGGGCAATAAGAAAAAGAAATCTCAGATTCCTGGTCCTTCCAAGAAAATAGCTAAATAGAAAGGCAAGATTAAAGCTGATGGAGGCAAAGGAAAGTGTTTCCACTGCCAGAAGGATGGGCACTGGAAGAGGAACTGCCCAGAGTATCATGCTTCTCTGAAGGACAAGAAGGATAGACCTTCGGAAGGTATGCCCATATCATATTATTTAGATTCTGATGATACTCATAGTTCATCTACAGCTTGGGTTTTAGATACTGGTGCCAGTTCTCACATTTCTTATGATATGCAGGAACTAGCAAATAGTAGCAGCTTGTGTTCTTGAGATGTTAGAGTCTGGATTGGTAATGACTCAACTGTTGAAGCTTTAGCCATAGGATCTAAATATTTTTACATGTCTGGACATATTTTGTGTTTATATAATATTTTATATGTAACTGATGCTTTTAAGAACATCATTTCTATATCTAGTTGAAGGAGCGAAAGCATGAAAAACACAAGTTTATACCATTGAATTCAAAATTTTTCACCTAGGGCCACATGCATCATGCAAGATTTATTTTTATCTATTTGATTTCAATGATAAGCAACATATTAAAACTCTTCTAACATGTTTTTGGATCTGTATTTGCCATTTAAGATATTAGAATTAATCAGATTAATTTTAGAACCCTAGATTAAATAAAAAACAAATAAACTAACCTCTTGATGCACTGCAGCGTATTTGTACCTTCGGGATGCGTCTTTAGGACACCAGATATTGTCCCTCTAGCTTGTCCACACTAAGTTCACCTATGGCAGCCCTTGAACAGCTTCTAAAGCTTTTTTTATGATTTAGAAAAATCAAGTTTTGCCTTTTGAGAGATTAAAAATGTAAATAGAACACTAGAAACAATTTTTAGTATTTTTAATTCAAGAGATTATTAACTAATCTCTTGGAATAGATGAGAGATGAAGAAGAAGAGAGAATGGGAGCCTCAATGGTGGCGGCACAAAAGAGGCAGCAGCTGGTTATTATTTTTTCTTTTCATAACAACACTTATATAGCTAGGTCACCACTTAAAACCCCTGCCACATGTCACCTTCTGATTGGCTCTAGGTTTAATTGACCCAATTACATTGTGCCAAATGTCAAACCTATATTTAATCTTAATTTTAATCATCTTACATGATTAAAAGACACTTGGCAAGCTTATGCGTAGTGCCATGTGTTACTATCTCATGGTGCCACATGTCACCCTGTGAAATGACCAAAATGCCCCTGTGTCTTAATTTTGAGTTCTCAACCCAAAATAATTATTTCTCTTCTCCTAATAAATTTATATCAAATATAAATCAATTAATTAATCTTTATTAATTAATTTCTTATTAATTAAATTCATATTTAAACACTTTAAATATAAATTTAACTTATACTATACATCCAATAATCTAGATTTGGTTTCAAATCATGTTAGGGACTTTACAATCTAATTGCAAACCAAACCTATTTAATTAATCAATTAAACTCTTTAATTAATTAATTAAATCATATTTAATTTGGTGATTACTTGTGTATGTGTGTGACTTACTAGGCTCATCACTAATTGGCAATGAGATATGATATCAACTCTTAATATCATCAGAACTCTGTCTTACCACAAATGATTTCTCTAAATCATTTTATGCACCTCATAGACCATGGTTAACACCTAGCATAGCATGCCATGGCCATCCAATTAGTAATAAGGTTTACCTTAAATGAACCTATAATCATATGTTACCCTGCACTAGAATCTCTCTGTTACAAAATCCCAACTCAAGCTGGAGTCATGGTTTATGTCAAACCCCATTTGCTATGAATATTATGTTCTCTTTTAATTCCAGTTCTTGATTAAAAAGATTTTTCTCATCAGAAACTCTTTTCTGATTAAATCTATCTATCCTGGCCAAGAACTTGAAACATCAAGAATAATTAAATGAACATAGGATTTTATCCCTATTTACTTAGAGGAATATATTCTATCTTGATCAACACCTACCTCCATATATAACTAGTAGGAGCCAACACATGCCCATATACCCATACATAGTACAAGTATGAAAAGCAGTATCAAACTAAAACCACCTATATACAAGATAATTGTGCTATCTCAGGTCTAAAGATTATATACACTGATATGATTTATGACAATACATTGACAAGAGTAAACTCCATGTGCTTATCATAAGTGTCACTGGTTCGGCCTACTTATCATGTATAAGTGCCTATCATGTTTGTTATATGGCATGAGACTCACCATTCCATCTTATTTATATCTCATATAAATAACTTGGGAATAAACATGAATACAATCTTCCTGGATAAGTCATGTCCTTATTATGAAGTATCCTCGATTGTGAACCTATTTATGATACTTTGTACTAGAGATACTGTCACTCATGTTCTTAACAACTTAAGAATAGAATTTCTAACAAAATATCAATGGACCTTTTCTATTACACATAAATATATTATGTAAACGAAAAAGTAAAAAATGCCTTTTGTTAATAAAAATGTACATGATACATACTAAATGATATGCTCTAGGGCATACTACTAACACTAGTTTGACTAGAAATGGCTATGAATTTCAATTCACAGATGTTGTTTGCAATATTTATTTTGGAAATAAATATGTTGGTTCAGGTTATATGAATGATGGTCTTTATTATTTGGATAATGATGACAAACACAAAATGAATGCAAGTGATCTAAATGAATGCAATGCCATGGTGAAAATCAACTCAAGCTCAAAATATATTTGGCACTTAAGGTTATGTCATGTTATAGAAGATAGGATTACAAAATTGGAGAAAATGGGGATTCTATCCTCATTGGACTCTAAGCCTACTCTAACTTATGAATCTTGCCTTCGGGGCAAAATGACTAAATCACCCTTTGTTGGACAAGGGCTAAGGGCTGAAAATATTTTGGAGCTCATACATAGTGATGTATGTGGTCCATTTAAGGAAATGGCTAGAGGCAGTTTTCATTACTTTATTACCTTTACTGATGATAAATCAAGGTTTGGGTATTTGTATTTGATGAAATACAAACATGAATCCTTTGAAAGTTTAAAGAGTTTAAATCTGAAGTAGAAAATCAAACAGGAAAGAGTATTAAAGCTCTTCGATCAGATCGTGGAGGTGAATATTTGAGTACTGAATTTAATGAATACTTGAGAGAACACGGCATTGTTTCCCAGCTGACTCCTCCAGGAACACCACAGCTGAATGGTGTATCTGAAAGGAGAAATCATACCCTATTGGATATGGTACATAGTATGATGAGCTATACTGATATGCCAATCTCCTTTTGGGGATTTGCATTAGAATCAGCTTTGTATATTCTGAATAGGATTCCATCAAAATCAGTTTCTTCCACACTTTATGAGATATGGCATGGAAGAAAACCAAGTCTTAAGCATGTTAAGATTTGGGGTTGTCTAGCTTATATTAAAAAGCTGAACACTGATAAATTGGAAACCAGATCAGAAAAGGGTCAATTTGTTAGATATCCAAAAGATAGTTTTGGATATTATTTTTATTTGCCTACTTCACAAAAGGTTGTGGTAAGTAGAGATGCCACATTTCTTGAATAACAGTTTATTTAAGAAGGAGGCAAAGGAAGGCAAATAGAGTTAGAATTGGAGAATTATGACCAACCAACAGGTCAGATGGATATAGATCCATCTAGTCAACCTACACCCATTGATGAAATATCTACAACTATTCCTCGTAGAACAACCAGGGTATCTCACCCACCAGTCAGATATGGTTTTCTTCATGAAGAAGAACAAGAGTTGTCTACTCATTAAGAAGTAGATCATGGAGATGATCCACTTACCTATGAAGAAGCTATATCAGATATAGATTCTTTAAAATGGATTGATGCTATGAAATCCGAGATTGATTCCATATATAAGAATCAAGTTTGGGATCTTGTTGACCCACCTAAAGGTATTGTACCTATAGGGAACAAATGGGTTTTCAATAAGAAAATTGATTCTGATGGAAAGGTAGAGACCTATAAGGCAAGGCTAGTAGCGAAAGGGTTTCACCAAAGGCAAGGAATCGACTATGAGGAGACTTTCTCGCCTGTTGCCATGCTTAAATCAATTAGGATTCAATTAGCAATAGCTGCATACTATGATTAGGAGATTTGGCAGATGGATGTCAAAACAGCTTTTCTCAATGGATACATTAAAGAAAACATTTTCATGGAATAACCTAGGGGTTTTGAATCCCAAGATGGTTCCAAGGTATGCAAGCTAAAGTGATCCATTTATGGGTTGAAGCAAGCTTCGAGGAGTTGAAACATCCGTTTTGATGAAGCTATTAAGTCATTTGGTTTTATCAAAAATGAGGATGAGCCATGTGTATATAAGAAGGTTAGTGACAGTGCTATCACTTTCCTTGTCTTATATGTGGATGACATACTGTTGATGGGTAATGACACAGGTATGTTGACAACTATAAAGGTATAGTTGTCAAATACATTCTCCATGAAAGACTTAGGGGAGGCAACCTATATTCTTGGGATTCGCATCTATAGAGAGAGAGCGAAAAGAATAATTGGTTTATCCTAAAGTCTATACTTGGAAAAGGTGTTGAAGAGGTTTAACATGCTTGATTCCAAGAGAGGATTGTTGCCAGTGAGACATTGTATCCACCTTTCTAAAGAGATGTCTCCAAAGACACTTAAAGAAAGAGATAAAAAGGCCTGGATTCCATATGGTTTGGCTATTGGAAGTTTAATGTATGAAATATTGTGTACTAGGCCGGATATTGCATATGCTGTTAGTTTAACTAGCAGGTATCAATCCAATCCAGGTTTGGAACACTGGATAGCTGTCAAGAATATCCTTAAGTACTTAAGAAGAACTAAGGATTTATTCTTGATCTATGGAGGTCGAGACTTATAATTGGATGGTTATACTGATTCTGATTTCCAATCAGATATCGATGGTAGAAAGTCTACCTCTGGGTATGTGTTTATTTGTAATGGAGGTGTAGTCAGTTGGAAGAGTTTCAAATAGAGTACGACTGCAAATTCCACTGCCGAGGCTGAGTATATTATTGCATCAGATGCTACAAAGGAAGCTGTTTGGATAAAGAAGTTCATGACAGAACTTGCAGTAGTTCCTTCCATTGAGTTAGCAATTCCACTACACTGTGACAACAATGGAGTAGTAATACAGGCTAAGGAACCCCAGTCTCACCAGAAATCCAAACACATAGAAAGGTGCTACCACATTATCAGAGAAATAGTTGGACGAGGCGATGTAGCCATGTAGAAAATAGCATCAGCTAAAAATTCAGCTGATCGATTCACTAAGCCTATGTCACAGACTCAGCTAGACCGACATCTTGAAAAGATGCGTCTAAGATATTGTAATGAATGGCTTTAGTGCTAGTAGGAGATTGTTAGTAGTATGCCCTAGAGCATATCATTTAGTATGTATCTTGTACCTTTTTTTATTAATAAAAGGCATTTCCACTTTTCTGTTTACATAATATATTTATGTGTAATAGAAAAGGTCCATTGATATTTTGTTAGAAATTCTATTCTTAAGTTGTTAAGAATATGAGTGACAGTATTTCTAGTATAAAGTATCATAAATAGGTTCACAATCGAGGATACTTCACAATAAGGACATGACTTATCCAGAAAGATTGTATTCATGTTTGTTCCCAAGTTATTTATATGAGATATAAATAAGATGGAATGGTGAGTCTCATGCCATATGACAAACATGATAGGCACTTATACATGATAAGTAGGTCGAACCAGTGACACTTATGACAAGCACATGGAGTTTACTCTTATCAATGTATTGTCATAAATCATATCAGTGCATAAAATCTTTAGACCTGAGATAGCACAGTTATCTTATATATTGGTGGTTTGAGTTTGATACTGCTTTCATACTTGTACTGTGTATGGGTATATGGGCATGTGTTGGCTCTTACTAGTTATATATGGAGATAGGTGTTGATCAAGATGGAATCTGTCCTCTAAGTAAATAGGGATAACATCCTATGTTCATTTAGTTGTTCTTGATGTTTCAAGTTCCTGGCCAGAGCAGATAGATTTAATCAGAAAAGAGTTTCTGATGAGAAAATCTTTTAATCAAGAACTAGAATTAAAAGAGAACATAATATTCATAGCAAATGGGGTTTGACATAAACCATGACTCCAGCTTGAATTGGAATTTTGTAACAGAGAGATTCTAGTGCAAGGTAACATATGATTATAGGTTCATTTAAGGTAAACCTTATTACTAATTAGGTGGCCATGGCATGCTGTGCTAGGTGTTAACCATGGTCTATGAGGTGCATAAAATGATTTAGAGAAATCATTTAGGGTAAGAAAGAGTTTTGATGATATTAAAGGTTGATATCATGTCTCATTGCCAATTAGTGATGAGCCTAGTAAGTCACACACATACACAAGTAATCACCAAATTAAATATGATTTAATTAATTAATTAAGTTTAATTGATTAATTAAATAGGTTTGGTTTGCAATTAGATTGCAAAGTCCCTAGCATGACTTGAAACCAAATCTAGGTTATTGGATGTATAGTATAAGTTAAATTTATATTTAAAGTGTTTAAATATGAATTTAATTAATGAGAAATTAATTAATAAAGATTAATTAATTAATTTATATTTGATATAAATTGATTAGAAGAAGAGAAATAATTATTTTAGGTTGAGAACTCAAAATTAAGACACATGGGCATTTTGGTCATTTCACAGGGGGACATATGGCACCATGAGATGGTGACACATGGCACTGCACATAAGCTTGCCAAATGTCTTTTAATCATGTAAGATGATTAAAATTAAGATTAAATATAGGTTTGACACCTGGCACAATGTGATTGGGTCAATTAAACCTAGAGCCAATCAGAAGGTGACATGTGGCAAGGGTTTTAAGTGGTGACCTAGCTATATAAGTGTTGTTATGAAAAGAAAAATTACAATAAGCTGCTGCCTCCTCTTTGTGCCGCCACCGAAAGGCTCCTCTCCCTTCTCTTCTTCTTCATCTCTCATCAATTCCAAGAGATTAGCAAACAATCTCTTGAATTAAAAATACTAGAAATTATTTCTAGTATTCTGTTTACATCTGTAATCTCTTAAAAGGCAAAACTTAATTTTCTAATTCATAGAAAAAGCTTTAAAAGCTGTTCAAGGGCTGCCATAGGTGATCTTGGTGTGGACAAGCTAGAGGGACAATATCTGGTGTCCTAAAGACGCATCCCAAAGGTACAAATACACTGCAGTGCATCAAGAAGTTAGTGTATTTATTCTTGATCTGATTTAGGATTCTAAAAATTAATCTGATTAATTCTAAAATCTTAAATGGCAAATACAGATCCAAAAACATATTAAAAGAGTTTTAATATGTTGTTTATCATTGAAATCAAATAGATAAAAAAAAAAATCTAGCATGATGCATATGACCCTAGGTGAAAATTTTTGAATTCAATGATATAAACTTATGTTTTACATACTTCCGCTCCTTCAATTGGTATCAGAGCCAGTGTTCAAAAATAAGATGGAATAAAATGAAATGGTGAGTCTCATGCTATATGAGTTTATTTGATATCATTTAGTATAGTGAGTCTATTTGTTTACTCACAAATAATAAAAACATGAATACTCACCAATTGAAGGAGCGGAAGCATGAAAAACACAAGTCTATTTGTACCTTTGGGATGCGTCTTTAGGATTCCAGATGTTGTCCCTCTAGCTTGTCCACACCAAGATCGCCTATGACAGCCCTTGAACAGCTTCTAAAGATTTTTCTATGAATTAGAAAATCAAGTTTTGCCTTTTAAGAGATTACAGATGTAAACAGAACACTAGAAATAATTTCTAGTATTTTTAATTCAAGAGATTGTTTGCTAATCTCTTGAAATTGATGAGAGATGAAGAATAAGAGAAGGGAGAGAAGCCTTTAGGTGGCAGCACAAAGAGGAGGCAGCAGCTTGTTGTAATTTTTCTTTTCATAACAACACTTATATAACTAGGTCACCACTTAAAACCCTTGCCACATGTCACCTTCTGATTGGCTCTAGGTTTAATTGACCCAATCACATTATGCCAGGTGTCAAACCTATATTTAATCTTAATTTTAATCATCTTACATGATTAAAAGACATTTGACAAGCTTATATGTAGTGCCATGTGTCACCATCTCATGGTGCCACATGTCACCCTGTGAAATGACTAAAATGCCCCTGTATCTTAATTTTAAGTTCTCAACCCAAAATAATTATTTCTCTTCTTCTAATCAATTTATATCAAATATAAATTAATTAATTAATCTTTATTAATTAATTTCTCATTAATTAAATTTATATTTAAACATTTTAAATATAAATTTAACTTATACTATACATACAATAACCTAGATTTGGTTTCAAGTCATGCTAGGGACTTTGCAATCTAATTGCAAACCAAACCTATTTAATTAATCAATTAAACTCTTTAATTAATTAATTAAATCATATTTAATTTGGTGATTACTTGTGTATGTGTGTGACTTCCTAGGCTCATCACTAATTGGCAATGAGATATGATATCAACTCTTAATATCATCAGAACTCTTTCTTACCATAAATGATTTCTCTAAACCATTTTATGCACCTCATAGACCATGTTTAACACCTAGCATAGCATGCCATGGCCACCCAATTAGTAATAAGGTTTACCTTAAATGAACCTATAATCATATGTTACCATGCACTAGAATCTCTCTGTTACAAAATCCCAATTCAAGCTGGAGTCATGGTTTATGTCAAACCCCATTTGCTATGAATATTATGTTCTCTTTTAATTCCAGTTCTTAATTAAAAGATTTTCTCATCAGAAACTATTTTCTGATTAAATCTATATGTCCTGGCCAGGAACTTGAAACATCAAGATCAATTAAATGAACATAGGATTTTATCCCTATTTACTTAGAGGAACAAATTCCATATTGATCAACACCTACCTCCATATATAACTAGTAAGAGCCAACACATGCCCATATACCCATACACAGTACAAGTATGAAAGCAGTATCAAACTCAAACCACCTATATACAAGATAACTGTGCTATCTCAGGTCTAAAGATTATATGCACTGATATGATTTATGACAATACATTGACAGGAGTAAACTCCATGTGCTTGTCATAAGTGTCACTGGTTCGGCCTACTTATCATGTATAAGTGCCTATCATGTTTGTCATATGGCATGAGACTCACCATTCCATCTTATTTATATCTCATATAAATAACTTGGGAACAAACATGAATACAATCTTTCTGAATAAGTCATGTCCTTATTGTGAAGTATCCTCGATTGTGAACCTATTTATGATACTTTGTACTAGAAATACTATCACTCATATTCTTAACAACTTAAGAATAGAATTTCTAACAAAATATCAATGGACATTTTCTATTACAAATAAATATATTATGTAAACGGAAAAGTGGAAATGCCTTTTATTAATAAAAATATGTATAAGATACATACTAAATGATATGCTCTAGGGTATACTACTAACACGCCGGCGATGGCGTTGGAATGCGTTCTTCTTGCTAGTGGCATTAAGTCTTCCTTCCATGGCTATTGTTATTCTATGCAAAGGAGGAAGAAAGGGCACTAGCTCTTGCTCTTGATGTTTTAAAATAATTAAAAAATAGCCATTAGATGCCCGTGCCCCTGATTTTTGCAATATTTGCCATTCTTTTTTTTTTCTTTTGGCTTGGATTTTGATGAAAATCATAAGCATACCACTCCCTATTATTTACTGTATGCCACTTGACTTTCTTTTGACTTGATTATATTAAAATCTTATATGATTCTAATTTAATTAGGACTTAAATTAAAATTGTTTGATTCAAGTAAAATTATGATTTTAATCCTCATTTAATTAGTAAATGAATTAAATTGTTTAATTCAATTAGACTATAATTTTAAGTCCAAATTAGATTAGTTTTTGAATTAAATTGTTAATTCAAATTAAATTTGTAATTTTATTTTTAGTCAAATTGTGATATAATTAAATTGTTTAATTTAAATTAATTCTAGAAAAATGTTTTTTGGAATTAATCAATTGTGGCATGTAAATTATTTGGTACTAGAATTAAATTATTTAGTTCTATATTAATTTTAGAAATTAGTTTCTGAAATTAATTAAAGGGCAATTGGAGGAATAATTTATTGAATTAAATTGTTTAATACAATATTAATTTTAAAAATTAGTTTCTAAAATTAATTGAGGGCAATTAAAAAAATAAATTATTTAATTCAATAGTTAATTTTAGAAAAATATTTCTAAGATTAAAAATAGTAAACAATGGAGCAAATTAAATAAATCTAATGAAATCAATTAAAATCAATTTTAATTGATCTCATTAACATTAATTATATTAATTCTAAATGTTGTTTTGGAATTAATATTCCTAATATAATTAGGAAATAGAATTAAAAGTGTTTAATACATTTATATTTTAGAAAATGAATTTCTAAAATGATATGGGGCAAGCTAAAATTAATATTTTGATGAATTCAATTAAAATTAGTTTTAATTGACTTCATTCAAAAATAATTTTAGCTTCTAAATTTGTTTTAGAATTATATCTCTAATTGGATTAGAGACTGAATTAAATTATTTATTTGATGTGAATATATATATATATATATATATATATATATATATATATATATATATATATATATATATATATTTGTTGATATCTTTATAAGTTATTTATATGTAAATAATTATGCATATAAGGCATATATATGTGTATGTGTGTCTTACAAAATATTTCAAGATTAGATATTGAATATATGATTGGTTAATCTTAAATTTAAATAATTTAAGATTATAGTTCCTAACATAATTAATTATATTAAATTTATTGCATATTAGAATTTTAGATGATGTTGAGAACATAGTGAACTTTCGATTCTAAGTCTAATGTGAAATAAGTGCTAGTATAATTAATTATTGTATAGGATATTTATGTATATGAATTTAGGATTTATTACATATTGTCTCATATTAGTTTATATTTATATATCAATATGAAAATCTCACATGTCCTGTAATAGTAAGAGACTCTTAATAGGCCTATTACCTATTGGGGCAATAAATTGCTTGCCATTGCATTTGTGCTTGCCATTGCATTTGTCCTTAACTAAATTTCATCTAAATCAGTTACTACAACTCCAAATGCATATGGACTCATAGAAAACCTGACTTAAGTGTTATTAAAACCTTAAGGGGGTACTTTTTTTTTTTTCACAATCCTTCCCATAAACATGAAAATTAGATCCAAGGGAAAGGAAACGTATCTTTATAAGATACTTAGAACAGTCAAAAGGATATGTATTTATAGTTAATAAGGTAGTGGCACGGTAACTAAATTTGAATCATAACTTTCACATTCTTAAAGAATGATTTTTCTCGACAAGGCGAGACAGGTCAGGATCTATCTCTACATGAAATTGCAGACCAGACCGCTTTCGCTATACAAATCCAAATGGATTTTTTTTCAATTAGGAGTATTTCAATTGACAATGAAATAATTTTCAATTACCATCGAAATACAACTTGTAGAGAATCTAACGTATATTGCTGGTCCTAGTGAGAATAACATAAACATTAATGAGTCAATTTATCAATCTCATTCATATGAATGTTTCCCATCATCTTTTTGAGATCGAAGGAGAAGCATTTATAATTACTCCATAAGATAAAAAAAAAAAAAAAAAGGTGATAATAAGTATATCCCTCATATGCCCTACCAAGGATGAATGGCCTCATGTGCCTTGCTAAGAATGAATAAATTAAGGCAATAGAAGAAAAGTTGGATTCTATATAATCAAACCAAGTATGAGAATTTGTTGATTTACCAAAAAGAGAGCAAATGGGAAAAGTCCCTTATGCTAATCCAATTATATCTACCATGTTGTTAGGTTGGTTAGTAAATACCAATTTGATTAACATTGGAAAATAATTAAGAGGATACTAAGGTATCTAAAAGCTTATTGATATTAAACATAATTATTTTAGGCATGATTGCAAGATAAAAGATGAACATGAAGTGCACATCTATGCCTGACAAGGATCTTTACAATATGCATGTTAAGTTTTAATGTTTGCATAAATGTTGTTGCACTTATATTATGTATTTTTTCCAAACATGTTCATATGCCTAAATTATTTTTTGTTGATTTATATACATATGTGAGTATATATGTTTAGAACATATACTAGAACTCAAAAAGTATGTCAGACAGATAAAAAGATTAGCCTTCTCACACAAGCAATCACCTCCATAGCCTTAGTGGTGGGGGGATGTTTGCTAGTTTTACAACCACAGCAAGTGCACGGATCACTAACAAGTAATAAAGTGATGAGTAGAGTATCGTTCCCATAAGGACCATGTTGAGTACCAAACTATAGTGATTTTAATTATCTAGACGATCGAATTGTAGAGAAATAATAATTAGATATAAATTAAAAGAAATAAAATCTAAATAATTAACTAAACTAAAATACAAATGGACAAAGGCATTCTAGAGTTAGGGGTTCACACTTCAATCAATTATATAATTAATCTAATTCACTCAATAAATGGGAGATTGTTACTTTGATGGAAATTAATCCTAAGGTATCCTAGATCCTCTCTCAAGGTATATAAGGTGTATTTCAATTAGAGCCAAACCCTACTTTCGTTGGTGAGTAGTCCTAATCAAAACCCTTTAAGATCTATGATTAATTTTGGAACTCCACAAAGGTTATCAACCTATCTCTAGGTCAGATTTTCTAGGTTCAAAATCCCGATTTTCTAGTATTTATCTTCACCTTTCAGTCCTTCAATTAATATCTGTAATCAATACTAAGTGGATGTGTGACACCCCTCACTCGTCTGCAGTGTAGCCAAGCAAGGCGTGCTACATTCGATGCCGGAGCACCCTAACTTATCTTACTTTATTTCTTTAATAATTTTGAACCAGTTATATTTTAATATCAATTATTTTTCTATGGAGAAACTAGCAGAGTTTCCCCTATTTTATTACCAGTTGACGTATTTCACTATTCACCAGCTTGAAATTTTCAATAATAATTTACAATGAATATATCATTCATACTCATCATAGTTATCTCACATTTAATTCTTGCAATTCACATACTCATTTGTACAAATCCATTTATTTCCATTCAGATTCATTAATGCATGATTTATATATATAAATTCTCATATTTTCATTAATATACAATTTAATTTCAGATGAAAAAGCTAATCTATTAATTTACATCCCATACATATTAAATACAATTTCTTCGATTGCATTACAGCATATGAAATAATTGTAATACACAAAATACATAATATGACCAATGTGAGCCCTATCTACATGTATTGCTGAGGAGGTGATAACCTTATACACTTATGACACTTCTGCAGATCCGAACTCTAAAATTCCAGTCTAATATCCACTAGGCTTTGTCTTCAGTATCTGTGTGAAGGAAAAAAATCCATCGCACTAAGCATTTTTGCTTAGTGGTGCAACAATATAACAAAGAAAATAATATACAAATAAAGAAAGAAATATATTATTAGTTGGATACTCTGAAATTTAATCTAATTTAATATAATACTTCTATTATCAACTATCTTTCGTTCTAATTTATTCCTCTTAAGAAGCAATTTATTCCTAATTTCACAGTAGTAATATGCAATCCCCGAAAATTCTAAGAATATTATTATTCTTAACTTTATATTATTATTAAAAAAATACATTTGTAATGCTTATTTAAGTTATATCTCTGTTGCAAATTTTTTTATCATTTCATTCCATACTTTCTAGGTTATTACAAATTATTTAATAATAATTAAAATTCTCAGCTTATTTCATAATAAGTAAATCTTAATATCGGTTCAGTTCATTTTAATTCTTTCTACTAAATAACTATTCTAATTTATTTTAGGTCATCTTACTCATTTATTTAATTTCTAATATTTTTAATTACAAATATTCTTAACTTATTTCAATAAATTTCACTGCCAAAGTAACCCATGACAGGCTGACTAAACTGGATAACGGGTCGTTGACATTGGACACCGCGGTGCCTTGGGCCGTCATACCATAGGATGCAAAACGTCAACCACGTATGCAGTCAGTATGGCTAAAAAGTCATGATAATATATAATCAAGCATAAAAGCCATGAGTGCGGGCATAAAGCCTTATGCAGTACTGCTAAAATAATATCCTATTAGTATGCCAATCTATCCAATCTGACACACTTGTTTAGGCAATACATGGGCACATAGTACTATTAAGTGTTAATATATTTTGTTTTATTATTTCATTATTTCATTATAAGTTCTAATTATAATTTATAACATTTCAATTTTTATTTCAAGCAGAAATATAAATTTCTAAAACATAATTTTATATAATTCATGCATTCATCATAATTTATACATTTATTTTGATCATTCATATGATCGCAATTCACATCAATTTTCCTTATGTCCCATTGTACTCAAAATATATTTCTTTTCTCCAATAATGAGAATTACTATCTCATTCGGACAATAATATAATTCATTTATATAGTTCACTATTTATCAATCTCACTATCTATTTATCACTTATGATTTCTTATCTAATTTATTAAACCAATTTACATGTACCTAGATTCTAGCAAATTTCCTTTATATGTACTTAGATTCAAATATATTCATTTGTATTCATAAAAGGAACCTAAGTCTCAAATATTATTTGTACATCATTTACACCTTTAATATTTTATTTATAGTAATTTATAAATCACATTTCATATTATATTAATAATGTCTCATAAATTCTATTTGTGATGAGAATAGAAATCTCATCTACCTATTCTCATAATTTAGGTATACATTAAATCCTTTAAGTGGGGTACCATTGACCCATTAGCAACTTAAGTTTTTGATAGTTACTATTCACTTGTCCATTTCCCTTCAAATGTTGACTTTTTAATTCATAATATGTACAAAAATGTTTGATACATATTTATACCACATTTTGGATTCTAAGTTTGTTGGCATTGATTGCCAATTGTAATTCAAAGCCTCCTAAAAGTATTTTTAAAAGTTCAGTTTTTGTGTCCTATGTTTACTATTCCATTGGTCTAAGCTACAGTGAGAATTTGGCAAACTTTTTCCATCCAAGTTGTTCCTTTATGTGTCTTCTTTAATTCCCTTTTTGAATTACTCCATTTGGAATTTTGTAGCTCAAGTTATAGCCATTTTACCATAACTTGCCGGATTGACCTGTACCCAGAATTTCTGGGCAATTTGGTTCTGCCAGATTTGGTGTCCTAATTTGGACTAGCAATTTGAATTATTTAAGTTCAGAATTTGAGTTTGTGTTCTTCATAAAAGTTGTTCTAAATTGTCTAATCTTTCCATTGATATAAAATTCAGATCATTTGGATATTTCTACACTGAGTTATGGCCAAATGAACAAACATTGTTCATTTGGTCAATTTTCCAGGACAGTATGTATGTTACCCGGATTAGGTCAATTTTTAAGACAACTTAGGTTGGTTTTCTGGACATAGTTTCTTCACCAAAAATGTGGT
The DNA here is from genome assembly GCF_030052815.1 of Hevea brasiliensis. NCBI lineage: Eukaryota > Viridiplantae > Streptophyta > Magnoliopsida > Malpighiales > Euphorbiaceae > Hevea > Hevea brasiliensis. The sequence goes on along the minus strand of NC_079495.1, from coordinate 33,265,078 downwards.
TTAAGGTTTAAATTTCATCTCCAATTGGCATTACACCAATTAGAGCTATCTAACTCTTCTTATGTTCATTTAAACACACTGGACTCATAGGTCCAGAATTCTCTGCACAAAAACAGCACTCCCAATTCAATTTCTCCCAGCTCCCAAACTTTAATTGGTATTCAAGACACTTCTAACTGTCAACAAATCACCTCAATAAGATCAATTTCAAGCATACCACAAAATCCTCAATTTATGATTATAACCCTAATTCAATATATCTTAATTCCTACAAAGTCCTCCCATACAACTTCTAATACATTTTTAGTCATCAATCATCATCATTAAGCAAGTTTATATTCAAAAATTCATCAAACTCTTATGGTCATCAAGGTTGCCGAATTTTTGGTCTTTTCAATACCCATGGTTTTCTTAATTTTTTTCTTGCAATATTAACTCCTCATAACCTCAATTCATGGTTTAATAAAGGAAGGAAGGGAGAGTAAGCACTAACTTCTTTGGGAGTTAACCCCAAGCTTAATAACTTCTTGTTTTCTTCTCCTTCTTGCTGCCTAGAGGTTGTTCAAGGGACAAGGATAAGCTTTAGTGAAAGAAGCAAGTGATTTTAAGAGGTGTTTATAAGGGAATTTTTAGTGAGAAGGAAGAACTTTAATGGAGTTCTCTCTCTCTCTCTCTCTCTCTCTCTCTATGGGTTTGGTTTGGCTGGTTGAAGATGGAATGGCAGATTTCATTTTTCATTTTGTCTCTTTTTATTTAGTTTTTATCCCTTTTAATTTGTTTGTCAAGTGGTGATTGGGTGGAAGGCTTTTTAATGACATCATAATGATGTCATAAATCCCATTTAACTTATTTTCTTTCCTTTTCTTTTCTACTCATTTTCAATTAAATTTTTAGCAATATTTATTCTTATTTTATGTCATATAATTTATTTACTTAATTGGACAAGTTGGCCAAAAATCATCTCTGAAGACGAAATGATCAAAATGCACTCCGTTTGGCTTGAGAAGCCAAAATCGTCTGTACCAATTGATAAAATTCTCCTAACCTTTTATTGGCATTCTAATACTACCTAGGGCTTTTTAACTCTTCTCTGGAGTCCCAAAAATTATTTCACGGAATTTTCCTTGGGCTTAGGGCTACTAGCTGTGAAGACAGCAACTTCCCGTTAGGGTCACGCATCACCGGGGAACCAGCCCATTTAACTTCATTGTATTTTATTTGTAAAATTTTTCTTACCATTAGTTGAGTTATTTATGACTTGTTACTCTAGTTTAATTATAGTTCCAGACATTTCGACTGTCCGGATCAACATTGGTCATCGGAATAGTAGAACGTACAGACTATCTAAAGTGAGGGTGTTATAGAATGCCAACACATAGCATGCATTAAGATCACAAGAGATTGAATCAAAGAATAAAATACCCAATGTATTAAATAAAATCAAATCAGATCCATAATAAAATTGAGTGCTACTCCCTAACCCTAGAATAAAGAACCTACTCACCCATGTTGAGCTTTACAATCAAATTTATAAAAAGATAAAGAGAAGACATAAGAAGAAAATAGAGTGAAAGAACCCAGAAAGAGAGTTGCAGCCTTGGACTTTTATAACTTCAGCTGAAAATCCCTTCTAGCAATCTTGCAGATCTTGTTTCTCCTTTGCCTTTCTTGAGGTTGAGGTGCATCCTTGAATGTAAATTGGCTCTTAAATGTTAATTCTCTACTTTCCTCAATTCTTGACTTGTTATATTTATATCTGATGTAAAAACCCTCATTTCAGAGTTCTAGAAGCATTAGGAGTCCATCCGGGTCGAGTTGGAAGTAAGAAAAATCGCATCAAAACTGCTATTAGGGGACTTTACACGGGTCGCGTAGTGATACATGCCTCGTGTAAATTTCTACCACTTCGTTTTTCAAGTTTTCTTCAGTCCAGAGAGTTGCACGGGGTCTAGGAAGTTACACGGGGTAGGTTACACGGCCTGTGTAATGCTTCTTGCACTGTATTCTTCACGTTTTGACCTCCAAATCTTTTTCAAACTCATCTTTGATTCTAGAATCACATAAAAACACCTAATAAAAATATAGAAATTAATGAATTGAGTTGGATTAACATGTTTTCTAAAATAATAATGAAAACACATAAAAATAAACATAAAAAGAGATTAAATGCTAACAAAATGCAATGAACACTAACCTTAAATGTCTATATAATTTGACGTAATAAGGGGATGAGACAGTTATAAGCTTATTATTATTATTTATGTATTAATAATAAAGAGCTCAAAGCTTATAACATGAAATGTTGCCTCAAAAAAGAGATGAAGAACTAGGGTCACTGTAAGCTAAGTAATTGCATTAACCATTAGTGATTTAAGTCACATCATCTATCTTGCATGCCAGATGTGATTCTAATGTGAAAGAGTAGAAAAGTGAATTCAAAGTTAGATATTGGAGTGTCTGAATTGTCATCTATATGGTATTTAATAAAGATATATGCTCCATGGGAAAGGAGTAAATACTATAACATGTGATTCATAACACACGTGCCATTTGTGTCCATCAAGGGGAATGCAAGTGTGATCTCTACCTGATATTATGTGAGACCTTAAAGGTTATAAGTAATCTTTAGCTAGTACCCTCATGACTCTAATCAGTTACTTGAAACTTAGCTTAATGTTTGCTATCTTAGGGTGTTGCCAAAGGACTATGAAAGATTCAATCAAGAGGGGCATTCCTAGAAAAGAAAGTTAAATTAAGGTTGATAATATCGTGAAAAGAGAAAGATCATTAGAATTTTCACATTAATATATATTCATAGGATAGCCAATTATATTTATCTTTGCAATAAAAACATAATTATGAACTTAGGATATACGAATGAGATAGAAAGAGGTTTGAATATAATAAATGATCTAAGGTGTTGCATGCTACATCTATTTTAAGCTCCATCAATCGAGATACTATATTATTCTAACCGGCAAATGGCAACCAAGCTCTCGAAGTATGCACTGGTGTCACAGTTTATTTGTGAAGTATGAATATTGCAGAATTTGAAATGAGAGTTGACCTATCATATGTGAGTGGGAGATGTTGGAAATATGTTTTAGGTCATCTATATTGATCAACCGGATCCATTAGACTTAAAATAAATACCAAGAACAATCGCATGAAAAGTCAAGTATATTGCCAAAAGATATAACCGCATAAAGAAATACAACTCCTCTTAATAATTATATATATTAAGTGATGCAACAATTGGCCAAAAAGTGCCATCACTTTATGAATAGCCAAGCTTTTATCTTCATTATATATAGAAGAGAGAAAAAAACAAGCACATACAAGAAGTGTGTGCCAACATTAGCATTAGAAGACCCTCTTTTGATTCATTTACAAATCATTCTTTTTTTTTGTAAATAAGGTACACATCTAGACTGTGAATTAATTTATATACTTCATGGTATTCATATGATTATATTGTAAACTAGTGAAATAAATATGTTGAAGATCTTAGGATTGTAAGAACATGGGTTAGGATCCATATATTTGAATCAATGTGTTGCATCTTTATATTTTTCTTCACTATTCCATGTTTATATTAGTTTGCCCCGTGAAGTTCAATAGCCGAAGTTTCCCTATTCATGGAAATTACAAACAGGGCTATTACATCAATGAAAATACAAACAAACCAAAATTTTTCATGAGTCGCAGTCTCCATTTTGATAGCACCCTTTCATTGCAGACATGAGTGGATTTTGAAATAAATGGGAGGTTTTTACTACTGATTTTTGAAGAGAGAGAAAAAAAAATATGCCAGTGATAGATGCAAGAGGAAGAAAGAAAGTTTAGGAGAGAGAATTGCTAAATTAATGAAAGAGAGAGATTTAAATGTTTGTCAATGTGCTTTATTTATTTATTTTTTTTTTAACATGTGACAGCATGTGCTTGCTACATCAAATTCTTACCAAAGCTCTTAACATATTCTGGTTGGCCACTTCAATTTGGTAAGTGAAGTTTTCATTGTTGTTGCTATTGTAGTTGCTTGATGCCTTAAATATATATTGATTCAGTAACTCACTACTATAAGCAATAGTTGTCTATTCACGTCTTATAATCACTTAAACAAAAGATTTTTTTCAGTTATATTTACTGATTATAGCTCCCTTTTTTCATAAGTATATATATTTTTATTTAAATTTTAATTATATTTAAATTTTAAATATTTTAATTACATTTTTTATTTTCAAATTTATTTAAAATATAAAATAATTTGAAATATTACAAATTTTATATTTTCTAAAAAAATTTTTATATGTACTATGCAAAGTCCCGCATAATGCATGGGCTTTTTGATGAGCATTCAATAATTGTCAAAAGAAATATGTACATACCAAACTAAAATCTCGTAACTATATTAGGCGTACCACTTAAATCTTCCTTTATCACTTCTAACAAAAAATTAAACTTGATTGAATTATTGGCACTAAATTTTTCACAACACAATAATTATGAATCTACAAGACATACCAGATGTTATAGGTGCAATGGGGAACCTATAGCTACAACACCCATGACCTAACTACAATGCAATTATTGATGAGCGACTTCCAAGTCCCATATACATGGATCATAATTACTCGTCAAGAAACTCAAAAGTTATAAATGGATCATGACTAATAGAGTGTATAATTTAGTTTATAAATTCAAAATAATATTAAAATAAATTAAAAATTAAAAATAAATATCCTTCTAATTATCTATTTATTGTAAAATTATTATTTAATTAAATAAATAATTATATTATTATAATAATTTTTAAAAAAATCAATACTACCTTCATTATAAGTGTACAATTAATCGATTCAATATCAATTAATTCAATACCAAAATCAAATTAAACCGATTCAAAAAACTGAAAATTAAAATTTATAAAAATTTCAAACCGAACTAAACCCATAATATAGATATAACCAAATTGAATCAAATCAATAAATATTAGTTCAGATCATTTTAACCAATCAGTCCTTTTGAAATCACAGAGGAACCAATACTCAAAAGTGCAAATGCATTCAACAAAAAATTAGTGAATCATCCAGAAAATCGACATAAATCTTGAACAAACACATTCAAAACTTCCAAAACTCACAAATGAGTGAATCACAACCCAGAAAATAGACAGAAATCTTCAACGACAAACAAGAACAAAACCTTAAACAAACCAAGTACCAATATGCCAAGTAACCACAAATCTAAAAAACCCAAATCTCAAACGCAGCAAAAAGAACACAGATCAACAAACCCAAGTCCCAACCCAAAGACCTTGAGATCTCTAGACAGTAGCAGAGGAAGCGTCACTAAATGTAACATCAAATTAGAGGCACAGACCACCCTACTCAATGTGGAGGTGCAGGTTAGGCATGTAAAGGCCAAGGATGGAGCATCATTGGGACTCGGGTCAAAAAGTAAGGAATATGCAATGGCAAGGAGGTGAGACATGCGGGAGGAGGTGAGACATGGCCGAGGAAAGAACAATGAGAAATAAAGAGGGAGGAGCTTCGATCGACGATGGCTGACTTGACTGTGAGATGGTGAGGAGCTGAGGAGGTGTGATCTATGAAAGGGATTTGAACCTTTGGCTTGTGGGAAGTGGAAAATAACTGAAGGGACAAAGGTTACCTTGTATATACATATATGGGAGGGTAAAAGGACACTATTTTGTAATTCAGTTGGGTTCAGTTTTTATTGGTTTTTGACTTAAAAACTAAACTGAACTAAAAAGCAAAAACCTATAAAATTCAAAATCGAAAACAATTACGTAGATATGAGAAAATTTAAAAAAACAATAGTAATTGAATAAAATTTATAAATTGCTTAAAATTTATGCTTTTTGCGTGCTTATTACGTCGAAAAGGGATTACTTTTGTACTTTGCACTAAATCTGAATTAAGAAATTAGAGAAGAGCTTTTAACTTTTGCAAAATGAAAAATAATTAATTAAATTTAATTTATTATAAATTCAAGATATACGTTATATCTGAAACAGGATAGCCGATAATTTCCTCAAGCAAATATGAGGACCAAATGCAGAAAAACCAAGTCAAACATGCGTCTTTCTTCGAAATTTCTATTGGAATATTATTCTGCAAGTTGGTTGGGCGGCTATGCTTAATAATTGCCATTCACTTTCTCTTAGTTGCTGCTATACACATGTGACATCTCTCTTTTTCCACTGGTGCAAAAATCAAATTTCCATGGCAAAGTTTCTTTATCCTCCCCTTCTCATCAAATTCCTTTCTCTTTTACTTCTTTCATCTACTTGCACTTCAGCTACTAATTACTCCATAAACTGTGGATCAGGATCCATTGTTAGTCTTAATGATGGCCGGACTTTCGCTGGTGATGAAAATTCTGGTTACTTCTCTACAGGAAATGGTGGTTCTATCAGCAACGATTCAGGATTACCTGCAGACACTTCTCCTCTCTATCAAACCGCAAGAATTTTCAGGCAGCCATCACCTTATGAGCTCACAATCACTGATAATGGCACATACTTAGTACGCCTTCATTTCTATGCTTTCAGCTCTAAAGGAACTAATCTTTCTGAGGCTTTATTCAGTGTTTCCACTTCAAAATTCTTGCTCTTATCTAATTTTAGTGTGAAGAACACTAGCCATTTACCAGTGATCAAAGAGTTCTTGCTCACTATAAATGAAGAAAAGCTTAGAATTTACTTCATACCTGCTACAGAGACGTCTTTTGCTTTTCTTAATGCCTTGGAAGTCCTTATTCTTCCTCAGGACTTCATCAAGGATGAATATGCCGTTGCAGTCCCACCCATAGGAACTGGAAATGGTACTTTCCATGGTTTGCTGTCCCATGCTTTCCAGACACTCTATAGGATCGATGTTGGACAGAATACTAATATATCAAATGATCCATTCTGGAGGGACTGGGTGGGGGATGATCCTTACCTACTTCCAGGGTCTTCTGCTAGAAACTGTGCTTTTTATTCTGGTAAGCTTAATCATGCTCCTGGAGCGACGGTGGTTCAAGATATGACCCCAGACCTTGTGTACAGGACTTGCAAAGAAGTGAGCATAGATAGTAGTGTGGCATCAAATTATTCTTATATAACTTGGCGTTTCAATGTGAGGAAGAAAACTAATCATCTCGTTCGCCTTCACTTCTGCGACACTATCAGTAAGTCACCTGGTACTTTGAAGTTTGATCTATACATTTACACAAAATTCAGCCAGCTCGTTAATTCTTCCGAAGTTAATGGCGCTACTTTGGCAGCTCCATTTTTTGCTGATTATGTCATTGAATCTGATGATTCTGGATATATAAACTTCAGTATAGTCCCTAACAATGATTCAGAAATGAAAAAAGCCTTTCTAAATGGAGTGGAGATTATGGAGTTTTTGACAAACACACGCATGAATTTGGGTCATCTCGGACATCCAAGCAAACATCTTGTTCTTGTAATTGGTTTGTCAGTTGGGTGTGTGGTTTTGATTTCCCTTTTGATAATCTTGTTCCTGTTTGTTTTGAGACGTAAGAAAGCTAAGCCTGTTGTAGCTTTGGTTCTGAAGGATGATGTTCCTCCTGGGGGAGGGAGGCCTCACAGTTTGATAACGGAAACAACTGTCAATTCCTTCCCTGTTCCTAGTTTGAATCTCAAGTTAAAGATGTCTTTCTCTGAAATACAGGCTGCTACTAGGGACTTCGACACCGAATTGTTGATTGGTGAGGGTGGGTTTGGTAAAGTTTACAAAGGAACTCTTCCCACTGGAATGAAGGTGGCTGTTAAACGAAGCGATTCAAGCCATGGCCAGGGCCTTCCAGAATTCCAGACTGAAGTTATGGTCCTATCCAAAATTCGCCACCGTCACCTTGTTTCCTTGATTGGGTACTGTTATGAAGGATCTGAGATGATACTGGTTTATGAATTCATGGAAAAGGGGACTCTGAGAGAGCAGCTATACACCTGGAAAGAGAACTCAAACACTGCATCTGTGCCACCTAGATTGACTTGGAAGCAAAGGCTTGAAATCTGCATAGGTGCAGCTAAGGGTCTTCATTACCTTCACACTGGTTCTGATTGGGGAATCATTCATGGAGATGTTAAGTCAACAAACATCTTGCTTGATGAACATTATGTGGCAAAAGTTGCTGATTTTGGTCTTTCACGTTCGGGCCCTCCTAATACAGACCATTGCAGAACGGGTCTGATAGGAAGCTTCGGTTATCTTGATCCTGAATATGTGAGAACTCTTCAGTTAACTGATAAATCGGATGTCTACTCCTTTGGTGTGGTACTTCTTGAAATACTTTGTGCTCGACCTCCTATTGTGAACTCTACCAGGAGAGAGGAAATAAACTTAGCTGAATGGGGGATGTTTTGGCTAAAGAAAGGGGAAATAGAAAAGATTATTGATCCTTCATTGGCTGGTCAGATTAATCCTCACTCATTGAGAAAGTTCGGTGAAATATCTGAGCAGTGCTTGAAGGTAGAAGGGGCTAACAGACCTACAATGCTTGATGTGCACTGGGACTTAGAATATGCACTGCGGCTGCAACAAACTCCAGTGCCCAGAGAACCATATGAGGACAGCAGAACAGATGTTTCATCAAATTTTGTAATGAGTCTGGGCTATAACAGTTTCCCCCGTGAAGATGACTCTGTGCACATTGCCGATGATGCTCACTCAGGCTTGAAGTTCCTTTCCTCCCAATCAATTATGATGGTCCCAGATAATCTTCACAATCAACACATTTAGATGACCAGTGTCTAGTGTCTGCTTACTATATTGTTTTTGGTTATATATATATAATTCGCTTCAACTAGGAATCGAACTTGAGCTCTTATAATTTTGGAGATGACTCCAGTATTATGTACTAAGATAAAGATCACTGGTCTACTATATAGTATCCTTGCAACCTTTAGACCATCTATTAGCATATATTGGTACTCTTGTTTATTCAAGCTGTTGGAAAGTTCAGAGATTAGTTCGGTAAAGTTACTCATTTATCATTAGCTGTAAATTGCCGGAAAGAAATGAGAATCAGGTGTGATTATTGGAAGTAGAATTCAGCATTTATATTATATCTTAATTTTAAAATGGGGAAGAATTGTTCATAATTCTCATATCTGCTGCATATAATCCCAGGAGTCCTACATAGGTGGTGCTAGTGCTCTATTAGACAACAATTTATGTCTATTTCGATGATGGAGCGAGATGTAGGTGGTAATTGATGGACATGCTTTGTTGTTTGTATTTTTTGGATTTTTCTGAGTTGCGAGTCTAGCGATTGAAGAAATTTTTCTAGTTTCTTTCTAGATGGTGGCTTGGATTTTATGGAGGAGAGATTTGGCCAAGTGGACGATCAAAAAGAACGGATTCTTAATTAGGAACAGAGAGGTGGGTGGTTGTCATCACTAAAGAGAGAGGTGGGCAAAAGGGAATGATAAATAATTTTTCAAGTTTTCATTTTGGCTAAAATTACACTGTGAATGTTCCAATTGACTGTAACTGAAAACCAGGACATACTTGACATCAAATAAAAGTTAACTGAGGAGCTAATTTGTAACTTTTATAATTAAAATGAATGTCTATTTCGTCTCATGAAAACACATAATTGAAATTGAGTTTAATTGAGTTAATATTAAAATGTAATTTGTCCAATTAACTCCATCTGAGACTTAAATCAACTAACCAAAAAATATTAGAGGCCTATTTGACTATTCAAACTTATTTGAGAGACCAATTTGAACCTTTTGCAAATTTGATCCTCTGTCGAAAAAGAAAAGCAAATAATTTACTAAAGAAAAATTATTATTTAGTCCTTAAACTAATTTGATTAATAGAAAAGTTGCTCTAAAATAATGAGGATTAGATGAATTAAAAATAAAGAATTAAATAATATATTTTTCAAAATAAATGAATTAAATAATTAATTTTATTAAAATACATAGACTAAATAATAAATTTTCCATTAATCGATCCATCTTTTCCCCTTCACTTGAGTTAGCATCGGAGAGAGACTCCTTTTCTATTTGGAGCAGCAGAAGCAAGATAGGGAAGAGAATACTGGACATATTTTATCACTGTTCTTCTACTTGTCACAGACAACGGTACGTATTACTATTTCTCTTCTCCCTCTCCAATCATGGCAAGGATTGCGAAACCCACCCTTCTTTTTTGTTTTCGTACTTCTTTTGCTGCACAAAAGAGGGGACTAGCTTCATTCAGTTTCTCTTCTACACATTAAGAGCCTTTTTCTCTGTCTTCTTCTTCCCAACTGGAGCTTTCCTCTTCTTCAGACTAAGAAGCAGCTGGGAAATCTTCCAAGTGAGATTATTGTTTCGTGCCAATGATTTCACTTTAGTTGATGAAATTCATCTAAAGCTCGAGTCCTTGATGAAACGAAAAAAAAGAAAACTCAATCAAGCTTTTGGAAAAAATTCAAGCATTGATCATATCCTTATGTCCATAACTGTATGGACATGTCTTTTTTTTATTTTTTTTATACGTTTGGCTCCGATTGAAACTCAACTTAAGAGATAACGACAATATGAACAACTCCATACCATTAAGTTAAAACTCATTAGTAATGTATCCCACCCCTACAGTGAAAATATTAACCTCCTCACCCATTTACCTGTTGAATAAATGTGCGTCATATATGAAAGCTTGAATACAATCTCATTTTAGCCTTGTCCATATGGATGATTGTAAAACTAGATCAATGTTCATTTGTATAATTGGCATCACATTTATATAATCGATATAAATAAATATTATAAAGCTGAGGTATGAAAAAGGATTATTAAAAAAAATTGTCAAGTGGAGTGTCTACTTTTCTTAAATACGGGCATTTCATGTGGCATTTCAAAAATTTTAACATCATTAAATATGACCCTTGACAATACTAAAATTTTCAAGTTACATTTCATTTAAATGTGTCCACATGTTGAATATGTTTAAGTAAGAAATTAACTAATTTAATTTTTTTTTTACAAGCTATGAAATGAGTTTTAAAATTCTGATAATAAATTTTACAAGTTATTAAATGATTTTTAAAATTCCAATCATTAATTTTATAGACAATAAATTTTTACATCATATATATCAAAGCTTTTTAATAGAATGTGACCCTTGATAATATTAAAATTTTCCAGTTACATTTTAAAAGTGTTCACATGTTTAATTCATTTAAGAATTGAACTAATTTAATTTTTTTACAAGTTATCGAATGACTATTAGAATTCAAATCATTAATTTTGTAGATAATATAAAAAGAGAGACCTTTTATATCTTTTAACTCCTCCTCTCTTTGTTGGAACTTAATGCATTCACATTTTGTAGGGTTTTAGGATAATTTTTGGACGTATTTTGCCATTGTAAATAGTTATTATTATTAGAATTATGACTCAAAATTCTTGTGGGATTTAAAGAGACATTTTCCTAATTTGAGTGGGAGAAATATTCATTAATAGGATAGAGAAATATTTCTTATATAAAGTAGAGCTCTTATTTTAGTGTTATTCCTAAATTAAGTGGGACTCCTAATCAGATTAAGATTGAGGGAATTAACACTATAAATAGGATAATAGTGGAAAGAGTTATTTGGCTTTCAGCTCATGGAGTGAGGCTATTGCTCATTGTAGAGAGAGGCCTTGTCAATTGCTGCAGATTTGGTTCTGCCCATTGATACTTTTGCCTATTGCAGTGAAGAGAGACTTCGGTTTAAGGTGGAGAAAGGACATAGAATTTAAGAGGAATGAATTCTTGTCATTGGTAAGAGGGCTCTTACTCATGTAGTTGAAGACACCTTTTGTGTTGTAGTAGTTAAAATAGTAAATATATTGGGTTATGTCTAGAGGAGATTGAGAGGGACTAACTAATATATTTACTATGAGCAGTTTGATGTAATGTGGGTTCTCTTGGGTGTAATTAGGTTTATAGATAGTATAGTTTGAGCTTGTAATGATGTTTATTTATTTGAAAATAGTAAAAGATGGTTTGCCCGTGGATGTAGTCCTATGTGGAGAGGGTGAACCACGTAAATATTAGTGTTTTGTGTGTTTGTTTTATTACTTTGCAGTTTACACACTTCTGCAGTGCACAACAATTATAAATATTCTTAGTAGAGTTTTAACTTAGTTTAGTTTACTTTTATAACTTAATAATTTATTGTTTTTTTAAGGTGTTAAAAGATGTAGAGGGCAATTAAAGAGTAGATTTGGAAGTCTAGGAAGCCTAAAAGCAGTGGGGAATTCCATGTTTTAGAAAAACAGAAAATTACATGAGTTTTAATACTGTTGTGTTTTTAGTCATGTAAATGCAAAAGTATAATGCAAAAGTTGTCAAAACTCAAGCAGTGTTTCTAGACACACAAGCAGTGTAATCTCCAATTTAGCTTGGCCATGCAGAAGCATGAAGAAAAGCACAATCAATGTTTCTACCCGTGTGAAGACATCTTAAGCAAATACATTTGCCTTGTGTAAGACTTATGTTTCACGAAGTTTGTAAGGTGCATATGCCAAAAAAGTTACATGGGTCATGTAATGACAAAACTAAATTTACACAAGTCATGTAAGTTACCCTGAATGCTAACATGGACTACACGAATTCTGCTCTTATAAATTCTTCTTGTACTGTTTCTCTAACCTAATAGGGCTGAATATGACAGTACATAAGAATCTCCTTCATAGTTTTTGCTAAATTTGGAAAGAGAGAGAACCTTTAAAAAATTTATGTTTTCTTTGAAGAAGAGAAGAACAATAACAAAAGAAGCCACCATTTTCCTATGCACCAATTGGATTCAGTCCAGATTTTACCATCTAGATTGATTCTCCATATAGGTTCTTTGATTCTTTGGTTTATTTTCATGTTTATAATAATTTTATAATTTGAACATGAGTGAGTAGATTTTTATAAATTTAAGAGTTGGGATATAATACTCTATTTTAATTTATGGTATTAATCTGATTTGGTTTAATGAAATGACTAGTTGTACTTTGATTCTATTCATTGTGACTTATTTACACTAAACACTTACTTGCGCGTTGCGAAGATATATTTTATTTTTAAAAATTATTAATTAGACTAAATAATAAAAATATAGAGTTTAAATTTAGAAAAAAATATTAGAAATATAAAAAAAAATTAAATTTTAAGAACATATATATCTTGTAAATATTTGTAGAAAATTTTGTTTATCATCTTCACATTCTTTTTTTACTATAACTTTCAAAATGATTATGGGGATTTATAATTATTTTAAATTTATATTGGCTTTTTATTATTAAAATTTAGTATATTTTTTTTTAATAGTAATTTTATATGGTATTCATTCATGAATATATATTTGTGACTATAGCCAAGGGCGGAGCCCTAAAATGTTTCTTGAGGGGGGCAACATAGTGATAAAGTTACATATTATTTATTGTTATCGCTTGAACCACTCAACTGTATAAAAAAATTTTAGATATGCATAATATATATATTGTTATTTTTAATAATTTTAGTAAATTTTCATTAAAATTAATATAAAATATAAAATTAGTATCAATCTTATATTTTGAATTTATATATATATAAAACAGAGTTCAACTAACCATATAATTTTTTTTTTCTAAAAAACTTATATAATTTATTTATAAAATTTTGTTTTTCATATTTTAAATAATATTTAAAAATTTGAAATATACATAAAAATATTTTATTTTTAAATTCTATTAGGTAACATATGTATATATAAGAAGAAAATACTCTTAATTTGTAATTATCATATCAATATTTGAATGTACTAAAATAATTATAAAATGTCTTTATTATTAAAATTTATATTTTTTAAAATTAATTTTTTTATTTGCAATTATTTCAAATTTTAATTGTGATTAAAAATTATATATACACACACTTAAAATTGACTAATTTATTGACTGATTAGATAAATGATCTCACTAAATAATTTTTTAGCTCCCGCAATTGATAAATTTTTTATATATAATTAATTTAGAAAACAGTTAATTATATTCGTTGCTTGTATATTTTGAAGGAGTTGATGTTACCTATATTCAAAAAATACCACAATAAAATATAGTTAAACTAAAAAAAAAAAAGGATACAATATCATAAAAAATTATTAAATATATGATAAAACTAAAAATATATATATATATATATATATATATATATATATATATATATATATATATATACTTAAAGAAAATTTAGGAGGGTTGGGGAGCCATGGCCGCCAGTAGCCCCCCATTCCCTCTGGCCCTGACTATGGCTTTTTCTATCCCATTATATTCTCTAATTACATTTCATTTTACTTATTATTAGCCTATTTATCTTCATATTATAACTCATTTTTATATTGTAGCATTGCTTCATAACCTATTTTTATAATGTTTATAGATATGTTATATTAAAAATTAGAAAATCGAAACGTCACATAATAAGTATTAGCGATAATAATATTACCATAAATTTAGTAAGGACCAATAAATTTTATTTGATATATACAGATTAGTAGTTAACAATTAATGATAATATAGGTAAAATAAATAGAATAAGATCCATTAAAATTAAAGATAGATATATATTAATTTTATTTACATTTCTATATTAAGTATTAATAAACTAAAAAATACGTATTAATTAGTGATATTAATAAAAATAATGAACTTTCTTTAATATACATATATTAATTATTATTAATGATAAAAATTTACATTTTTTACAATTATAATTCATAAATATTGATGTATATTAATTTTATTTAAATTTTTATATTAATTATTAAAATTTAAATAGTCACATATTAATTATTAGTAATAATAAGACTAATAAACTTTATTTAATATATACATATTAATGTTATTAATAATAAAAATGTAAATATTTATTTATTTATTATTATTATAATAGTGTATTTTTTGCAATTATAATATATAGATATAAAAATATTTTAATTTCATTTATTTTTTAAAAAATTAAGAATCTAAAAAGTCACCTATTAATTAGTAGCAATAGATACAGCTAATAAATTTTATTTAATATGTACATATTGATTATAACTAATATAAAAATATACATATTTTATTATTATTATTATTATTATTATTATTATTATTATTATTATTATTATTATTATTATTATTATTATTATTAATGAATTTTATTTATTTTAATATGTACATATTGGAAATGATAAAAATGTATTTTTTTTACTATTATAATTCATAAATTCGATATATGTTAATTTTATTTAAATTTTTATGTTGAGCATTAAGAAACTAAAAGTCACATATTAATTAGTAATAATATTAAGACTAACAAATTTCATCTAATATGTGCATATTAATTCTTATTAATAATTAAAATGGACAAAAATATTAAGCACTAAGAAATTAAAAAGTTATATTAAATTGTTGTAATAATAAAATGGGGTATTGACAAATGAAAAAAAGCTAATAGAGTGTCATTTGTCATTTTTAGGTGAACTTATTTTGGAAACCAACTTCATTCTATTTATATAGATGCTTTGTTTTAGGCCTCTTAAAGTTATGTTTTAAATCATTGATTGATGAATTGAAAAGTGCAAATTAATGATGGAAAAGTAAGGTTTAGAACTTACAGTTTTGTATCTTGAGATAGATTGAAATTGTGAGAGTGTTTTTACAAATTATTTGCAAAATTTAGTGGGTTTTAATTAAATCAAAGAGTCATAAAAGTAGGAATTGATTTAGTTAGGATACTTTTTTTATTACTTTAAAGAGAATTTTAGAGATTTTAGATTTAATTTTCTTAAAAAATATAATGTCCCTTCGTTGAAATAATTGGAGAGATATCCGGTTAATTGGACTGTTAACTTCTAACTCTAGAATTACCTTTTCAATTAATTGATACTTATTTGTTTTAGCTTGCTATACTTAGTTGCATTTACATTTTTATTAGATTACTATTTATTGCTCTTTATTTACTTTTTTTCCTACAATCATAAGTCTAAATTGTCTATATAATCATATTTGGGTAATTGTCACAATCCTCAAGGGAACGACATCTTTTGTACTACTGTACGATCCGTGTACTTGTTGATTTTACAACAACAGAACTACTAGGTTGTTAACCTACTTTCAACTATTCCCTTACATATTTCCTATTTAGTTTTGCGTGTATATTCTCTCTGCCATTTCTTGGTGAAATGTCTTGCTATTAAAATATTTTTATTTACTTTTTCTAACAAAGTTATGCATAATTTATAAAAAGCCCATTCACTCATTGCACTTGGATTATAAGGTTTTTATTTGTGATTTTATTTTGCTTTTTCTAAATTTGGGGTTTAGTGCATGTACTTGAACTTTGACTCGTGTTTTAATTTCATCCCTAAAATTAATTTTGTTACTAAAAAATACCTAAACTATATTTTCATAACACTAAAATAACTCTCACTAGAATATGGTGAGATATCTAGTAAGAATTTGATGTAGCAAGTGTCACAACTCAAATCTATGAGTTGGACTGGCACTAAGACTTAGGCCAGCATAAAACCATTGAAGTCTGTAGTAAGCCTTACTTATCACAAACCCATAACTAAACCCAAACTCAAAACCCATCATAAAAGACAAAATGAAATATTATAATTAAATTTGGGTTATTACAGCCCAAAAGCCATCATACATACACAATTAAGGGAGCCCAGCTCAATTTTGATTCTCAACATAAATAATCCATTTAATTAAAATAATATATTTATACACCAATATCACAGAAGAGCTCTAAGGATTAATTAAATAAATAACATAATAAAAATTAGTAATTAAGTAATACAACAACCTACGAAGGAAAACGCAGGTTAAACTATAATATAAAATTTCTCCTCGTACATCCTAGGAAAAATATTGAATAAAGTGAGTGCTCTACTCAATGAGTTTAGATATTGATTATTGGTTTAATTTATATAACTATCTATAACTAGTGCAATTCTACCATATAATGCACATCCAACACATATAACAAACAATTCACTTAATATTTGCATGAGAAGATAATTTGGAGCTGCACACGCACCTAGTGTATTACATCAATACATAAATATGGGGACTGATCCCCTATGTAGCTCTCTTAATTCAAATCCTATCAGCAAGTTCAACTCAAGCCGGACTTTCACTTAAATCCAAGTGCATAAACATTCACATTTATCATTTCATTACTTATTAGGATGTATGTATATAGAACATGAATATGTTGCACTTTGCATAATTACTGTTGATGCCTGATGGATGTTGGATGGCCTACTGGTTTCCCCTATGACTATTTATGATCATGCATAATATGATGTGATAAGTGAAAGGCACAATGGAAGTGGTTTGAAGGTTGAATTTCAAAAATTTTCTAGAGTTTCATACAAACATACAATATGTTTTATGATCCTAACCAACGTTAAGCACCTAAGGCATGTTAAGACATACTTTATGCATGATTTTTTCATTTGCCATCAAGGATTGTTGTTTAACCATTAAACAATTTAAACCCTAACTAAAAGAGGGTTTAGAGACCTCTAACCTTAAGGGGCATAGAATCACACTCCTTACTCCCTTTGGAAGTCTCCAGAGCTCCAATTATAACTCCTCTAGCTTGTTCACTACAAGCTTCACCAAGCTCCACCTTAAGCAACCCCTTGCCTCTCCTCTGTGATGTGCCAACCACTCTTGTAGGGGTTTTGCTTTGGTGGGGTCCAATTGGATGTATTTGAGAGACTAGAAACACTTTCTAGTATTTTGATTCAGGAAAGAAACAAGCTTTCTTTCAAGTATCAATGGAGGAATATGAAGAAGAGGGAGAGAGAGAGAGAGGTGCCATCCAATAAGAAGAAGGAGAGAGAGTTTAATTTTCATCTTATCTTGTATTTATATGCAAGAGATAAAAATCATTAATAGTGTGCCACATGTCATGATCCTATTTAATCTTGCTTTTAAGTTGTCTTAATCTTATTAAGGTAAGTGTTAAGCCATGATTAATTGATCAAAAGTCATTTTCCATCATATGGAAGACAAGTGGCACATAAAGATGAGTGCCAAGTGTCACCATCTCATGGTGCCAAGTGTCACGATGTAAAATTACCATTTTGGCCTTGTATGCATTTTTGAGTTCTCAACTCAAAATTGTAATTTCTCCTTCAAATTAATTTACATCACATATTAATTAATTAATTAATTAATCTCCATTAATTAATTTTATAATTAAATTCATATTTAAACTCTTTAAATATAAATCCAATTTATATTATGCATCCAATATCAAAGATTTAATTTCAAGTCATGCTAGAGACTTTGCAACCCTATTGCAAACTAAATCTAATTAATTAATTAATTAAACTCATCAATTAATCAATTAAATCATCAGTTGGTTGGTGATAAACTTATATAGGTGTGTGACTTACTAGGCTCATTACTAATTGGCAATGAGAAATGATATTAACTCTTAATATCATTGGAACTCTTCCATAACCATAAATGATTTTCCCAAATCATTTTAGGCATCTCATAGACCATGGTTGACACCTAGCATAGCATGCCATGGCCACCCAATCAGTAATAAGGAATACCTTAAATATGAACTTTTAATCATACGTCATCATGCACTAAAATCCTTTCGCACTATGTCCCAATCCCATTAAGGATCATGGATGGAATCTTATGCACTCATTTGAAATCTTATTCTTGATATATAAGACTTTACCATCAGGAAACACCTTTCCTACCAAAGTCATCTGTCCTGGCTAGGAACTTAATCTTGTTAAGAACAACTCAAATCCACATAGGACTTTTAACCCTATTTACTTAAGGCTATGAATCCCCTCTTGATTGAACACGTATCCCAACATATGACCAATCTGAGCCAACACACACCGAAATATCCACACACAGTACAGATATGTAAGTGGTATCAAACTCAAACCACCCATATAAGAGACAACTGTGTCATCTCAGGTATGAGGATTATATGCACTAGTATGACACAGATAATATTTTATTGACTCGAGTAAATGCCATGTTCATGTGATTTGTATGTCACAGGTTTGGCCTACTTATCTCATAAGTTCCCACTGTGTTTATCTCGATATCTCATATCAGATGGTATGAGACTCACCACTCCATATACATCAGTATCTCATACTGATCAATGGAGATAAACAGAAGTAACAGCTCTTTGGATATAATGTGCCCACCAAAATATCCTTTAGCTATGAACTCTGATTTATAGCAAATGTCTCATATATTCTGTCACTCATATTCTTATCTTATAAAAATAGAATATGTAACATATTACTAATGGACAATTTCAAATAAATATGATATTATACATACACAACATTTAAATGAAAAATTTATTGCCATTGATACATTTACAATGTTATTTACAAGTTATAAGATTAGTGCATGCTCTAGGGCACACACAACAAATAATCTCTTACTTGGCTTAGAGCCATTCACTACAATATCTAAGACTCATCTTCTCAAGATGTCTGTCTAACTGTTGATGTGTCATGGCTTTGGTTAGTGGATCAATCGGGTTGTCAGCTGAAACTACTTTCTGCATGGCGATATCGCCTCTTCCAACTATCTCTCTGATAATATGAAATTGCCACTCTATGTGTTTGGAACGTTGGTGAGACCTTAGTTCCTTTGCCTGTGCAATGGCTCCATTATTGTCACAGTAGAGAGAAACTACTGACTCAATGGAAGGAACCACTTCTAGTTCTAAAATGAAATTTTTAATCCAAACAGCCTCTTTTGCAGCATCACATGCAGCAACATATTCAGCTTCAGTGGTGGAGTTTACTGTAGTTGTCTATTTGGAACTCTTCCAATAGCTAGCACCTCGATTACACAAAAATACAAACCCTAAGACAGACTTTCTATCATCAATATCTTATTAGAAATCAGAGTCTATAAATCCTTCTAGTTGAAGTTCACCTCCTCCATATATAAAAAATAAATCCTTAGTCCTTCTCAAGTATTTAAGGATATTCTTGACAGATATCCAGTGCTCCAAACCTGGATTAGAATGAAACCTGCTAGTCACACTAACAGCGTAGGCAATATCAGGCCTAGTACACAGCATTGCATACATTAGGCTTCCTATAGCCAAAGCATAAGGAACCTTGGCCATCTTTTCCCTTTCTTTAGGGGTCTTGGGAGACTATTCCTTAGAAAGGTGAATCCCATGCCTAACTAGTAACAATCCCCTCTTGGAATCAAGCATGTTGAACCTCTTAAATACCTTTTCCAAATAAAGCCTTTGGGATAAACCTATTACTCTTTTCTGTCTATCTCTATAGATCTGAATTCCCAGAATATAGGCAGCTTCCCCAAGGTCTTTCATAGAGGTAGTACTTAACAACCCGGTTTTTATAGATGTTAGCATACCAATATCATTGCCTATTAATAAAATATCATCCACGTATAACACTAGAAGGGTAGTCATACTCTCGCTAGTCTTTTTATACACACACGGCTCATCTATGTTTTGAATAAAATCGAAAAGATTTAACGGCTTCATTGTTACACCTTACCCCTCTGTAAGACATAATATGATCCCGTAGAATACCTAATGAACTACCGAACTTCACCTACCGATAACTCATTAAGTACCCTACAAGGGATTTTAAAACAATTTTCTTATTTTTGATAAGTGGTGAGCATTTTCTAATAGGTATTTAAAACATTTAATTGAAATTAAAACTAGTTAATATTTTTAGCCCATTTTATTTTTTCGCAAATTTTATAAAAATTTTGCCAGAGTTCCGTTTGTATTTTGAGAAAACAGTTCTTCAAATCCCTAAAAAAAACACTTCCAATAATTTTTCTCAACAACTTCTTCAAATTCACAATCATCTCAATCAATTTCAACACATTTAACAACTTCCAAAAATTCAAATCCACCATTTTCAATATCCAACAATCATCAAATACCATTAATGAATTTCATTCAATTCAAAATAAATGCTACCATACATATTTCATTAATGACAAAGTAATTTATATACACCATTGCAAAAATTTACATCAAAAGAAATTCAAACTAAATTTTATTACAAACTTTATACAAACTTTGTACAAGCTGCTCAAGACCAATTTTACATGTCCATATATTTATGTGTAATACATACATCAAAATAAATATTTACAGTCAGGGTATAAATTATACCTGATAGCTTCAAGGTAAGTAGCTCCCCTGTTCTCAGCAGCTCAATCTGCTGCTCCTCTAGTCTCTATATTTGCGATAGCAATAATAGCTATTGCTGAGTACTAGGACTCAGTGGTGCACAACATACTAAAATAATCTTTGTGCAGAATTTAAATCACATTTATTCAAAAATTGAACTGAACATGAGAGTTAAACACAAAACATGAATTATGAGATTTTATTCCCAACAATTTCATTTCGAAGTATCAAAACACATTTCATAAAACCCACAGTTATATCATGCCATTCGAAACAAATATAATCTCAATAGCCAGAGGCTAAGGAGAAGTCACATCACAAGGCTAGCTAGCTCAAATATATGGATATCCATTCAATTTCTTCTTCTACTGGCACACACCTCAACACCTCAGCCAGAGAAGGAATCAAAATTCGAAACTGATTACCCCCACTAGTCATGCTAGTGAGGTGTTCAAATATATGGTCATGACACTGTGGGTTCAAAACTTATCTTAACAATTTTCTAAACATTGTCATTTCAAATATACACAATTAACTTTTAACAATTTAAATCAAAGCATCATAAACAATGTCACAATTCACTATTTCAATTTATTCAAAACAATATGCAGAAAATAATTTACAGAAATTATACGTTGTGCACAAACCTCAAGTGAGTCGCCTCTTGGCCTTGACTCGATTCCTCGGGTTCTTTCCCGGTGTTCTTTTCAACTAAAGCACACAATTTTATAGTGTTTCAGTATCATAACTTAACATAAATCCAAAAATAAATTTAACTTCACTTTTACCTAGCTCTAATGTGCTAATCTCGACATTCTTTAAATTTTGTGTTTCGGGGTTACTATTCACTACACTATTCAAGTTAAATTGTTGACTTTCTAAGGCTTAATAGGTATGGGAATTCTAACTTCACCCACATACCACATTTTGGTCACTAAATTTATTGGTTTTGTTTGTTTATTCAAATTCTAAGTCTTTTAGGCAAATTTGATAATTTTCAGTTTTGGTGTCTAAGGTTGCACTGTTCCATTGGTCATTTTACTGTTGAAATTTGGCAAAACTTTCTTCATAGAAAATGTTCCCTATTGTCTTAAGTTTATTTTCCTTTTTGAATCACTCTAATTAGAGTTTTGTAGCTCAAGCTATAGCCATTTGAATCATGGCTGCCGGATTGGACTTAACCCAGATTTTCTGGGCAAATTTTGGTTCTAGCAGTTTTAGGTCACCAACTTTGAGTGGCCAAATGACTTGGTTAATGGCATAATTTGGGTTTGTGTTCTTCATGAAAGTTTTAGGTCTATACCTCAACTGTCCACTGGTAACATCTCAGGTCATTTAGACCTATCTTGCTCAAGTTATGGCCAAATAAATAAACACTATTCATTTGGTCATTTTGTACAGAGCAGACTGAGATTTTCCGGATTTGGTCAATTTGTTTACTAGGCTTTGGTCACTTTTTGGGCATGGTTCCTAAATAAAAATTGTGTCATTTAGTGTCTATTTTCATTCCCAATTGGTCTCATACCAATTAGACTTGTAAATTTTCAGTTTTGGTCCCTCAAAGGGATCTTGGTCATGCTGCTAGCAGTATGACCACACTCAATCCGAATTTGATCTCAACTCCAACACTTCCAACACTCTTCATTTGGACACCATTGACCATTTCCCACTTCAAACTAGGTCAAACATATCATTTACCCATTTCTCACATTTTTGTCTCTAAACCCTAAGTGTCCAAACCCTAGTTTACCAATTCTTTGTATTTGATTGATTCAATGCCTATATACATGTTTCTTCATCTCAAACAAGATCACATACACTTTTAAATCTATCAAACTCATGCATACACACATCAAAACCCTAGTTGACCGAAATTTAGGTTTGGTCTTCCAACAATTAATTTCATCTCTTTTCTTTAGTTTCTAAGTTCATTTAAATAACTAAACATGCATTTGATTAGATAATTGAAAGTTAGAATACTAACCTTTTCTTTGGATTCCCAAAACTCCAATTTTCTATTTTTCTTCCTCCTTCTTTCTTCTATACTTCTTGTCTAGGGTTCTTAAGAAGCTTTCTAGGGTTTAGGTTAATTTTAGTGGAAGAACATCAAGTTATTCAAGGTTGAATAACTCTTTAATGGTGGACACTCATGGAGGAGGGAGAGAGAGATGGGAGACGGCACTTAGGGAAGAAGAAGACTTTTTGGTTTTTTTTTTCTTTTCTTTTCTTTTCTTTTATGTCTTAGGAAGACCATAAATCAATTTAGATAAATTTTTAATTATAGGATTTATGGCATCATGCATGATGTCATGCATGACTCCCTTCACTTTTTCATTTTCTTTTTTTTTATTTATTTTTTCATTAGTTCTTTAATTTAATTCTTGATCCTGAAATTTTCTTTTCTCTGATTTTATTTGACAGTTAGGTCAGGAGTCAGCTCTCGGGGACAATTGACCAAATTGCCCCTCGCCGGTTAAACCCGGTTTGCAAATAATTCAATATTTCTTCAGGCTCACTGACCTAATTATTTGACTGACTTAACAATTCTTTTTCGTGATTTTCTCTTTTCCACTGTGTTCATAGTGGTCCTAAGGACCGTAGCGTTACATTTTACTGTTCAAAATTTGAGTTTAAATTGACTTCGCAATCCTTCCCGAGAAGGTCACCAATTGCTGTGACTCTCGGCTCGTTTAACTTCTTATGTTCTGTTTTTCTTATTTATACTTAACTAATTGGCAATTACCAATTATTTGTGTTTATAGCTCATCTAGTTGTCTTAAGTGTAATTCTAATCCCCTTAATTGTCCGGACCGATACTGGTCACCGGAACAGTGAAATATACCAGGCTATACAAATAGGGGTGTTACAATTCCCCCCCCCCCCCCCTTAAAATAAATTTCATCTCAAAATTTTACCTGGTATCAATCTCTGAACAGCTGTGGGTGCTGTCTCCTCATGTCCTCCTCTCGTTCCCAAGTAGCCTCCTGGCCCGAATGATGGTTCCACAGCACTTTCACTAACGGTATTTGCTTATTCCGTAGCTGCTTCACCTCATAAGCCAGAATCTCTATGGGTTCTTCTTCATATGTGAGGTCTGGATTCACTTCAATTTCTTCTACTGGTAGTACATGAGATGGGTCTAATCGATACCTCCTCAACATAGACACATGG
Organism: Hevea brasiliensis; assembly: GCF_030052815.1. Lineage (NCBI taxonomy): Eukaryota > Viridiplantae > Streptophyta > Magnoliopsida > Malpighiales > Euphorbiaceae > Hevea > Hevea brasiliensis. Next base: position 33,240,662 of record NC_079495.1, on the reverse strand, counting down.
AAGACATTATGTATCTTCTCCAACTCTGGAGGTAGTGCCAAACGTTATGCCAAAGGACCCACTCTTTTCAGAACCTCATATGGCCCAATAAAACGAGGACTCAGTTTCTCCTTTCTACTAAATCTCATAATTCTCTTCCAAGGGGAAACCTTGAGGAAAACTTTCTCACCCACTGCATACTCAATATCTTTTCTCTTCAAATCAATGTAGGACTTCTGCCGGTCTGATGCAGTCTTAAGTCGATCTTTGATCACCCTGATCTTCTCCTCAGTTTGCTGAACAATTTTGGGTCCAATCATCTTTCTTTCACCCACGTCATCCCAACACAACGGGGTTTTACATTTTTTGCCATACAACGCTTCATATGGAGGCATCTCAAAGCTTGATTGATAGCTGTTGTTGTAAGCAAACTCAATCAAAGGCAAGTGTGTATCCCAACTGCCCTCAAACTCAATCACACAAGCCTGTAGCATGTCCTCCAAGATCTGAATTATTCTCTCGCATCGGCCATGCATGCGTGGGTGGAATGCAGTACTGAAGTTCAATCTAGTTCTTAGGGCTCTCTGAAGACTACCCCAAAATCTAGAAGTGAACCTAGGATCTCTGTCTAATACGATGGATACTGGCACTCCATGTAGTCTCACAATCTCATCAATTTACAACCTGGCCAATCTTTCTAAACTGTAGTCCATCCGGACTGGTAGAAAATGAGCAGACTTGGTCAGTCTCTCAACAATGACCCATACTGCATCATAACTCTTCCGTGTCCTCGGAAGTCCCATCACAAAATCCATTGTTATTCTCTCCCATTTCCACTCTGGTACTGGTAGTGGATGTAATAACTCAGTTGGTATTTGATGCTCTACCTTCACTTGCTGAAAAATTAGGCATTTGGATACAAACTCTGCCACATCCCTTTTCATACCCATCCACCAGTAATGCTCCTTTAGCCCTCTATACATTTTTGTGCCACCAGGGTGCATGGCAAAAGGAGACTCATGTGCTTCCTTCAATATGATCTGCCTCAAATCAACATCATTAAGAACACATATTCTGCCCTGGTGTAGTAGTAGACCATCATCTCTGATTCAGAATTCTGGTTTCTTGCCCTGTCGAACTTCTTCCAACAGCTTCTGATACCTTTCATCATTCTGAGCAACCATTCAGATCTGATCAATCAACACTGGCTGTACATGCCATGCAACTGCTGTCTACCCCTCATCATTAATCTCTAAGCTGGCATGTAATGATCTCAACTCATGTACCATAGACAAAGGAGTAACTCGTAGACTTGCCATAGTCTTGCGACTTAAGGCGTCAGCCACAACATTAGCTTTCCCTGGCTGATAGTCTATCAGACAATCATAGTATTTTATCAACTCTAACCATCTCCTCTGTCTCAAATTCAACTCCTTCTGAGTGCCCAAATACTTCAAACTCTTATAATCTGTATAGATGTAACACTTTTCCCCATACAAATAATGTCTCCAGATCTTAAGAGCAAACACAATAGTTGCAAGCTCCAAATCATGTGTTGGATAATTCCTCTCATGCGGTTTTAGCTGGCGAAATGCATAGGCAATGACATTTCAATCTTGCATCAGTACACAGCTTAACCCATTGTGAGAAGCATTACTATAAACTGTATATTCTTTACCCGGAGTAGGTAAAGTCAGGACTGGAGCTTCAGCCAAACATTTCTTCAATTCATCAAAACTCTGTTGGCATTTATCTGTCCACTGAAATTTCACATCTTTTCTAAGCAGCTTGGTCAATGGAGATGTCAACATAGAGAATCCCTTCACAAATCGACGGTAGTATCCAGCTAAACCCAGAAAACTACGAATCTCTGTGACATTTCTGGGTGGCCTCCAATTAAGGATAGCTTCAATCTTACTTGAATCTACCTTGATGCCCTCTTCTGATACTACATGCCCTAAGAAAGATATTTCCTTCAGCCAAAATTCACACTTCGACAATTTGGCATATAGCTGTTTCTCCCTTAGAGTCTGCAGTACAATCCGTAGATGTCTATCATGCTCTTCTGCACTCCTCGAATAGACCAATATATCATCTATGAATATCACAACAAATTGGTTGAGGTATGGTCTGAAGATAGTGTTCATCAGATCCATAAAAGCAGCCAAAGCATTAGTTAACCCGAATGGCATGACCAAGAACTCATAATGGCCATAGCGGGTTCTAAAGGCAGTTTTAGCAATACTCTGCTCTTGTACTTTCAACTGATAATAACCTGATCTCAGGTCAATTTTGGAGAACACAGCTGCACCCCTCAACTAATCAAACAAGTCATCAATGTGGGGCAATGGATATCTATTCTTTATTGTCACCTTATTCAACTGTCGATAATCAATACACAAGCGGAGAGTGCCATCCTTCTTATTTACAAACAACACTGGCGCTCCCCAAGGTGACACACTAGGGCGAATAAAGCCCTTGTCAAGCAGCTCTTGCAACTGTACTTTCAACTCTTTCAATTCTGCTGGTGCCATTCTATATGGCATTATGGAGATTGGGTCCACACCAGGCATAACATCAATTTCAAACTGCACCTCTCTTTCTGGAGGTAATCCTGGTAATTCATCAGGAAACACATCCGGAAAGTCACATACAGTAGGGATGTCCCTCAGTGCTGGGCTCCCCACTTGGGTGTTTATCACATGTGCTAAGTATGCTTCATTGGATGTGTAGTATAAATTAAATTTATATTTAAAGTATTTAAATATGAATTTAATTGATGAGAAATTAATTAATAGAGATTAATTAATTAATTTATATTTGATATAATTAATTAGAAGAAGAAAATAATTATTTTGGGTTAAGAACTCAAAATTAAGACACAGGGGCATTTTGGTCATTTCACAGTGTGACACGTGGCACCATGAGATGGTGACACATGGCTTAACACATAAGCTTGCCAAATATTTTTTAATCATGTAAGATGATTAAAATCAAGATTAAATATAGGTTTGACACTTGGCACAATGTGATTGGGTCACTTAAACCTAGAGCTAATCAAAAGGTGACATGTGGCTAGGGTTTAATGTGTTAACCTAGCTATTTAAGTGTGGTTATGAATGGAAAACACAACCAGCAGCCTCTCCTCTCAATTGTCACGCCACTTTGAGCCTCTCCAGCCATTCTTCTTCATCTCTCATCAATTCAAAGAGATTAGCCATCAATCTCTTGAATTAAGAACACTAGAAATTGTTTCTAGTGTCCTGTTTACATCTTTAATCTCTTAAAAGGCAGAACTTGATTTTCTAATTAATAGAAAAAAGCTTTAGAAGCCATTCAAGGGCTGCCATAGGTGTTCTTGGTGTGGACAAGCTAGAGGGATAACATCTGGTGTCCTGAAGACGAATCTCAAAGGAGCAGACACGCTGCAGCACATCAAGAGGTTAGTGTAATCGTTCTTGATTTAATCTAGGGTTCTAAAATTAATCTGATTAATTTTAAAATCTTAAATGGCAAATACAGATCCAAAAACATATTAAAAGAGTTTTAATATGTTGTTTATCATTGAAATCAAATAGATAAAAATAAATCTTGCATGGTGCATGTGACCCTAGGTGAAAATTTTTGAATTCAATGGTATAATCTTGTGTTTTTCACGCTTCCGTTCCTTCAATGATCCCGTAGAATACCTAATGAACTACCGAACTTCACCTACCGATAACTCATTAAGTACCCTATAAGGGATTTTAAAACAATTTTCTTATTTTTGATAAGTGGTGAGCATTTTCTAATAGGTATTTAAAACATTTAATTAAAATTAAAACTACTTAATATTTTTGGCCCATTTTATTTTTCCACAAATTTTATAAAAATTTTGCTAGAGTTCCGTCTGTATTTTGAGAAAACAGTTCTTCAAATCCCTGAAAAAAACACTTCCAATAATTTTTCTCAATAACTTCTTCAAATTCACAATCATCTCAATCAATTTCAACACATTTAACAACTTCCAAAAATTCAAATCCACCATTTTCAATATCCAACAATCATCAAATACCATTAATGAATTTCATTCAATTCAAAATAAATGCTACCATACATTTTTAATTAATGACAAAGTAATTTATATACACCATTGTAAAAATTTACATCAAAAGAAATTCAAACTAAATTTTATTACAAACTTTATACAAACTCTGTACAAGCTGCTCAAGACCAATTTTACATATCTATACATTTATGTGCAGTACATACATCAAAATAAATATTTACAGTCAGGGTATAAATTATACCCGATAGCTTCAAGGTAAGTAGCTCCCCTGTCCTTAGCAGCTCAATCTACTGCTCCTTTTGTCTCTATATCTGCGATAGCAATAACAGCTATCGCTGAGTACTAGGACTTAGTAGCGCACAACATACTAAAATAATCTTTATGCAGAATTTAAATCACATTTATTCAAAAATTGAACTGAACATGAGAGTTAAACACAACATGAATTATGAGATTTTATTCCCAATAATTTCATTTCGAAGTATCAAAACACATTTTATAAAACCCACAGTTATATCATGTCATTCGAAACAAATATAATCTCAATAGCCAGAGGCTAAGGAGAAGTCACATCACAAGGCTAGCTAGCTCAAATATATGGATATCCATTCAATTTCTTCTTCTACTGGCACACACCTCAACACTTCAGCCAGAGAAGGAATCAAAATTCGAAACTGATTATCCCCTCTAGTCATGCTAGTGAGGTCTTCAAATATATGGTCATGACACTATAGTTTCAAAACTTATCTTAATAATTTGCTAAACATTGTCATTTTAAATATACACAATTAACTTTCAACAATTTAAATCAAAGCATCATAAATAATGTCACAATTCACTATTTCAATTTATTCAAAATAATATGCAGAAAATAATTTACAGAAATTATACGTTGTGCACAAACCTCAAGCGAGTCGCCTCTTGGCCTTGACTCGATTCCTCGGGTTCTTTTCCGATGTTCTTTTCAATTGAAACACACAATTTTACAGTGTTTCAGTACCATAACTTAACATAAATCCAAAAATAAATTTAACTTCACTTTTACCTAGCTCTAATGTGCTAATATCGACATTCTTTAAATTTTGTGTTTCGGGGTTACTATTCACTATACTATTCAAGTCAAATTGTTGACTTTCTAAGACTTAATAGGTATAGAAATTCCAACTTCACCCACATACCATATTTTGGTCACTAAATTTGTTGGTTTTGATTGTTTATTCAAATTCTAAGTCTTTTAGGCAAATTTGATAATTTTCAGTTTTGGTGTCTAAGGTTGCACTGTTCCATTGGTCATTTTACTGTTGGAATTTGGCAAAACTTTCTCCATAGAAAATGTTCCCTATTGTCTTAAGTTTATTCTCCTTTTTGAATCACTCCAATTGGAGTTTTGTAGCTCAAGTTATAGCCATTTGAACCATGGTTGCCGGATTGGACTTAACCCAGATTTTCTGGGCAAATTTTGGTTCTAGCAGTTTTAGGTCACCAACTTTGGGTGGCCAAATGACTTGGTTAATGGCATAATTTGAGTTTGTGTTCTTCATGAAAGTTTTAGGTCTATACCTCAACTGTCCACTGGTAAAATTTCAGGTCATTTAGACCTGCCTTGCTCAAGTTATGGCCAAATGAACAAATACTGTTTATTTGGTCATTTTGTACAGGGCAGACTGAGATTTTCCAGATTTGGTCAATTTCTTCACTAGGTTTTGGTCACTTTTTGGGCATGGTTCCTAAATAAAAATTATGTCATTTAGTGTCTATTTTCATTCCCAACTGGTCTCATACCAATTAGACTTGTAAATTTTCAGTTTTAGTCCCTCAACGGGACCGTGGTCATGCTGCCGGACTCAATCCAAATTTGATCTCAACTCCAACACTTCCAGCACACTTCATTTGGTCACCATTGACCATTTCCCACACCAAACTAGGTCAAACATATCATTTACCCATTTCTCACATTTTGTCTCTAAACCTTAAGTGTCCAAACCCTAGTTTGCCAATTCTTTGTATTTGATTGATTCAATGCCTATATACATGTTTCTTCATCTCAAACAAGATCACATACACTTTTAAATCTATCAAACTCATGCATACACACATCAAAACCCTAGTTGACCAAAATTTAGGTTTGGTCTTCCAACAATTAATTTCATCTCATTTCTTTAGTTTCTAAGTTCATTTAAATAACTAAACATGCATTTGATTAGATAATTGAAAGTTAGAATACTAACCTTTGCTTTGGATTCCCAAAACTCCAATTTTCTATTTTTCTTCCTCCTTCTTTCTTTATACTTCTTGTCTACGGTTCTTAGGAAGGTTTCTAGGGTTTAGGGTTAATTTTAGTGGAAGAACATCAAGTTATTCAAGGTTGAATAACTCTTTAATGGTGGACACTCATGGAGGAGGGAGAGAGAGATGGGAGACGGCACTTAGGGAAGAAGAAGACTTTTTGGTTTTTTTTTTCTTTTCTTTTCTTTTCTTTTATGTCTTAGGAAGACCATAAACCAATTTAGATAAATTTTTAATTATAGGATTTATGGCATCATGCATGATGTCATGCATGATGTCATCTCCCTTCACTTTTTTATTTTTTTTTAATTTATTTTTCCATTAGTTCTTTAATTTAATTATTGATCCTAAAATTTTCTTTTCTCTGATTTTATTTGACAGTTAGGTCAGGAGTTAGCTTTCGGGGTCAATTGACCAAATTGAACCTCGCTGGTTCAACCCGGTTTGCAAATAATTCAATATTTCTTTCGGCTCCCTGACCTAATTATTTGACTGACTTAATATTTCTTTTTTGTGATTTTCTTTTTTCCATTATGTTCATAGTGGTCCTAAGGACGACAACGTCACATTTTACGGTTCGAAATTTGAGTTTAAATTGACTTCGCAGTCCTTCCCGAGAAGGTCACCCATCGCTGTGACTCTCGGCTCATTTAACTTCTTATGTTCTGTTTTTCTTATTTATACTTAACTAATTGGCAATTACCAATTATTTGTGTTTATTGCTCATCTAGTTGTCTTAAGTGTGGTTCTAATCCCCTTAATTGTCCGAACCGACACCGGTCACCAGAACAGTGAAATATACCAGGCTATACAAATAAGGGTGTTACATTCATCAAAACGTTTATTCCAGCTTCTAGAAGCTTGCTTATGACCATAAATGGATCTCTTAAGCTTGCACACTTTGGAGCCTTCCTTGGATTCAAAACTCTTGGGTTGTTCTATGTATATGTTTTCTTCAATAATACCATTGAAAAAGGTGGTTTTGACATCCATTTGCCAAACCTCATAGTCATAGTGTGCTGCAATAGCTAGAAGAATCCTTATGGATTTAAGCATGGCTACGGGAGAGAATTTTTCTTCATAATCAATTCCTTCCCTTTAGCGAAACCCTTTCGCTGCAAGCCTAACTTTGAAGGTCTCTACCTTCCCATCAGAACTAATCTTTCTCTTGAAAACCCATTTACATCCTATGGGTACAATACCCTCAGGTGGGTCTACAAGATCCCATACTTGGTTCTTATGCATAGAATCCATTCCAAATTTCATGGCTTCTAGCCATTTTGAAGAATCTATATCTAATATAGCTTCTTCATAACTAGTAAGATTATCTCCATGATCAACTTCTTCATGAATGAATAACTCTTATTCATTCTCATGAAGAAATCCATGTCTCTCTGGTGGATGAGATATTCTACTAGATTTGTGAAGAATCGGTGTTGTGGATGCATTATCTATAGGCATAGGCTCTCCCACTAGATTAATATCCATGGGTGCAGGTTGTTGGTCATATGTAGAATTCTCTAACTCCAATTCTATCTTCCTTCCTTTGCCACCTTCTTGAAGAAACTCTTTCTCTAAGAAAATTGCATCTCTACTTATCACAACTCTTTGTGATTGTGAAAGATAGAAATAATATCCAAAACTATCTTTTGGATAACCATCAAACTTACCTTTTTCGGACCTTGTCTCCAATTTATCAGTGTTCAGTTTTTTGATAAAAGCTAGACAACCCCATACCTTAACATGTTTAAAGGATGGTTGTCTTCCATGCCATATCTCATATGGTATGGAAGAAATTGATTTAGTTGGAACTCTGATAAGAATGTATAGTGCAGTTTCTAATGCATATCCCCATAAGAAAATAGGCAAATTAGTAAAGCTCATCATGCTCCGTACCATGTCTAACAAAGTATGGTTTCTCCTTTTCAACACACCATTCAACTGTAGTGTACCAAGAGGGGTCAATTGTGAAATTATGCCCTGTTCTTGAAGGAACTCATCAAATTCAATACTGAAGTACTCACCACCTCGATCAGATCGAAGGGTTTTAATACTTTTTCCTGTTTGATTTGGCCCTTTTTGCCCACTCTATCAGAAGGGCCAAGAGTAAAAGATGGCTTCTTCTTATTGCTTTTCTTCTTCTTCTTGGTTTTACCAGAAGAAGAAGAATCAACAAGTGCCACCTCCTTTCCTTTCCTGCCAGGCATATTGCCTTGGGCAATCACAAGAATGTTCAGAAGACTAGCCAAAGTACATTCTTGTTTAGTCATGTGGAAGTTTGTGATAAAGCTTCCAAAAGACTCAAGCAAGGATTGTAGGATCGAATCCGTCTGGAGAGAAAAGTCCATAGAAAAATCCAATGCTTCTAGCTGTTCTATAAGCTGGATCATAGTATGGACATGTTCTCCCACATCCTGGCTTTCATGCATCTTCATTCTGAACAATTGTTTAGATATCTCATATCTAGCCAACCTACTGTTTTCACCAAACAACTCTTGAAGGTGACTCAGTATTTCAGAAGAAGTTTGCATTTTCTAATATTGCTTTTGTAACTAATTAATCATTGAAGCAAGCCTATAACACTTGGCTTGTATGTCATCTTCATGGCACTTTCTCAAAGTGTCATGTTCTTCTTCCGTAGCCTTAGGTGGTAGTGGACCAGGAATCTTAGAATCAAGAACGTATCCTATACGCTCAAGATTGAGAACAATTCTCAAATCCTTAACCAATCAGAAAAGTTAGGTTCAGTGAGCCTATTCTCATCTAATATGCGAGATAACGGGTTGGACCTTTGTGCCATATTATCAGATATAATAACTGCAGAAAAAGTAAGATTTAAATTAGTTATCTTGTATCAAGTAAATTAACTATCAATATGATTTTGGTCTTTTAATCAAATTGGTCCTTCCACTAACTTGGCAAGTCCTACACTTCCATAGTAGGAAACGAAAATCCTAGTTAGATAGATTTTCTAGTGGGTGTGTAACGCCCTCACCGTCGGTAGTCTGTACATTTTACTGCCTCGGCGACTGACATCTGTCGGGACAGTCAGGTTATTTGGAACTACGCCTAAATGACAGCGAGGACACATAAAATGATAGAACACATGATAGGAAAATACAAAAAAAAATTAAGGTAAAATAAAAGACATTAAATGAAATTAAACTAAAAGAGCCGTGTCTCGAATCCCCGAGAAACCCTATGAACAAATTTCCAAAGTTTAATTAAAAATTTACTGAGGTATAAATGACATTAAAAATGTTAAGGAATAATTTAATTAATTCATAAAAGTGAAAAAAATGACAGTGTAAAATTTTAAGGAATCGCCCGATTGCTAATTCCAAAAAAGAGGGACTTTAACCCGAAGAGGGGCATTTTGGTAATTTGACACTTAAAGTTGACTTTTGACCAAAAAGTTCATTAAAAATTAGTGATACAAAATTTAGAAAATCCCATAAAAACTCCCATGAAAACATGAAATTACATTAGTGCAATTAAGGGAAGTTAAGTGGGGTTAAATATAATTTCCAAAACCCTTGATTATTATATTAATAAATTAAAGTTACTGAAGGGGGGGTATAAAAAACTAAAGTGGGCAGATTTCTCCACTCAAAAATCCCATTTTTCTCTCACTTCCTCTCCCATGCCGATTTACCCAACTCCTTCTACCTCCATTGATGCCCCACATGTAAAGCTCCTAATCTCACCATTTCTCCACCTAAAGACACAACTCCCTTCATAAAAAGTGGTCCTTACCTCATGGGAAGTATATGGGAAGTAAGAAAAAGAGAATTTGGTGAAGATTTTTAAGCTTGGGAAATCCTTGGTTTAAGGTTAGTGCATAATCTCTTACTTCCTCTCTCAATTTCTTGATTTTAAAGCTAATTGAGTTATTGTGTTAGGAAAGTTTTAGGATTTGATGGGTAATTGGGAAACCCTAATTTGGCAGCCATGGAACTAGGGGTAAATTGTTTAATTTTTCATGAAATTGATGTTTGGAAATGTTAATTAAGCTAAGTACACGAATTAGGATAGGGTTATAAGTGGGTGTTTGAAGTTGATTGTGAATTAGAGTTCATAACCCTAAAAATTTGGAGATTTTCTTTAGGCTTGAATCTTCCCAATTTTGCAGCCCTAATTAGCTTAATTAGTGATTAAATTAGACACATAATTGGTGAATTACAATGTTGATTAAGGTGACAAAAAGTATATGAATCAAATTGCATGTATAAGTGTTGATTTGGATACTTTATCTTAGTGCTTTAAACAATTGTGAGTAATTAAGGATACTTCCCAATTTGGTAGCCTTGAGGAGCATAGAAAATATGTAATTTCATGACTTAAATGGTGAATTATGGTGTCCATGGATATGTGGAAATGAATTAGGCATTGGTAGTTGAAATTACATACACTAGTCAATTATTTCATGTACATATTGTTGACCTTGACAAAATTGAATTTAGAGTTTTGAATTGCTTATTATAGACTTATGTATATTGCTGGATATTGATTGATTGAGATGAATTGGTGATATTAGAAGTGCCATGAATGTATATTTGAAGTTTGGGAGATGGTGAAATGAATATTGGGAGTGTTGTTTTCTGCAGGTTATGACAATTGTTGATAACAGTGTATAAATTGAGTTATAAGTGACATTGTGTGACTCTAATTGATATAAGGCCAATTGGAGATGAAAAATGACTTAAAACACTTCAACTTTCATGCAGAAACCATGTCCCAATTCTGCCTAAAAACTGACATGAAATTTGACCAAATCTGGATATGCAATTTTAGTGAACCCAGAAATGACTAATTGAATAGTGTTCACTCTTTTGGTCATATCTCACTGTAGGCAAATCCAAATGACCTAAAATTTATATCATTAGAAAGCTTAGACATAGGGCTACAACTCTTGTAGAGGACACAAAGCCCAAAAATGCCATTTACCTAACCAAATTGCTTGTCTAATTTGAAATACCAAATCTGTCCAGAATTGACATTGCCCAGAATTTGCCATATAAGGACCACTTGCCCAGTCTTGGCAAAGAAGCCATAACTTGGTCCATATAACTCCAAATGCCCTGAAACTAGTGTCACATTTTCACTAAGACATAGGTCTACAAAAATGGTATTTTGACCAAAACCCAAAAACTTAGGGAACTAGGTCAATTAACTTGATTAGATTGGCATACCAAATCTGGAAATGGTTCAAATGACCATTAATTCGAGCAAAATGTTTTAAGGATAACTCCTACTATAAGTCTTCAAAAAAAAAAAAAAAGAACTATACCATTCTAGAAAGTTAAGAAATAGACCTTCAATTTTGCTTTAGGCAACTTCCTCACCTTATGAATGCAAAGAGCCTAAATATTGAGTCAAAACTACTGCCCTAATTGAAACTTAATTTCTATAAGACACTTGAGACTAGGTCAATAATTTCACTATAAGTAACACAAAATGACTTGAAAAATTACAATAAAAAATTCTAAGTGACCATAAGACATAGGGTAACATATCCTATGAAGAGTAGTAGACCCAAATATGGCAGCAACTTACTCAAATAAAATTGACAAAGTATAACACTAAAACTGCCTATTAAGGGAACCAAAATTCAGAATTGACTAAGTTATGGTCAATTGACCATAACTTGAGTTATACAAATCCAAATGACATGATTCAAAAAGGGAAATAAAGGCAAGACATAGAAGAACAATTTCCTTTGAGGAAATGGGGCCAAACAATGGCCACAAACTGTCCAAAGTCATATGCAAAGTGAAATTCCCAAATCTAAACCTAAAGAAAGGTTCTTGAAAAACATTATTGGCTTATCTTTACTAAGTCACTATATGCTAAATTACTTAAGACAGGTATGTGGGACCTACTTTCCCACTACACATTGACACAAAAATTCTGTTGTCACTACATTACACTAAACGAGTATGTGGGACCCACCTTCCCACTACAAAATGACATGAAAAGCCTCCTAAGAAGTTACTAATGCTTAATTACCTAAAGTAAACCTAGGCTTATGTATATTGTATGGATCGATTGGTATACCAATTAGGGACTATAGATAGCAGTACTGCCTACAGGAATAATCACTGATCGACAAAGTATGTCTGACATGATTGTTTTACAGGCTATATGCCTGACCGTTGGCCATTGTGCCTAATGATATTTGTGGCTTAGAAAGCCTACCCGCTGGCCTAGTGCCTGACATGACATGTGTATACAGGCCAGACATATGGCTGTCTAACCAGTATACTCCCGTGTATCTAGCACTTATAGTTTGTTATAGGTTACTTGGGCACTGTTATAAATAAATCAAGACTGAAAATATAAGAAATGACCAGAAAATATACTGTTAAGTTAAATTGCTTCCAAAGTGCAGAAAATTCATGAATAACTTAGAAACTGTGGAACTTAGCATAGAATGATTATTTTAATTGTTCAATTACATTCCTTTTAAATTATGCACCACTAAGCTATCAGCTTAGCGCGTATGGCTTTTCCATCGATGTAATAAAAATTGTAAGTTTGTATTTTGGATTGTAATTAAAGTTATGAATTTCTGCATATGAATGTCTATATGAATGAATGAAATAAATGAATGAACTTGAGATTGTATAAGTAGAAATGAGATAATATGACATGTAGAAATATGAGACATGGTATTATTTTTAACAGATAACTTGTGGAAACTGCTAGATACCAATTAAACAGAGGGGGCTCTGCCCGGGTATCCACAGAAATAAATTGTGATAAAAAAAAAATTCCGCACATTTTCTATAAGCTTAAAATTAAAAATGAATAGGACAGCATAAGATAGGGTGCTCCGGCACTGAATGTGGCACTCCTCGCTTGGCTACACTGTAGATGGGTGAGGGGCGTCACATTTTAGTGGCATCAGAGCCAGGTTTAGGAGATCCTAGACCTAGATAGATAGAAAGAAATAGTTGCATCACATGCATGGGCCTTTAGATAGAGTCGAGGTGACACCAATATAGATATATTCTTTGTCTATTTTATAGGATCGATGGCATCTAATCCTTCAAAGCACGGACCTCCAAGATCGATAAAGGAGGAGGTAGAGAGTCACGCACCCACACCTGCTCCTAGTAGGGAGCGAAGCAGCAGAGCAGAGTCATCTCGAGGTACTATGAGTAGGGCACAGTAGGCCTTCTGTGAACAGATGACACAGCTGCTCCATCAGGTCACCGAAGCTATACCTCAGCTATAGCCACCTCCACCTCCACAGCCACAGCCACAGCCACCACCACCACCACCACCTGTACAGCTACCACCGCCCCCACAGCTACAACCTATACATAGATCCCCACTAGAGAGACTGTGAAAGTATGTGGCAGTTGACTTAAGGGGTAAGAAGGAGGATTATCCAGCCGCAGTAGAGTATTAGCTGAAGAGTACAGAGAGGGTTTTACAGCAACTCCACTATACCCCAGAGTAGCAGTTGGAGTGTGCTCTATCCCTATTACAGGAGGATGCATATAGATGGTGGGTGACAGTATCGAGAATGATACAGCCTGCATATGTCACACCTTACCCCTCTGTAAGGCATAACATGATCCCGTAAAATACCTAATGAACTACCGAACTTCACCTACCGATAACTCATTAAGTACCCTACAAGGGATTTTAAAACCATTTTCTTACTTTTTGGAAGTGGTGAGCATTTTTGGTAGGAATTAAAAACTTTTATTTGAAGTTAAACCACATATCAAATTTTCAATCAATTTAAAGTTTCTACAAATTTTATAAAAATTTTCGTAGAGTGCCATTTGTATTTCAAGAAAACAGTTCTTCAAAAACCTGTAAAAACACTTCCAATATCTCATTTCATCAAATCAAACACCACCACAACAAAGTCAATATCAATTTTTCTAAACTCCAAAATTTCAAAATAATTCTCTTATCAATTGTCTTCAAAATATAATACTAAATAACTTCATTCATTTTTCATTAGAGTAAAATCAAATTACATTCTTCATCCAAAATATACATGAGAAAATCCAAACTAATATTATTATAATTTACTGTACAAATGCTTAATTTTACATACATACATATGACAATACCATATTTACATCAACCAAAACACAATGGGTATAAATAATATACTCGTACAAAAATCTTCAAGTTGTACTCCCCTATTACTATAGCAGCTCACTCTGTTACTATGTCATTTTCCCTATCTGCGACAGCAAAGAAAGCTATCACTGAGTATAAAAATACTCAATGGTGCACAATAAAATACAAAATGCATAATATAAAACATTTATGAACAATTCATAATTCAAAAATCTCACTTTCACATTTCACAATTTTGCAAATCACATTTATAGCAAATCATAATTTTCAAAGCTTAATATAACACAAATTTGATCAAACAATTTAATAACACAGCGTTTCCAATCAATAACACAACTTAGGCTATGACACAAAATTTCCAAACATGTCGTGTTGTACACCACGACAAGACAAACTCATCCCACTAATCGAAATCAATGAGGGAGGTGGCTTACTAGCTAATGAGTACTCATCCAAACTCACCTCATAGTGGCAAGTTAGAGAGGGAGGAAAATGATCAAATATTAAACTCAACCCCACAAGTGGAGGAGGAACATAGTAAGGGACTGCCATGCCAAGTGTGAATCAAAAACAATTTAAAACTATGATGTTCAATTATAATTGATACAACAATCAAACAAACTTCATTTCAAATCTTCATTTCTAAAGTAGGCAACACACTAATTCTCAAATAAAATTTCCAAGGCCATAACCAAATTCAAAACCATATTGTTCAAATATTTCATACAAATCAATAAATAATTTTCATTCCAAATTTCCATTGTAAAATAGGCAACACAACATTCTCAAAATTCATAATGAATAAAACACATTCACAATGTATAACAAATCAATTTTCATTGCGAAAACTATAATTTAAAAATTTTTGTGCACAAACCTTATGAGAATCGCCTCTTGGCCTTGACTCGATGCTTCAGGTTCTTTTCCGGTATTTTCTTCAACTGAAACACACAATTTTATAGTGTTTCAGTATTATAATTTATCAGAAGCCCAAAAATAAGTTCAAATCTATTTATATCTAACTTAAATATGCTTAACTTGAAGTTCATTAAAATTTGTATTTCGGGGTTACTATTCACGATAATATTCAAGTCAATTTGTTGACTTTATAATGCTTAATAGGTATGGAAATTTCAATTTCACCCACATAACACATTTTGGTTACCTAATTTGTTGGTTTTGGTTGTTTTCTCAAACTTTAAGTTTTTTAGGTGAAACTTCCAAATTTTAGATTTAGTGCCCTATTTTGCACTATTCTATTGGTCATGTTGCTGTGGTAATTTGGCTAAGTTTTCTTCATAGAGGTTGTTCCTTATTGTCTTAACTTTATTTCCCTTTTTGAATCACTCCATTTGGAGTTTTGTAGCCCTAGTTATAGCCATTTGAACATGGCTAGCCGGATTTGGTGTTACCCAGAATTTTGGGCAAATTTTGGATTTTGGCAATTTTTGTGGGTTGACTGCAGGTGGTTTTTCAAACAGGTTATGGTCAAAATTTGGATTTGTTTTCTTCATAAAAGTTGTAGGGCTATGTCTCATATTTCTATCAGTATAAAATTCAGGTCATTTGGACCATCCTAGACCAAGTTATGGTCATTTACGTAACTACTGTTCATTTGGTCATTTTTGTACAGGTCAGTTTGCTCGATTTTGGATTTGGCCTAATTGTTCACTAAGTTATGGTCACTTTCTGGGCATGATTCCTAAATGAAAAATGTGCCATTTTGTATCTATTTTCATTCCCAATTGGCCTCACACCAATTGGGTTGGTAAATTTTCAGTTTTGGTCCCTGAAAGGGACCTAGGTCAAGCTGCCTGAAGATTGACCCTCACCGATTCGAATTGGAACTTGTTTCCAAAAATTTATACACACCACAAATGGTCATTTTCAACTCAAATAAGGTCAATAACATCAATTGACCAATTCTAAACTTTTTCTCCAATTTTTCACATGCTCAAAACTCTAGCTACACATAAAGTTCAATCTAATGCCATTTAAAGTGTATGTTCATGATCTATACACCTAATTCACTTCAAATAACCATTCAAATATCTCAAACTCAATCATTTCAAACCCTAACGCTAGCTGGACGAATTTCCTATTAGTCCCCCCAACAATTGTTTTGTTTTGATTTTACACAATTTCTAAGTTTACTAAAGCATATTTGCATAAATTTAAAAAAAAAAAAACTAAGTGATTGATGACTAACCTCTTTCTTTTAATTTCAAATCTTCAATCTCTATTTTTCCTCCTTCCTTTTCTTGATCAATCACCTTCTCAAGTTGGTCTAACAAGTTTTAATGGGGAATTTGGGGACAAAGTGGGGTTTAAGTGGTTGAAATCAAGCTTGGATGCAAGCTTTCAATGGAGTGACTATGGTGGTTTAAGAGAATGGGGTGGCAACTAGGGAAGAAGAAGACTAAAAATAGTTTTTTTTTTCTTTTTTAGGTATTTTATGTCTTTAAAAAATGCTTTTAACTTGGTCAATATTTGTAGAAAAATTAAAATGGATTTTGACATCATGATGATGTCATCCAATGATGTAATAAACTTTTTCTTTTTTTTTTTCTTTTGCATTTATTTTTCTATTAGTTCTTTAATTTAATTTTTGATCTCAAAATTTTCTTTTCTCCGATTTTATTGGACAGTTAGGTCAGGAGTTAGCTCTAGGGTTGAATTGATCAAATTGCCCCTCGCTGGTTCAATCCGGTTTGTAAGTTATTCGATATTTCTTCCGGATCCCTGACCTAATTATTTGATCTGCTTAACAATTCTTTTTTATGATTTTCTCTTTTCCACTATATTCACAATAGTCCTAAGGACCACAGCGTTACATTTTATGGTTTGAAATTTGAGTTTAAACCGACCTTACAGTCATTTTCGAGAAGGTCACCCATCGCTATGACTCCCGGCTCATTTAACTTCTTGTGTTCTGTTTTTCTTATTTATACTTAACTATTTGGTAATTACTAATTATTTGTGTTCAAGGCTTATCTAGGTGTCTTAGATGTGGTTCTAATTCTCTTACTTGTCCGGACCGACACCGGTCATTGGAATAGTAACATATACCAGACTATGCAAATAGGGGTGTTACAGCACAGATCACTTGGGAGTTTTTTCTGGCTTAATTCAGAAAGAAATACATCAGCCATGTGGACTTAGAGGCCAGAAGGAGAGAATTTCTGGCACTGAGGCAGAGGCAACTTACAATCTCCGAATATGAGCGGGAATTCGTGAGACTTAGTGGATATGCATTAGAGCTAATGCTTACAGAGGTTGATAAGTGCAGAAGGTTTGAGGATGTACTGAATGACAACATCCAACTGATAATTACATCTCACCACTTCATAGATTTCTCCCTATTAGTAGCGTCAGCTCTAGATGTGGAGAGAGTCAGAAATGAGAAGCAGTCCAGGAGGGACAGACAACGTAAGATAGGTCCTGGACAGGGCCAATTTAGTGCACCAGCTACTAGTAATAAGAAGTATAAGGGTTCACAGAGCTAGACACAAGGCCAGAAGGGCCAGTCTGGAGTATCTATAGCTAGTTCCCCAGGTACAGTAACAAGAGAATCAATTTCAGTGTCAGAATGTACCACTGTGGCAGGATACACAGAGGGGAGTGTCAACTGTTGACTGGTGGATGTTTCAGATGTGGGTCTACGAATCATTTCATACGAAGTTGTCCACAGGTGGGTGCTCCCACTACACTACCACCGACTGAGAGGTCTACCTCGACAGTGCAGAGGGGTAGAAGACCTGTGAGGCTTGAGACAGCTAGTATGTCCCAGAGGACTTCTGAGACTATAGAACGGCCTGAGGCTAGGGCAGCACCTCATGTGTACGCTATGGCTCAAGAGGAGCCAAATCTGGTAGACGTTATCAGAGGTACATTTCCTAATTATAATACCTTTAAGTATGTATTGATAGACCCTAATTATATTCACCCCTATATATATACATTGTACCTCCTGTTAAAGAGGATTCCGAGAGATGGGTTAGAAGATGACATGTTTGTCACCAACCCTTTAAGCTATAAGGTGATGGTAGTTATCAACCTAAAAGGATCATATTAAAGATAATGGATAAAGATAAGAAAGAGATTGTATGTGAGATGAAAGAGGATGACTGCAGAACTGATTGGGGGTAAGTATAGGAAAAATCTGATCTATTGGGATATACCGTAGTAACTATGCAATGTTCTCAATGTTT
The DNA here is from genome assembly GCF_030052815.1 of Hevea brasiliensis. NCBI lineage: Eukaryota > Viridiplantae > Streptophyta > Magnoliopsida > Malpighiales > Euphorbiaceae > Hevea > Hevea brasiliensis. The sequence goes on along the minus strand of NC_079495.1, from coordinate 33,222,029 downwards.
GTGCTGTAAGCTGTAGATTATAGTACCAAATTGGGACTATTATGTAGAGCTACGTATTTTCGATAATAAATCGAGATAAGGATAAGATTGTAAAACTAAGACTAGTAAGACAGACTAAAGAGAAATTAAAGTATTATAACACGAAAAAGTGAAAAGATGAGGATATAGTGGTTTCTCGATTATTTACACTAGGTAAATTTCGAGGATGAAATTTTAATTAGAGGGGAAGAATTGTAACGCTGTCACCATTGATAGTCCATACATTCTACTGCCTCGGCGACTGACGTCTGTCCGGACAGTCAGGGTGTCTGGAACTACGCCTAAATGACAGCGAGGACACATAAAATGATAGAACACATGATAGGAAAATACAAGAAAAATTAAGGTAAAATAAAAGACATGAAATGAAATTAAGCTAAAAGAGTCGTGTCTCGGACCCCCGAGAAACCCTACGAACAAATTTCTGGAGTTTAATTAAAAACTTACTGAGGTGTAAATGACATTAAAAATGTCAAGGAATAATTTAATTAATTGATAAAAGTGAAAAAAAAAATGACAATGTAAAATTTTAAGGAATCCCCCGATCGCTAATTCCGGAAAAAAGGGACTTTAACCCGAAGAGGGGCATTTTGGTCATTTGACACTTAAAGTTGACTTTTGACTAAAAAGTTCATTAAAAATTAGTGATACAAAATTTAGAAAATCCCATAAAAACCCCCATGAAAACATGAAATTACATTAGTGCAATTAAGGGAAGTTAAGTGGGGTTAAATGTAATTTCCAAAACCCTTGATTATTATATTAATAAATTAAAGTTAGTGGAGGGGGGTATAAAAAGCTAAAGTGGGCAAATATCTCCACTCAAAAATCCCATTTTTCTCTCACTCCCTCTCCCATGCCGATTTACCCAACTCCCTCTACCTCCATTGATTCCCCACATGCAAAGCTCATAATCTCACCATTTCTCCACCTAAAGACTCAACTCCCTTCATAAAAAGTGGTCTTTACCTCATGGGAAGTATATGGCCAGCAAGAAAAAGAGAATTTGGTGAAGAGTTTTAAGCTTGGGAAATCTGTAACACCCTCATTTTCGTAGTCAGTACATCCTACTGTTCTAACAGCTAATGTCTGCCCTGAAAAGTCAGAATGTCTAGAACTACACTGTAATGATAGTGAGGAAGTATAAAATAATGAAATATGTGATAAGAAAAATTAAAAAAAAATAAAAGAGATAAAATGTGACTAAGTTAAACGAGCTGAACCCGTAGCGATGGGTGACCGCATCGGAAAGTTACGGCGAGGACCGTTGACTAGCCCTGGACTGTGGGAAACTCGGAGAAGTATTTTTGGGATATAATTAAAGGTCTACTAAGGTGTAATTGATATTGGAAATGTCAAAGAAAATTTAGTAAGTCAATATAAACAAAAATGAAAATTTAAGGAATCGGCGGTACAAGGAGTAAATCGGTAGCACCGAAAAAGTCTGAATTTGACCCGAAGAGGGGTATTTTGGTCAATTGACACCTAGAGTTGACTTTTGACCTCAATGTCCATTAAAAATAAGTGGTATTACACTTTGAAAATGTCATGAAAAATAAAAATGAGGAATATTATATAAATAGTGGAAGAAATGAGGCAAATGTGCAAATTATGAAACTTTAAGTAATTAAATCATTAATTTATGGTTAGTGCTCCACTAACTCAAATTTTGGGACACATATATAAGCCAATTTGAGACAGAAATGTTCATCTTCAACCTTGGAAACAAACCAGCCGAGAGAAACACCATGGAAATCCTCCATGGCCAAACCTCACTCCACCACCATGCACTCATGATTCAAGCCTCCTTTCTACTTGGTTTCTTCATTAAAGCTTGCACACACACCTTGGGCAGCATGTTGGAAGAAAAAAGAAGAGGATTTGATGAATTTTTGGTGAAGCTCAAAAAAGGTTAGTACTAGTTTTTCATTCCTTGCTTCATTAGAGTTTGTTTTAAGGTTGAGATGAGTTGAATGGTGAAGAAATTTGAAGGTTTTGATGAGTTATTGATGTGTATAATTTTTGGCAGCCATGGGAGCTCATGTTCTTTGAATTTTTCTTACATTAAATTGATGGGAATTAGTGCTGATGGAGTTAAATTGAAGTGCTAGCCAATTAATTCCCATGTATATGTAAGTAAGTATTGAATTTAGGGGTTTTGGAAAGAAATTTGGAGACCTTAGCAAACTGCCATTTTTGGCAGCCTTGAAGTGCATGGATTGATGCTTGATTTCATGAATTAAATTGATGAATTATGATAATTATAGTTTAAGGGCAGTATATGTGAAGTAGTGGTAGAATTGTATATAGTAAAAATTAAGTGAATACATGTATATATTGTATTGAATTTAATTTTGAGAATTAGGGTAGTAATATGTATATTGAGCACTTGAGAGTTCTGCTCAAAATACTTGCTGGAATTATGTACAATATATATAGAAGTGCCATGATTAAATGTTGAAGTATTGGGAGGAGGAGGATTGTTAAAATTGGAAGTGTGATGTTCAAATGCAGGTTGTGTATGTTGGCAACACCTAAATTAGGTCATAAGTGCAATCTGTGAACCCAATTGGTATGAGGCCAATGGGGGTGAAACTAGACACCAAATAGGCCAACTTTCATGTAGAAAGGTTGCCAAAATTCTGCCTAGAAACTGACCTTAAAAATGACCAAATCTGGAATGGCAACCTTGCAAACCCAGATTTTTGACCATATAAACAGTAGTCATTAGGATGACCATAACTCACACAAAACAGATCCAATTGACCTGAAATTTTTACCATGGATAGCTTAGACATAGAGCTACAATTCTTATGAAGACACCAAAGCTCAGAAATGGCCAGAACCAAGTCAAATAGCTTGCACAAGTTTGGGTACTAAAACTGCCAGAACTAAAAGTGACCTAAAATTGACCAAATTTTGCACTAAAGGTGCAATCTGTCCAGCTTTAGTAAATTGACCATATCTTGGTCTATACAACTCAGAATGACCTGAAATTTTGCCCAGAGTGCAATAAGACATAGAGCTACAATTTTTCTTCTTTGACCAGAAGCTAAAAACCAAGAGAAATAGGACTTTAAGCTAGACTAATCTAGCATACAAAAATTGAGAATTTGACATTTACATACAATGATGCTTGAAGTAATTTGGCAATGAATGCCAACTTGTAAAAATGGTAAATTGCACTATATTGGTAGCATATTGAAATGCAAATTGTGACATGTTGATACTAGAATCAACTTATCCATGATGTATAAAAAGGTCAATATTTTCATTGACCAGTGAATTGTATAATGACCAGTAAACCCTGAAAATAAAGAAATAAATATTTAATCTTGTAATATGCCCTAGTTTGCCTAGTTGACTAGTTTAGATCGGTTGGCATGCCAATAGGATTCTGACAGCTGTTCTATAAATGGCTTTATGGCATATTATGTTTTATGGCTTATTATGCCACACTGTGATTTTAATAGCCTATGGCTATATGGATTATGTTATTATACTTGGCTTATTGCCTTACTAATTGATTATATGACTTTATAGCCACACTGTTTGTTAGTAGTATGCCCTAGAGCATATCATTTAGTATGTATCTTGTACATGTTTTTATTAATAAAAGGCATTTTCACTTTTCCGTTTACATAATATATTTATGTGTAATAGAAAAGGTCCATTGATATTTTATTAGAAATTCTATTCTTAAGTTGTTAAGAATATGAGTGACAGTATTTCCAGTACAAAGTATCATAAATAGGTTCACAATCGTGGATACTTCATAATAAGGATATGACTTATCCAGAAAGATTGTATTCATGTTTGTTCCCAAGTTATTTATATGAGATATAAATAAGATGGAATGGTGAGTCTCATGCCATATGACAAACATGATAGGCACTCATACATGATAAGTAGGCCGAACCAGTGACACTTATGACAAGCACATGGAGTTTACTCTTGTCAATGCATTGTCATAAATCATATCAGTACATATAATCTTTAGACTTGAGATAGCATAGTCATCTTGTATATATGTGGTTTGAGTTTAATACTGCTTTCATACTTGTACTATGTATGGGTATATGGGCATGTGTTAGCTCCGACTAGTTATATATGGAGTTAGGTGTTGATCAAGATGGAATCTGTTCTTCTAAGTAAATAGAGATAAAATCCTATGTTCATTTAATTGTTCTTGATGTTTCAAGTTCCTGGTCAGGACAGATTTATTCAGAAAGAGTTTCTGATGAGAAAATCTTTTTAATCAAGAACTGGAATTAAAAGAGAACATAATATTCATAGCAAATGGAGTTTGACATAAACCATGACTCCAACTTGAGTTGGGATTTTGTAACAAAGATGTCACACCCTACCCCTTCGTAAGGCATAACATGATCCCGTATTATACCTAATGAATTACCAACTTCATCTATTGATAACCCATTAAATACACTACAAGGGATTTTAAACCTTTTCTTACTTCTTTTTACAGTGGTGAGCACTATTTACAGGTGTTAAAAAATTTTTTTAACAAAAGTGAAACCAGATAACACATTTGAAGTATTAATAATTTTTGTAAAAATTTTGGCAGAGTGCCATTTGTACTTTGAATAAAACAGTTCTTCAAAAAACCTGTAAAAAGCACTTCCAATATTTTGTTCAATCCCCAAACTCCAATATCCAATCAACACAATAAGTTTCTCAACATTTGCCAACTCAAATCCACAACAATTTTTCAGTGTTTTCAAAAGCTAAGATAAAAGAAATATATCACAATATTTAAAAATTTAGTTTACAACTTTAATGTACAATTTTAATTTATAACTGCTCAAAACCAAGAACAATATATACATATAGTGAACATACATTACAATACAAAATACAAAATATGATATACTCAATATACCCGATGAACTCTCAATGTAGCACTAGCAGCCTAGTCTGCTGCCCTATCAGTCTGTCTACCTGTGACAGCAATGAAAAGCTATCGCTGAGCCAATGTCTCAGTGGTGCACAACATTAACAAAATGCAACTTTAAATCATAAATCATAAGTCATGTAAATAGTGGATACTTAAAAATATAGTTAAATTCAAAGATAGTGAATGTCATAAAGAATTTAAATTCCATTTCACAATATCACAATAAATATCAATAAATCATACAAACAGCTTAATCATGTTGCCAAAGTCCAATTCGTCCCAAAAGCCGATGGCTAATGAGGAATAACATAACTAGCTAGCAATAATATGAGTACTTATTCTATTCGTCCTCAACAGGCACAAACCTCAGCACTTCAGCTAGAGCGAGAATTCAAAGTCAATTTGTCCCACTAGACAAGCTAGCGAGGAATTCAATCAATATACATGATAGCTGTGGTTTCAAACCATTTACAATGTTTTTCAAGCAATAAGTATCCATCAAATATCATTCAAACAAATTTTCACAATTTAAACAATAATAGATAAATTGTCATAATTCATTTCAATTGAAAATTCAAAAGAAATAACTGCTGTACACAAACCTCTGATAAATGTCTCTTGGCCCTGACTCAGTGTTTTCTTCCCCTTCCTTGAGTCTTTGCTAACTGAAACACACAATTTGAAGTGTTTCAGTACTCATTTAAACTGTCTCTAATAATAAGGCTTAATAATTAATTTATTGAATTCTATTATTTTCCTTAGTCAACCTAAAATGTTGACCCTCGATGCACTCTAGGTGAATTAGGTTTAATGTTACCAAAATGTCACATTTTATAGCCCTTTAGTATTGGTATATGTTACCAATTTCATTTTTAAGTGTATTGCACTTTATTGCAATTTACCGAATTTCGGTGTACTATTTTGACCTAGTCGGATGACCTAGTTCCCTCGGTTTTCGGGTTTTGGTCCAAACTACAAACTTGTAGGTCTATGTCTTATTGCACGCGGGGCAAAATTTCAGGTCATTCTGAGTTGTATAGACCAAGATATGGTCAATTTACCAATGCTGAACAGAATGCACTAAAATGGTAGGCTTAGGTCATTTTTAGGTCACTTTTGGTTCGGCCAGTTTTGGTATCTAAATTTGTGCAAGCTATTTGGCTTAATTCTGGCCATTTCTGGGCTTTGGTGTCTTCATAAGAATTGTAGATCTATGTCTAAACTATTCATGGTAAAAATTTCAGGTCATTTGGACCTGTTTTGAGTAAGTTATGGTCAAAAAACTAACTGCTGCTCAAATGGTCAATTTTCATGCTTTTAAGTCACTAATCCGGATTTGGTCATTTTTCAAGTCATCTTCTAGGTAGAATTTAGGTAAACTTTCTTCATGAAAGTTGGCACATTTTGTGCCTAGTTTCACCTCCAATTGGTCTCATACTAATTAGAGTCACACACTTAAGGTTCTAAGCTAAAACATATACTGCCCTGCCACACACTCTTCATCACATACCAATTACACATTCTATACTTACCAAGCTAATCCTTTCATGCCAATTCTGGTTTGTACCATACCATTAACATACATAACAACACATTTTGGTCATTTTGGACAGCTTATAACCATTCTCAATGTACACACTATAACACAGAATTTTTCTAAGTCTAATTACAATAATTTAACCACATGAACATACCTCATTTACATGTCCAAATCCAAACAATTATTCACATACACATGCTGCCACTATAAGCAACATAATTCAACAATATTTCATGAACTTAAACATTTCAATCTTCTTCATGAGGCTGCCACAAGTTTACACATACCCATCAACTTCTATTTTCACTTTTCAAGCTTACAAATCAAACTTTACACATAGAACTCAACTTCAATACAATTAAACATTTAAATCAACATCCAAACAACCATTTACATGCAAGGACAAGCTGTTCGTGGTGAGGTTTCATGGCTGTTGAAATGGCTCAACTCCAATAATTCATCAAACATCAAAAATTCTTCCATAAATCAACTACCCACAACCTTGGTTACACTTTTAATGAAACAAGAATTGAAAACACCCACTTACCTCTTTTGGACTTCTTCAAAACCTCACCAAAACTTATCTTTCTTGCTCCAAGTATGTTGCTCAAGGTATGTAGGTAAGGTTTAGTGAAGGAACCTAGTGAAAAATATGGCTAAATCATGGTTGAATGAAGCTTTCTCTCAATCGGCCATGGAGGTTTCTCCCAAGGAAGTTTCGGCTGGTTGGCTCGAGGTTGAAGAAGATAGAATCTTCTACCCAAAACTAATTAAAGGTCCACTTTGAAGGTGTTAGTGGAGCACTAAGGTAAGTTTACTATTTGTTTAATCCAAGTTTCTAAATTCTTGCAATTTGGCCACCACACTTTCACTATTTACATAATGTATCTCATTTTAATTTTTCATGACATTTTCAAAGTGTAATATCATTTATTTTTAATGGACATTTAGGTCAAAAGGCATCTTGGGGTGTCAAATGACCACAATGCCCCTATTCGGGTTGCATTCCCAATTTTTCAATAACACCGAGTTTTGTCGTTTTTTCGATTTCTCATTTTTCTTTGTACTAATTAATTAATTTTTCTTTGATATTTCTAATGACATTTATACTTCAATAGATGTTTATTTAAGTCTTAAAAATATTTTCCAGGGTTTCTCGCGGTCCAGGGCTAGTCAACGGTCCACACCGCAACTTCCCAGTGCGGTCACTCATCGCTGCGGTGCTGGCTCGTTTAACTTGGTTTCATTTCATTGCTATTATTTTTCCTTTGTTTTTCTTATATTTTCCTTTCTTGTATTTCATTATTTTATGTCTCCTCACTACTTTTAAATGTAGTTCTAGGCATCCTAGCTGTCTGGACAACACTGGTCACCAGAATAGTAGAATGTACTACCGAACATAGGGGTATTACAATTCTCCCCCCCTTAAAATAAATTTTGTCTCAAAATTTTACCTGGCATTAGTTTCTGAATAGCTATGGGTGTTGTCTCCTCATATCCTTTTCATGTTCCCAAGTAGCTTCCTGGCCTAAATGATGGTTCCACAGCACTTTAACCAGGTGTATCTGTTATTCCTCAGCTGCTTCACCTCATGTGCCAGATTTTCTATGGGTTCTTCCTCATATGAGAGGTCTGGATTTACCTCAATCTCTTCAACTGATAGTACATGAGATGGGTCAGATCTGTACCTCCTTAACATGGACACATGGAAGACACTGTGTATCCTTTCTAGCTCTGAAGGTAATGCTAACCGATATGCCAAAGGACCCACTCTTTCCAGAACTTCATATGGTCCGATGAAGCGAGGACTCAGTTTCCCCTTTCTGCCAAATCTCATAATCCTCTTCAAGGAGAAACTTTAAGGAATACCTTATCACCCACTGCATACTCAATATCTCTTCTCTTCAGATCAATATAGGACTTCTGACGGTCTGATGCAGCCTTGAGTCGATCTCTGATCAATCTAATCTTTTCCTTAGTTTACTAAACAATTTTTAGCCCAATCATCTTTCTTTCACCTACTTCATCCCAACATAGGGGAGTTTTGCACTTTCTGCCATACAATGATTCATATGAAGGCATCCCAATGCTTGATTGGTAACTGTTTTTATAAGCAAACTCAATCAAAGGCAAGTGTATATCCCAACTACCTTCAAACTCAATCACACAACCCCGTAGCATATCCTCCAATATCTAAATTACACTCTCAGACTGGCCATCGTCTGTGGGTGGAATGCTGTGCTGAAGTTCAATCTAGTTCTTAGGGCTCTCTGAAGACTACCCTAGAATCTAAAAGTGAACCTAGGATCTCTATCTGATACAATTGATACTGGCACTCCATACAGCCTTACAATCTCATTTATGTACAATCTGGCCAATCTTTTCAGGCTATAGTCCATCCGGACTGGCAAAAAGTGAGCAGACTTGGTTAGTCTATCAACTATAACCCATACTGCATCATGACTATTCTGTGTCCTCGGAAGTCCCATCATAAAATCCATAGTTATCCGTTACCATTTCCACTCTGGTACTGGAAATGGATGTAACAAACCTGCTGGAACTTGATGTTCTGCCTTTACTTGCTAACAAGTTAGGCATTTGGAAATAAATTCAGCTATATCCCTCTTTATACCCATCCACTAGTAATGCTCTTCAGCCCTCTGTACATTTTAGTTCCACCAGGGTGCATAGCAAAAGGAGACTCATGTGCTTCCTTCATAATGATCTGTCTCAATTCCACATCATTAGGAATGCACATTCTGCCTTGATGTAGTAGTAAACATCATCTCTCACAGAAAATTCAGGTTTTTTGCCCTACTGGACTTCTTGTAGTAGCTTCTGATATTTTTCATCATTCTGAGCAGCCATTCTGATATGATCAATCAACACTGGCTGTACATGCCATGCAACTACTGTCTGTCCTTCATCATCAATCTCTAAACTGGCATGCTATGCTTTTAACTCATATGGACAAAGGAGAAACTCTCAGACTTGCCATAGTCTTGCGACTTAAGGCGTCAGCCACCACATTTGCTTTCCCTGGCTGATAGTCTATTAAGCAATCATAGTCTTTAATCAATTCTAACCATCTCCTCTGCCTCAAGTTCAATTCCTTCTGGGTGCCCAAGTACTTCAAGCTCTTGTGATATGTGTAAATGTAGCATTTCTCCCCATAGAAATAGTGTCTCCAGATCTTCAGAGCAAAAATAATAGCTGCAAGCTCCAAATCATGTGTTGGATAGTTCCTCTCATGCAGTTTCAGCTGGCATGATGCATAAGCAATGACATTCCGATCTTACATCAGTACACAGCCTAACCCATTGTGAGAAGCATCACTATAAACTGTGTATTCTTTACCCGAGGTAGGTAAAGTAAGGACTGGAGCTTCAGTCAAACACCTCTTTAACTCATCAAAACTCTGCTGGCATTTATCTGTCCACTAAAATTTTACATATTTTCGAAGCAGCTTGGTCAGTGGAGAGGCTAACATAGAAAACCCTTTCACAAACCAGCAGTAATATCCAGCTAAACCCAGAAAATTGCAAATTTCTATGATATTCCTGGGTGGCTTCCAATTAAGGATAGCTTCTACCTTGCTGGAATCTACCTTGATCCCTTCAACTGACACAACATGTCCCAAGAAGGAGATTTCTTTCAGCCAAAATTCACATTTCAATAATTTGGTGTATAGCTGTTTCTCCTTAAAGTCTGCAGTACAATCCGCAGATGTCTGTCATGCTCCTCTGCATTCCTCGAATATATCAAAATATCATCAATAAACACCACCACAAACTAATCGAGATATGGTCTGAAGATAGTGTTCATCAGATCCATAAAAGCAGCTGGAGCATTGGTTAACCCGAATGGCATTACCAAAAACTCATAGTGGCCATATCGAGTTCTGAAAGTAGTTTTTAGAATACTCTGCTCTTGCACTTTCAACTGATAATAACCAGATCGTAAATCAATTTTGGAGAATACAGCCGCACCCTTCAACTAATCAAACAGATCATCAATGCGAGGCAATGGATATTTGTTCTTTATTGTCACCTTATTCAACTGTCAGTAGTCAATACATAAGCAGAGAGTGCCATCTTTCTTTCTTCTTAACAAACAATATTGGCGCTCTCCAAGGTGACACACTAGGGCGGATGAAGCCCTTTTTAAGTAGTTCTTGCAATTGTACCTTCAACTCTGCTGGTGCCATTCTATATGGTGTTATGGAGATTGGATCCATACTAGGCATAACATTAATCTCAAACTGCACCTCTCTTTCTGGAGGTAATCCTGGCAATTCATCAGGAAATACATCTGGAAAGTCATATACTGTAGGGATGTCCCTCAATGCTGGACTCCCCACTTGGGTGTCTACCACATGTGCCAAGTATGCTTCACACCCCTTTCTAATCATTTTACTGGCTAGTGCAGCCGAAATGATGTTTGATGGTAATAGCTGCCTCTCCCCATGTATTACCACATCACTGTACTGAGAGAGACCAAAAGTGACTGTCTTCAGTCTACAGTTAATCATGGTGTGATGCCTGGCTAACCAATCCATGCCCAAGATGATATCATAATCTTTGAAGGGCATTTCAATGAGATCAGACAGAAAAGTGTGTCCTTGGATCACCAAAGGACAATCCCTATACATTCTATTGACCCTGACCTCCTGTCCTAACGGACTTGTTACTAGCACCTCAAAGTCCATTTTCACACACGGAACAGCAATGCAATCAATGATGCTAGTACTCACATAGGAATGGGTAGAACCCCGATCAAATAATTCAAGCACATCTTGATTAAAAGTTGAGAAGGTACCAACCACAATATCATATGTCTCAGCCTCTTCTCTCTGTCTCATTGCGTAGACTCTGACTGGAGCACTGCCTTGCTCTGATTGATTCACTGTGCCTTGGCTGCCTGCTAGACTACCTCTACCCCTGCCTCTACCTCTACTAGGTGGTTGTGAACCTCTGGTGACAGGATTTTGAACTGACCCTTCAACAGTAGTAGGAGGTGGCCTAACTCTACTGGCACTGGTGCAATCCTTGGCAAAGTGTCCTGTGCCTCCACAGTTATAACAGGCTCCTATGGCCTTGTAGCATACCCCACCATGGCTTCTACCACAAGTTTCACATTGGCGAGGAGGCTAGGAACTTCTGGTAGTTTGCTGACCAGATGGAGGAGATTTCTGTCCCAAATATCTTCCCCTATCGGACTTTTTACCACCTTTATTGTGTCCCCCAAAGTTCTTTCTTTTCCCAGTAGGACCACTGGAACTCTGATCTACTGACTTCCCATCTTTCTCTTTTTCTGTCTTCTCTGATTTCTTTTTCTCTGGGGCCGCTTCTAACTCAATTCTCTCTAATTCTAGTGCTTGAGAAATAAGCACAGAGAAGTTACTATGTTTGAATCTGACCACTTGTAATCTAATACTAGGCTTCAAGCCGGTTTCAAACCTCTTACATCTTTCCCTGTTGGTAGCAAGGAGACTCCCTGCATAGTGGCTCAGGAGGGAAAATTCCCTTTCATATTTTGCTACTGACCTACTTCCCTGTTTCAGACTTAAGAACTCCTGTAGCTTCTAGTCCACATAAGCATATGGGACATATTTTTGTCTGAACTCCCGCAGAAAGTCATCCCAGGTTAGTACCGGGGGTTCCACCAAACTATAGAGAATGGTTTTCCACCAGTCATATGCGTCCCCCTGTAGTAATGACACTGAATACTCAAATCTCAGCTCTTCTGTGCAGTGCAGTTTCTTGAACACCCTATCCATTCTTTCTAACCATTGTTCTGCTTCTAGAGGATCTACTGTCCCCTTAAACTCAGTAGCCCCATATTTAATCAGCTTGTCATACCGCCTAGCTAAAGACTGTGATTGTACCACTGGTGTCTGTAGTGGGACTTGAGTAGGCATGTTACTAGCCATCTGTTGGAACATTGCAGCCATCTGCTGAGCGAACTGAGCAGGGAACTGCGGTACTGAGGGGGCTGGTGCGGCTGATCCACTCACATTGTGTAGGGCTGGGGCATCCCCTTGTACCTCAGCCTCTATTGATTGATCGACTGAACGATCCCCCTCTTCCATAGTCAATTTGAGGATCTTAGACCTCCTGAACAAATAACACAAGGAGATTTTCTCCTGTTAGTGCACATTTATAATGTAATGTACTGTATGTATCACACAATGACATTGAGCAGTTATACTATGTAGAAAGAATATTCAAATTACAGGTCAAAACAGAATTTAAAAACTAGCTCTGATACCACTTAAACATGTCACACCCTACCCCTCCGTAAGGCATAACATGATCCCGTAGTATACCTAATGAATTACCAACTTCGTCTACTAATAACTCATTAAATACACTATAAAGGATTTTAAACCTTTTCTTACTTCTTTTTACAGTGGTGAGCACTATTTACAGGTATTAAAAAATTTTTTAACTGAAGTGAAATCAAATAACACATTTGAAATATTAATAATTTCTGTAAAAATTTTGGCAGAGTGCCATCTGTATTTTGAATAAAATAGTTCTTCAAAAAACCTGTAAAAAGCACTTCCAATATTTTGTTCAATCCCCAAACTCCAATATCCAATCAACACAATAAGTTTCTCAATATTTGCCAACTCAAATCTATAATAATTTTTCAGTGTTTTCAAAAGCTGAGATAAAAGAAATATATCACAATATTTACAAGCCAAAATAATTTACAAATTTATTTTACAACTTTAATGTACAATTTTAATTTACAACTGCTCAAAACTAAGAACAATATATACATACAGTGAACATACATTACAATATAAAATATAAAATATGGTATACTCAATATACCCGATGAACTCTCAATGTAGCACTAGCAGCCTACTGTGCTGCCTTGTCAATCTGTCTACCTGCGACAGCAATGAAAAGCTATCGCTGAGCCAATGTCTCAGTGGTGCACAACATTAACAAAATGCAACTTTAAATCATAAATCATAAGTAGTATAAATAGTGGATACTTAAAACCATAGTTAAATTCAAAGACAGTGAATGTCATAAAGAATTTAAACTCCATTTCACAATATCACAATAAATATCAATAAATCATACATATAGCTTAATCATATTACCAAAGTCCAATTCATCCCAAAAGCCAATGGCTAATTAGGAATAACATAGCTAGCTAGCAATAATAGGAGTACTCATTCTATTCGTCCTTAACAGGCACACACCTCAACACTTCAGCCAGAGAGGGAATTCAAAGTCAATTCGTCCCACTAGACAAGCTAGCGAGGAATTCAATCAATAAACATGATAGTTGTGGTTTCAAACCATTTACAATGTTTTTAAAGTAATAAGTATCCATCAAATATCATTCAAATAATTTTTCATAATTTAAACAATAATAGACAAATTGTCATAATTCATTTCAATTGAAAATTCAAAAGAAATAACTGTTGTGTACAAACCTCTGATAAATGTCTTTTGGCCCTGACTCAGTGTTTCCTTCCCCTTCCCTGAGTCTTTGCTAACTGAAACACAAAATTTGAAGTGTTTCAGTACACATTTAAACTGTCTCTAACAATAAGGCTTAATAATTAATTTATTGAATTCTATTATTTTCCTTAGTCAACCTAAAATGTTAACCCTCGATGCACTCTAGGTGAATAAGGTTTAATGTTACCAAAATGTCACATTTTATAGCCCTTTAGTGTTGGTATATGTTACCAATTTCATTTCCAAGTGTATTGCATTTTATTGCAATTTACCGGATTTCGGTGTACTATTTTGACCTAACCGGATGACCTAGTTCTCTCTGTTTTCGAGTTTTGGTCCAAACTACAAACTTGTAGGTCTATGTCTTATTGCATGCGGGGCAAAATTTTAGGTCATTCTGAGTTGTATAGACCAAGATATGGTCAATTTACCAATGCTGGACAGAATGCACTAAAATGGTAGGCTTAGGTCATTTTTAGGTCACTTTTGGTTCGGCCAGTTTTGGTACCTGAAATTGTGCAAGCTATTTGGCTTGGTTCTGGTAATTTCAGGGCTTTGGTGTCTTCATAAGAATTGTAGATCTATGTCTAAAATATTCATGGTAAAAATTTCAGGTCATTTGGACCTGTTTTGAGTAAGTTATGGTCAAAACACTAACTGCTGCTCAAATGGTCAATTTTTAGGCTTTCAAGTCACTAATCCGGATTTGGTTATTTTTCAAGTCACCTTCTAGGCAGAATTTAGGTAAACTTTCTTCATGAAAGTTGGTACATTTTGTGCCTAGTTTCACCTCCAATTAGTCTCATACTAATTGGAGTCACACACTTAAGGTTCTAAGCTAAAATATACACTGCCCTGCTACACACTCTTCATCACATACCAATTACACATTCTATACTTACCAAGCTAATCCTTTCATGCCAATTCTGGTTTGTACCATACCATTAACATACATAACAACACATTTTGGTCATTTTGGATAGCTTGTAACCATTCTAAATATACACACTATAACACAGAATTTTTCCAAGTCCACTTACAATAATTTAACCACATGAACATACCTCATTTACATGTCTAAATCCAAACAATTATTCACATACACATGCTGCCACCATAAGCAACATAATTCAACAATATTTCATGAACTTAAACACTTCAATCTTCTTCATGAGGCTGCCATAAGTTTACACATACCCATCAACTTCCATTTTCACTTTTCAAGCTTACAAATCAAACTTTACACATGGAATTCAACTTCAATATAATTAAACATTTAAATCAACATCCAAACAACCATTTACATGCAAGGACAAGCTGTTCATGGTGAGGTTTCATGGCTGCCAAAATGGCTCAACTCCAATAATTCATCAAACATAAAAAATTCTTCCATAAATCAACTACCCACAACCTTGGTTACACTTTTAATGAAACAAGAATTGAAAACACCCACTTACCTCTTTTGGACTTCTTCAAAACCTCACCAAAACTTATCTTTTTTGCTCCAAGTATGCTGCCCAAGGTATGTAGGTAAGGTTTAGTGAAGGAACCTAGTGAAAAATATGGCTAAATCATGGTTGCATGAAGCTTTCTCTCAATCTGCCATGGAGGTTTCTCCCAAGGAAGTTTCGGCTGGTTGGCTCAAGGTTGAAGAAGATAGAATCTTCTACCCAAAACTGATTAAAGGTCCACTTTGAAGGTGTTAGTGGGGCACTAAGGTAAGTTTACTATTTGTTTAATCCAAGTTTTTAAATTCTTGCAATTTGGCCACCACACTTTCACTATTTACATAATGTATCTCATTTTAATTTTTCATGACATTTTCAAAGTGTAATATCATTTATTTTTAATGGAAATTTAGGTCAAAAGGCATCTCGGGGTGTCAAATGACCACAATGCCCCTATTCGGGTTGCATTCCTAATTTTTTAGTAACACCGAGTTTTGTCATTTTCTCGATTTCTCATTTTTCTTTGTACTAATTAATTAATTTTTCTTTGATATTTCTAATGACATTTATACTTTAATAGATGTTTATTTAAGTCTTAAAAATATTTTTCAGGGTTCCCCGCGGTCCAGGGCTAGTCAACGGTCCACACCGCAACTTCCCGGTGTGGTCACCCATTGCTGCGGTGCTGGCTCATTTAACTTGGTTTCATTTCATTGCTATTATTTTTTCTTTATTTTTCTTGTATTTTCCTTTCTTGTATTTCATTATTTTATGTCTCCTCATTACTTTTAAATGTAGTTCTAGGCATCCTAGCTGTCCAGACAACACTGGTCACTGAAACAGTAGAACGCACTACCAAAAATAGGGGTGTTACAAGAGAGATTCTAGTGCATGGTAACATATGATTATAGGTTCATTTAAGGTAAACCTTATTACTGATTGGGTGGTCATGGTATGCTATGCTAGGTGTTAACCATGGTCTATGAGGTGCATAAAATGATTTAGAGAAATCATTTATGGTAAGAAAGAGTTCTAATGATATTAAGAGTTGATATCATATCTCATTGCCAATTAGTGATGAGCCTAGTAAGTCACACATATACACAAGTTATCACCAAATTAAATATGATTTAATTAATTAATTAATTAAAGAGTTTAATTGATTAATTAAATAGGTTTGGTTTGCAATTAGATTGCAAAGTCCCTAGCATGGCTTGAAACCAAATCTAGGTTATTGGATGTATAGTATAAGTTAAATTTATATTTAAAGTGTTTAAATATGAATTTAATTAATGAGAAATTAATTAATAGAGATTAATTAATTAATTTATATTTGATATAAATTGATTAGAAGAAGAGAAATAATTATTTTGGGTTGAGAACTCAAAATTAAAACACAGGGGCATTTTGGTCATTTCACAGGGTGACATGTGGCACCATGAGATGGTGACACATGGCATTACACATAAGTTTGCCAAATGTCTTTTAATCATATAAGATGATTAAAATTAAGATTAAATATAGGTTTGACACTTGGCACAATGTGATTGGGTCAATTAAACCTAGAACCAATCAGAAGGTGACATGTGGCAAGGGTTTTATGTGGTGACCTAGCTATATAAGTGTTGCTATGAAAAGAAAAATTACAACCAGCTGCTGCTCCTCTTTGTGCCGCCACCCTTGAGGCTGCCATTCTCTCTTCTTCTTCATCTCTCATCAATTCTAAGAGATTAGCAGACAATCTCTTGAATTAAAAATAGTAGAAATTGTTTCTAGTGTCCTGTTTATATCTTTAATCTCTTAAAAGGCAAAACTTGATTTTCTAATTAATAGAAAAAGCTTTAGAGTAAAAGAAATTAGCAATAAAAACATAACGAAAATACAATTTGCAGAACCATAGAGATTTAAAGTACAATATAGTTAGAATAATTTGCATACTGAGTATATTTACTGAAAGGTTATAACTTAGTACTTCCAAAGAAGATCAAACTACTTTATAAGATAGTTTATACTAGAAATATCATACCAAAATTAAATTGATGCTTGAGTATCCGAATTATGATTTATTTTTTTCTTTATTTGCATATATTATTTCTTGTTATACTATTGCACCACTAAGCAGAAATGCTTAGCGCGATGGAATTGTCTCCTCGCGTAGGAACTAAAGGTAAAACCAGTAGATAGTTGACTGAGATTTTTGGAGTCCAGATCTGTAGAAGTATCAGAAGAGTTCAAGATTGTCACCTCCTCAGCAATGCATATAGATAGGGCTCATTTTAAGCATATGTTCTAACCTGTACATTATAATTACTGCTTATATTGTAATGTGAATTAGTAACTGTAATTTCATTTGTCTATCCTATACTTGATAAATTTATGTACTTAATTGGCAAATTTGTATAAGTTAATGAAATATAAGAATTCTAATATTTGAGTTAAATATCTAATCATAATGATTCTGAATGAGATTGAGTTTGAAAAATTTTGAGACTAAATCTGAATTTGAGAAACTATTGAGAATGCTTTGAGATAATCTGAGTTATGAATTTGAGTATCTATTGAAATTGTTTTTGGTAGGTTCAGAAGAACTGTTAGTCCAAATTACATCCGGCACTCGTCCGGATTATCGTTAAAATTTTTGAAATTTCCAAATTAGTTAGATTTTGATAAAAGTAAAAATAGCCTAAACCTTAAATAAAGTTTTTGAATAAATAAATCAAGAACTGTAATGAAATCAGATAAGATCAAGTGCTCCGGCACTCCGTGTGACACACTTTGCTCGGCTACACTGTAAACGGGTGAGGGATGTTGCAAAATCTTTGGTTTAAGGTTAGTGCATAATCTCTTACTTTCCCTCTCTTAATTTCTTGATTTTAAGGCTAATTGAGTTATTGTGTTAGGAAAGTTTTAGGATTTGATGGGTAATTAGGAAACCCTAATTTGGCAGCCATGGAACTAGGGGGAAATTGTTTAATTTTTCATGAAATTGATGTTTAGAAATGTTAATTAAGCTAAGTATATGAATTAGGATAGGGTTATATGTGGGAGTTTGAAGTTAATTGTGAATTAGGGTTTGTAACCCTAAAAATTTGGAGATTTTCTTTAGGCTTGAATCTTCCCAATTTGGTAGCCCTAATTAGCTTAATTAGTGATTAAATTAGACACATAATTAGTGAATTACAATGTTGATTAAGGTGACAAAGAGTATAGGAATCAAATTGCATGCATAAGTGTTGATTTGGATACTTTATCTTAGGGCTTTGAACAATTGTGAGTAATTAAGGATACTGCCTAATTTGGCAGCCTTGAGAAGCATAGAAAATATGTAATTTTATGACTTAAATAGTGAATTATGGTGTCCATGGATATGTGAAAATGAATGCAGTTGAAATTACATACGCTAGTCAATTATTTCATATACATATTATTGACCTTGACCAAATTGAATTTAGAGTTTTGAATTGCTTATTATAGACTTATGTATACTGTTGGATATTGATTGATTGAGATGAATTGGTGATATTAGAAGTGCCATGAAAGTATACTTGAAGTTTGGGAGATGGTGAAATGAATATTGGGAGTGCTGTTTTCCGCAGGTTGTGACAATTGTTGATAACAGTGTGTAAATTGAGTTATAAGTGACCTTGTGTGATTCCAATTGGTATGAAGCCAATTGGAGATGAAAAATGACTTAAAACACTTCAACTTTCATGCAGAAACCATGTCCCAATTCTGCCTAAAAACTGACATGAAACTTGACAAAATCCGGATATGCAATTTTAGTGAACCCAGAAATAACCAATTGAACAGTGCTCACTTTTTTTGTCATATCTCACTGTAGGTAGGTCAAAATGACCTGAAATTTATATCATTAGAAATTCTAGACATAGGTCTACAACTCTTGTAGAGGACACACCATTTACCTAACCAAACTGCTTGTCTAAGTTGAAGTACCAAATCTGTCCAGAATTGACACTACCCAGAATTTGCCATATAAGGACCACTTGATCAGTCTTGGCAAAGAAGCCATAACTTGGCCCATATAACTCCAAATGCCTTGAAACCAGCGTCAAATTTTCACTAAGACATAGGTCTACAAAAATGGTATTTTGACCAAAACCCAGAAACTTAGAGAACTAAGTCAATTAACTTGATTAGATTGGCATACCAAATCTGGAAATGGTTCAAATGACCATTAATTCGAGCAAAGTTTTTTAAGGATAACTCCTACTATAAGTCTTCAAACAAAATGAGCCATACCATTCTAGAAAGCTAAGAAATAGACCTCCAATTTTGCTTTAGGCAACTTCCCCACCTTATGAATGCAAAAAGCCTAAATATTGGGTCAAAACTACTGCCCTAATTGAAACCTAATTTCTATAAGACACTTAAGACTAGGTCAATAATTTTACTATAAGAAACACAACAAGACTTGAAAAATTACAATAAAAAATTCTAAGTGACCATAAGACATAGGGTAACATATCCTATGAAGAGTAGTAAACCCAAATATGGCAGCAACTTACTCAAATAAATTTGATAAAGTATAACACCAAAACTGCCTATTAAGGGAACCAAAATTCAGAATTGACTAAGTTATGGTCAATTGACCATAACTTGAGTTATACAAATCCAAATGACATGATTCAAAAAGAAAAATAAAGGCAATACATAGAAGAACAATTTCCTTTTAGGAAATGGGGCCAAACAGTGGCCACAAACTGTCCAAAGTCATATGCAAATTGAAATTCCCAAATCTAAACCTAAAGAAAGGTTCTTGAAAAATATTATTGGCTTATCCCTACAAAGTCACTATATGCTAAATTACTTAAGACAGGTATGTGGGACCTACTTTCCCACTACACATTGACACAAAAATTCTATTGTCACTACATTACACTAAATGAGTATGTGGGACCTACCTTTCTACTACAAAATGACATGAAAAGCCTCCTAAGAAGTTACTAATGCTTAATTGCCTAAAGTAAACCTAGGCTTATGTATATTATATGGATCGATTGGTATACCAATTAGGGGCTATAGATAGCAGTACTGCCTACAGGAATAATCACTAATCGACAAAGTATGTCTGACATGATTGTTCTACAGGCTATATGCCTGACCATTGGCCATTGTGCCTAATGATATTTGTGGCTTAGAAAGCCTACCTACCGGCCTAGTGCCTGACATGACATGTGTATACAAGCCAGACATATGGCTGTCTAACCAGTATACTCTCGCGTATCTAGCACTTATAGTTTGTTATAGGTTACTTGGGCACTGTTATAAATAAATCAAGACTGAAAATATAAGAAATGACCAGAAAAGATACTGTTAAGTTAGATTGCTTCCAAAGTGCAGAAAATTCATAAATAAATTAGAAACTGCGGAACTTAGCATAGAATGATTATTTTAATTGTTCAATTACATTTCTTTTAAATTATGCACCACTAAGCTATCAGCTTAGCGCATATGGTTTTTCCATCCCGTAGGTACTGGAAACCAGGCTCACCCGACACAGCCGCCACAGCAGCAGCCACCACAGTAACGTCTGACAGAGCTCTGACTAGATCTGCCACCGTCCAGAGTCACCTTACCGGTCATTTTGTATTTTGGTAGGGCCTATGTATAGACTAGTATTTTAGTTCATTGTGTATAAACATGATGTAATTACTAGTTTGTGATGTAATAAAAATTGTAAGTTTGTATTTTGGATTGTAATTAAAGTTATCAATTTCTGCATATGAATGTCTATATGAATGAATGAAATAAATGAATGAACTTGAGATTGTATAAGCAGAAATGAGATAATATGACATGTAGAAATATGAGACATGGTATTATTTTTAACAGATAACTTGTGGAAACCACCAGATGCCAATTAAACAGAGAGGGCTCTGCTCGGGTATCCATAGAAATAAATTGTGATAAAAAAAAATTCCACACATTTTCTATAAGTTTAAAATTAAAAATGAATAGGACAGCATAAGATAGGGTGCTCCGGTACTGAATGTGGCACTCCTCGCTCGGCTATACTGTAGATGGGTGAGGGGCATCACAGGGTGATTGAATTCTTATATACTTTTAAACATTCTCAAATCACATTCTATTAGATACTTTTAACAATACATAAGTGAATAACATTTATTCAACACATCTCATGTGAAACTCAATCATTGGTTTTGGCCCCCTAATGCTTAAAGCCTCAGGTACATCCATTCTTGGCCTATCTTGCAATAGTTAAGTTAAGCCCACTAGGCCAGTGAGTATGGAAGTTTAAACCTTGATGACCTCAAGTACATCGATTCTTGATCACTAAAGTACCCACATACTCACAACATCATATGCTTTAACAATTAAATTTAGAAAATCTCTTAAACCACAAAAACCACCCCTATATAACCATAGTCGATAGTTTAAGAGTCTAAAAATTTCAAATTTAATTGCTCTAGTCGAGAGCCACGATATAATTACCATAATTACACCATTACCAACTTAATCATCTAATTGGAAGATTTTGTAGTCAGCTTAATTACTATTAAGGTCTCACTTTGCACATTATCATTTGGCAAACATATATCACATATAAGCATCCATTCATACACATCTCATCCATACATGGATAATCAAATAAAATGGCATGATTATGGACTTTCTAAGGGATTCAATTCTGAGCCACCAAGAATTGAATTAGGGCATTTCCTAGGTGCATTTCATATATTATATTACAAGAGTTGCTGAAAGAGTACATAAATCAACCCTTGATCTTGACTTCCTCCCGCTGGTCCCACCAATGCTCTTGATCTCTTTATCCTTCTTGCAATCCAATTACAAAGTAACCCTTGGCATACCAAGGTGAATTAACAAGAAATTGGACTTTGGAGGCCTTAAATAAATGAAATTACATCCTATGTAATATAACACTTATATTACATGCTACTATTAATAAAATTAATTATTACATCCCAAAGAAAAATAAAATAAATAAATCCAATCATATTGGTCTTTTATTGTCCATGATCATCCATCATGCATATTAGCATTTAACACTTAAACATAAATATACATTTTAAATTAAATTGAATATTACATACTCAATTTATAACTTAATTTGGATCTCATTCAAATTAATTTTTAAATTTAAGAACATTTTCCAAATTTAATATTCATGAAAACAATATTCAAAATTTATTTCTATGATTGGAAATCCTAATTGAACCATTTAATTAGATTTAGGCTTGATTTAGAGTCACAAATTACATAACAATTGCATAAAAACCCTTAAAATCAGCCAAAACATGCCCTAGCAATAAAGAAACATGCCCCGAGCCTGATTACACGGGCCGTGTACCGATACAGGATTCTGGCAGAAAGAAACATGCCCCCAAGCCTGATTACATGGCCCGAGGTGCGCATTTACAAGGGTCATGTATCAAGCACGCTCCTGGGCGCGGAAAAGCATAGGCCGTGTACCACTAAACGCCCGGCCTAAGGCCGTGTACCACTACACGCCCGGCCTAAGGCCGTGTCCTTTTTGGCAGATTGAATTTTTAGGGTTTTCTCCAATTTGAATCCCATCCAAATTGACCCAAACCCCTTCCAATCACACAACTAAGTCCCAAAAACAATCCTAATGGCAAATATAGTGTCTCTGATACCAATTGAAAGGCACAACAAAAGCGGTTTGAATGTTGGATTTAAAAAATTTTCTAGAGTTTTATACAAATATACAATATGTTTTATGATCCTAACCAACCTTAAGCACCTAAGGCATGTTAAAACATACTTTTAACATGCATGATTTTTTTATTTGCCATCAAGGATTATTGTTTAACCATTAAACAATTTAAACCCTAACTAAAAAAGGGTTTAGAGACCTCTAACCTCAAGGGGCTCAGAATCACACTCCTTACTCTCTTTGGAAGTCTTCAGAGCTCCAATTGTAGCTCCTCTAGCTTGTTCACCACAAGCTTCACCAAGCTCCACCTTAAGCAACCCCTTGCCTCTCCTTTGTGATGTGCCAACCACTCTCGTAGGGGTTTTACTTTGGTGGGGTTCAATTGGATGTATTTGAGAGACTAGAAACACTTTCTAGTATTTTGATTCAAAAAAGAAATAAGCTTTCTTTCAAGTATCAATGGAGGAATATGAAGAAGAGGGAGAGAGAGAGAGAGAGAGAGAGAGAGAGAGAGAGAGAGGTGTTGTCCAATAAGAAGAAAGAGAGAGAGTTTAATTTTCTTCTTATCTTGTATTTATATACAAGAGACAAAAAGCATTAATAGTGTGCCACATGTCATGATCCTATTTAATCTTGCTTTTAAGTTGTCTTAATCTCATTAAGGCAAGTGTCAAGCCATGATTAATTGATAAAAAGTCATTTTCCATCATATGGAAGACAAATGGCACATAAAGATGAGTGCCACATGTCACCATCTCATGGTGCCACGTGTCACCATGTAAAATTACCATTTTACCCTCATATGCATTTTTGAGTTATCAACTCAAAATTGTAATTTCTCCCTCAAATTAATTTATATCACATATAAATTAATTAATTAATTAATCTCCATTAATTAATTTCACAATTAAATTCATATTTAAACTCTTTAAATATAAATCCAATTTATATTATATATCCAATATCAAAGATTTGGTTTCAAGTCATGCTAGGGACTTTGCAATCCTATTGCAAACTAAATCTATTTAATTAATTAATTAAACTCTTCAATTAATCAATTAAATCATCATTTGGTTGGTGATAAACTTGTGTAGGTGTGTGACTTACTAGGCTCATTACTAATTGATAATGAGAAATGATATTAACTCTTAATATCATTGGAACTCTTCCATAACTGTAAATGATTTTCCCAAATCATTTTTGGCATCTCATAGATCATAGTTGACATCTAGCATAGCATACCATGGCCACCCAATCAGTAATAAGGAATACCTTAAATATGAACCTTTAATCATACGTCACCATGCACTAAAATCCTTCCGTATTATGTCCCAATCCCATTAAGGATCATGGTAGAGTCAAACCCCTTATCATGGAATCTTATGCACTCATTAGAAATCTTATTCTTGACATATAAGACTTTATTATCAAGAAACACCTTTCCTGCCGAAGTCATCTATCCTAGCTAGGAACTTAATCTTGTCAAGAATAGCTCAAATTCACATAGGACTTTTAACCCTGTTTACTCAAGGCTATGGATCCCCTCTTGACTGAACACTTGTCCCAACATATGACCAATCTGAGCCAACACACACCGAAATATCCATGCACAGTACAGATATGTAAGTGGTATCAAACTCAAACCACCCATATAAGAGATAACCGTGTCATCTCAGGTCTGAGGATTATATGCACTAGTATGACACAGATAACATTTTATTAACTCGAGTAAACGCTATGTTCATGTCATTTATATGTCACAAGTGCCCACTTATCTCATAAGTGCCCACTGTGTTTATCCTGATATCTCATTTCAGATGGTATGAGACTTACCATTCTATATACATCAGTATCTCATACTGATTGTAACACCTTCACTGTAGCAATTCCGTACATTCTACTGTTTCGGTGACTGGTGTCGGTTTGGACAACTAGAACGTTTGGAAAAATATGTAGATTAGAGTGAGGAATCATAAATAACTCAAATATTAATAAGAAAAATTTAGGAAAAATTTTAGAAATAAAATACTACTAAGTTAAATGAGCAGGGGCCCTAGCGATGGGTAACCGAGTGGGAAGTTGCGGTCCTCGCAACTAGGAGCCCTAAACCCGGGAGAAAATTCATAAAATAATTTTTGAGACTCCAGAGAAGAGTCATTGAGGTTTCTATGGTATTAGAATGCCAAGAAAAGGCTTAGAAAAATTTTTCGATCGATACAGATGATTTTGGCTCAATAAGCCAAACGGAGGGCATTTTGGTAATTTCGTCTTCAGAGATGATTTTTGACCGACTTGTCCAGTTAAGTAAATAATTATTATGATCTAAAATATGAATAAATGTTGCTAAAAATTTAATTGAAAATGAGTAGAAAAGAAAAGAAAAGAAAAATGAAAGAAATTAGAAATTATGACATCACATGATGTCATTAAAGCACTCCCACCCAATCACATTGTGACACATGTCCATAAATCACTTAAAAAGCATAAAATGGGTAGAAATTAAAGAGAAACAAATTAGTTTCATCTTCTTTCTTCAAAGTGCCAAAACCCATTTCTCCTTCCACCTCCATGGATGCTCATCCTTCTCACTAGATTTCCTTGCAAATACACCATAAAATCCCTACCTTCCTTCATAAAAACTTGATATTACATTTTGAGCAAGTGTTTGGCTGCCAAGAAAAGCCAAGAAAGTGAAGGAAAAACTGAAGTTAGTTAAGGAAAAATTTTGCACACAAAGGTTAGTGCACTAAACCTTCTTCCTTTCTTTCTTAACTAGTTGAAGCATGCTAAATTAAGTATAAATTTTATGAAATTAAAAGAAAATTTGGAGCATGTGGGGACTGAAATTTTCAGCAACCTTGGTGACCATAAGGTCTTGATTATTTTGATTGACTTTACTTTGTTCAGTGATGATGATTAAGGATACTAAGTGTATTAGAAGTTGAATGAAGTGTGTTGCATAAATTGAAATTATTAGAGTTAGGGTTTGGGCACCAAAATTTGGATTTTTATTTATGTATTGATGAAAAGAGGATTTAATGGTCAATTAGTGACCATTTGATGAAGTTTGACCCTAAATTGGAAGTAATTGTGGCCTTGAAATTGAAAGTGGTATGCTACCCCCATTGTGCCAGAATACTGGACTTGAGTCTAGTGTATTCCTAGGATTATAACTTGAGTTATGTTACTCCAATTGGTTCAAAGCTAATTGGAAATGAAACTAGACATAAAATGGCATAACTTTGATGAAGAAACCTAGCCCAGAAAACCAACCTAATTTGCCCTAAAAATTGACCTAATCCGGGTGACCAATATGCAGTCCCTGGAAAATGACCAAATGAATAGTGTTCATTCATTTGGTCATAACTCAGTGTAGAAAGGTTCAATTGACCTGAATTTTTACTAGTAGAAACCTGATACATATACCTACAACTTTCATGGAGAAAATAAACCCAAATTTTGATCATAACATATCCAAAAACTGACTTACAGTCAGTGTACAAAAACTGCAGAATTGATTTTGCCCAAAAACTCTGGAAAAATTGCAATCCGGCCAGTTATGGTGTTTAGGCCATAACTTGAGCTACAAAACTCTAAATGGAGTGATTCAAAAAAAGAAATGTAACTAGACACAATAAGGAACAACTTTGATGAGGAACATTTGACCAAATTCTCACTGTAGAATAGCCTAATGGAACAGTGAATTCTAGTACTCAAAACTAAAATTTCTGATTTATTCACCATTGGTTAGAAGTATGGATTGGCAACTAATGCCAACACTTTTAGGAACCAAAATGTGGTAAATCTATATGATTAAAACTCATGTAACTATTATATATGAGAAAGTCAATATTTTGACTTAAATGACTAAATGAATAGTAACCTTACATGTTAAGTATAAATATTCAAGAAATAACTTTGTAATATGCTCTAGTAGGCCTAATGTGATTGGTTTAGATAGGTTGGCATGCCAATAGGGTTCTGATAGCAGTACTGCGTATGATGTATAGCTCCATGCCATTCTGTGATATGATAGCCTATGGCTATACTGATTATGATGTTCTACTTAGCTTTATGCCTTATTGCTTTTATGGCTTATTAGCCATTTTGTTTGCACACCGGGAGACACATTGTGACCGATAGTGTGACCGCCCAAGGTACCTGGTACCTAGTGCTAGTTTACCCATTTATCTAGTCCAACCAATTTGTATAGGTTACTTGGGCATGGAAAAGTATAAATGTAATTAAATTGATTATTAAAGAAAGTAAGGAAATTAAATATCAAGATAAAGAATAAGAATGATTACAATAAAAAGAAGCTCAAAATCATCAAGAAAACGATTAATAAAATGCTAGAAAGAGTTAATATCATTAAATGTAATTAGTCTTCGACTAAACAATAAGTTAGTAATTATTCATTTCTTATAAACACAATAACTAGGAAATTTTTTACTTTTATTTGCATATTATATTTTCTTGTATTATTGGCACCACTAAGCTTTATGTTTAGTTCGTCGCTTTTGCAACGCGTAGGTATTGAAGATTTGGACAGAGAGCCCAGTAGATCACAGGCTGGGTGAGGCTGTTCACAGTTCTGCATAGTGTCCGTGTCACCTCACAGGCTACAATGCATTGGTAGGACACTAGGTCCCATTTTGGTATTTTATACTGTTTGTAATGTTTGTAATCAAACTTTTATTTTCTCATGTATAAATTGAAACTTATGTAACATAATTTGGTATGAATGTCAATATTTATAAATTTGTGTTTATAAATGAAATGTACATGATTATGATGTTAAATGAATGAATGAGAAATGGAAGAATTATTGAGAAATTATTGAAAATTGATGTGATAATTGGGAGTTGTGGAATATAATGACTATTGGAAGTGTTTTTCACAGGTTCCGAAGAACTGTTTTTTCCATTTTTAGCCGGTACTCTGTCGAATTTTCTATAAAATTTTTGGAACCTCAAATGAATTTAAAATTTCAATAAATGACTTAAATGAGTTAAATTCCACAAATTACTCTTCATAACGATGAAGAAATAAATTAAGGAACGATAAAAAAAAAAAAAGAAAGATAAAAATAATTGAGATAAAATACGGTGTTTTGGTACACTGTGTGGCATATCTTACTCGGCTACACTGTAGACAGATAAGGGGTGTCACATTTATTGGTATCAGAGCACGGTTTAGGCTTTTCTGGGTTTAGATCGAGTTACCATGCATTGCATTTGTAAGAGTCGAGGTGACACTAATGCAGATCTATTTGGTTTTCTTATTTTGATTAGGATATGGGCCCCATGTCACAGAGAGCAGTAGATGAGGAAGTAGAAAGTCATGCTCCACCTGCAGCTGAGACTGGGGGCCAGGGAGAACTTGCTCCACCAAAGACCAAAGAAGGCTCGCACACCTCCGGTTATGTTTTAGCAAATGGCTAAATTCTTCGGACAAATGGCTGGGGTTATGCCACCACCACCACCTCCACAGCAGAAATCCCATCTGAAAAAACTAAGAAAATTTAGAGCTGTGGACTTCATGGGTAAGAAAGAAGATGACTCAGTGGCGGCTGAGAATTGGCTAGACCGCACCATAAGGGTGTTGAAGCAACTGCATTGCACCCCAGAGCAGAACTTGGAGGGTGTTGTGTCCCTACTTCAAGATGATGCCTATCAGTGGTGGAACACCATATCTAGTGAGGTCTGGCCAGAGTTTATAACTTGGGATTTCTTCCTTGCTGAATTTAAGAAGAAGTATGTGGGAAGTGTGCACCTAGAAGACAGGAGGAGAGAATTCATTAACCTGAGGCAGAGACAGCTATCAGTAGCGGAGCATGAGAAGGAGTTTCTCAGACTAAGCCGCTACGGAAGAGAGATAGTCCCTACAGAAGCTAAGAGGTGCAGAAGGCTTGAAGAGGGGCTAAATGACAACATCAAAATAATTATCACTGCCTTGGGGATTATGGACTTCACGAATTAGTTGAAGCCACACTGAAAGTGGAAAGGGTCAGAGTAAGTGAACAGAATAGCAAAGATAGGCAGCGTAAGAGGGAATTTGGACCAGGGCAGTCAAGTATACCGACTGAAAGTAAGAAGCCTAAGGGTTTTGGTTCACAAGATCAGACACAGGGCCAGAGAGGCCAGATTGGGATATCTATAGCTAGCTTCCTGGGCACAATAGCAAGGGGATCAACCCTAGTGCCTGAATGTATGCACTGTGGTAGGAGACACAGAGGGGAGTATCGGCTGTTAACTGGAGAGTGTTTCAAGTGTGGGGCTACGGACCATTTCATAAGAGATTGCCCTCAAAGGAGTGGTTCAATAGCTCCAGTACAAGTTGATAGACCTGCCCCTACAGTTCAAAGGGGTAAAAGATCGGGTGGAGCAGAGACGGCTGACAATTTATAGAAGATTATTTCTGAGACAGTCGAAAGGCTCGAAGTCAGGGTGGCACCACGGGTATATGCTATGGAAGCTCAGGAGGAGCCAAACCCAGACATTGATGAGATGATATAAGGAAGAGAAGAAGCAAGGAGGTAATAACTCCATGATTACTTAAGTCTGGTAAATTTCGAGAATGAAATTTAAATTAGAGGGGAAGAGTTGTAACACCCTCACTATAGAAATTTCATACATTCTACTATTCCGATGACCGGTGTCGATTCGGACAGCTAGAACGTCTGGAAAAATATTTAGACTATAGTGAGGAATCATAAATAACTCAAATATTAATAAGAAAAATTTAGGAAAAATTTTAGAAATAAAATACAATCAAGTTAAATGAGCTGGGGCCCTATCGATGGGTAACCCAGTGGGAAGTTGCGGTCCTCGCAACTAGAAGCCCTAAACCAGGGACAAAATTCATAAAATAATTTTTGGGACTCTAGAGAAGAGTCATTGAGGTTTCTATGGCATTAGAATGCCAAGAAAAGGCTTAGAAAAATTTTTCAATCGGTACAGAAGATTTTGGCTCAATAAGCCAAACGGAGGGCATTTTGGTCATTTCGTCTTCAGACATGATTTTTAACCGACTTGTCCAGTTAAGTAAATAATTATTATGATCTAAAATATGAATAAATATTGCTAAAAATTTAATTTAAAATGAGTAGAAAAGAAAAAAAAAGTGAAAGAAATTGGAAATTATGACATCACATGATGTCATTAAAGCACTCTCACCCAATCACATTGTGACACATGTCCATAAACCACTTAAAAAGCATAAAATGGGCAGAAATTAAAGAGAAACAAATTAGTTTCATCTTCTTTCTTCAAAGTGCCAAAACCCATTTCTCCTTCCACCTCCATAGATGCTTATCCTTCTCACTAGATTTCCTTGTAAACACACCATAAAATCCCTACCTTCCTTCATAAAAACTTGATATTACATTTTGAGCAAGTGTTTGGCTGCCAAGAAAGTGAAGGAAAAATTGAAGTTAGTTAAGGAAAAATTCTGCACACAAAGGTTAGTGCACTAAACCTTCTTCCTTTCTTTCTTAACTAGTTGAAGCATGCTAAATTAAGTATAAATTTTATGAAATTAAAAGAAAATTTGGAGTATGTGGGGACTGAAATTTTTAGCAGCCTTGGTGACCATATGGTCTTGATTATTTTGATTGACTTTGCTTTGTTTAGTGAAGATGATTAAGGATACTAAGTGTATTAGAAGTTGAATGAAGTGTGTTGTATAAATTGAAATTGTTGGAGTTAGGGCTTGGGCACCAAAATTTAGATTTTTGTTTATGTATTGATGAAAAGAGGTTGTAATGGTCAATTAGTGACCATTTGATAAAGTTTGACCCTAAATTGGAAGTAATTGTGGCCTTAAAATTGAAAGTGGTATGCTGCCCCCATTGTGCCAGAATACTGGACTTGAGTCCAGTGTATTCCTAGGGTTATAACTTGAGCTATGTTACTCCAATTAGTTCAAGGCCAATTGAAAATGAAACTAGACATAAAATGGCATAACTTTGATCAAGAAACCTGGCCTAGAAAACCAACCTAAGTTACCCTAAAAATTGACCAAATCCGAGTGACCAATATGCAGTCCCTGGAAAATGACCAAATAAACAGTATTCATTCATTTGGTCATAACTCAGTGTAGAAAGGTCCAATTGACCTGAATTTTTACCAATAGAAACCTGAGACATATACCTATAACTTTCATGAAGAAAACAAGCCCAAATTTTGATCATAACATATCCAAAAACTAACTTGCAGTCAGTGTACAAAAACTGCAGAATTGATTCTACCCAGAAATTCTGGAAAAATTGCAATCCAGCTAGTTATGGTGTTTAGGCCATAACTTGAGATACAAAACTCCAAATGGAGTGATTCAAAAAAAGAAATGTAACTAGACACAATAAGAAACAACTTTGATGAGGAACATTTGGTCAAATTCTCACTGTAGAATAGCCTAATGGAATAGTGAATTCTAGCACCAAAAACTAAAATTTCTGATTTATTCACCATTGTTTAGAAGTATGGATTGGCAACTAATGCCAACACTTTTGGGAACCAAAATGTGGTAAATCTATGTGATTAAAATTCATGTAACTATTATATATGAGAAAGTCAATATTTTGACTTAAATGACCAAATGAATGGTAACCTTCCATGTTAAGTATAAATATTCAAGAAATAACTTTGTAATATGCCCTAGTAGGCCTAATGTGATTGGTCTGGATAGGTTGGCATGCCAATAGGGTTCTGATAGAAGTACTACGTATGATGTATGGCTCCATGCCATTCTATGATATGATAGCCTATGGCTATACTGATTATGATGTTATACTTTGTAATACCCCTATATTCGGTAGTGCGTTCTACTGTTCCGGTGACAATGTCTGTCCGGACAGCTAGGATGTTTGGAATTATATTTAAATATTAGTGTGGAGATATAAGGTAGTGAAGTACAATAGAGGAAAATACAAGAAAAATAGAGGAAAAATAATAACAATGAAATGTAACCAAGTTAAACGAGCCAGCACCGCAGCGATGGGTGACCGCATGGGGAAGTTACGGCGCAGGCAATAGCCGACCCCAGGACTGCAGGGAACCCTTGAAATTTAGTTTTGAGACATAATTAAAGACTTATTGAAGTATAAATGTCTTTAGAAATATCAAAGAAAAATTAATTAATTAGTACAAAGAAAAATGAGAAATCGAGAAAACGACAAAACTCGGTGTTGCCGAAAAATCGGGAATACAACCCGAATAGGGGCATTGTGATCATTTGACACCTAGAGTTGACTTTTGACCTCAATGTCCATTAAAAATAAGTGGTATTACACTTTGAAAATGTCATGAAAAATAAAAATGTGGTACATTATTTAAATAGTGAAAGAAATGAGGCAAATGTGCAAATTATGGAACTTTAACTAATTAAATCATTAATTTATGGTTAGTGCTCCACTAAGTGGGATTAGTGGACATATAAAACCAAGTGGACAGCATGCAAATTCACTTTCTTCCTCATTTTTTTCACTTTGCCGGATTGCTTTCTCAAGTTCTTCCATGGCCAAATGTTCTTCCAAGCTTCCTCCATGGCCATTCATGCATAAGCTCAAATCTACCATGATTCAAGCCATATTTCTTTAAACTCCCTTCATTAAAAGTGGTCTTCACACCATGGGCAGTATGTGGGTAGCAAAAAAGAGAGGAAATTCCATGGATTCGTGAAGCTCAAGTTGAGGTTAGTGCTTAATTTTTCCATTTACCTTCAATAATCCTTGTGTTGAGCTTTGGGTAAGTTGAATTGCTAAGAAAAATTGAGGAAATGATGAGTATTGGTGAACCTTAATTTTGGAAGCCATGGAAATGCAGGGTTAGTGACTTATTCTTATATGTATTGGATAGGAATTAAGGTTGATTAACTCAAATAAAAGTTGTAGTAGGTTAATGTCCAAGTATGTGCATGTTAGTGCTTGAATTAAGGGTTTGAAATGGGACCTTGATGCTTTGGCAAACTGCCATGTTTGGCAGCCTATAATATCATGAATTTGTGTGTGAATATGAAGTTTATTAATGAAATATGATAGTGTTAAATTGTGGGCAGCATGTGTAAGTGATATTGAAGTATGAGTATATTGAAGTGTATGTGTAATATTGATATTGAGATATGTTGAATTTTAGTGGAAGTGAATGTTGAGCTTGAATGGTGAATTGTGTGCATTGAGCACTTGAGTTTTCTACCCAATATGCTTGTTGGAATTGTGTACAATATGTATATGGAAGTGCCATTGATTGAATATTGAAGTAATGAGGAGGAGAAGGAATATCAAATTGGAAGTGTAAGTGTTTTGTGCAGATTGTGTATTGATGGCAGTACCTAAATTAGGTCATAAGTGCCAAACTGTGAACCCAATTGGTATGAGGCCAATGGAGGGTGAAACTAGACACCAAATAGGCCAACTTTCATGTAGAAATGTTACCTAAATTTTTCCTAGAAGCTGACTTGAAAAATGACCAAATCCGGATTGGTGACTTGAAAGCCTGATAATTGACCATTTGGGCAGCAGTTAGTGTTTTAACCATAACTTACTCAAAACAGGTCCAAATGACCTGAAATTTTTACCATGAATAGTTTAGACATTGATCTACAATTCTTATGGGGACACAAAAGCCCATAAATGGCCAAAACCAAGCCAAATAGCTTGCAAAAGTTCAGGTACCAAAACTGGCCAAACCAAAAGTGACCTAAAAATGACCTAAGCCTACCATTTTAGTGCATTCTGTCCAGCATTGGTAAATTGACCATATCTTGGTCTATACAACTCAGAATAACCTAAAATTTTGCCCCGCATGCAATAATACATAGACCTACAAGTTTGTAGTTTGGACTGAAACCCGAAAATCGAGGGAACTAGGTCATCCGGCTAGGTCAAAATTGTACACTGAAATCCGACAAATTGCAATAAAATGCAATACACTTGGAAATGAAATTGGTCTATACCAACACTAAAGGGCTATAAAATGTGACATATTGGTAACATTAGAATTAACTCACTTAGAGTGCATCAAGGGTCAACATTATAGGTTGACTAATGAAATGAATTGAAGGAAATAGTACCAAGAAAATTTAAATATTGGATTTTATTGTTAGAAACAAATTCATTGAGTACTGAAACACTTTAAATTGTGTATTACAGTAGAAAAGGATATTGAGAAGCATAAGGAACATTAAGTCAGGGCCAAGAGGCATATATCAGAGGTCTGTGCACAATACTTTTTATATTCACTGCTTTTACTAGAAAATTTATTAGGAGAAATGAGTTATGAATGATTTTTGATTGTTTTGGCTTTGGGAATCTTAATTGAAAATTATTGTATTGCCTACTTTGCAAATGGAAATTTTGAGATAAAATATGATTTGTGGTTTGTATGAAATATTTAAATATTGTGATTTGGAATTGTTTTGATTCACATTTGGCATGACAATATTACTATGTTCCTCCTCCATTTATGGGGTGAGTGTGATTATATTCCTCCCTCTTTGACTTGTCAGTTTGAGGTGAGTGTGGATGAGTTCTCATTATCTAGCTAGCTTCCTCCCTCATTGATTTCGATTAGTGGGGTGAGTGTCCCTTGTCGTGGTGTACACACGGCATGTTCGGAAAAGTTTATGTCATGACCTATGTTGTGTTATTGATTGGCAACACTGTGTTATTCAATTGTTTGATCAAATTTGTGTTATATGAGCTTGAAAATTTGTGAATTGTTTGGATTGTAAATTGTCAATAAAAGTTTTACATACCGCATTTTAAATTGTTATTGTGCACCACTGAGTAAATTTTACTCAGCGATAGCTTTTTCATTACTGTCGCAGGTAGACAGACGGACAGAGCAGCAGAGTAGGCTGCTTGTACCACATTTTGAGATTTCGCCGAGTATATCGAGTATACCATATTGTGTAGTTTTTGTTGTAATGCATGTGCACTGTATGTATATATCGTACTTGATCTTGAGCAGTTGTAAACTAAAATTGTAAACTATTTTGGCTTGTAAAAGTATTGTGATAAATTTATCTTATCTCAGCTTTTGGAAACACTGGAAAATTGATTATTGAACTGAGTTGATAATGTTGAGAAATTTATTGTGTTGAACAAATTATTGGAGTTTGGAATTGAGGAATTATATATTTGAAGTGCTTTTTACAGGTTTTTGAAGAACTGTTCTATTCAAAATACAGATGGCACTCTGCCAAAATTTTTACAGAAATTATTAATTCTTCAAATGTGTTATTTGGTTTCACTTTAGTAAAAGAAAATTTTTAACACCTGTCAATAGTGCTCACCACTATAAAAAGAAGTAAGAAAAGTTTTAAAATCCCTTGTAGTGTATTTAATGGGTTATCAGTAGACGAAGTTGGTAATTCATTAGGTATACTACGGGATCATGTTATGCCTTACGGAGGGGTAGGGTGTGACATACTTGGCTTTATGCCTTATTGCTTTTATGGCTTATTAGCCATTCTGTTTGTACACCGGGAGACACATTGTGACCGATGGTGTGATGGCCCAAGGTACCTGGTCCCTAGTGCTAGTTTACCCGTTTATCCAGTCCGGTCAATTTGTATACGTTACTTGAGCATGAAAAAGTATAAATGTAATTGAATTGATTATTAAAGAAAGTAAGGAAATTAAATATCAAGATAAAGAATAAGAATGATTACAATAAAAAGAAGCTCAAAATCATCAAGAAAATGATTAATAAAATGCTAGAAAGAGTTAATATCATAAAATATAATTAGTCTTCGACTAAACAATAAGTTAGTAATTATTCATTTCTTATAAACACAATAACTAGGAAATTTTTTACTTTTATTTGCATATTATATTTTCTTGTATTATTGGCACCACTAAGCTTTATGCTTAGTGCGTCGCTTTTGCAACGCGTAGGTATTGAAGATTTGGACAGAGAGCCCACTAGACCACAAACTGGGTGAGGCCGTTCACAGTTCTGCATAGTGTCTGTGTCACCTCACAAGCTACAGTGCATTGGTAGGACACTAGGTCCCATTTTGGTATTTTATACTGTTTGTACTGTTTGTAATCAAACTTTTATTTTCTCATATATAAATTGAAACTTATGTAATATAATTTGGTATGAATGTCAGTATTTGTAAATTTGTGTTTATAAATGAAATGTACATGATTATGATGTTAAATGAATGAATGAGAAATTGAAGAATTATTGAGAAATTATTGAAAACTGATGTGTTAATTGGGAGTTGTGAAATAGAATGACTATTGAAAGTGTTTTTCACAGGTTCCGAAGAACTGTTTTCTCCATTTTTAGCCGGTATTATGCCGGATTTTCTTTAAAATTTTCGAAACCTCAAATGAATTTAAAATTTCAATAAATGACTTAAATGAGTTAAATTCTGCAAATTACTCTTCATAACCATGAAGAAATAAATTAAGGAAGGATAAAAAAAAAAGATAAAAATAATTGAGATAAAATATGGTGTTCCGGTACGCTGTGTGGCATATCTTACTCGGCTACACTGTAGACGAATAAGGGGTGTCACACTGATCAATAGAGATAAACAGATGTGACAGCTCTTTGGATATAATGTGTCCACCAAAATATCCTTTAGCTGCGAATTCTGATTTATAGCAAATGTCCCATATATTTTGTCACTCATATTCTTATCTCATAAGAATAGAATATATAACATATCACTAATAGACAATTTCAAATAAATATGTTATTATACATACACAACATTTAAATGAAATGTTTATTGCCATTGATACATTTACAAGTTACAAGATTAGTGCATGCTCTAGGACACACACAACTAAGAATAAGACCAGGTGAGGCTTAATAGCCCCTGGCTTACTATTATTTAAGCAAAATTCCTAAGGAACCTCCGTATAAGCCGAGCACATTGAAAATATTATGTATTTAAGTGGAAGTGTTGAGGAACTTCTATATGAGCCAAGCACATTGGATATGGGAAATCACTGGTGACAAGCCCATATTATCTAAAATGTTTGTGATGTGAAAAAACTCATATGATTGATGCATTGCATATGTATAAAATGAATAATATGAATAATTTGTGTTTGGCTGGTTTACTCACTATGCTCTCTAAACCTTACCCCTTCCCTTAACTCTAGATGCAGAGTTGTAGGGATAGAAGGGTCTTCTGGGAGAGCTAGCAACAAGAGCAGCTATAGAATCCCTTATGTATGATTGATGTTATTAGATTGGACATGTAAAATTTTAAAAGGATAGACACTTACATGGTTGTAAGGATTTGTAATAAGTTTTGTCTAAGTTAAGTTTATATGGATGTTACCTTAATTTTAAGCATACTATTTGTATTCAATGTATGAATGCACAAGTCATACTTTAACTATTTTAAATGTTATGAAAAGGTTCAAATTTTGAACCGTTTTAAAGGAAAATGTACTATGTTTCTATGTAAAGGTTAAAGTGTGCTTGATATGAGTTGCTTGAATTTTGGTTAATTATGAAAAGAGCTTTATGTTAAATAGGTTTTTAGATTTGCTACGGGTTTTGGTAGTCTTAAGTTGACTGGATCCCTAGTGCCAATAACAACCCCTAGTTGGATCATTATAGAAGCAGCAAATAAAATGGTTGAAACTTACAAATATTGGCTAGAGAAATTACCTTTTGCTTTATAAAGGTATCAAACTACAACAAGAACATATACGGTGTCAACACCTTTCTGCCTAGTGTATGGTGCTGAGGCAGTACTTCCAATTAAGTTAAAAGTAGAATCAATAAGGATAGTTTTGGAAGCAAAAATCCCTGAGAATGAATGGGCCCATAAGAGATATGAAGAATTAACCTTGATTAATGGGAAGAGAATGCAAGTCTTATGTAACATGCTGGCCTACCAAAAGGAAGATATCTTGGGCCTTAAACAAGAAAGTCAAGCTAAGAAAGATCAGAGTAGGAGATACGGTACTAAAGCAAGCTAGACCAGTGCTATTCAACCCATGGGGTAAGTTCAAACCCAAATGGGATGGGCCCTACATTGTAAAGCAGATCTTGCTTGAACATGCAGCCAGAATAGCCAACTTGGATGGGAATAACTTTAAAGAACTGCTCAACTTGGATAGGCTCAAGAAGTACTTTGTGTGAGATTTGCCCGCTGGGCTGAAAGCCCACAAAGGGCGATCTAGGAAAAAGTTATATATACATATATTGGACGGATAGTCGCGACTTAAGCTAGTATTGATGGAACCCAGTCCTTATGAATATGGTAAAATTGGGGTGAGACAAAACTTTAAGAGGTATCCCGCCAGCCCCGCACATGGATTTTAAGTGAAAATTCAGCTTGTGAGGTATCTCAGTGGCGGGATTTAGATTGAGATAGCTATATAGGGTTCAACCCTCATATTTAGGATAAATTTGGATAATTGTCTCTGAACTTATCTAGTTGTAATATTACAATCCCTCAACTTAAAAATGTAACATAAAACCCCATCAACTTTCAAATTTTGCACAGTAAAATCCCTCTAACCTCTAACTACCAGTTTTTCAGTTAGACGCTGACCTGGACAGTTCCAGCATGGAGCTTAGTTAGTATTTCTCTTTTCTCTCTCAAGCCATGCAACGCCCTTACCGTAGGTAGTCCGTACATTTTACTGTTCCGACGACTAATGTCTGTTCGGACAGTCAGAATGTCTGGAACTACACTTAAACTATATTGAGAAGACATAAATTGATGGAATAAATGTTAAGAAAATATAGGAAAAATTTAGAGAAAATAAAATAAAATTTAGAGAATTTATTAATTGATATAAAAATATAATAATAACCCGATATGCACTATGAAGGGCATTTTGGTCATTTCACCCCCAGAGGTGAATTTTGACCTAAATGTCAAAAATAAAAATTTAGAGAATAAAATAGTTAACATAAATTAAAACTTTATTAATTGAATTAGAAAAGAAAGAAGAAGAAAAGAAGAAGAAAAGAAAAGAAAAGAAAAGAAAAAGAAAAGGGCTTATGAAATTATAAAAATTTAAAGTACAAAAAAAAATATATATATATATATATATATATATATATATATATATATATATATATATATATATATATATATATATATATATCTGTTCGGACAGTCAGAATGTTTGGAACTACACTTAAACTATAGTGAGGAGACATAAAATGATGGAATAAATGTTAAGAAAATATGGAAAAAATTTAGAGAAAATAAAATAAAATTTAGAGAATTTATTAATTGGTACAAAAATATAATAATAACCCGATATGCACTATGAAGGGCATTTTGGTCATTTCGCCCCCAGAGGTGAATTTTGACCTAAATGTCAAAAATAAAAATTTAGAGAATAAAATAGTTAACATAAATTAAAACTTTATGAATTGAATTAGAAAAGAAAGAAGAAGAAAAGAAGAAGAAAAGAAAAGAAAAGAAAAGAAAAGAAAAAAAAAAGGCTTATGAAATTATAAAAATTTAAAGTACAAAAAAAAAAAAAATATATATATATATATATATATAAGACATAAAAGACAAATCCTACCAACCTAACTCATCTTCTTCTCCACTTCGTCTCTCTCCCTCTCTTTGAGCCGGTCACCATAGATGCTCTCTCCCTCCATTTTTGTTTTCTTAAAGCTTAATTTCCCAAGCTTTCTCCTCAACAAAACCCATAGTTTCCTTCATTAAAAATTTAACCCACTCCATAAGAAAGCTTTAGATACCCATAAGAAGCAAGAAATTTGAAGTTTGAAGTTAGGTCATAAGAGGTAAGTGCAAGATACCACTCTCCCTCTTCTTTAAATCTTGTAAGAATGATGAGATGAGTGAGTATCACATGAAAATAAAAACAAATGATAAGAAAATTAAATACCCTAATTTCGGCAGCCATGGAACCCTTGGGGTTTTATGCTTTTAAATGATGAAAATGGGTTTCATGAGGATTGTTTGATAAGTTGATATGATTAGGAGTTGAATGTGTTGTGTTTGTATAAGTTGGATAATTGAAACTAGGGTTTGTGTACATGATTTGAGGATTTTGTGTAATTGTTGAGATTGATCTAATTGAGATAAGATTGTTGCTTATAGAAGTGCTATGTATGCAAATTGAAGTAAGGAAGTTGGAGGAGATTAAATATTTGGGAGTGTCATTTTCTACAGGTTTGGGACTCAATGAGTCCAGTGTGTTTGATGAACTATAACTAAAATTGTGTGACTCCAATTGGTATGAGGCCAATTGAAGGTGAAACTAGACCCAAAATAGCCCATTTTTCATGAAGACAGCATGCCCAAATTTCATCAAAATCCTGACTAATTTTCTGTCCAAATCCGGATGGCCCTACACAAAACCCAAAAAATGACCAAATGAACAGTACATATTCATTTGGTCATAACTCCCTCTATACAGGTCTAAATGACCTGAATTTGATACCATTGGAAAGCTTAGATATAGGGCTACAATTTTCATGAAGACCACTGAACCTAGAAATGCCAAAAACTAAACCAAATTGCTAGCCAAAATTGGGTCATAAAACTGCCCAGAATTAGGTTGTCCAGAAACTGCTGGACATAAACTTACCCGACCAGTTTTTGCAAAATAGCCATAACTTAGTCTACAAGAACTCAAATGTAATGAAACCAGTGACAAAATGTCCACAAGACATAGATCTACAAAATTGGTATTTTGATTAAAACCCAGAAATCAAGAGAACTAGGTCAAATTGTTAGAACAAGTCAATACATCAAAACCTAGAATCTAACCAAACTTCATTTGACCCCAGAACAGTCTTTTAGTCATATCTCCCACTAAGAAAATCCAATTGGGATGATCCATACCTTTCCAAAAACCTGAGAAACAGGGCTCCAACTTTTTTTTAGAAACCTCTCTCAAATTATGCCTATAAGAACCTTAAAAATTGACCTGCAATCACTAACCTGAACTGAAATCCTGTTGGCACAGGGTACATGAGTCCAAATCAGTTAATTGGCTCTAAATAATTCCACAAAAGTTGAAAATTTGTGATTCAAATTTCTCAATGATCATAAGACATAGGACAAGAATTTCTATGAAGATCACCATGTCTAAAAATAACTGCAACATGTTCCATTAATTAGGTAAAGTTTAAGTCTAAAAGCTGCCTAGTTAAGGAACCAAAATCTAGAAATGAATTAGTTATGGTTATCTGACCATAACTTGAGTTCTAAATATCCAATTAACATGATTCAAGAGGGAAAATAAAGACAAGACATAGAGGAACAACTTCCATGAAGGAAGTGTGGGTAAACAATGGCTACAAACTGATCGAATGGATAGGTAAAAGTTAGTGCACAAAAACTGGAAATGGTACAAGTGACCATTAAACCCAGCATATTCATTTAAGCATATTTCCCACTAGCAGTCTTCAATTGAAATGATCCATACCAATCTGGAAAGTTAAGAAACAGACCTAAAACTTTGTTTTAGACATCATTCTCAAATTATAAATGTATGAAGCCTAAATTTAAGGTCAAAGCTGTTGGCCTAAATTTAAGGTCAAAGCTGTTGACCTAAATGGAAAGCATGTTAATATAGGCTATTTGAATTCAAGCCAATAATGTGACTATAAATAATTCCATAAGGCTTGAAAAATTACAATTAAAATTTCTAAATGACTATAAAACATAGGGCAACAAATCCTATGAAAAATAATAGGCCTAATGTTACTACAAGCTGTCCAAATAAATTGTTCAAATTGATTTGTAAAAATTAAGATACAAAAAAATTGAATTGAACCTAAAGAAAAGTTCCTGAAATAAATTATTAACTTATTCCTAATAAGTTAATATATGCCAAATCACATAAAATAATTATGTGGGACTCATTTTCCCACAATACATGGACATATAAATTCTGTTAAATAATTATTAATACTTAATTTCCCATAGTAAACCTAGGCTTATACTTATATAGTTGGATCGATTGGTATACTAATTAGGGACTACAGATAGCAATACTGCCCACAGAGAAAATCATGAACTGACAATATATGTCTAGTATGATTATTCTACAGGCTATATGTCTACTTATTGGCCATTGTGCCTAACTTTATTTCTGGCTTTACAAGCCTGACAGTTGGCCTCATGCCTGACAGCTATATACCGGGTAGACATATGGCTGTCTAGCCCGTATACTCCTGTGTATCCAGCATTATAGTTTATTATAGGTTACTTGAGCACAAATATACAGATATGACATAAAATACACTGATATGATTCCAAAGACTCTAATAT
This sequence comes from Hevea brasiliensis, assembly GCF_030052815.1. Lineage (NCBI taxonomy): Eukaryota > Viridiplantae > Streptophyta > Magnoliopsida > Malpighiales > Euphorbiaceae > Hevea > Hevea brasiliensis. The sequence continues at coordinate 33,179,668 of NC_079495.1, read as the reverse complement.
GAGTTTAAAAAGTCAGAGAATGAAATTAATACACAGAAAAAATACTGATAATTAATTTATTTCCAAAGTGTAGGAAATTTATAAAGGTCTTAGAATTGATGATAATTTTACTGATATGAGTTTGAGGAGACTAAAAATGAAACATATGCATAGATAAAATCTTAATAAATATATTGATTTCAAAGTGCTATAAAATATGCAATTGACCTAGAATTATGAAATTACACATATTATTATCATTTTAAATTATTTAGTTATTCTGCTTTAAGATTATGCACCACTAAGCAATTTGCTTAGCGCGTTAGATTTTTCATCGCGTAGGCACTGGAGATCAGCAGTCGCCACAGCAGCAGCCGCCATAGTAGTGTTCGGACAGAGCTCCGACCAGATCTGCCACCGTCCAGAGTCACCTCACCAGTCTTTTATATTTTGGTACGGCCTATGTATAGACTAATATTTTGGTTCATTGTGTATAATCATGATGTAATTACTAGTTTGTGATGTAAATAAAAATTGTAAATATATTTTGGATTTTAATTAAACTTTGAGATTGTAATGTAAACTTGTAAATTTATTATCTATGAATTTCTATGTGAATGCAATAGATGATACCTTTTAAGATCTCATAAATAATTGTAAATGATATGGTACAAAATATGGTTTGGAAATGTATGAAATGAATATGAACATGTTAACAGGTGATCAGTGGAACCCGCCAGATGCTAACAAAACAGAGGAGGCTCTGTCTGGGTCTCCACAGAAACAAGTTATGAAAAAAAAAAAATCTACACTTGAATTACCTAATTTTAAATGATATTAAAAATTTACAATGGACATGATAAGACAAGATAGGGTGCTCCGGCACCGAATGTGGCACTTCTTGCTCGGCTATATAGTAGACGGTTAAGGGGCGTCATAAGCCATGTGTAAATTGAATCATTTTTCTCTCTCTATAGATAGAATAATTTTTCATGCGTAAAGAGAATAATTTTACAATTTACATAAGAGAAGAGAGAAAAATATTGACTAAGCGCCATGCGGGAGCTATTCACATTAGTTTCTAATTGAAAAATCAGTAATTGAAAGTCAGAAGAATTTTACTATGCAAAATTTAAAAGTTTAAGGGGTTGTATATTACATTTTAAAGTTAAAAGACTGTAGCGTGATAACTATATAAGTTTAAGGACAGTTGTTAAAATTTATCTCTTATATTTATGTATTGATATGATACACTAGATGCGTGAGTAGTTTCAAATTATCTTATTATGCAAATATTGGGTGAATTGTTTGTTATATGTATTGGATGTGTATTTCATAATAGAATTGCATTAGTCTTAGGTAGTTGTAAAATTGCATATGTAATCATCTAAACTCACTGAGTCGAATACTCACTTCTATTCAATAATTTTTCCCCAAGTTGCAAGAGGAATAAATTTTTGTACAGTCCAACTTGCACTTTTTCTCGCATGGTATAATATTATTAAATGGAAATTTTTATTTATTTATTATTTTATTTAATTATTTATTTTATTCTTAGAACTTAATTGTATCACTATTTTATAAATATATTAATTAATTAATAAAAATTAATGATATTAAATGATTTATGCATGGTTGTGGATTTCTAATAGTTATTAAGTTGAGCCGGCCGAAATTCATTTATAATACATTTTATTTTGTTCTTATATTGGGTATTGAAATTAGGCTTGATTATGAGTTTGAGAATAGTGAGGCTTGCTACAGGTTTCAAAGCTTTATGCTGGCCAAAGTCCCAGTGTCGGTCCAGCCCATGGAATCAGGTTATGACAAAAATTCTATACAATAATTAATTATAGTAACTTTTATTTCATATTAGATTTAAAATCGAAAATTCACTAAATTCCCAATCATCATCTAAAATTCTAATGTACAATAAAATTAACATAATTAATTATATAAGGAAAAATAATCTTAAATTACTCAAATTAAATATTAAAATATAATATATTCAATATCTAACACACAAACACACACACGCACATACGCGCGCGTGCACGCACATACACACATAAATAAAGAATTTAATTTAATCTCTAATCCAATTAGAGATATAAAATCCTAAAACAAATTTAGAAGTTAAAATTATTTTTGATGAAGTCAATTAAAATTAATTTTAATTGAATTCCTCAAAATATTAATTTTAGTTTGCCCTATATAATTGTAGAAAACTTTCTTTCTAAAAAAAAAAATAAATTAAACACTTTTAATTTTATTTTCTAATTATATTAGGAATGTTAATTCCAAAACAATTTTAAAATTAATTAAATTAATTTTAATGAAATCAATTAAAACTCATTTTAATTGAATTCATGAAATTAATTTAATTTGCCTTATTATTTATTATTTTAATTTTAAACAATAATTTTCTAAAATTAAATATTGAATTAAAAATTTTAATTCAATAATTTATTTTTCAATTGCTCTCGATTAATTTTAGACACCAATTTTTAAAAGTAATATTGAATTAATCAATTTAATCTAATAAATTCTTCATCCAATTACCCTTTAATTAATACTAGAAACTAATTTCTAAAATTAACATTAAAATAAACTCTTTTAATTCATGTATCCAATTAGATAAAATAAAATTATAATTTTATTTGTTTAAATTAAAATAATTTTGATTTTAATCAAAACTAAAATGCATAATTATACAATTGCCTAAAAAAGGAGACCAAGGGATTTAAGAACACGGAATTCTTGATGACGTAATTGTGATTTGAGCAAATTCCAAGAACTTTCTCAAACAGATCCAGCGGTGGTAAATTGGTAAATTTGCCAAAATCAAAAAGCATCTTATAGCCCAAAAAGCAATGGCAATTTTGTAATTAAGAGGACAATGGCAAATATTGTAATTTCAAGCAAAAGTAGAGGCAACTAGGTGGCAGAATCGTAAATATTGCGAAATCCGGGGGCACGGGCATCTAATGGCTATTTTGTAATTATGTAACAGAAACAAGGGCAAGGACTAATGCGCTTTACATCGCATAACAGGTCCATGGTTCTGTTCATAAATCTAAAACGATTTTAGATACTTCAAGTTCTTTTTTTAATTTTTATATATCAATATTTTTATAGATTCAAAATCTAAAAAAAAAAAAAACAGAACATAAATTTATAAATTCGAAAAAAAAAATCAAATCTCATTCGAAATAAAAATTGAGCAGAGAAATATTTTAAGAAGAATATAAATATTTATTCACATGAATTTAATTCACAATTAATATTAATAATAGTAATAAAATATGCTACAAACAAATTATTCATGTTAATTATAAAACATGCTCTCATACCAATTCAAGTATTCAATCCATAAATTCGAATACATAGTTTCAATCATATCATATCATTTTAGATTTTTCTTATATTTATTTCACTAGTTAAATATATAATAATATAATAGACTAAATACATTAAATTCATGTGTACTTTATTTACATAAATAAATTCTCTTTAAAATGAAAGGCTCTAAAAATTAAAAATTAGATCAAACTTATACAAATGCACACTAATTTACCATTTTGTTACTTGCTACAATTATTTTTAAGGCTTGGATATTCAACTTAAAATGTGTAGATTTTACCACTTTTAATAATATATATGATTTTTAAATTTTAAATTCAATGAATCTGAATTGATTCGGTGACTCGGACCAGCAATAATTTCTCCAAGCACGTATTAGGAACACTTGCTGCAATACCAAGTCGATCATAAGTCTTCCCTTGAAATTTCTATTGGATATTTTTCTGCAAGTTGGTTGGGCGGCTATGATCCATTATTGACATTTACTTTCTCTTAGAGCTTCTGCTGTGCACGCGTGAAATTTCTCTTTTCCCACTCATACAAAAATAAAATTTCCATGGCAAAGTTTCTTTGTCCTCTCCATCTCATCAAATTCCTTTCTCTTTTACTTCTTTCATCGTCTACTCACACACTATAGCAACTAATTACTGCATAAACTGTGGATCAGGGTCCGCTTTTAGTCTTAATGATGTCCGGACATTTGTTGGTGATGAAAATTCTGTTTCCTTCTCTGCAGGAAACGGTGGTTCTGTTAGCAACGATTCAGTATTGCCTGCACACTTCACCTCTGTATCAGACTGCGAGAATTTACAGGCAGCCATCACCTTATGAGTTCATAATCACTGATAATGGAACATACTTAGTACGCCTTCATTTCTATGCTTTCAGCTCCAAAGGAACTAATCTTTCTGAGGCTTTATTCAGTGTTTCCACTTCAAAATTCTTGCTCTTATCTAATTTTAGTGTGAAGAACACTAGCCATTTACCCGTGATCAAAGAGTTCTTGCTCACCATAAATGAAGAAAAGCTTAGAATTTACTTCATACCTGGTACAGAGACGTCTTTTGCTTTTCTTAATGCCTTGGAAGTCCTTATTCTTCCTCAGGACTTCATCAAGGATGAATATGCCGTTGCAGGCCCACCCATAGGAACTGGAAATGGTACTTTCCATGGTTTGCTGTTCCATGCTTTCCAGACACTCTATAGGATCGATGTTGGACAGAACACTAATATATCAAATGATCCATTCTGGAGGGAATGGGTGGGGGATGATCCTTACCTACTTCCAGGGTCTTCTGCTAGAAACTGTGCTTTTTATTATGGTAAGCTTAATCATGCTCCTGGAGCGACGGTGGTTCAAGATATGGCCCCAGACCTTGTGTACAAGACTTGCTAAGAAGTGAGCATAGATACTAGTGTGGCATCAAATTTTGCTAACATAACTTGGCGTTTCAATGTGAGAAAGAAAACTAAGCATGTCATTCGCCTTCACTTCTGTGACTAACAGCAAGTCACCTGGTACTTTAAAGTTTGATCTATACATTTACACAAAATTCAGCTGGGTCGTTGATTCTGCCGAAGTTAATGGCGCTACTTTGGCAGCTCCATTTTTTGCGGATTATGTCATTGAATCTGATGATTCTGGATATATAAACTTCAGTATAGTCCCTAACAATGATTCAGAAATGAAAAATGCCTTTCTAAATGGAGTGGAGATTATGGATTTTTTGACAAATACGAGCATGAATTTGGGTCATCTCGGACATCCAAGCAAACATCTTGATCTTGTAATTGGTTTGTCAGTTGGGTGTGTGGTTTTGATTTCCCTTTTGATGATCTTGTTCCTGTTTGTTTTGAGACGTAAGAGAGCTAAGCCTTTTGAAGCTTTGGTTCTGAAGGATAAGGTTCCTCTTGGAAGAGGAAGGCCTTACGGTTTGATAACTGCAAATCCTGTTCCTAATTTAAACCTCAAGTTAAAGATGCCTTTCTCTGAAATACAGGCTGCTACTAGGGACTTCGACACCAAATTGTTGATTGGTGAGAGTGGGTTTGGTAAAGTTTACAAAGGAACTCTTCCAACTGGAATGAAGGTGGCTGTTAAACGAAGCGATGCGAGCCATGGCCAGGGCCTTCCAGAATTCCAGACTGTAAGTTATGGTCCTATCCAAAATTCGCCATCGTCACCTTGTTTCATTGATTGGGTACTGTTATGAAGGATCTGAGATGATACTGGTTTATGCATTAATGGAAAAGGGGACTCTGAGAGACCACCTATACATCTGGAAAGAAAACTCAAAGATTGCATCTGTACCACCTAAATTGACTTGGAAGCGAAGGCTTGAGATCTGCATAGGTGCAGCTAGGGGTCTTCATTACCTTCGCACTGGTTCTGATTGGGGAATCATTCACCGAGATGTCAAGTCAACAAACATCTTGCTTGATGAACATTATGTGGCAAAAGTTGCTGATTTTGGTCTTTCTCAGTCAGGCCTTCCTGATCCAGACCCTTGCAGAATGGGTCTGATAGGAAGCTTCGGTTATCTTGATCCTGAATATGTGAGAACTCTTCAGTTAACTGGTAAGTCCGATGTATACTCCTTTGGCGTGGTACTTCTTGAAGTGCTTTGTGCTCGACCTCCTATTGTGAACTCCATCAGGAGAGGAAATAAACTTAGCTGAATGGGGGATGTTTTGGCAAAAGAAAGGAGAAATAGAAAAGATTGTTGATCCTTCATTGGCTGGTCATATTAATCCTAACTCATTGAGAAAGTTCGGTGAGATAGCTGAGAAGTGTATGCAGATAGAAGGGGCTAACAGACCTACAATGCTTGATGTCTGTTGGGACTTGGAATATGCACTGCAGCTACAACAAACTGCAGTGTCCAGAGAAACATACTAGGACAGCACAACAGATGTTTCATCATATTTTGTAATGAATCCGAGTTATAACAGTTTCCCCAATGACGAAGGTCCTGTTCTCCCTCCCAATCAATGATTTATGATCCCAGATAATCTCCACAATCAGAATTTAGATGACCAATGTCTAGTGTCTGTCTACTACATTGTGTGCGTGTGTGTATATATATATATATATATATAGACTTGGAATATGCACTGCAGCTACAACAAACTGCAGTGTCCAGAGAAACATACTAGGACAGCACAACAGATGTTTCATCATATTTTGTAATGAATCCGAGTTATAACAGTTTCCCCAATGACGAAGGTCCTGTTCTCCCTCCCAATCAATGATTTATGATCCCAGATAATCTCCACAATCAGAATTTAGATGACCAATGTCTAGTGTCTGTCTACTACATTGTGTGCGTGTGTGTATATATATATATATATATATATATATATATATTCTCCCTCCCAATCAATGATTTATGATCCCAGATAATCTCCACAATCAGAATTTAGATGACCAATGTCTAGTGTCTGTCTACTACATTGTGTGCGTGTGTGTGTATATATATATATGTATATATATATATATATATATATATATATTTTTTTTTTTTGGTTTCAACTAGGACTCGAATTCGAGAACTTGCAGCTCTAAAGACAACTTCAGTACTACTGAAATAAAGCTACTATATAGTATCTTTGCAACCTTTAAACCATCTTTTAGTATGTATGGGTGCTCTTGTTTATTCAAGCAGTTGGAGAGTTCAGAGAATAGTTCTGTAAAATTAGTCTTTATCATTCGCTGCAAATTGCAGGAAACAATTGAGATTTAAGTGTGATTATTAGGGAGTTGAATTCTTACAATTATAATTGAAACCCTGTTGTACTGTGATTGCAGCCAATGTGATATTCTAATAAATGTTCCTAATACTTCATAATTGAATATTTGCTTATGGAAAAAAAGAAAGTTCTATTTCTGCTAAAAAAGAAAAAGAAATAACAGCTGCTGAGTTTTATTTCTGTTGTTTTAATCATCAAAGTACATATATAAACTTATATGGAAAAGAAAAAAGAAGTCATGGAATTTTAAAGTTTGGAAATCTAGTAAAAATTATATTTTATCAACTGTATTTATACACCAACAACAATACAAAAGAGTCTTCTATTTTTTTTATAGTGTTTTTTCATAATTATTGGTAAAGTTAAGAGAGGAATGAACAACCAATAATGTGTAATATAATGCTTGGATCTAATAGACTCCTAACAGATAATAATAATAATAATAATAATAATAATAATAATAATAATAATAATAATAATATTTAGTAAAGCTTACCTACATGCCAATTCCATTATATATATTATATTTGAAGGATAAAATAGAGAAGAATTTCCTGTAGTTCTCATATCTGTTGCATATAATCCCAGGAGTCCTACATAAGTGGTGCTAGTGATCTATCAAACAACAATTTATGCCTATTTCAGTGGAGTGATGTGCAAGTCTTGTAATGATGGAGATGCTTTGTCATGCCACTAGTTTCTCTCTAGATGGTGACTTGCATTTTATGGAGGTGAGATTTGGCCAAGTAGATGATGAAAAAGAATAGATTATCAATCAGGGAGAGGCGGGTGGTTGTAGATCAGCAAAAAGAGAGAGGGCAAAAAGAGAATGATAAATAATTTTTCAAATTTTCAATTTGGCTAAAATTACATTATGAATGCCTTAATCATAATAAAATTAAGGAGCTATTTTGTATCTTTTATGATTAAAATGAATGTCTGTTTTGGATCATGTGACTGAAATTGAGTTTAATTAAGCTAAACTTGAGGTATAAATGGTCTTATTAACTCTATTTGATACTTAAATCAATTGACAAAAAAAATATATATTGGAGATCCATTTGACCATTGAAACCAAATTAAGAGATCCATTTGAACCTTTATCGAAAAACAAAAGCAAATAAATTAACAAACCCACTAACTCCTTACTCCAATTTTTTGTTTTTTCTTTTTTTTCCTTCGCTTGAGTCAGCGTCGGAGAGAGACTCCTTTTCTAATTTAGAGCTGCCTGTGCAAGAAAGGGAGGACAGTACTAACAATTTTATTATATAAATAAACTTTTAATAGATGAAAATAATGTCTTAAATTTTTTTATTAGTTATTTCATATTTTATTTTTATTATCTTGACTAAACTTTTCATCTCTCAAACTTATTAATAAAAATATAATAATATAATAGAGATATTGATCAAAGATATGAAATTATCTTCAGCTGGTTAATTATATAATTCTTTTCACTATTTTAAATATCAAAATTCTATTATATCCCCTTAATATACTAAAAAAACATATTATATTCAAATATTATCTTTATTTACTAATATTAATATAATATTAATTACCTAAAAATATAATATTAATTACCTAAAAAATTATAAATATAGTGCAAAAGGAATATATATATATATAAAAGCATTATAATAAATATATATTAATATATTATAACTTATATTATAATAATAATTATTTATTATAGTATTAAGCGTATACATATCAAATAATGTGTAACTTATATATACATAATTAGCGAATTAATAACTTAATTGTAGTTTAAAACAACTAATAAAATTAAGCTCTTGAAAAATTTAACCTTGCCACTTGTAATATTATATGGCAATCTCTTGAAAGACTTTAGCCTACATATTATATATATATATATATATATATATATATATATATATATATATATATCCAAAAGAAAGATCACCCAAATGTAAATACAACTTGATTCCGATTTTTAGTATACAAATCGATAGCTGTAAACTATGTTACATGTACCACTCCCATCTTCCTTTATCACTTCTAACAAACAAAAAACTTGATCGAATTATTGGCACTAAATGTTTTACAACACGAAATAACCATAAATCTACAAGGCATACCTGATGTTACAGCTGCAATGTGGAACCTATAACTACACCAACCATGACCTTAATGCAATACAATTGTTAAGCAGACGACTTACAAGTCCCATGCACATGGATCATAGTCACTTGTCAAGAAAACTTATCAGGTGGCGTCATGGAGTTGATCTCCAAAATAACATTCCGGAGGGGCAATCTATTGCTCTCATTCCATCATTCACGTGGCCGAGCCAACCAGAGAGAACTAAGGGCTCGAAGCCTAGAGAAATAATCATTTATTGCCAGAAGGGCACGGGCCGACTGCCGGGTTGTCAATACACGGTGCATTTGTTCAAGTGTTTGCTGTCTCAGATTATCAGCCTGATAATTGCCAAAGCAAAAACAATAATAATCAATGGAAACTGCCAATCCAACAATAAAATAATGAGACCCATAGAAGATGAATGATAATAACAATATATTGCACAAGGCAGTATAAATTTAGATGCATAATATTGCAACTTCTAAAATAACATAAGCCTTTTTCAAGTTCCCAAAACTGAAGTAGCTTCACTTTGTTCTATTATAGAAGGGGGAACAAGAAAACGGCCAAAAGAGTTGAATTGGAAAAATGCCTCCTAAGCTTTGAGCAGATTGCAAACTCACCCTAAGTTTTGGGTTATCCCAAACACCAAAACTTACCAAATCCTTGAAGAGTAAACAGCTGGCTGGCCCACAGGATGCCTAATTGCCTATTTCCTAATTCACCACTAATCCATACCTAAATATACACTAAATTGAATATCAAAATCAAGGCATCATCTATGAACCATGGAACAAAAAATAAGGGCCATGGGGAACAACCTAGGGAAAAAAAAAACATAAAGAATAGGGGGGAGGGGGAGTGGGTGGTGTTGCGGGTGTGGAATTTCTGCATATGATATAATGTGATCTTGTGCCCATCAAAACAGGAGAGAGAGAGAGGAAGGGGGGAGAAGACACATGCTTGAAGGAAGAATTAAAGGCTGCTTGCCAACTGAGCCAGGAAGAAAATGGTCAATTAATAATCTTTTTCAAGTTTCTTTCACCCCTCTAAGGAGAAAGGAATGGGAGAGATTTGATTTCTAATTTTTATTTTTTGGATTTCTTTTCCCGTTTCTCTTAATTTTTCTAAACCAATCATTGGTTTCCACACTCCTAATGGGACTTGTAGAAGTTGAACAAAAGAAGTTACAGTATTCTCTACAATAACAACCAAGTCTTAATCCCAAACTAGTTGGGGACAGCTATATGTGAGCTTAACAAAGTATAACGTGTCTCAAGCCTGGGAAAAGGAAGGTTGCGGTAGGTTAACAGCCAACGTAAAATTCACTCAATTCTCATGATATGGATCCTTTTGATATAAGTTACATTATTGTCCAAGTCACGTAATTTTAAAAACTATAAGATATCAATCCAATTTGAGCAAAACAAACTAAAATCTGATTCAGATTAGGTATCACAACATACAGATGCTAATCAATTGGAAAATACTGCAATGAATCAGTACACTTCTACTCCCTGCTTATCCCAATAATCAGTACTCAACCCACAAATGTGTAGCAAGATAGTATGCGCCTACAAGCGTTTATTATGTGTGTCAATGTTTCTTTTTAGCCTGGAGATTCCATACGACATAAAACTGTCCAGCTATATAACTATGGAAACACATAAAGGAGAAATCTAACTCGCTTGCTTATAGATGACAATTAAAACAAAAGGAGAAACCTAGACTTGATAAAATGAAATCCAACATGTGCTCAAATTCAAAAAAAAAAAAGAACACTAAAAAAATCATTCTGCTTGTCCTAATTGCACCAGAAAAGCTACTTGGTATTTCAAGGATCCACCCTACGCTCACCAGTGATCCTTGGGAATAGGAAGACACAACTCAGAAAATTACCTGGCGAAGGAACCCCTCTAAAGTTCCAAGCTTCCCCATGGCCATGGCCATCTGCCCCATGTAGTTTGCCACATTCCCAGAAGAACCAGATGAACCAGGTGTGCCATTGGCCAATGTCTCAGCCAAAGATTGCTGCAGTGCTTCCATTCCTTGTGACAAAGCATCTTCAGCCTGTTGGGATGATTGTTGCAAATTGTAGACGCCCATCAACTGTTGCTCAGTTAGAGGCTCCAACTGATTCACAAGAAGCTACACCAATTTCACAAATTCTAATTCAGTTCAGGTAACAGAACATGAAATGCATTCATTTAATCCAAAATGGAGAACTCTTTTTTTTTTGGCGGGGTTTGGTGAAGGATAGTAGGATACATTTATAAGTACTTTAGCAGTCACAAAATTGAGAACAATTGTTTTCCAGATTAACATTAACATGCTTAAATGGGAGGAAAAATATCATTCATCATATTTCCAAAATCAAAAAGGGATAAACTCAAACATTCCAATACTAGATGGGAAAAACAGATGAGGCAAAAGGCTCTTCATCTAATACAATATTTCAACACCACAAATCGTATCTTGTTATAAAATTCTAAATAAACCCAGAGGATTTTAATTCAAAAACAATAAACATTAAAGGAAAGAATATAACGCGATTATATGAGATTTTAGCTTCAATGCTTGTAATAATTTTTCGTGTAAAAATATGAGCACAATCAGGCTTCAAGTAGGATGTGGGAAAGCAGAAATAAGTTATTAGCTTTCCCTCATTCCATTCCTACACACAAAAGCATCAAAGAAAAAAAAAACCATGCCAGAAGCAACTAAAGGTGCAAGTACACAAACTCAGCAGCTCTTGCTCATTTAGCCACAGATAAACAGACCATATCTACATGGCCCATTGCAAAGTAAAACAATATTCCTTAAATAATGATCTGCCAACACACACACACCTCATGGTAATTAAGCCAGATTGGAGTGTTCAATGTAAGCTAAAAATGGACCTCTTCCATTCATCAAACAGCATAGCCAAAAACTAAATAACCTTAACAGCATACATTTCTGGTTCTTCAACAACCCTGCTACAGTAGACAACTGAAAGTTCGGAGAAGTCCCACAACATCTAATACAACCAAGTTACAATATATGAATTCTATTAGAGAAGGGGCTAATTCTTTCCCACAGAAATGTAAGTCACCACTAGATTTAAACAAGCTAACAAGAAAATATTGTCAATGTCACACATATCTTATTATATTGCATTGTGCCCAATTATAAATTAAGCCACCATAAGAGGAAAGCCTTTGTTTTACGCAATTAAATGAATTAAAAACGTGAAGGAAATGCTAAGACAAAACTCACTTTCAGGAGCTCAGATGAGCGGAAGCCACCTATCCACATGAAACACCGCTCTGCTGGTGTCTTCCACATTCCTGACAAGATATGGAAAACATCGGCTTTGGCTGCAACACCCTTCAGCCTGAAAATGTCATTGAAATGTGCTATGACATTGTCAACAATGGTACGAAGTTCAGTGTCTCCTGCATGTGAATTAAGTGCAGCTCTCAGCTCATTTATCTGCCTGTTGTGTTCTTCTAGCCACCGTGCATATTCTACATCAAATGCCAAGGCACCTGCAGAATAATGCAAGGTAAAAAAAAAAATAATGTTTTCAAGAATAAATATTTATATCATGTAATAACTCAACAACACTAGCATCCAGTGGTCAAGAGTAACCAAGAAGAAACACAAGCAAATCAATTGAAGAGAAATTAAAATAATGCTCAAACAATATCTCAATCATATAACAATGTTAAAGACCAATAATCACTAGGATTCGGTGTTTTGAGTAACAGAATCAAACCAAATCAGCGACTGCTACTGTGAACTATGTTACCGTAGTTATTGAATCGAGAATCGAATCTAATAGTAAGATTCAATAAAAATTCTCAAAATTAATTAAAAATTATATATGTTCTAAAAAATAAGTTAAAAAAAAAAATCACAATGACACGATTTAACATATATAATTATCATTTAACTAATTAGAAGTATGCTTTATGATAAAACAATATATTCTTATTATGTTATACAGTTTTATCTTATAAACGATGAATTCCTACAATGATTATCATTGTGCATGTGATGAAACTGCCATTTATATTTGATCAAATAATCAAATAATAAAAAAGGATAGAGGGTTAAATTAAAGGATCAGAATATATTAATATAAAACATCATAATTTGATAAGTATAATTAGAAAAGTAAATTAACAAAAATGAAAAAAGAAAGAAGAGAGACACAGAGGGGGAAAAAGAAAAGAATGGTTTGTGGAAGAAAAAGAGCTAAGGGAATGTTTTATGTGCACTTTCCATAGTCAAGACGAAATGAAATCTTAAATTTTGAAGATATAGGATCTAACTCTCTAGAAAAAGACTCATATCGATTCACCCGATTCACTATCGAATCGGAAGATTCGGTCATGATTCTGATACATTTGCAATTAAACCCATAGATTTGAATCATTAGGATGGAGAATTGAATCAAATCATGCGATTTGAATCAAGAATTGTAAGATTCTATCAACAGTGTATTTCACAAAATTAGCAAAATGGCTCAAATCAAACATTCAACGAAGAATTTAAATATCATAATTATCAAGTATATTTAACAATTTATAGTAAAATATGGTTAAAGAAATAGTTCATTACAAAAAAGATTTTTTTTTTTTTAAAGATTTTATTTGTATAGGAATGGATTGTAACAATAAATTAACACAACAAATTGATATAAAAAAAACATGACAGAAATGGTTCAATGGTCTAAATAAAAATTAAAAGAAATAAACTTCCTCTAAGGTTTAAAATTATAAAAAAAAAAATTCTGGAAATCCAATTGGCAACGCTTCCACTCAATCCATGTACACCCATCCAATCCTGCCCACCCTTTTTCTCTATTTGCCTGCTGCTACAGCTGTTGCACCATAAGCATAACAGGCTGTAACAGCATCTCATACTCTGTGGATTCACAAAGATTCATGAATTACAGGTAGTGTACCAGAAAATATCAAATTGATAGACCCTTAAAAAAATCCAATATATATTGGCTGACCTGATATGATACATATTGGCCGATATTTAAAACATTAAAGGATTTCTACAAATGTGGATGGCATTCACTTGATCACGCATAACATGTGAAAACATAAATTCACCAGATCCATCATACCATGACCAATTACACATCTGCAAGAAAAATAAAAATAAATGGACTAAAAATAGATTAAAGTACCATTTCCACTCATTGAATGGGATTGATCTCCTGAGCTCGAAATAAAAATGCCCTAAATTCAATAAAGTTAAATAAAAGCAATCAAACATGACAGAAAAATAGGAGCCAATAAAACATATCTCAACATCAAAAAAGTAGTAACAAGCAAACCTGTTGGCGGGCTCTTTGGAGCTCTTGCTCAAGTTGAGTTAGCTTCAGCCGACTGCTCTCCAATTGTTGTACATATGCCTGTAATGGGAAAAGAAAAAAAAGCAGTTCATAAACAAAACTGTTAGACTATACAATCAGAGTCAGACACATACACGTCTCTTTTTAAGAATCACAATTCATGCAATTAACAGCAAAACACCATGAATAAAATGTAACTACAATCTCAATAGGACCTACTTTTTTCCTTAGCCTGCTTTTTCTGGCAGCTTCACGATTTTGAGCAAGTCTGCGCAATGTCTGCAAAATAAATAATTAAAAGAGAAAAATAATAAAGAGAATAAATATATTATCATGTTGAGTAGTTGTTGTATGAACAAAAAATTAGTAAATCATTTGACCTTTTGATCCCCTGACTTTTCCTTTGATTTGTCACTAGAATCAGATGCCATGACTGCAGTTGACTGTCCTCTTTCACTCTGCACAAGGAAACGGCAATTTATAAGCTATCACTGATTGCCAACAGCCTGCCTTTTCTTCCAAGTGAAAAGGCAGAGTTATGTTGCTCTGGTGATAGTAGAAGTTACTTTTCATCATCAAGAGAGAGAGAGAGAGAGAGAGAAGGATAGAATGCATAAATCAATGAATATTTTCCTCAAAGAAACATATGCTAAATGATGAACAAAGAGACTTCACCCTTTGATTTTTGTCATCTGTGTCATCTGTTGAGGTATCAGTTCTAGGACTGCCATCGGCAACATTGGTCTCTCCCCAATTTTCACGGTGGCTACCAAGCATAGTAACTGGATTTGATTGTGATTCTTTCTGCAGTGGCAATGATTGGGCACGCACAACAG
The DNA here is from genome assembly GCF_030052815.1 of Hevea brasiliensis. Taxonomy (NCBI): domain Eukaryota; kingdom Viridiplantae; phylum Streptophyta; class Magnoliopsida; order Malpighiales; family Euphorbiaceae; genus Hevea; species Hevea brasiliensis. The sequence continues at coordinate 33,164,278 of NC_079495.1, read as the reverse complement.
CAGCAGACAGATTTATATCTGAGGATGAAAGTGACTGGAACTCCAAGTGGAGTTTTGAGAGAGAGAGAATTTGAGCATTTTTAAATTATTATAAAAATACAGAACTGTGAAGGAAATATAAAGATTTACCTTATTCAAAGTGCCAAATTGGACATCAGTGCCTATTGCCTGGCTGCTTGATTTTAACTGATTGAACACAGGATCTGAAAGTCAAAAAGTCCATGAATTCAAAAGAATGCATTAGAATTTAGTTCCCAGTAAAATATACTATCCAAAAACACTTGCTTGACCCTAAGGAATCAACAGAATTTGATAAAATGGTCTAAGCAACAGACCCATAGCTTAACTGATTCACTGCAGGCTGGAATTAGGGGTGTAAATGGGTCAAGCTACTTGAATTCTGCTCACAAAATACTCAAAACTCAACTCAACTTTTATGGAGTCAAACTCAAGTTCAAATGGTTCAAGTAACAAGTCAAGCTATGTTCAAATATTATAATAATCAACATGGGTAGCTCACAAGCTTAATTGAGCTTTTTTTTTTTATATATAACGTGAAATATATATTATGTTATTTATTGTTTAAACTATTTCACCCTAAATATATATGATAAAAACACCAATTCAAGCTTACTCAAGTTTTAATTTGAGATTAATAAAAATTTTTATTTAAATTTAAAATGATAGTCGAGTAGAGCCAAGCTAAGCCCAAGTATCTTGAATATCTAGCCAAATTGAGATTGAGGATGAAAAGTGATGCACTTGTATCATATAGGCATTTAGGGGTAGTAATTGTTGCATTTTGTTATGGAAAGTCAATCACTATGTTATGGAAAGTCAATCACTATATTATTTCTCTATATATTTTGTATTCTGTATTCCTATTTAGGATTTCTTATTTAAAATTTCTTCCTAATTAGTAGAACACAATTATAGGAATCAATTTTATATATATACCCATGTACAGATTAATTGAAATCAATGAGAATCATCTCTTTCTACATGGTATCAAAGCAGGTCATCAATCTAGGGTGACTATTTGTTCTCACTACCCAGCTCAGGAGAGACCTTGGCCGCCGACCGGCCGTTTCAACCCCGATCAACATCGCCGGCATCGTCTCAACCCCCTCATTCCACCACTGTGTGCTGTTGCCTGATCTAGTATAACCATTAAAGGACTTCTGAGGTTTGGCTCTCAGATCCTATTTTGGTATTTGCTTGATTTGTGATTTTGGGTTATTTTGCTGCTATAAGCACTTTGGATTAGCGTTTTGGTTAGTTTTCTTTGTCTCAACAAATGGCAGACAATAAGAATGTTATTTCTGATGTGATTCCGGTGATGACTAAGATCACGGAACACAAACTTAATGGTTCGAATTACCTGGAGTGGAGTAAGACTGTTAGGGTCTATTTGCTTAGCATTGATAAGGATGATCACCTTACTAAAAATCCACCCACTGATGATACACGACAAACTTGACTAAGGGAGGATGCTCGGTTGTTTTTGCAGCTTCGGAACTCGATTCATAGTGAGGTAATTAGTTTAATTAATCACTGTGAATTTGTTAAGGAATTGATGGATTACTTAGATTTTCTGTATTCTGGTAAAGGGAATATCTCCCGTATTTATGATGTTTGTAAGGCATTCTACCATGCTAAGAAAGAGGATAAGTCTCTCACGGCTTATTTTATGGATTTTAAACGGGTATATGAAGAACTTAATGTATTGTTGCCTTTTAGTCCTGATGTGAAAGTTCAGCAGGTCCAACGAGAGCAACTGGCTGTTATGAGTTTTCTTGCAGGCCTTCCTTCAGAGTATAAGACTACTAAATCTCAGATCCTCTCCAGTTCTGAGATTTCCTCTTTGCATGAAACGTTCACACGGGTCCTTCGTACAGAGAGTACTCAATCTTCACAGTCTGCCAGTAGTGCTCTTATTAGCCGTAATCCAAATGGACAACAGGGTAATAGAAGAGGAAGTAGAAGAGGAATTACAGGCAACAGAAGTAATCAGCGTAATGGAGAGGCTAGTTCTAATCAGGACTCAAGAGGAGTCATTTGTTATTATTGCCATGAGCCTGGCCATACAAAATATAATTGTCCGCAACTTCAGAGAAAAAATCAGCGATCACAGATACCAAATATGGCAATAGAGAATTCTACAGTATCTTCCTCTAAGAAAACTATTTTGGTATCTGCAGAGGATTTTGCACAATTTTCCCAGTATCAGGCATCTCTAAAGCCTACCAGTTCCCCTGTCACTGCGATCGCTGAGTCAGGTAAATCCACTACATGACTTGTGTCTTCTTCATCCAAATGGGTTATTGATTCTGGTGCAATAGATCACATGACAGGTAATTCTAATCTTCTATCTGCTTTTCAGTCTAATCTCACTTCCTTTACTGTTACTTTAGCTGATGGTTCTACTTCTTGTGTCATGGGTTCTGGAACTGCAAACCCGACTTCGTCAATTTCTTTGTCTTCTGTTTTGTGTCTACCAAAATTCTCTTTTAATCTACTTTCTATTAGTAAACTTACTCGTACCTTAAATTATTCTGTTTCCTTTTTTCCTGATCAGTATTTGTTTCAGGATCTTACGACGAAGCAGATTGTTGGTAGAGGACGCGAGTCAGGTAGTCTCTACATTCTGGAAAATCATGTACCGCGGTCGCTTGTTTGCTTCAGTACCTTAACACCTCTTGAAGCTCATTGTAAATTGGGTCATCCTTCTTTGTCTACCATGAAGAAGCTGTGTCCTCAATTTCAGTCTTTATCAGTACTAGAATGTGAGTCGTGTCAGTTTGCAAAACATCATCGTTTGCCTTCTGTGTCTAGAGTTAATAAACGGGCTTCATCTCCTTTTGAATTAGTTCATTCTGATGTTTGGGGTCCTTGTTCTGTTACATCTAAAACTGAATTTCGTTATTTTGTTACTTTTGTTGATGATTACTCTCGTGTTACCTGGTTATATTTAATGAAGAATCGTTCTGAGTTGTTTTCTATCTTTTGTGCCTTTTGTAATGAAATCAAAACTCAATTTAATATTTCTGTGCGCATATTAAGAAGTGACAATGCCAAAGAATACTTTTTAGCACAATTTCAACCTTATATGACACAAAATGGCATTCTTCATCAGTATTCATGTGTGGATACCCCATCCCAAAATGACGTGGCCGAAAGAAAAAATCGTCATCTTCTTGAGGTAACTCGTGCTCTTCTTTTTCAGATGAAAGTACCTAAACACTTTTGGGCGGATGCAGTTTCTACAGCATGTTTTTTTATCAATCGTATGCCGTCTTCTGTCCTTAATGGGGATATTCCTTATACTACTTTGTTTCCTACAAAATCTTTGTTCCCTGTTGAACCCCGTATTTTTTGTTGTACCTGTTTTGTGCGTGATGTTCGTCCACAGATTACTAAATTGGATCCAAAATCTCTCAAATGTATCTTCCTTGGGTACTCCCGGCCCCAAAAAGGGTACCGCTGTTTCTCTCCTACTCTTAATCGTTATCTTGTTTCTGCAGATGTCACATTTTTTGAGTCCACTCCATTTTTTCCTCCATCATCTGTGTATGAGAGTCGGGGGGAGGAGGATGATTTCTTAATATATACTGTCCAACCAATGTCTAGTCCTCTCCCACAGCCTGTTCCTTCTGTCTTTAGACCTACTCGACCTCCCGTTGTTCAAATTTATTCCAGGAGATTGGAGATTCCTGACTCAGATCCTCCACCAGCTACTACGTTGGAAGATACCTCATACTGATCATGATTCTAATCTAGACTTACCCATTGCTCTTCGTAAAAGTAAACGTTCATGTACTTACCCTATCTCTTCTTTTGTTTCTTATAATCAATTGTCTTCTTGTTCTCAGTGTTTTGTTACTTCTTTAGACTATCTCTAATACTGTTGATGAGGCACTGTCTCATCCTGACTGGTGTGATGCTATGAAAGAGGAAATGGAGGCTTTAGATACTAATGGTACATGGAAACTATTGCCTTTGCCCACTAGTAAGAAAGCTATTGGTTGCAAATGGGTATATACAGTAAAGGTAAATCCTGATGGTTCTGTGGCTAGGATAAAAGCACGCCTTGTAGCAAAAAGATATGCTCAGACATATGGGATTGATTACTCTGATACTTTTTCTCCTGTAGCTAAACTTACTTCTATTCGCTTGTTTATCTCTTTAGCAGCTACATATGATTGGCCCCTGCATCAATTGGATATGAAGAATGCTTTCCTTCATGGTGATCTTTAGGAGGAGGTATATATGGAGCAACCACCTGGATTTGTTGCTCAGGAGGAGTTTGGTAAAGTTTGTAGGCTTCGGAAGTCTCTTTATGGCTTGAAACAAAGTCCTAGGGCATGGTTTGGGAGATTCAGTGAAGCAGTACAGGAATTTGGTAAGCAAAAGAGTAAGTGTGATCACTCAGTATTTTATAGGCAATTGGTAGTCTATGTGGATGACATTGTCATCACTGGGAGTGACTCTGCAGGTATTTCATCTCTTAAAACCTTCCTCCAAACTCAGTTTCAGACCAAAGGCTTGGGATTGTTAAAGTATTTCTTGGGTATCGAAGTTATGAGAAGTAAGAAGGGTTTTCTTGCCTCAAAGAAAATATGTCATCGATCTATTGACAGAGACAGGAAAATTAGGTGCTAAGTCTTGTAGTGCACCAATGACTCCAACTTTACAATTGTTAGCAGGGGATAGTGAGTTGTTTGAAGATCCAGAGAGATACAGGAGATTGGTAGGAAAATTGAACTACCTTACAGTCACTCGTCCTGACATTGCTTATGCCGTTAGTGTGGTAAGTCAGTTTATGTCTTCCCCAACTGTTGCTCATTGGGAAGCCTTGGAACAAATCTTGTGTTATCCAAGGGCGCCCAGAAGAGGTTTGCTATATGGTAATCATGGGCATTTGAATGTTGAATGTTTTTCGATGCCGATCGAATTTGGATCTAAGGTTGACAGGAGGTCAACCATCTGGATATTGCGTTTTTATTGGAGGAAATTTGGTGTCTTGGAGAAGCAAGAAGCAGAGTATAGTTTCTCGATCTAGTGCTGAATCCGAATACAGAGCCATGGCACAATCAGTATGTGAGGTAATGTGGATACTTCAATTACTAGATGAGACAGGTTTTAAGACCTCCCTGCCTGCGAAATTGTGGTGTGATAATCAAGCTGCTCTTCATATTGCTTCTAATCCGGTGTTTCATGAGTGGACCAAACATATTGAGATTGATTGTCACTTTATTCATGAAAAGATTCAACAACAGATCATCTCAACAGGACACATCAAAACTGGAGAGCAGTTAGGAGATATTTTCACAAAAGCTCTGAATGGAGCTAGGATTGACTACATTTGTAACAAGTTGGGCATGATTAACATCTATGCTCCAACTTGAGGAGGAGTCTTATGGAAAGTCAATCACTATGTTATGGAAAGTCAATCACTATATTATTTCTCTGTATATTTTATATTCTGTATTCCTATTTAGGATTTCTTATTTAGGATTTCTTCCTAATTAGTAGAACACAATTATAGGAATCAATTGTATATATATACCCATGTACAGATTAATTGAAATCAATGAGAATCATCTCTTTCTACACATTTCATCCATGTTTAGTTAAAAATTACATAATTATTAGTTAATTCCTTTATATTTTAGAATTCATGTTGATCCAGCTCAACTCTTTGATTTCTGTGTTATATCAGGTGATTTGATGCAATCCTATGTAATTTTCTTTATTCTAGAGTTAGGGATGTAGCACTTTCAATTAAGTTATGGATTTGATTTTATTTTATTTAATAAATTGAGTATTTTGTTCTTTGATTCAATTTCTTGTACTCTCAATGCATACTATGTGTTGGTATTCACTTAGTATTAATTCTATATTCAATTTCTTGTACTCTCAATGCATACTATATGTTGGTATTTACTTAGTATTGATTCTAGATATTAATTGAAGTACTGATCAGTAAAAATTAATATTGGATAAATACGATTTTGAACTTAGAGTTTTGACCTAAAGATAGGCTAAGATTTCATGTTAAAATGATAATTAATCAAAGAACTTAAAGGGTCTTAATTAATTTAATCGCCACGAAAGTAGAGTTTAAGTTTATTAAGATACAACTTGAATGCTTTGAGAGAGAACTTGAGATAACTTAGGATTAATTTCCTTCAAAATAATAAATTCCCATTTATTGAATAGGTTAGATTAGGTGCGTGATTGATTGAAGTAAAAACCCCTAACTCTGAAATGCTTTTACCTATTGATATGTTCAATTTCATTAATCTGCTTTTATTTACTTTCTAACTATAATTAGTTTAGCTCACAATTTTACTTTGAATTCAATAGTCTAGATAATGACAATTGCCACGTAGTTTGGTAATCGGACAAGATTCCTCATGGGAACGATACTCTATTCACTACTTTGTAACTTGTTAATGATCCACGCACTTGCGGGATTTTGCATAACAAAAAGCTAAAGCTCAGTTGAGTTGAGTTGAGTCTCAAGCCTTGAGTTTTTGAGTCAAGTCAAGCGTCAGCTTTTAAGCTGGGTCAATATTGAGAAATACATTGTATTGACTCGACTTTGGCTTAGTTACCCGTAGTTGGAATCATTAGGCTGCAATGACTCCCTGCAATCTTGAGCATGGTTTTAAATAACATACGTAATTTAAACATTTTTTTGTTTACCGTTACCGTTACCATTGTTATTTAATAGATTTTTAAATTTCTAGCTGTAAAGGCTGTTACGATAGACAGCCGTTACCGACCATTATGTAACGATCGTAATGGCCATTACTTTTCTAGCTAAGACTTCTTAGTTTTTATTTTTTACCTCTTTCATGTGAAATGCAATAGAGGGAGCCTTTTTTCGAGCAAAAAGCTATCTTGGCTCGTTCATTTTAGCACCTTTTCATTCTCTCTAAGCAACTAAGCCATTTCCTCTCAATTTTCTCCACAACCAACCCAAGTGAAATCATTCATTTCTCTACAAATTTTTTAGCTCAAGAGCATGGATTATCAAATAGACAAGATAATTTTAAAATGAAGGAGACTGAAGCGTGTATTATTTTCCCCCCCCTAATTTTAGCTATTTTTGAATTATTTTTAGATAAATACATAAATAATTAGAAAATAAATATCAAAGAAAGTTTTAAGCTTTAATAATATTTGCTAAATATAAATTTAAGCTTTGGCAAGAAAAAATTAAGAAAATAAATAATCATGAAATTAACTATTAAAAGTTGAAATTGATTTTCTAAATTAAATAGTATGTAAGTTTATAACCTAATTACATAGCAAGTTAAATAACCTAATTACAAGGTAAGTTTACAACCTAAGCTAATAATGTCCTAGGATCAAAGTCAAGATAATTAAGAATCTCCTAAACACTCATTTTGGTGGTAATAAGGTTAGTTATTTACTATCTTCTTAGTTATTTTGATTTTAAATTGATTACTACTAATGATAAGAATGGTGGATCTAATGTCTTTATTTGATATATTTGTACTTGTTATTTAGTTATATATCTTAGTTATAGTCATATTTTTGTATATTTATTCATTTCACGAACTCTGCAAATTTTTCAAAAGAATTTGCATAAAGACAGGCTGTTATCATTACGTTACGTCTGTTATAGGCCCATTTTTGTCACTTGTGACTGTGACCGCAAACGCGGTAGCGACCACGATTTAAAACCATGATCCTGAGCAAGAATATTATGATGATGATTTATTCACAAGGTAAAATAAATACCAAATTAACAAAAGATTTAATTTTGTGACTGTAGGATAAGTGCCAAATCAATCAAATCATGGTAGTTAAAATCTTTTAGCCCCTACAACATGTAGGATATGACAAATAGCAAAGCAACAAGCTAACAGCAGCTAAAACAGAAGATTGACCACAGGAGTCAGGTAACCATAGAAAACTCAAGAAATGCACACGATAAACACTAATTTCCTACAAATGAATGCTTGACACAATTAGTTTCCAATGTTGGAAGAATTAAAAGTGCACAAACAAAATTAGATGTTGAAAAAAAAAAAAAAACTGAAACTACATACTTCTGCTAAGATCAACAGCATCTTCTATGCGAAATCCAAGAGACTGTTCAAGTGTTCCAAAATCTGAAATTCGAGAGCGGATACTATTTCCTTCTGTGCCCCTGAAAACCATCCATCAGAACTATTATGTACAAACTACTAAGATTAATAAATCAAAAAGCAAAGAAAAGATTAACACTTAAACTTGAACCCAAACCAACCTATTGAACTGTCAGTCTGTTTGTATAGCCTACATTCAATCAATAAATAACAGATAATGTGAACCAAACCTTTCAAACTCTCAAAAGTTAATTGTAAACTCTGAAGGAAGCAACTCCATATCCTAATCAACTAAAGATGGAACTAACCCATTGCAAAAGTATATATAAAAAAAAAGTTAGTAAATAAAAAAATGGTAAAATAAGGAGTCACCAAAAGATGCTTTACCAATAAATCAACACCCCCGCCCCCTCCCGAGGGAACCCACATAGAGAGAGAGAGGGGGGGGGGGGAGAGAGAGAGAGAGAGAGACAAGAGAAATAATACACCCCAAACCCATTTCTGTCACTTTGAATGACATAATTGCAGTTATCTAAAATAACAGCAGATCTTAACTGATGATCATACACAAAGGCCCCCTTCTTTCAGTTCAAAGTAAAGGATACTTGAGGGGAACCTCAAACCTTAACTGCCTGCACTACAAGACAAAGACTTGACTACCGGGCTACCAGTTGCGCAATTAAATTTAATTTATCCACATAGTGCAATTGCTTTCTTTCTTTTCCAAATTTTGACACAGCAGCTTCAGAAAACATAATGCTCTTGCTTGGCACAAGCAGAAACTTAACAATCATCAAAATATAGAGCTGCTCCCTTCATGACACTATATCTGTTCCATAATTATCTAAATGGTCATCCAAATTCAAGACATTCTTATGCCAATAAAAAAATTTCCACCCAAGAAGCATCATTAAGCTAACTTGATACACTTTAACCACAGGTTCAAACAATGATGCAAAATCCTACAAAATGCAATTTTGTATATGGAAGATTCAAGTTTCTCCGCACATTCTAATTTTTAAAAACTAAACAACAAATTACACTTGTTTTTTTTAAATGCACATGAATTTTTCACTTGATGAATAGAAAGTTAATAACTCAAAGGTGCAGCCATTACATGGCAACTATGGCAACTACTTTTACTATAACCACAACACCAACCAAGAAACAAAATACCCAAAAGCAAACCATCTAAATAAGAATCATAAAAATAAAGCACATGTTACCCAGCCCTGAAAATCCCTAACAAAAATAGAAAAAAGCCCCAGATTGTGAAATTTTAAGAAAATAAAGAAGATAAAATTTACATTGGATTGGAAGTGGGTATTGAAGGAACGAAACTCGGCATCTCGGTCAAAGTGCTATTATCATTTTGTCCACTAACATTCACCGTTCTAGTACCCATGAATCACCATCATCGCCGCCGCCGCCGCCGCCTCCTCAGCCACAATCACCGCTACCAAATTTATTAAACCAAGCAGACCCTTATGAAAATCAACAAAATACCACAACCCAGATACAGCCACTCCACAAAATACAAGCAAAAGAATCAACGCAGCACATCCAGTTCCGCAAAACTGCAGAGAACTTGTAACAATTTGAGGAGCCGAATCCACCACCCAATTCAGAACACAAACTAAACTCATAAAACAAACCTTAAAACTCAAGTAGTACGAAAAATAAGTCCACCAAGGTTGTCTGTAACCCAGAGACCTAGAAGTAAGACAAGGTGAAAACAAAAGAGACTACATAAAACTGAAGAAAATTGCAGCACCTACTCCACCAAAACTACCCAATAATGACAAACCATATGAAAGCCCTGGCTTTGAGCTAAAATACCACAAAACAACCAAAGCCAACCCAACCCAGTAAAGCAAAATCCAAGAAAGAGTGCTTGTTAAAACTAATTGGGCAAGAACCCCGAAGCTTAAATGAACAGAAAAAGGCAGAGAGAAAGATAAAACCCTAAACAGAGAGCCTTGTTGAAGATAAAAAGTAAATTTTTTACATTTTTGTCATGAGTATACAGGGAAGATTATCTACTTGGTGCAAAAATTGATTCTTTCTGTGACTCTTTTCTCTAATCAAACTATACCAGTACTACAGACCCAGCCTTCAAAATTTGAGCTCCTTATTTATTACTATTTATTTTACGTCCTTTAATAAGGGGTAAGAGAAAGGAGAGGGTCTAAAAAAAATAAAAATTAAAATTAAAAAAAAAATAAAAGAAAAAAAAAGGAGCGGAGAAAGGGTGACCATCAGATCATTCCAATGAGTTCTCTTCTTAGCCCATGGGCCTTTTGTACTGTTTTATTTTTTTTATTTTTTATTTTTAACTTTTGTAATTCTTCAAAGCCACAAATTTCCCTTTTTCTTTTTCATTGAAACTCATTTATTATTTTAACCGATAAAATAAATATGATTTGTAGGATATAAATTTATTATATGAATATTTCATTTATTCATTTATTTTCTTAAAATAGAAAAGTGATTTATGTAATAAAAATTAATTTTAATGTACATAAATTACTTTTTAATATATAATATATAAAAAATAAAAAAATAAAAGAAATTTTGAGAAATAAAAAACAAAATATGAGAATAACTAATTAATTTTAATAAAAAATTAATTATATAAAAATATAAAATAAGATATTTGTCCTAAAATAGGATCAAAATTGGTCTTATCGCTAATTTTAGGGTAAGAAATTTCAATGACATCAAATTTTTCATTTTCTATTTGGTCATTATTTTATAAAAAAAATAATTAAAATTAATAATAAAAAATCATCCTCAAATGATTAAACTTTAATTCTACTTACATGCTCATGACAGTTCAACGGTAAGAGGGGTTAGGTAAGAGCATAAAATTACGTAGGGCAATAAAATGCTCATAACAAAGCAATTATTTAAATATTCGTTTATTTATGAAATTTGATTTGATTTTATTAATTTAAACATTTTTTTTCAACAATTAATCTATTCAAATCAATTATAGCTTGATTGGTAATCAGACATTTACAGAAATTCAATTAAATTTTTTTTAATCAATTCTTATTGTCAAAAATATTAGTCTATTTAGAAATTATATGCAATAATTCATTTCAATTAATTTCTTTTTATTAATTAATTCTTATATTAGAAAATTTAATAAGTAAAAGAATTCAATTCAAAATTTTAAAAAATTAATTTATTTTAAGAAAATAAAAATTAGGATAAAATTAATATGATTTTGTAACGTTTCAATTCAATTCTAAAGTGAAAAATAATAATATAATATAATAATATAATATATAAAATTAAAATAAATAATTTCTAAAATTAAAATTGAAATAGAAAATTCAAATAATAATAATAAATTAAAACAATTCTTAAAAAATTATAAAAATGGAAATATGGTAAAAATTATATAATTGTGGAAATTTATTTTATATATATATATAATTTATTCTAAAAAAGAGTTAAGAATTTATTTAATAATAATTTTTTGAATCTTTGAGCTGAGAAAAATAATATATAAATATATTAATAAATATATTTAATATATTTTAATTATAAAAACTCAAAATAATCAAACAATATTGTCAAAGTATTTTTTTTTCAACCCTATTAATAATAATATATTTTGAAAAAAATCCCAATCCCGTACAACTCCAAATCCATTCACTAAACAACCAATTAATAAAAAAGAAGGGTATGCGATGAGAGATCAGTGGGCTTTTTTTTTTTTTTTCTGAGAGATCAGTGGGGTTTGAAGAAGCATCATATGAAGTTTCCCATGAATTAGCCACACAACAAAAGTTGGTCTGTTCAAAAAGTAAGCAACAACTCCATTATAAAATTATTTTTTTGTTAAAAAGGAAAGAGCTCTTTGAAACTTCAAAATAACACTATAACAAAGACTTGAAAGTATAGGGTAACTTTGTAATAATGACCTAGGTTTATTTATGAAAAATATGTAGGAAAGACGCGCGAGAGTGATGCGATACTTGTAAATTGTTTTGTCTTTTTCTTTGATATTATGTTTAGATGGAAAATTTTAACTTATGAATTTAGATTTAAAATATTTAATTAAAAATATATTAAAATTTATTCAAATCTCAATACATGATGAGTTTAAAATTTAAAATAATAATTTTTATCTTATTATTTTAAATTCATCTCACTATGAATAATTGTATCACATAATATCATAATTTATATATACTTTTATGAAAAAAAATTTTATTAGTTAAATAAAAGATTTTTAAATTTATGAATTTTCAACCTTAAATTTTAAATTAAATATTTAAAATTTAAAATTTAAATCCAAATTTTAAAATCTAAATGCAACCTAAATTGAATTTCAATTACATACTTATATATTATTTTATTAAAATAAATCACTTTCTGTAAACTTTGTTTTCAATAAAGTAAGTGATCTACCTGAGAATAGGTAACTTATTTTCTGAAAATTGAGAAAAAAAAATTATCTTTTTATTTACTAAGGAGTAGACATTTAATTCTAACTAAATAAGACACTTTATAAAAATTTGAAGATTCTTAATTTATTTTAATCAAATAAGGTTGTTTTATCTAAATTAGTTTAAAATTTTCTATTTAAGTTTAATTTAATTTAAAAATAAATAAAAATCAAACTTTTTAATTTTTAAATTTAAATTAAAAATTAATAAATTAATTTTTTTGTTTAAATAAAAATAAAAAAATTAATTTTTAAATTTTAATTTTTAAATTAAATTGAATTCCCTCGTTAAATGCAGTTGTGAAAATGAACTTTTTGCCTTTTGATTTCCTTAGCGTTTAGCCTCCGGCTTGGAAGGCTTAGAAGGTTGTGGAAAGTCTTCATTCTATTGCCAATTGACACTTTTTGTTCTTCAATGCAAAAGTCAAAACTGGTTTCTTACACTTTTATTCCATTTTTTGCTTTTCTAAAATTAATTTTTAAGATTTTTTTATATTTATGACGATATGAAAAAAATATTTTATCAATATCTGATTTTTGCTTTTTATATGCATATGTTATTCATTCACAAATCAATTTTATGGAAATGGGCATTCGTTTAATTCAATCCAATTGAACTAAAATTTTAATTAAGTAAACTATAATATTTTTAAAATAATAATCAAACTGAATCCAAATATAATGAAAATCAAACATAATATAAAAATATTCTACCAATCATTCAATTATAATCAAAATAACTAAAAAGGTAAGATAAGATTTAAATATTATTAATTTACCATTATACATTATTTATCAAAACAATAAATATTATAATTATAAATAATATAATAATTATTGCTAATACATATTATCAATATTATCAATAAAAATACAAATTAAATTTCATCGAAAATCTTGTTTCTTTCCATGCTGGAGAGTAGATTTTTGCAATAGGATTTCTATCATGGAGGGCATTGATCTTCTCATAGTGGGAGAATGGTGATCCCAAATCCTTATTTCTCTTCTTCTTTTTTTAATCATATTTTATAATTTTTTTCTTGTTTTTAATTAACGTTGTTACTCTCTTTTGATTTTTTGTGTTTTCGTATACATTTGCTTTCTATCTTGTCTATTTGTCCTTTATCTTTATTATACTTACTAATTCTCATGGTTCTTTCTGCATCTTTAGTAATCTTTTCATGTCTATTGTCTTTTATCCTTTTCTTGGTTTTATTTGTGTTACGTCTTTGTTGTGTTTTTCTCCCCTGTTTTGTCTGTTTATAAGATTTTGTGTATCCTATTTCAAATGCTTTTATTGCTCCAGGTATTAGTCAGTTCGGGGATCAAAATTAGAGATGGACTCAGAGGCTTAATCAAGGGCTATGAATGGGGCTCAGTTAAAAGATTCAATGGGATAAGAGGCTAATATTCTTCACTATGAAGAAGAGGAAGAATCAAATAATGAAAAGAAAGTCCTACTTTGCTTTGGCTGGCAAACTATGAACTGATCAATCTTTTAATAAATAGGCTTTTATGGATACTATTGAACCTAAGTGGTTCTAAGCAAATCAAGTTGATTCACTCCAAGTTTTTTAACCTAACAAACAATGAGTTGCCGCTAATGGTTATGTTAGTGTTTGTGTGATTATAGGAACCTTACAATACTCCGATCAAAAGTTAAAAGTTTTCATTTGGTTCCATTCATGTTTGGACTTGAGCAAAGAATGTGGACTAGAGAAAATGGATTTCAAAATTATGAAATAATAAAGGAATGCACCAAGAAGAGGCTAAAGCTTGAAGGATGTGTGGCAAGCATAAAGAAGATGCAAGTAGCTCTTAGGGTGGTTTATTCCTTGTATGATTATGAGTTTTGTAATTTCAAGTTCTCTCACATTTTTTGCTCTTGACCATATTATTTGGACCCTGGGAACCTTTTATTAGATGTTGGTGATGTAGTTAAATTATATAGGTATTTATTGTCAATATTCATGGCATTTTGTTAGCATTTAGTCTATTTTATTTATTTTTAAGTTTTTTTAGTTATATTTGTAAAACCTATCAATCCAACATAATTCTTTGATTTTTATATTATATCAGGTGTTTTGATGTGATCCCTGAGCTAAGGACGAGTTTGGAAGAGTTTGAAAGAGGTTTGGAGGTCAAAAAATGAAGAATGAAAGGCTAAAAGAATTACATGGGCCATGTGACCTACCCCGTGTAATCTCTTAGACCCAGTGCAACCTTCTAGATAAAAGAAAATTAAAAAATTCAAGCTACAAAATATTACACGGGGTACCTCATGTAACAGTGCACTGCCCATGTAATGACTCTAGCCAACAATTCTAACCTGACTTTCTTCCTTCTAACTCAACCCAGATGGATTTCTAAGGCTTTTAGGACTTTGAAATAAGGGGTTTTACACTAGATATAAATATAATAAGTTAGGATTTGAGGGAGAAGAACAAATTTACATTAAAGAGTACATATTAACTTCAAGAGAGGTGAAGGAGAAACAGATTTACAAGATTGCTAGATGGAATTTTCAACTGAAGTTCCAAAAGTCCAATGCTACAATTCTCCATCTGGATTCTTTCATTTTATTTTCTTCTCATGTCTCCTCTTTATTATTTTATAAACTTGATTGTAAAACTCACCATGTGTGAGTAGTTTCTTTATTATAGGGTTAGATGGTGCACTTTCATTTAATTATGGATCTGATTTGATTTTAGTTAATATATTGGGCATCTTGTTCTTTGATTCAATCTCTTGTGTTCTTAATGCATGCTAGGTATTGGTACCCACTTAGTATTGATCTTAGATATTAATTGAAAGACTGAAAGGTGAATATTAATATTGGATAAACGATATTTTAAGCTTAGGGTTCTTGATCTAGAGATAGGTTAGAATTCTATATAGAATGAACAATTAGTTAGATAACATAATGGGTTTCAATTAATTTAATCACCATGAAAGTGGGTTTTGAGTTAATTAAAATACAACTTGAGTACCTTGAGAGAGGACTTAAAATAACTTAGGATTAATTTTTTTTTGAAGCAACAATCTTCTATTTATTAAATGAATTGGATTAGATCTATAACTGATTGAAGTGTGAACCCCTAGCTCTGAAATGCTTTTATTAAATGATATTCAAGTTTAGTTAATTGCTTTAGATTTTATTTCATTTAATTTAGATTTAATTACTATTTCTTTACAATTCGATCATCTAGATAATTAAAATTACTATAATTTGATATTCAACATGGTCTTCATGAAAACGATACTCTACTTATCATTTTTTACTTATTAATGACCCATGCACTTGCAAAATTTTGCACAAAAGTTAGGTTGGTTTGCAACACTCCTATATGCGTAGCCTGGTATATTTCACTGTTCCGGTGACCGATGTCGATCCAGACAATTAAGGAGATTAGAATCACATCTAAGACACCTAGATAAGCTCTGAACGCAAATAATTAAGTATAAAGAAGAAAAACAGAATAAAAAAGGTTAAATGAGAAGAGAGTCACAGCGATGGGTGACCTTCTCGGGAAGTAACTGCGAGGTCAACTTTAACTCAAATTTCGAACCAGAAAATATGATGTCGTAGTCCTAAGAACTATTGCGAACACAGTGGAAAAGAGAAAATCACGAAAAAGAGTTGTTAAGCAGGTCAAATAATTAAGTCAATGATTCGAAAGAAATATCGAATAACTTATAAACCGGATTGAATCAGCGAGGGGCAATTTGGTCAATTCACCCCTAGAGTTGACTCCTAACCTAACTGTTCAATTAAATCGGAGAAAAAAAAATTTTAAAATCAGGAATTAAATTAAGAAGCTATGGAAAAATAAAGGAAAAAGAAAAAGAAAAGAAAATTAGAATAATGACATCACCTACATGACCTAAGCATTACCTCATAAATAATTACCATTTAATTATTCTATTTGACTAAGTCAATTAAAGGGATAAAAACAAAAATAAAATAAAATAAAATAAATTTTCATTTCTTCTTCACCATATGGCCGGCTCTCTCTCTCCCAAAATCTCTCTCACTAAAACCTCCATGGAAGCTTACTCTCAAGCTTCTTAAACTCCAAAACTAACCATAAATTCTACAAATTACTTCATTAAACCTCATTTTTGAAGCTTGGTAAAACTATTGACAACAAAATGAAGAGGAAAGAAAGGAGATTTGAAGAAGGAGAAATTAAACAAAAGAGGTTAGTAGTTGAATTGAAATTTTGTGTTTAATACTTATGTTTTTAGTTTAAGTAGCTTAGATCTTAACTTAAAATCAAAAGAAAATACTTAATGGGGGAGTAACTAGAAATTCGGCCAGCCTTAGGTGTGGTTTGAATTGATGGAATTTGGTGAAATTAAATGGTTGTTTAGCTTGAGTTATGTATGTGGAGTATGGATATATGTTTTGAATGCATTAGATTTGAATTTTATGTAATTAGGGTTCTTGAGTATTTTGACAATTGGAAAAAAATTTGAAAATTGGTTAATAGATGCCATTGACCTTACTTCAGTTGAGAAATGGTCAATTGTGACCATTTGTAGTGTGTGTGAATTGCTAGAACTAAGTTTCAATTCGGATTGGTTAGGGTCAGTATGCTGACAGCTTGACCTAGGTCCCTTTCAGGGACTAAAACTGAAAATTTACCAACCCAATTGGTGTGAGATCAATTTGGAATGAAATTAGACACAAAATGGCACATTTTTCATTCAGGAACAATGCCCAAAAAATGACATTAGGATAGTGAACAATTAGGCCAAATCCGGATTTGGGCACACTGACCTGCACAAAAATGACCAAATGAATAGTAGTTACTTAAATGACTATAACTTGGTCTAGGAATGTCCAAATGACCTGAATCTTATACCGATGGAAAGCTGAGACATAGCCCTACAACTTTTATGAAGAAAATAAACCCAAATTTTGACCATAACTATCTGAAAAGTCACCTGCATTTAGCATACTAAAACTGCCAATATCCAGAAAATGTCCAGAATTCTGGGGAACACCAAAACCAGCAAGCCCCATTTAAATAGTCATATCTTGGGCTAAAAAACTCCAAATGGAGTGATTCAAAAAGGAAAATAAAGTTAAGACAATAAGGAACAACTTATATGAAGAAAATTTACCCAAATTTCAATAGAAACTTGACCAATAGAATAGTGCAAAACAGGACACCAAATCTAAAATTTTGAAATTTCACCTAAGAGACTTAAAATTTGAGGAAACAACCAAACCAAAAAATTAGGTAACCAAAATGTGGTATGTGGGTGAAATTAAAATTCCCATACCTATTAAGCATGAGAAAGTCAACAATTTGACTTATATAGTGTCATGAATAGTAACCCCGAAATGTAAATTTTAAAGAATGTCAAGTTAAGCATATTAAAACTAGAAATAAATAGATTTGAATTTGTTTTTGATTTATGATAAATTATGATACTGAAATTGTGACACCCCTTACCCGTCTACAGTATATCCTAGTAAGTTATGTCACACGATGTACCGGAACACTTTATTTTATCTTAATTAATTTTCATCATAATTTTGAATATATCTTGAGAAATATAATCTATTTAAGTCATTTGTTGAAATTTTAATTTATTTGAGGTTCCGAAAATTTTAAAGAAAATCCGGCAGAGTACCGGCTAAAAATGGAGAAAACAGTTCTTCGGAACCTGTGAAAAACACTTCCTATATTCATATTCAATCAATCCCAAACTCCAATATCAAATCTCAACATTTTTCCATTTCATTTCTCAATCATTCGTCTCATGTGATAATCATGTACAAATCACAGATAAACATTCACTTTTCCGTTCACAAACACGATTCTCATTATTTACATGAACATCAAAATACATTACATAAGTTCAATTACATATGAGAAAATAAAAAAAATAGTTACAAAATACCAAAATGAAACCTAGTGTCCTACCAATGCACTGTGGAGGGTGAGGTGACACGGACACTATGCAGAGCTGCAGAATGGACTCACCCAGTCTGCGGTCTACTGGGCTCACGATCAGTATCTCCAGAACCTACGCGTGGCAAAAGCAACGCGCTAAGCAATAATGCTTAGTGGTGCAATAATAAAATAAAAGAAAATAGCAGAAAATAAATATGTATTTAATGTATATGTCTTATTTGTTTTGTATCTGTTATATTCATTTATTTCTTTAACTTTGTCCATTTTCATTCATTTGGTTGCCCAAGCAACCTATACTGGACGACTGGACTGGATAAACGGGTAAACTGACACTGGGTATCTAGTACCTCGGGCCGTCACACCATCGGTCACATATGCATCTCCGGCAGGCAAATGTAACAGCTAATAAGCTGTAATAACATCAGGCACAAGGCCAAATCTCAACACAAGGTCAGAATGGCTAAAAGCCATGAAATCACAGAATGACATAATGCCATGTGCAGTACTGCTAACTAAACCCTATTGGCATGCCAAACTATCCAAACCAATCTTGTTAGGTATACTAGGGCATTTGATACTTTTGAATTCTTTAATTTTTGAATTTCAAGTTTTGGTGTCACTATTCACTTCATTAGTCAACAAAAATATTGACTTTTGGATAGAAAATAGGTGCATTGGTTTTAACACTCCCAATGTACCACATTTTGCGTTTAAAACTTGTTGGAATTAATCACCAAATCCATTTCCAAGCTTAGCACTAAGGGGCAGAATTTTCAGTTTTTGTACCATAAGTTTACTATTCCATTAGGGACTGTTACATTGGAAATTTGAGAAAATGGTAAACATGAAAGTTGTTCCTTATTTTGTCTAGTTGAATTTTTTTTTTTGAATCACTCCATTTGGAGTTTTGTAGCTCCAGATATGGTCCAAAAACCACAGCTGGCCGGATTTCCAATCTGCAGAATTTACCAAATCTACAGTACCATGAATAGTGACTGCCACTGCCTTGTTGAATAGGTTCTGGTCATAATTTGGGGTAGGTTTCTTCATGAAAGTTGTTTGTATATATCTCATCTTGTTTCTGTAAAAATTTTAGGTCAAATGGACCATTCTACAGTGAGTTATGGCTAAATGAACAGTTACTATTCATTTGGTCATTCTGCAGAATTTGCTTGTAGGGTATCCGGATTGGGGCCAACTTTTGGTCTACTTGCTTTGGTCTTTTGGACATGGTTTCTTCAGCAAAATTGTGCCATTATAAGTCTAGTTTCATGTCCAATTGGCCAAACACCAATTGGACCTACACAGCCAAAGATATGGCAGTCCAAACAGGCTGGACTCACAGCCTCATTGCTGTTGTCACTAGGCAGCCTATCAATTGGGTTTGTAACACTTTAGTTCACTTCAAATTATGATTAACTTGCCTCAAATGGTCACTAATTGACCATTAGAATGTTCACTAATCATTTCATAAGCCAAGTCAAAATTTCACTCCCAAACCCTAGCTCAAATTCAAGGTTTACACCAATTACCCTAGTTAGCACACCAATTCATTATACATGTGTATATATACCTTAAACATCATCTTTAGTCCACTCTAAGTCCATCAAAACAATCACTCTTATCCCTTCCTTAGGGCTGCCGAAATTCAAGGAGTACATATACATAAATTTCATTCATTTAATTCACAATTCCTTACTTATTTTAAGTCCTTAATATGGAATAAAAGAAGTATAAATATAAATAGGCACTAACCTCTTGTAGGGCAGAATTTTCCAAGTTTAATCTTCACTTTCTTTCCTTTTCTAGGCTGCCAAACACTTCCCAAGAGGTATAGACAAGTTTTTAGTGAATAGAGTAGGAAGATTTATGGTGAAAAGAAGAGAGAAATGGAGCTTGCTTGAGGTTTTAATAGAGGTTGGGTTTAGGGCATGAATTTCGAATGCATTTGGGGAAGAGGAAGGCAGTTGTATTTTTTTAATTCCTTAGGTCACATTTGTCTCTTTTTATTAGTTAATTAGTTGGTTGTTTAATTGTGATTGGAGGGAACTTCAAATGACATCATAATGATGTCATAAATAAGCCTTTTTTCTCATTTTCTATTCTTTTCTTCTCTACTTATTTTCAATTTAATTTTTAGCAATATTTATTCACATTTTATGTCATAATAATTATTTACTCAACTGGACAAGTCGGCCAAAAATCGTCTCTGAAGGCGAAATGACCAAAATGCCCTTCGTTCGGCTTAACGTGTTAAAAATGTCTGTACCGATTGAAAAATTTTTCTAAATATTTTCTTGGCATTCTAATGCCATAGGAACCTCAATGACCCTTCTCTGAAGTCCCAAAAATTATTTTATGAATTTTTCCCTGGGTCTAGGGCTCCTAGTTGTGAGAACCGCAACTTCCCTCTGGGTTACCCATCGCTTGGGCACCGGCTCATTTGACTTAGTTGTATTTTATTTCTAAAATTTTTACTAAATTTTTCTTATTAATATTTGAGTTAATTATAGTTCCTGACTTTAGTTTAAATATTTTTCCGGACGTTCTAGTCTGACCGACACCGATCCACGAATAAGAGAATGTACGGAGTTGCTACCGGGAGGGTGTTACAACTCTTCCCCTCTAATTTAAATTTCGTCCTCGAAATTTACCTGATGCAAATAGTTGAGGGAACTGTTGCCTCATCGTCTCTTCACTTTCCCAAGTTGCCTCCTCGGTGTTGTGGTGCCTCCAAAGCACTTTCACCAGTGGAATCTGCTTGTTCCTCAATTCTTTTACTTCCCGAGCCAGGATCCGTAGAGGTTCTTCTTCATATGTCAAATCCGGCTGTATTTCAATTTCTTCCCTGGAGATGACATGTGAAGGATCTGAGCGGTATCTTCTGAGCATGGACACATGGAACACATTATGGATCTTGTCCAGCTCTGGTGGTAAAGCTAGCCTATAGGCCACTGGACCCACACGTTCAATGACTTCATATGGGCCAATGAACCTAGGGCTCAACTTACCTTTTCTTCCAAACCTCAATAACTTCTTCCACGGTGACACCTTGAGGAACACTTTGTCGCCAACCACATATTCTATTTCTTTTCTCTTCAGGTCGGCATAAGATTTCTGTCTATCTGAGGCAACCTTCAGATTGGCTTTGATTAGTTTCACTTTCTCCTCGATCTGTTTCACAGTGTCCAGCCCCACCGCTTGTTCGCCCAATTCAGTCCAAAGACACCTGAGTTCTACATTTCCTCCCATATAATGCTTCATACGGGGCCATTTGGATGCTAGCTTGGTAGCTATTATTGTATGCAAATTCTGCTAGTGGGAGGTATCTATCCCAACTTCCCTCAAACTCAATGACACAACTCCTCAGCATATCCTCAAGGACCTAGATTACTCTTTCTGATTGCCCATCCGTCTGAGGATGGAAAGCTGTGTTGAAGTGGACTTGTGTACCTAAGGATTCATGCAACTTCTTCCAGAATCTCGATGTAAACCTTGGGTCTCGATCAGATATGATGGAAAGTGGAATTCCATGCAGTCTAACTATCTCACTGATATACAATTCTACTAACTTCTCTAGTGAGTAGTCAGTCCTAACTGGCAGAAAGTGTGCTGACTTTGTCAATCTGTCAACTATCACCCATACAGCATCATGTTTCTTCTGGGTGAGAGGTAGACCACTTACAAAATCCATGGTGACCCGATCCCATTTCCATTCAAGTATATGTATAGGCTGTAGCAAACCTGATGGAACTTGATGTTCTACCTTGACTTGCTGACATGTCAAGCATTTGGTCACATAGTCAGCTATGTCCTTCTTCATACCAGGCCACCAATACTGGAGCTTCATATCATGATACATCTTTGTACTTCCTGGGTGCATAGCATATACACTGGTGTGTGCCTCTTTTAGAATACTGGCCCTCAATTCCCCATCATCTGGTACGCACAGTCTTCCTTTGTAGTACAGACACCCATCTGCTTTCACCCCATAGTCAGTTGCTTTTCTCTCTGAGATTTTGCTCATAATAGCCATTAGCTTCTCATCTACCTTCTGCCCATCTAAAATCTGCTGTAACAGGTTTGGCCTCACTTGCAACTCGGCAAAAATAGCTCCATCTCGAATCAAAGATAGACGGGCATTCAATGATCTCAAAGTTGTCATGGATTTTCTGCTCAAAGCATCAGCAACTACATTTGCCTTCCCAGGATGGTAGTCAATTACACAATCATAGTCTTTCAGGAACTCAATCCATCACCTCTGTCTAAGGTTAAGCTCCTTCTGGGTTGGCAAGTATTTTAGGCTTTTGTGGTCCGTGTAAATGTAGCACTTTTCACCATACAAGTAATGCCTCCATATCTTCAGTGCGAAGATAATTGCTGCAAGCTCTAGATCATGGGTAGGGTACTTCTGTTCATGTGGCATTAGCTGCCTGGAAGCATAAGCGACCACCTTCCCCTCTTGCATCAATACACACCCTAACCCATTATGAGAGGCATCACTGTAGACCACAAAGTCCTTTCCTAACACTGGCTGTGTTAACACTGGTGCCTCTGTCAACATAGCCTTCAACTTCTCAAAACTGGTCTGACACTTGTTATTCCAGTCAAATATGACATTCTTGTGTAACAACTTGGTCATTGGAGCAGCTATTAAGGAAAATCCCTTCACAAATCTCCTGTAATACCCAGCTAGCCCCAAGAAGCTTCTGACCTCAGTTGTATTCCTGGGAGGCTTCCATTCCATCACTGCTTCTATTTTCTTGGGATCCACCCTAATCCCATCAGCTGACACTATGTGTCCAAGAAATGCAATCTCATTCAACCAAAAGTCACACTTGGACAACTTAGCATACAGCTTCTTGTCTCTCAGGGTTTGTAAAACAATCCTCAAATGTTCATCATGTTCTTCCCTGGTCTTGGAATACACCAAAATATCATCAATAAAGACCACTACGAACCGATCTAGGTGTGGATGGAAGATACGGTTCATAAGGTCCATGAATGCCGCTGGTGCATTTGTTAGGCCAAAGGGCATCACCAGAAACTCATAATGCCCATACCGGGTTCTGAATGCAGTCTTTGGCACATCTACATCCTTCACCCTCAACTGATGATACCCTGATCTGAGATCAATCTTAGAAAATACTCCTACTCCCTTCAACTGATCAAACAGATCATCAATTCTAGGCAACGGATATTTGTTCTTCACAGTCACTTTGTTCAACTGCCGGTAATCGATACATAGCCTCAAAGTCCCATCCTTCTTTTTCACAAACAGCACTGGAGCTTCCCATGGTGACACACTGGGGTGTATAAACCCTTTATCAAGCAACTCTTGTAACTGAGTTTTCAACTCCCTCAATTCAGTGGGTGCCATCCTATAAGGAGCAATGGAAATGGGTGCTGTACCCGGCAGTGTCTCAATAGCAAATTCAACTTCCCTTTCTGGTGGCAAACCAGGCAACTCTTCAGGAAATACCTCTGGGAAGTCTCTTACTGTGGGTATATTACTCAAGTTTGGCTTAGCCTGCCTAGTATCCACCACATGTGCTAGGTAGGCTTCACAGCCTTTTCTCATCATTCTTCTTGCAACTGTGGCTGAGATAACATTGGACAGGAAATCTGTCCTTTCACCCACTACAGTGATCTCATTATCCTTAGAAGTTTTCAAAGAAATCCTCTTCAGTTTACAATCAACTATTGCCTGATGACGTGACAACCAATCCATTCCCAAAATCACGTCAAACTCGTAGAAGGGCAACTCAATCTGGTCTGCCAAAAATTCATACCCCTGAATCCTTAACGGGCAACCCTTGTATACTTTGTTCACCACTACACTGTGGCCCAATGGATTTGTGACCAGAATGTCTTGGTCACTCTCCCCTACTAGTATCCCTCTTTCTACGGGTAGGTTGATGCAGATGTATGAATGAGTGGATCCTGGATCCACTAATGCATGCACAGATGTATTGTAGAGGGAGAACGTACCCCTGATGACGTCCGGGGCATCTTGCTCCTCCTGAGCTCTCAGGGCATAAGCTCTGGCAGGTGGTCTATTATCTGGCCTCTGTGATGGTCCTACTGCCTCAGATTTGCCAGATTTCCTACCCCTTTGTGGTGCAGGAGCAGGTCTGTCTGCTTGTGTTGGAGCAGCTGTAGTAGTTCTGCGTGGACAGTTCTTCAACTGATGCTCTGTTGACCCACACCTTAAGCAGGCACTAGTCACTCTCCAACACTCCCCCTTGTGCCACTTCAGACAGTGTGGACATGTAGAAGATGCTGGGGCTGGTCCCCTGAACCCCATCCCTGGAGAGCTGCCCACTGATGGTGTGGACTGACCTCTCCTAGGGGCAAACTGTGGTCTAGGCCCCTGAGACTGACCCTGACCGTGTGGCTGACCTGAACTCTGTAACACCCTAGGCAAATCCCACATCGACAAAACACGGGAGAGATGCTGGGTATATAAGTTGGTGGTTCGTAACCCCTAGTGACGCGTTTTAAAACCGTGAGGGCTTTGGCCCAGAGCGGACAATATCACTAGTGGGCTGGGTCATTACATTTGTGGTATCAGAGCTGCTCCGCGTGCAACCTTGAACGATGGTGGGGCAAACCTCAGCGAGGACGCTGAGTCCCATAAGGGGGGTGGATTGTAACACCCTAGGCAAATCCCACATCTGTGACACCCCTTACCCGACTACAGTGTAGCCGAGCAAGTTATGCCACTCAGTGTGCCGGAGCACTCTATTTTATCTTAATTCATTTTTATCATAGTTTTGAATATAACTTGTGAAATATAATTCATTTTAAGCCATTTATCGAAATTATTATTTATTTGAGGTTCCAAAAATTTTCTAGAAAATCCAGTGATCGACTAAAAATGGAGAAAACCGTTCTTCGGAACCTGTGAAAAACACTTCCTATATTCATATTCAATCATCTCAACTCCATTTGTTATAATCTCAACATTTTTCAACCATTCATTTCTCAATCATTCATCTCATTTGATCCATTTGCATCACATCAATTTACAACAATTTCTTAACAATTCCTCTATTTGTCCTTCATTCATTTCACATCATCATTATACTCAAATCATAAATAAATTCTCACATGTGATTTATAATCACAAATTACAAGTACTTACATTAATACAAAACTATATTACATTTGTTTCAAATACACATGATAAAATAAGAGTTTAATTACAAAATTTACAAAAAACATAAAATACAAAATTGGACCTAGTGTCCTACCAATGCACTGTAGTCTGTGAGGTGACACGGACGCTATGCAGAACTGTGAACTGCCTTACCGAATCTATAGTCTACTGGACCCTCTGTCCAAATCTTCAGTACCTACGCGTTGCAAAAGTGACGCGCTAAGCATAAAGCTTAGTGGTGCCAATAATACAAGAAAATATAATATGCAAATAAAAATAATAATTTCCTTGCTATTGTGTTCATAATAAATGAATAATTACTAACTTATTGTGTAGTCGAGGCTAATCATGTTTCATAATATTAACTTCTTCATGCATTTCGTTAATTATTTTCTTCATGATATTGAGCTTCTTTGTATTTTTATAATCATTCCTGATACTTAATTTTCGTATTTTCTTTAATAATCAGTTCAATCACAGTTATACTTTTCCGTACCCAAGTAACCTATCTTTGGGCGGATGGATAACGGTCGTTAACCGACACCGCGGTGTCTCGGGCGTCATACCATGGGACGCGAGCGTCAACCATGTATGCAGTCAGTATGGCTAAAAAGCCATGATATCACATAATCGGGCATAAAAGCCATGAATACTGGCATAAAAGCCATGAATACGGGCATAAAGCCATGAATACAGGCATAAAGCCTTTCGCAGTACTGCTAAAACAATACCCTATTGGCATGCCAATCTATCCAAACCAATCACATTAGGCCTACTGGGGCATTTTGCACTTTTAAGTTTCACAATTTTTGAATTTCAAGTTTTCATGTCACTATTCATTTCATTAGTCAACTAAAATGTTGACTTTTGCATAAACAATAGGTACATTGGTTTTAGTACTCCCAACATACCACATTTTGTATTCAAAACTTGTTGGTTTTGGTCACTTTCTCAAAGCTTAGGTCATTTTGGCAAAATTGCCAATTTTTGGTTTTAGTGTCACTATTCACCTCATTGGTCAACAAAAATATTGACTTTTGAATAGAAAATAGGTGTATTGGTCTTAACACCTCAAACATACCACATTTTGTATTTCAAACTTGTTGGTATTGGTTGCCAATACCATTTCTAAGTTTAATGCTAATTGAACAAAATTTTCAGATTTGGTGCTTCATCTTTATTGTTCCATTTGATATTTCTACAGTGGGAATTTGAGGAAACGGTAAACATGAAAGTTATTCCTTATTTTGTCTAGTTGAATTTCTTTTTTTGAATCACTCCATTTGGAGTTTTGTAGCTCAAGTTATGGCCAAAATAAGTTTACTGTTCACATGTACTGTTCATGCTGAAATTTTGGGTTTTGTGATTTTGGTCCAACTTTGGTCAGTAATTTGACCAAGTTAAGTTCATAATTTGGTCTAACTTTCTTCATATGACATGTTCTACCATACCTTAGGTTTCCATCGGTTTAAGAATCGCCTAAATCCGAGTTTTCTAGAGGGAGTTATAGTCATCCAAACATTACTGTTCAAATGTAAATCTGCAGAGTTGCAGGTTTGATAACTTAACTTTGCCCAATCATTTGAATGGGTTAATGGCATTATTTGGGGTAGGTTTCTTCATGAAAGTTGTTTTTCTATATCTTATCTTGTTGCTGTAAAAATTTCAGGTCAATTAACAAAATCTACAGTGAGTTATGGCAAAATGAACATTTACTTTTCATTTGGTCAATTCTGCAGGGCTGTTGCAGGGTGTCCGGATTGGGGCCAAGTTTTGGTCCTTTTTCTTTGGTCTTTTGGGCATGGTTTCTTCAGCAAAAATGTGCCATTATAAGCCTAGTTTCATGTCCAATTGGCCAAACACCAATTGGACAAACACAGCCCAAGTTATAGCAGTGCAAGTGGACTGAATTTTCAGTCCCTCTGCTGCTGTCCTAGGGCAGCCTACAACTTCACTTTGCAATCCTATTTTTCAGTCCATAATATGGTCAACTTACCTAAAATGGTCACTAATTGACCATTAAAATGTGCTCTAACAATTTCATAAGCCAAATCAATTTTCACTCCCCCAAAACCCTAGCTTCACCTTATGTTTTCTACAAGATGCCTTAGTTAGCATTTCAATTTATTATCCTTGTGTATATGTATCTTAAACATCATTTCTAATCCACTCTAAGTCCAACAAAGCCCTCATTTCTATTCCTTCAATATGGCTACCGAAATTCATGGCATTCATACACATGGGTTTGGTTCATTTATTCCACAATTTCTTACCTATTACACATCTCTAACATGGAATTAATGTGTTTTAAATACATATGTGCACTAACCTTGAATGGAGCCACTTCTAAGACTTCAAAACTTCACTTTCTTCCTTTCTTTTTTCTGTCCAAAGCTTGCTCTAGGTGTGAGGACCAAGTTTTATGAAGGCATATAGGGGTTTTATGGTGTAATTGGCTAGGTTTTGGAGCTTGGGTGAGTGCATCAATGGAGGGAGATGGGGAGAAGTCACGTTTTGGTGAAGAAGAAGAAGAATGGCTGCTGTAATTTTTGGTTATTTGGTCTTCATTTAGTCTCTTTATTAGTTAGTTAAATGATGGCTTAATTGTGATTGGTCATAATTTATAAATGACATCATCAATATGTCATAAATGAGCTTTTCTTTGATTTTTCTTTTCTTTTCTTCACTACTCAATTTCAATTTAATTTCTAGTAATGTTTATTTATATTTTATGTCATATTAATTATTTACTTAACTGGACAAGTCGGCCAAAAATCACCTCTGAAGGCGAAATGACCAAAATGCCCTCCGTTTGGCTTAACGGGTCAAAATTATGCATCTGGAGATTGAAAAATTTTTCTAAATATTTTCTTGGCATTCTAATGCCATAGGAATCTCAATGACCCTTCTTTGGAGTCCCAAAAATTATTTTATGAATTTTTCCCCGGGTCTAGGGCTCCTCGTTGCGAGAACCGCAACTTACCTCTGGTTACCCATCGCTTGGGCACCGGCTCATTTGACTTAGTTGCATTTTATTTCTAAAATTTTTACTAAATTTTTCTTATTAATATTTGAGTTAATTATGGTTCCTGACTTTAGTTTAAATATTTTTCTGGACGTTCTAGCTGTCCGGACCGACACCGGTCACCGGAACAGTAGACTGTACGGAGTTGCTACGGGGAGGGTGTTACAACATCGACAAAACACGGGAGAGATGCTGGGTATATAAGTTGGTGGTTCGTAACCCCTAGTGACGCGTTTTAAAACCGTGAGGGCTTTGGCCCAGAGCGGACAATACCAAAGCGGACAATACTAACTGGAGAAGGATCGGGCTGTTACAAACTCTGTGCAGGTGAACCCTTGAACCTCTTCCCAGATGCAGGAGCTGAACTTGACTGACCTGGGCCCCTCTTCTGCTGTCTCTCCCTTCAGTCTGCTCACTGATTCTTACTTTCTCCACTTTTAATGCAGCTTCCACTAACTTGGTGAAGTTAGTGATTCCCAAGGCAGTGATCTGGATCTTTATGTTGTCATTTAATCCCTCTTCAAATCTCTTACACCTTTCAACTTCATTAGGGACTATCTCCCTTCCATAGCGGCTCAATCTTACAAATTCCTTCTCATACTCGGCCACTGACAACTGTCTCTGCCTCAGGTTAATGAATTCCCTTCTTCTCTCTTCTAGGTTTACAGTACCCACATGTTTCTTCTTTAATTCTGAGAGGAAAAAGTCCCAAGTTACCATTTCTGGCTGTACTTCACTGGACACCGTATCCCACCATTCATAAGCATCATCTTGCAACAGAGATATTGCAGCTTCTAGGTTTTGTTCTGGGGTGCAGTGGAGTTGTTTTAAGACTCTGCCTGTTCTGTTCAACCAATTCTCTACCGCAATGTAATCATCTTCTCTCTTGCCAAAGAAGTCCACTGCTCCATACTTTCTCAATTTTTCCAGGTGTGATTTTGGTTGTGGAGGTGGTGGTGGTGGTGGTGCTGCTGGCATTACCCCAGCCATTTGTTTGAAGAATTCGGCCATTTGTTGAAACATGGCCTGTGGAGGCTGAGCAGGCTCTGCTTGAGCTGGCGGAGCAGGTTCTCCCATACCCCCAGTCTCAGCTGCTGCAGGTGGAGCATGACTCTCCACTTCCTCCTCAACTGCCCTCTGAGATGTAGGGTCCATATCCTATTCAAAATAAGAAAGACAAACAGATTTGCATTAGTGTCACCTCGACTCTTACAAATGCAATTCATGGTATGGACTCAATCTAGGCCCAGAAACGCCTAAACCGTGCTCTGATACCACTAAATGTGACACCCCTTACCCGTCTACAGTATATCCGAGTAAGTTATGTCACACGGTGTACCGGAACACTTTATTTTATCTTAAATAATTTTCATCATAATTTTGAATATATCTTGTGAAATATAATCTATTTAAGTCATTTGTTGAAATTTTAATTTATTTGAGGTTCCGAAAATTTTAAAGAAAATCCGGCAGAGTACCGGCTAAAAATGGAGAAAACAGTTCTTCAGAACCTGTGAAAAACACTTCCTATATTCATATTCAATCAATCCCAAACTCCAATATCAAATCTCAACATTTTTCCATTTCATTTCTCAATCATTCGTCTCATGTGATAATCATGTACAAATCACAGATAAATATTCACTTTTCCATTCACAAACACGATTCTCATTATTTACATGAACATCAAAATACATTACATAAGTTCAATTACATATGAGAAAATAAAAAAAAATAGTTACAAAATATCAAAATGAAACCTAGTGTCCTACCAATGCACTGTGGAGGGTGAGGTGACACGGACACTATGCAGAGCTGCAGGATGGACTCACCCAGTCTGCGGTCTACTGGGCTCACGATCAGTATCTCCAGAACCTACGCGTGGCAAAAGCAACGCGCTAAGCAATAATGCTTAGTGGTGCAATAATAAAATAAAAGAAAATAGCAGAAAATAAATATGTATTTAATGTATATGTCTTATTTGTTTTGTATCTGTTATATTTATTTATTTCTTTAACTTTGTCCATTTTCATTCATTTGGTTGCCCAAGTAACCTATCTTTGACGCATCGGATCGATAAACGGGTAAACTGGCACTGGGTATCTAGTACCTCGGGCCGTCACACCATCGGTCACATATGCATCTCCCGGTGTGCAACAGAACAGCTAATAAGCTGTAATAACATCAGGCACAAGGCCAAATCTCAACACAAGGTCAGAATGGCTAAAAGCCATAAAATCACAGAATGGCATAATGCCATGTGCGATCGCTAACTGAACCCTATTGGCATGCCAAACTATCCAAACCAATCTTGTTAGGTATACTAGGGCATTTGATACTTTTGAATTCTTCAATTTTTGAATTTCAAGTTTTGGTGTCACTATTCACTTCATTAGTCAACAAAAATGTTGAATTTTGGATAGAAAATAGGTGCATTGGTTTTAACACTCCCAATGTACCACATTTTGCATTTAAAACTTGTTGGAATTAATCACCAAATCCATTTCCAAGCTTAGCACTAAGGGGCAGAATTTTCAGTTTTTGTACCATAAGTTTACTGTTCCATTAGGGACTGTTACATTGGAAATTTGAGGAAATGCTAAACATGAAAGTTGTTCTTTATTTTGTCTAGTTGAATTTATTTTTTTGAATCACTCCATTTGGAGTTTTGTAGCTCCAGATATGGTCCAAAAACCACAGCTGGCCGGATTTCCAATCTGCAAAATTTACCAAATCTACAGTACCATGAACAGTGAATGCCACTGCCTTGTTGAATAGGTTCTGGTCATAATTTGGGGTAGTTTTCTTCATGAAAATTGTTTGTATATATCTCATCTTGTTGCTGTAAAAATTTTAGGTCAAATGGACCATTCTACAGTGAGTTATGGCCAAATGAACAGTTACTGTTCATTTGGTCATTCTGCAGAATTTGCTTGTAGGGTATCCGGATTGGGGCCAACTTTTGGTCTACTTGCTTTGGTCTTTTGGATATGGTTTCTTCAGCAAAATTGTGCCATTATAAGTCTAGTTTCATGTACAATTGGCCAAACACCAATTGGACCTACACAGCCAAAGATATGGCAGTCCAAACAGGCTGGACTCACAGCCTCATTGCTGCTATCACTAGGCAGCCTACCAATTGGGTTTGTAACACTTTAGTTCACTTCAAATTATGATTAACTTGCCTCAAATGGTCACTAATTGACCATATGAATTTTCACTAATCGCTTCATAAGCCAAGTCAAATTTTCACTCCCAAACCCTAGCTCAAATTCAAGGTTTACACCAATTACCCTAGTTAGCACACCAATTCATTATACATGTGTATATATACCTTAAACATCATCTTTAGTCCACTCTAAGTCCATCAAAACAATCACTCTTATCCCTTCCTTAGGGCTGCTGAAATTCAAGGAGTACATATACATAAATTTCATTCATTTAATTCACAATTCCTTACTTATTTTAAGTCCTTAATATGGAATAAGAAGTATAAATATAAATAGGCACTAACCTCTTGTAGGGCAGAATTTTCCAAGTTTAATCTTCACTTTCTTTCCTTTTCTAGGCTGCCAAACACTTCGCAAGAGGTATAGACAAGTTTTTAGTGAATAGAGTAGGAAGATTTATGGTGAAAAGAAGAGAGAAATGGAGCTTGCTTGAGGTTTTAATGGAGGTTGGGTCTAGGGCATGAATTTCGGCTGCATTTGGGGAAGAAGAAGGTAGCTGTATTTTTTTAATTCCTTAGGTCACATTTTTCTCTTTTTATTAGTTAATTAGTTGGTTGTTTAATTGTGATTGGAGGGAACTTCAAATGACATCATAATGATGTCATAAATAAGCCTTTTTTCTTATTTTCTATTCTTTTCTTCTTTACTTATTTTCAATTTAATTTTTAGCAATATTTATTCACATTTTATGTCATAATAATTATTTACTCAACTGGACAAGTCGGCCAAAAATCGTCTCTGAAGGCGAAATGACCAAAATGCCCTTCGTTCGGCTTAACGGGTTAAAAATGTCTGTACCGATTGAAAAATTTTTCTAAATATTTTCTTGGCATTCTAATGCCATAGGAACCTCAATGACCCTTCTCTGAAGTCCCAAAAATTATTTTATGAATTTTTCCCCGGGTCTAGGGCTCCTAGTTGTGAGAACCGCAACTTCCCTCTGGGTTACCCATCGCTTGGGCACCGGCTCATTTGACTTAGTTGTATTTTATTTCTAAATTTTTTACTAAATTTTTCTTATTAATATTTGAGTTAATTATGGTTCCTGACTTTAGTTTAAATATTTTTCCGGACGTTCTAGCTGTCCGGACCGACACCGGTCACCGGAACAGTAGAATGTACGGAGTTGCTACCGGGAGGGTGTTACAGAAATACTATAAAATTGTGTGTTTTAGTTAAAAGGAATATCGGGAAAGAAGCCGAGACGTCTAGTCAAGGCCTAGAGGTGACTCGCACGAGGTTTGTGCACAATATAAAATATTCTTTAAAATTTTCTTTACAAAGTGCATGAAATGAATTATGATTTATTTATATTGCAAAATGGTGATTGAAATGTATATTACGCTATTGATCTAAATTATTGAAAATTTAATTGCATGTGTGTTAATTGTCAATAAATGTTTGGAAAATTATTGAGATAGTTTTGAAACCACAGTGTCATGACCATATATTTGAATGCCTCACTAGCATGACTAGTAGGAGGAATTAGTTTTAAATTTTGGTTCCATCTCTAGCTGAAGTGTTGAGGTGTGTGCCAGTAGAGGAAGAAATTGAATGGGTACCCATAGATTGAGCTAGCTAGCCTTGTGATTCCTCATAAGCCTCTGGCTATTGAGATGAACATTGTTCTGATGGCATGATATAACTGTGTGTTTTTATGAAACTTGTTTTGAGACTGTTTTGACTAAAATTATAAATTGTCTTTTGTATCTACTTTTCATTGTTCAGTATTATTTTTGAATAAATATGATTTGAATTATGTATAAAATGTAATTTTAGTATGTTGTGCACCACTGAGTCATAGTACTCAGCGATGGTTGTTTATTGCTGTCGCAGATAGAGAGACTAGTGGAGCAGTAGAGTGAGCTGCTGAGGATCTCGGAGCTACATCCTTGAGATTTTATCGGGTATAATTTTATACCCTGATTGTAATGTTTATTTTGATGTAATTGACTGTATGTACATGTATAAACTGGTCTTGAGCAGTTGTATAGATTTTGTAATAATATTATTTTGGCTTTTCTAATGTAGATTTTGGGTTGATGAATGTAAATTGATTTTTCTTTAATGGAATATGAATGAAGTTATTTAGTATTATTTTTGAAGACAATTGAATTGAGAATTGTTTTGAATTATGGAATTAGGAGAAATGATGTTGATTTGTATTGTGGTAGTGGTTGATTTTGATGAAATGAATTATTAGAAGTGTTTTTACAAGTGTTTGAAGAACTGTTTTTTCCAAATATAGACGGCACTCTGCCGAAATTTTTTCAAAATTTACGTAAAAATAAAAATGGATAAAAATTTTAACTATTCTTTAAACTTCAAGTAAATGTTTTTAATACCTGTTATAAAAGCTCACTACTTTCAAAAAATAAGAAAGTTGTTTTAAAATCCTTTTTTGTGTATTTAATGGGTTATTGGTAGACGGAGTTGGTAATTCATTAGGTATACTACGAGATCATGTTATGCCTTACAGAGGGGTAAGGTGTGACATGTTTTAGTGGTATCAGAGCGTGGTTTTTTTGAATTATGTTTTGACTTGGGAATTTGTGTTTTTTCTTTGATAAGTACAACTGCTCAATGTCCTTATTTGTTGCATACAGTGCATTACATCATAAATATGAACTAACGAAGGAAAATCTCCTTGTGTTATTTGTTCAGGAGATATCCTAACTCCAAACTGAAATGGAAGAAGGGAATCACTCAGTTAAGCAGTCAGTAGAGGCTGAGGCCCAAGGGGAAGCCCCAGCTCTCCAAAATGTTAGTGGGTCAGTGTCACTAGCCCCATAAATGCCACAGTTTCTGACACAGTTCGCTCATCAAATGGTTGCAATGTTTCAACAGATGGCTGGGGGTATGCCTGCTCATGCTCCACTATAGACTCCTGTGGTGCAATCTCAGGCTCCAATCAGATAGTATGATAAATTGTTGAAATATGGGGCGACAGAATTCAAGGGTACAGTAGACCCTCTAGAGGCAGAGCAATGGTTGGAGAGGATGGACTGAGTGTTCAAGAAACTGCACTGCCTAGATGAACTGAAATTTGAATATTCTATGTCATTACTTCAAGGGGATGCATATGATTGGTAGAAAACCATCCCCCATAGCTTGGCAGAACCGCTAGTATTGACCTAGGATGACTTCATCAGAGAGTTTAGACAAAAATATGTCCCAAATGCATATGTAGATCAGAAATTGCAAGAATTTTTGAGTCTGAAACAAGGCAACAGATCAGTGGCAGAGTATGAGAGGGAGTTCTCCCGCTTAAGCCACAATGCTGGGAGTCTCCTGTCTACCAGCAGAAAAAGGTGCAAGAGGTTTGAAACCAGCCTAAAACCTAGTCTAAGAGTACAAGTGGTTGGATTTAAATACAGTAATTTCTCTGAACTTATGTCCCAAGCACTTGAAGTAGAGAGAATTGAGTTAGAAGAGACACCAATGAAAGAGAAAATAGAGAAGACTAAAAAATCAAAGAAAGATAAAGGTGAAAAATTAGTTGAGCAAAGTTCCAGTGGCAATACTTGAAAAAGAAAGAAATTTAGGGGATCAGGCAGAGGTGGAAGGTTCGGAAGGGGCAGATTCTCTGGACAGAGACCCCCTTGGTCTGGTTAGCAGATATCTAGGAGTTCTCACCTTACCCGCCCTTGTGACACATGTGGCAAGACCCATAGTGGGATATGTTATTGGGCTTCAGGAGCCTATTTTAACTGTGGGGGCATGGGCCATCTGGCCAAGGATTGCACCAGTTCCCATAGATTTAGGCCATCTCCTACTACTGTAGAAGGATCTATTCAGAGTTCTGCTACTAGAGGTTCACAACCAGTTAGCAGAGGTAGAGGCAGAGGTCGAGGCAACACTTCAGGCAGTCAGGGTATAGTAAACCAGTCAGAACAAGGTAGTGCTCCCGCCAGAGTCTACACGATGAGACAGAGGGAAGAAGCTAAAACTTTCGATATTGTAGCTAGTACTTTCTCTATCTCTGATCAGGATATCTTTGTATTGTTTGATCCGGGTTCAACCTATTCGTATGTTAGTGCTAGCATAGTTAGTTTTCTTATTGTTCCCTGTGTCAAGATGAGTTTTGAAGTGCTAGTAACAAGTCCGTTAGGACAAGAGGTCAGAGTCAACAGAATGCATAGAGATTGTCCTTTGGTGATCCAAGGACATGTTTTTCTGTCAAATTTGATTGAAATGCCCTTCAGAGATTATAATATCATCTTGAGCATGGATTGGTTAGCCAGGCATCACACCATGATTGACTGTAGACTAAAGATAGTCACTTTTGGTCTCCTTCTATACGGTGATGTGGTAATAAATGGGGAGAGGCAATTACTACCATCAAACATCATTTCAGCTGCACTAGCCAGAAGGATGATCAAAAAGAGGTGTGAAGCATACTTGGCACATGTGATAGACACCCAAATGGGGAGTCTAGTATTGAGAGACATCCTACTGTATGTGACTTTCCAGATGTATTCCCTGATGAGTTGCCAAGATTACCTCCGAAAAGAGAAGTGCAGTTCGAGATTGATGTTATGCCTGGTGTGGACCCAGTCTCTATAACACCATATAGAATGGCACCAGCAGAATTGAAAGAGTTGAAGGTATAGTTGTAAGAGCTGCTTGATAAGGGTTTTATCCGCCCTAATGTGTCACCTTGGAGAGTGCCAGTGTTGTTTGTTAAGAAGAAAGATGGCACTCTCCACTTATGTATTGACTACCGGCAGTTGAATAAGGTGACAATAAAGAATAGATATCCCTTGCCTCGCATTGATGACTTGTTTGATCAGTTGAGGGGTACAGCTGTATTCTCCAAAATTGACCTGAGATCGGGTTATTATCAGCTGAAAGTGCAAGAGCAGAGTACCCCTAAAACTGCCTTTAGAACCCGCTATGGCCATTATGAGTTCTTGGTCATGCCATTCGGGTTAACTAATGCTCTGGCTGCTTTTATGGATCTGATGAACATTATCTTCAGACCATACCTTAACCAGTTTGTTGTGGTATTCATAGATGATACATTGGTCTACTCGAGGAGTGCAGAGGAGCATGATAAACATCTGCAGATTGTACTGCAGACTTTGAGGGAGAAGCAGCTATATGTCAAATTTTCGAAGTGTGAATTTTGGCTGAAAGAAATATCCTTCTTGGGGCACATAGTATTGGCAGAGGGCATCAAGGTAGATCCAAGTAAGATAGAAGGTGTCATTAACTGGAAGCCACTTAAAAATATCACTGAAATTCACAGTTTTCTGGGTTTAGTTGGATAATACCACCGTTTTGTGAAAGGGTTCTCCATGTTGGCATCTCCATTGACCAAATTACTTTGAAAAGATGTGAAATTTCAGTGGACTGACAAATGCCAGCAGAGTTTTGATGAGTTAAAGAGATGTTTAACTGAAGCTCCAGTTCTTACTTTACCTACCCTGGGTAAAGAATACACAGTTTACAGCGATGCTTCTCACAATGGGTTAGGTTGTGTACTGATGCAAGAGCAGAATGTCTTGCCTATGCATCACGCCAGCTGAAATCGCATGAGAGGAACTATCCAACACATGACTTGGAGCTTGCAGCTATTGTATTTGCTCTTAAGATCTGGAGACACTACTTATAGGGGGAGAAGTGTTACATCTATATAGATCATAAGAGTTTGAAGTATCTTGGCACCCAGAAAGAGCTGAATTTGAGACAGAGGAGATGGTTAGAATTAATTAAAGACTATGATTTTCTGATAGACTATCAGCCAGGAAAAGCTAATGTGGTGGCTGACACCTTAAGTCATAAGGCTGTGGCAAATCTACGGGTTTCTCCTTTGTCTATAGTACACGAGTTAAGAGTATTGCATGCCAGCTTTGTAACGCCCTCACTTTGGGTAGTCCGTGCATTCTACTGTTCCGACGACTAATTTTCTGTTCGGACAGTTTAAATGTCTGGAACTACACTCAAACTAGAGTGAGGAAACATAAATTGACTGAATATAGACTAAGAAAAATTAAAGAAAAGTAAAAGAAACGAAGTGCAACTCGGTTAAACGAGCCAGGGTCACAGCGATGGGTGACCATACGGGAAAGTATCGGTAAAGACAATTACTGACCCCAGACACGTGAGGAATCTCAAGAGATAATTTTCGAAACTAAATTTAAGGGTTAATGAGGTATAAATGACATTAAAAATATCAAAGAAAATCCAGGAAAGTTTATTTATCAGTACAGACAAAAATAACCCGACAAGCATAACGAAGGGCATTTTGGTCATTTCAACCCCAGAGTTGAATTTTGACCTAAATGTCAATTAAAATAAAATAGATTAAAAATACCAAAAATAAATTTAAATTATGAAGTTATAAAAAAAATAATAAAATAAGAAAAGAAAAGAAAAGAAAAGAAATAAAGTAATTATCTTATTTATGATGTCATATGACATCATTTAAAAATTTTGAACCAATAGAAAATTAACAAATTTACAAGAAGGGATAAGAAGGCTTAAAAGAGGATAAAAAAAATTAAATTGGCCATTATCTTCTTCCTTCCATTCCCATGGCCGAGAAACCCTATCCCAAGCTCCACCATTTTCATTTTTTTTCAAGCTCTTTTTTTCTTAGCTTTTTCACCTCTAAACCTTAATTTGTCTTCACAAAAATTTCTCACCACATCATAAGGAAGTTATTGATAGTCATAAGAAGAGGTAGAAGTGAAGTTTATTAAGTCACCAAAGAGGTTAGTGCACTAATTTATTTCTATTTCTTTTCTAAGTATGACAAGCTTGCTAAATTGAGTTAGATTGATATAAAATTAAAAGAAATTTGTAGGGATAGAAAATTTCTAAATTTCAGCAGCCATTATATGAGTTGTGGTTTGATGGTTTTGAGGAAATTATTTGTGTTTATTAGTGATATTGATGAGTAATTGTGATGAGCAAATTGATTAGCATGTGTTTACATGAATTGAAGAATTGTGAGTTAGGGTTTTTGACCTAACTTTGAGGAAATTGATGTGTGTCTTGAAATGGATGATGTTGAGATGATTTAATGACCATTAGAAGTGCTATATATGTTAAATGAAGTTTGTGGAGTCGGGAGAATTGAGTTTAGGAGTATTGATTTTTATGCAGGAAAATCGGACCTTTGAGTCCAGTGCATTGTTTGAGTTATAACTGGAGTTGTGTTGCTCCAATTGGTGTGAGGCCAATTGGAGATGAAACCTAGGACAAAATGCCCCATTTTTCATGAAGAAAGCATGCCCAAATTCTGTCCATAAGTTTACCAATTTACTGTCCCAATTCGGATGTCCAGACCTTGAACCCAGAAAATTGACTAAATGAACAGTACATGTTCATTTGGCCATAACTTCTTCTAGACAAGTCTAAATGATCTGAATTTTAACCAGTAGAAAGATTAGACCTAGAACTACAACTTTCATTGAAAACACCAAGCCCAGAAATGCCTCTAACCAAATGAAATTGTTGACTCAATTCGGGACACCAAACTGACCTGCACTATTCTGCCCAGAATTTTCTGGACTGAAGCTCACCCGACCAGTTTTGGAAAAATGGCCATAACTTGGTCTATAAAAATCCAAATGCAATGAAACCAACGGAAAAAGTTTTATAAGACATAGATATACAATATTGATCTTTTAACCAAAACCCAGAAACCTAGGGAACTAGGTCAATTGACTAGGTTAAGTTAACATATAAATTCTGGAAAGTTTCAAAAGAACCATTTGACCTCAGAACACACATTTAGCTATATCTCCTACAAGAAAACTCCAATTAGGTTGGGCCATACAGATCTGGAACCCTAAGAAACAGGGCTCCAACTTTGTTTTAGACTTGGTCCTCAAATTATGAACATAAGAACCCCAAAATGGGAGTCAAAGTTTCTGATCTAAACATGAGTCCTGGTAGAACAGGGTACATGAGTCCAGGCCAGTGATTTGGCTATAATTAATTCTATAGAACTTGAAAAATTGTAATAAAAATTTTTGAGTGAATATAAGACATAGAGAAACAAATTCTATGAAGGGAGTGTGGCCAAACAGTGGCCACATCCTAGTCAATCTGCTATGTAAAGACAGTGCACCAAATCTGGATGTAAAGAAAAGCCCATAAAACAATTAGGCATATGACATGAAATGAATTAGAATAAATTGTTAAGCATAAAAATAACATGAATTAATGAAATTATACACAACGGAAGCGTGGTGGGCTTGTCACGACCCAGGGATGGGGTTGGGACGTGCTTGTTTAACCAGCTACGCACTGGGGTGGAAACTTCGTGTCCCACATCGAAAACGGGAAGAAAAGATTTGGGCCATATATGTGGGAGCCTTCCTCACCTGGTCAGCGCGCTTTTGAGAATGAAACCTCCTAAGGGACAAATCCGTGAGGCCCATGGGCCAAAGCGAACAATACTAACTGGAGAAGGATCGGGCTATTACATTTGGTATCAGAGCTGGACTCCCTCTAGTACGGTGTGTGGTGCGAGGACACACCAGGCGGAAGCTAGTGGGCTTGTCACGACCTAGGGATGGGGTTGGGACGTGCTTGTTCAACCAGCTACGCACTGGGGTGGAAACTTCGTGTCCCACATCGGAAACGGGAAGAAAAGATTTGGGCCATATATGTGGGAGCCTTCCTCACCTGGTCAGCGTGCTTTTGGGAATGAAACCTCCCAAGGGACAAATCCGTGAGGCCCATGGGCCAAAGCGGACAATACTAACTAGAGAAGGATCGGGCTGTTACAAGCTTAGAGATTAATGATGAGGGGTAGACAGTAGTTGCATGGCATGTACAGCCAGTGTTGATTGATCAGATCAGAATGGCTGCTCAGAATGATCAGAAGTATCAGAAGCTGTTAGAAGAAGTCAGACAGGGCAAGAAACCAGAATTCTCAGTTAAAGATGATGGCCTACTGCTTCACCAGGGCAGAATGTGCATTCCTAATGATGTTGATTTGAGGCAGATCATTATGAAGGAAGCATATGAGTCTCCTTTTGCTATGCACCTTGGTGGTACTAAAATGTACAGAGGACTGAAGAACATTACTGGTGGATGGTATGAAAAGAGATGTGGCAGAATTTGTTTCCAAATGCCTAACTTGTCAGCAAGTGAAGGCAGAGTATCAAGTACCAGCTGGTTTGTTACATCCATTACCAGTGCTTGAATGGAAATGGGAACGAATAACTATGGATTTTGTGATAGGACTTTCGAGGACACAGAAAAGCCATGATGCAGTATGGGTCATTGTTGACAGACTAACCAAGTCTGCTCATTTTCTGCCTGTCTGGATGGACTATATTTTAGAAAGATTGGCCAAGTTATACATTAATGAGATAGTAAGACTGCATGCAGTGCTAGTATCCATTGTATTAGACAGAGATCCTAGGTTCACTTCTAGATTCTGGGGTAGTCTTCAGAGAGCCCTAGGAACTAGATTAAACTTTAGCATGGCATTCCACCCACAGACAGATGGCCAGTCTGAGAGAGTAATTCAGATCTTGGAGGACCTGCTATGGGCTTGTATGATTGAGTTTGAGGGCAGTTGGGACACACACTTGCCTTTGATTGAGTTTGCTTACAACAACAGCTACCAATCAAGCATTGGAATGCCTCCATATGAAGCTTTGTATGGCAAAAAATGTAGAAACTTGTTGTGTTGGGATGACATGGGTGAAAGAAAGATGATTGGGCTAGAAATTGTTCAGCAAACTGAAGAGAAAATCAGATTGGTTAGAGATCGACTCAAAGCTGCATCAAACCGTTAGAAGTCCTATATTGATATGAAGTGAAGGGATATTGAATATGCAGTGGGTGGCAAAGTATTCCTCAAGGTTTCCCCTTGGAAGAAAATTATGAGATTCGAAAGAAAGGGGAAACTGAGTCCTCGTTTCATTGGCCCATATGAGGTTCTAGAGAGAGTGGGTCCTTTAGCATATCGTTTGGCACTACCTCCAGGGTTGGAGAAGATATATAATGTCTTCCATGTGTCCATGTTGAGGAGTTATCGATCAGACCCAGTAGAGGAAATTGAAGTGAATCCAGACCTCACATATGAGGAAGAACCCATAGAGATTCTGGCATATGAGGTGAAGCAGCTGAGGAACACCGTTGGTTAAGGTGCTGTGGAACCATCATTTAGGCCAGGAGGCTACTTAGGAACGTGAGGAGGACATGAGGGGGCAGCACCCACAGTTATTCAGAGACTAATACCAGGTAAAATTTCGAGACGAAATTTATTTTAAGGGGGGGAGAATTGTAACACCCCTATATGCATAGCCTAGTATATTTCACTGTTCCGGTGACTGATGTTGGTCCGGATAATTAAGGAGATTAGAATCACATCTAAGACACCTAAATAAGC
Organism: Hevea brasiliensis; assembly: GCF_030052815.1. Taxonomy (NCBI): domain Eukaryota; kingdom Viridiplantae; phylum Streptophyta; class Magnoliopsida; order Malpighiales; family Euphorbiaceae; genus Hevea; species Hevea brasiliensis. The sequence continues at coordinate 33,121,980 of NC_079495.1, read as the reverse complement.
CTTGAACACAAATAATTAGTAATTGCCAAATAGTTAAGTATAAATAAGAAAAACAAAACAAAAAAGATTAAATGAGCTAGGAGTCACAGTGATGGGTGACCTTTCCGGGAAGTGACTGCGAGGTCAGGCTTAACTCAAATTTCGAACCAAAAAATGTGATGCCGCGGTCCTTAGGACTATTGTGAACGCAGTGGAAAATAGAAAATCACGAAAAAGAGTTGTTAAGCAGGTCAAATAATTAGGTCAGGGATTCGGAAGAAATATCGAATAACTTACATGCCGAATTGAACCAACGAGGGGCAATTTGGTAATTCACCCATAGAGCTAACTCTTGACCTAACTGTCCAACAAAATCAAAGAAAAGAAAATTTTAGAATCAAGAATTAAATTAAGAAGCTATGGAAAAATAAAGGAAAAAGAAAAAGAAAAGAAAATTAGAATAATGACATCACCTACATGACCTAAGCATTACCTCATAAATAATTACCATTTAATTATTCTATTTGACTAAGTCAATTAAAGGGATAAAAACAAGAAAAATAAAATAAAATAAAATTTCATTTCTTCTTCACCATATGGCCGGCTCTCTCTCTCCCAAAATCTCTCTCACTAAAACCTCCATGGAAGCTTACTCTCAAGCTTCTTAAACCACAAAACTAACCATAAATTCTTTAAATTCCTTCATTAAACCTCATTTTTAAAGCTTGCTAAAACTATTGACAACAAAAAGAAGAGGAAAGAAAGGAGATTTGAAGAACGAGAAATTAAACAAAAGAGGTTAGTAGTTGAATTGAAAATTTATGTTTAATACTTATATTTTTAGCTTAAGTAGCTTAGATCTTAACTTAAAATCAAAAGAAAACACTTGTTGGGAGAGTAACTAGAAATTCAGCCAGCCTTAGGTGTGGTTTGAATTGATGGAATTTGGTGAAATTAAATGGTTGTTTAGGTTGAGTTATATATGTGGAGTATGGATATATGTTTTGAATGCATTAAATTTGAACTTTATGTAATTAGGCTTCTTGAGTATTTTGACAATTAGGAAAAAAATTGAGAATTGGTTAATTAATGCCGTTGACCTTACTTGAGTTGAGAAATGGTCAATTGTGACCATTTGTGGTGTGTGTGAATTGCTAGAACCAAGTTTCAATTCGGATTGGTTAAGGTCAGTATGCTGACAGCTTGACCTAGGTCCGTTTCAAGGACTAAAACAGAAAATTTATCAACCCAATTGGTGTGAGGCCAATTGGGAATGAAAATAGACACAAAATGGCACATTTTTCATTTAGGAACTATACCTAGAAAATGACATTAGGATAGTGAACAATTAGGCCAAATCCGGATTTGGGCACACTGCCCTGCACAAAAATGACAAAATGAATAGTAGTTACTTAAATGACTATAACTTGGTCTAGGATGGTCCAAATGACCTGAATCTTATAACGATGGAAATCTAAGACATAGTCCTACAACTTTCATGAAGAAAATAAACCCAAATTTTGACCATAACCTATCCAAAAAGTCACCTGCAATCAGCACACCAAAACTGCCAGTATCTAGAAAATGCCCAGAATTCTGGGTAACACCAAATTTGGCCAACCCCATTCAAATTATCATATCTTGGGCTACAAAACTCCAAATGTAGTGATTCAAAAAGAGAAATAAAGTTAAGACAATAAGGAACAACTTCTATGAAGAAAACTTAGCCAAATGTCAGTAGCAACTTGACCAATGGAACAGTGCAAAACAGAACACCAAATATGAAAATTTGAAATTTCACCTAAGGGACTTAAAATTTGAGGAAACGACCAAAACCAACAAATTAGGTAACCAAAATATGGTATGTGAGTGAAATTAAAATTCCCATACCTATTAAGCATGAGAAAACCAACAATTTGACTTGAATAGTATCATAAATAGTAACCCTAAAATATAAATTTTAAAGAACGTCAAGTTAAGCATATTAAAGCTATAAATAAATAAATTTGAATTTGTTTTTGATTTATGATAAATTGTGATACTAAAACACTGTAAAATTGTGTGTTTTAGTTGAAAGGAATACCGGGAAAGAACCCGTGACGTCAAGTCAAGGCCTAGAGGCGACTCGAACGAGGTTTGTGCACAACATAAAATATTCTTTAAAATTTCCTTTGCAAAGTGCATGAAATGAATTGTGTTTTATTTATATTGCAAAATGGTGATTGAAATATATAGTATGCTATTGATCTAAATTATTGAAAATTTAATTGCATGTGTGTTAATTGTCAGTAAATGTTTGGAAAATTATTGAGATAGTTTTGAAACCACAGTGTCATGACCATATATTTGAATGCCTCACTAGCATGACTAGTGGGAGGAATTAGTTTTGAATTTTGATTCCCTCTCTGGCTGAAGTGTTGAGATGTGTGCAAGTAGAGGAAGAAATTGAATGGGTACCCATAGATTGAGCTAGTTAGCCTTGTGATTCCTCATAAGCCTCCGGCTATTGAGATGAATATTGTTCTGATAGCATGATATAACTGTGTGTTTTTATGAAACTTGTTTTGAGATTGTTTTGACTAAAATTATAAATTGTCTTTTGTATCTACTTTTCATTATTCAGTACTATATTTGAATAAATATGATTTGAATTATGCATAAAATGTTATTTTAGTATGTTGTGCACTACTGAGTCAGAGTACTCAGTGATGGCTATTTATTATTGTCGCAGATAGAGAGACTAGTGGAGCAGCAGAGTGAGCTGCTGAGGATCTCGGAGCTACATCCTTGGGATTTTATCGGGTATAATTTTATACCCTGATTGTAATGTTTATTTTGATGTAATTGACTGTATGTACATGTATAAACTGGTCTTGAGCAGTTGTATAGATTTTGTAATAATATTATTTTGGATTTTTTTAATATAAATTTTGGGTTGATAAATGTAAATCGATTTTTCTTTAATGGAATATGAATGAAGTTATTTAGTATTATTTTTGAAGATCATTGAATTGAGAATTATTTTGAATTATGGAGTTAGGAGAAATGATGTTTATTTTTGTTGTGGCAGTGGTTGATTTTGATGAAATGTGTCACACCCTACCCCTCTGTAAGGCATAACATGATCCCGTAGTATACCTAATGAATTACCAACTCCGTCTACTGATAACCCATTAAATACACTACAAGGGATTTTCAAAACTTTTCTTACTTCTTTTACAGTGGTGAGCACTATTTACAGGTGTTAAAACCTTTTTGAACTGAAGTGATAGAATTGACACATTTGAATTATTTGGAATTTCTGTAAAAATTTTGGCAGAGTGCCCTCTGTATTTTGGATAAAACAGTTCTTGAAAACTGTAAAAGCACTTCAATATGTATTTGCAAATCTCAACTCCAACATATTTCTCAACACAACATTTTTCTCAACTCAAATCCATGATGATTTTTCAAAGACTGAGATACAAGAAATATAATACAAAACTATTCAAGTAAATGAAATCTCAAATTTACATTTACAATAATTTACATTTAATTACATACCAAAATATTTTACAAGAGTTTCTATACAACTGCTCAAATAATTTACATACATATTATTACATGCATACATCAAAACCTATGTACATGGGTATACCTATGATATACCTGGAGCTGATCTGAATATATCTTCAAGGAAATTTACTTACTGCTCTATGCTCTTCTTACCTGCGACAGCATGCAAAGCTATCGCTGAGTGGTGAACTCAGTGGTGCACAACTATAATTTAAAACATAGTACAATATACATTGACAAAATTTACAGTAAATAAATTGGAAATCTGAATACTCATCAAATTTTCAAACTCAAAATATTCGTTGCCAATAATGTAAATCATTTGTATAAATGACTTTGATCACAAAATTCAATTTATCAAATCATGACTAACCATTTAAGTAATTCCAACAAAATCAATTATACATAAACCATAATTGAAATCACAATTTCTTACCATTCAAAAGCCATTCTGTATCTCAAAAATCATTATGTATCTCAAAAACCATGTTGTATCTCAAAAATCAATCTTTATCTCACTAACTATGCAAGACTAATCCGAAAGGGCCATATTCGATGTGATTCTAACTCCCTATGGTCGGGGAGGTCGAATCAGATTCTAACTCCCTATGGTCGGGGAGGTCGAATCATCGTGCACAGTACCATCACAATAATGAATCTTCCGCAAGGGCCATAACGATAAAATAAACTTAGATCTAACCTCAAATCAGAGGAAAATCTAAACCTGTGCACGTACCATGGTAATCAAAACACAACTAACTCCGTTGTCTTCTCAACAAATGAGAGAGACGGGTAATAACCTAGTCAAGCATCTATAGTGAGATATAAAACAATATTACAATCTATTTAGTGAGCATAAATCACAATATAATTCGATTCAAAGTCAATTCTAATATCCAATAATTTTTATGCTCATCACAATTCAAATCATAAATTTGCATTTTTCCATGAAAATTACCTTCACAATTCAAAACATGTTCTATCACAATTTTCCAAAACATAATTTGTTCAATCCATAACAATGCTTAATACTTGTGGAAATACCATTTCACAAAGCTGAATTCATACATACTATAACAATTTTCAATAATCATTGAATTAAATCCAATGCTTGTTAAACATAATACATAAGAAAAATATATCATTTAATCATATGAAATATTCAAAATAAAATCAGTTAAAAACTAGTTGTGCACAAACACAATTTAAAACAATAACATACAATTAATCATATGAAATCTTATTCAGAGTAAAATCAGTTGAAAACTAGTTGTGCACAAACACAATTTAAAACAATAACATACAATTAATCATATGAAATCTTATTCAGAGTAAAATCAGTTGAAAACTAGTTGTGCACAAACCTCTGATAATTGTCTCCTGGTCTTGACTCAGTATTTCTGCCCCTTTTGCTGAGTCCTTGTTAACTGAGAAACACAATTTGAAGTGTTTCAGTGCTAAATTAATTTGCCTCTAACGATAATGTTCGATAAACAATTCACTGAATACCTTTATTTGTTTAATTACCTAATATACCGACCTTCGATGCGTTTTCTAGGTAAATTAGGTTTTAGTGTCCTTTATATGTCACATTCGATAGGATTTTAGGGTTGGTACGTGTTATCAAACTCAATTTTATGTATATTGCGTTTTCTTGCATTTCATTGTAAATTGCTAGATTTCGGGATACTAGTTTGACCTAGCTGGACGGCCTAGTTCCCTCGGTTTTCGGGTTTCGGTCAAAACTACAAACTTGTAGATCTATGTCTTATTGCATGCGGGGCAAAATTTCAGGTTAATCCGAGTTAAGTAGACCAAGTTATGGTCATTATACTATTGCTGGTCAAATGGCATCAAATTAGGTCAATTTTAGGTCAATTTGGTCAACTTTGGTTCGGCCAGTTTTTGGACCCGAACTTGTACAAGCTTTTTGACTTGCTTCTGGTCATTTCTGGGTTTTGGTGTCTTCATAAGACTTGTAGGTATGGGTCTTAACTATTCATGGTTAAAATTTCAGGTCAATTGGACCTGTTTTGAGTGAGTTATGGCCTAAACACTCACTGCTGCCCAATTGGTCATTTTTCAGGTCCTAATTGTACCTAATCCGAATTGGTCATTTTCTTAGGTCACCTTGCAAGCAGAATTTTGGTATGTTTTCTCAATGAAAGTTGGCACATTTTGTGCCTAGTTCCACCTCCAATTGGTCTCATACCAATTGAGGTTACACATTTAAACTTATTGGCTAAAATGTACACTGCCCTTGGTTACTTTGCTTAACACACATCAATTACACACATTTACCTTGCAATTTGTTTACTTCTCTACCAATCTGTTTTGGTACATTACCAAAAGCATATTCTACTTTACACTAACATTACTTTGGGCAGATTACAATTACCCTCAACACACCAAATATAATTCACATTTACAAGTTCTAAGTACCATTACATACACACCTAACCATTACAAATCTTACATACACATTACAATATCAATCTCCATACATATCCATCAATCCTTCTAGGTCAATATTCTGCCTACACTTCCATGAGTACATACATTTACTCAAGTGTTCCCAAGCTGCCGAAAATTGTCCTTCAACATCAAAGTGCCCTACAATTTACCAATTCCCATCCAAGTGCATAAATCACCATATATATGTGAAATAATTCACTAGGATATTAAATCACCATGATCAACATTATTTCTCATCAATTATATGCATAATAAATCATTAAATGCGTGACTCCATGGCTGTCCAAAAATGGCTATCTCAATAACTATTTAAACTTTAAAATTTCCTTCACAAAACTAACACCCATAACATGAACATAAAGTTTAACAAAGGAATTCTCAAAAATGTAAACTTACCTTTAATTGTAACTTGCTAAACCTTCACCAAACTTCTCAAATTTGGTGTCAATATCTTCCTTGTGATGTGTAGACAAAGTTTCATGAAGGAACCTAAGAGGTTGGAGTTGAAAATGGAGGATGGATCAAGCTTGCATGCAAACGCCCATGGAGTTCTTCTCCTTTCCTTCAATTCGGCAAGTTTGAATGCTTTGGAGAAGATGAATATTTCTGCTGGTTTAGTGGAGTTACAGCTGCCCTATTATGTATTTAATTTATGCATTAGTGGTCCACTCACAATTTTAATCATTTTATAATCTAATTGTTCACTTAATCCCACATTAACCCATGATTTTAACTATTTACTTTAAGTACCATTAAACTAATTTTTCATTTTATTTTCTAAGTGTAATATTATTTATTTTTAATGGACATTTAGGTCAAAAGACAATTCGGGATGTCAAATGACCATAATGCCCCTGTTCGGGTTGCATTCCCGATTTTTCGGTAACACCGGGTTTTGTCTGTTTTTCTATTTCTCACTTTTCTTTGTACTAATTATTTAATTTTTCTTTGATATTTCTAATGATATTTATACTTCAATAAGGGTCTATTTAAGTCCTAAAAATATTTTCCAGGGTTCCCTGCAGTCCAGGGCTAGTCAACGGTCCACGCCGTGACTTCCCGGTGCGGTCACCCATCGCTAGGTTTCCCGGTTCGCTTAACTTGATCACATTTCTTTGCTATTATTTTTTCTTTGTTTTTCTTGTATTTTCTTTTCTTGTATTTCATTATTTTATGTCTCCTCACTCATATTGAAGTGTAGTTCTAGGCATCCTAGCTGTCCGGACAGCACTGGTCACCGGAACAGCAGAACGCACTACCGAACTTAGGGGTGTTACAATTCTCCCCCCCTTAAATAAATTTCGTCTCGAAATTTTACCTGGCATTAGTCTCTGAACAGCTGTGGGTGCTGTCTCCTCATATCCTCTTCACGTTCCCAAGTAGCTTCCTGGCCTGAATGATGGTTCCACAGCACTTTAACCAGGTGTATCTGTTTGTTTCTCAGCTGCTTCACCTCATAAGCCAGAATTTTTATGGGTTCTTCCTCATATGAGAGGTCTGGATTTACTTCAATCTCTTCAACTGACAGTACATGAGATGGGTCAGATCTGTACCTCCTTAACATGGACACATGGAAGACACTGTGTATCCTTGCTAGCTCTGGAGGTAATGCCAACCGATATGCCAAAGGACCCACTCTTTCCAGAACTTCATATGGTCCGATGAAACGAGGACTCAGTTTCCCCTTTCTGCCAAATCTCATAATCCTCTTCCAAGGAGAAACTTTGAGGAATACCTTATCACCCACTTCATACTCAATATCTCTTCTTTTCAAACCAACATAGGACTTCTGACGGTCTGATGCAGCCTTGAGTCTATCTCTGATCAATCTGATCTTTTCCTCTGTCTGCTGGACAATTTCTGGCTCAATCATCTTCCTTTCACCTATTTCATCCCAACATAGGGGAGTTCTGTACTTCCTGCCATACAATGCTTCATATGGAGGCATCCCAATGCTTGATTGGTAGCTGTTGTTATAAGCAAACTCAATCAAAGGCAAGTGTGTATCCCAACTACCTTCAAATTCAATCACACAAGCCCATAGCATATTCTCCAATATCTGAATAACCCTCTCAGACTGGCCATCTGTCTATGGGTGGAATGCTGTGCTGAAGTTCAATCTAGTTCCTAGGGCTCTCTGAAGACTACCCCAGAATCTAGAAGTGAACCTAGGATCCCTGTCAAATACAATTGATACTGGCACTCCATGCAATTTTACAATCTCATATATGTACAATCTGGCCAATCTTTCTAGGCTATAGTCTATCCGAACTGGCAAAAAGTGAGCAGACTTGGTTAGTCTGTCAATTATAACCTATACTGCATCATGACTATTCTGTGTCCTCAGAAATCTCATCACAAAATCCATAGTTATCTGTTCCCTTACAATGTTTCATAGGGTGCCACTCGTATGCTAGCTTGACACTTATTAATGTATACAAATTCTGTTAGTGGGATGCATCTGTCCCATCTCCTCTCGGATTCAATGACACAAGTTCTCGATATATTCTTGAGGGCTTATCACATTTTACAGGTTATTTTTATCATTTCATTTCATTATTTATAGGAACTCAATGAGTTTCCGAATTTACCTGAATTACTTATTTCGACTGTCATCCATTTGAGGATGATAAGTCGTACTGATATCTTTAAGCTTATAGCAATTACTGTGGTATAGGTAATTCACATTAATATAACTGAGTCACTGACTCTAGCTACCTTACAAGTGTAGTCATTTGATAGGCTAGTTCTGAAGTCTTAAATTTCTGACTAAAATTTTCACATTTATTTCTAGTAATAGTATTCTATTCGGGTGCAACTGTATCAATTTATAGATTACTTACAAATATTCTTACTTATTGTACCACGAGGAAACACGTAGCTCTACACAATAATCCGATTGTGATCTTGTAATGCGACTTACAATACAAACATCGAGAACATTATATAGTCACTACGTTATAACCTCATGGACTAGGTTTTTTAACATTTTATCTTTCTCGAATCCACTAATATCCCAAACCGATTCTGATTACAATTTCCTTTGACAATTACTAACAGTAACATCTTTGCCCTCATCTAGAGTAATTCTATTACTGTAACTTACTTTTAGGTCCTCTTGCCTTACATTAAGTAGGCTCGCCAATTAGCTTTATAATTTACGGTATGTTAGAAAATACTTTTAGCTAACAATTCTTCCAAAATTAATGTCAACCATACTTGTTATTGTAGTTATTATCCTAAAGGACTAGTCACTAATACATCAAAATTTATTCCCCTGTAAAGGAATAGCAACAAAACATAGAATTCTAACACTAACATATAAGTAAGTAGTGCTGGGATCAAATAATAACTAATTGTTTCTTTCAAAAATTAAGAACTTACCAGCAGCTACATTTGAAGTTTCTGCTCCTTTTACTTGGCGCATAGTGGACTCTCCGACTGGTGCGCTACTATATTCGGGTTGATTCACTGTGTTATAGTGGTGAGGAATACCAACTCTATTTCTATCTTGACTTTGACTAACGGTCTGTGAACTCCGGAGAGCAGATCGAGGTGGTTTAGCACAATCTTTAGCAAAGTGTCCAAGTTTTCCACAATTGTAACAGGCTCCAGAGGCCTTACGACAAATACCTCCATGATATCTTCCACAAGTTTCACATTGGCGGGAAGGGTAGGAACTTTTAGTTGTTCGACGACTAGATCTTAGTGGTATCTGCCCTGATGATCCGCCTCTATCATATTTCTGAGTTCGGGGTTCCTCAAATTCTTTTCTCTTCCCCAAATTACTGTTCAAACTCTGACCCATAGGTTTCTCCCTCTTTTCCATTTCACACTGCCCTTGTGGGGTTGGAGTGCATACTTGGGCTTGGGCTGACAGATTATCAGCCATTTGTTGAAACAAAGTGGCCATTTGTTGGGCCATTTGTGCAGTAATTTGTACCGGTAAAACTGGTACAGTCAGGCCTTCGACATTTTGTGGAGCTAGGGCTTCAACTTGTTCTTCTGCCATTACAGACTGTTCTATTATCTCATTCTTCTCTTCCATTTTTCTCACAGAATTTTCTATTCCTGTACAACCAACACAAGGAGATTCCTCTCCATTAGTTCACGTTTATGATGTAAATATACTATATGTATCAAACATTTGAGCGATTGTAGTTCTGACAAAAAGATTTCAAATTCACGATTCAAAATTCACTTTAAAACCATTGCTCGATACCACTAAAACATGTCACACCCTACCCCTCTGTAGGCATAACATGATCCCGTAGTATACCTAATGAATTACCAACTCCGTCATCGATAACCCATTAAATACACTACAAGGGATTTTCAAAACTTTTCTTACTTCTTTTACGATGGTGAGCACTATTTACAGTGTTAAAACCTTTTTGAATCAAGTGATAGAATTGACACATTTGAATTATTTGGAATTTCAGTAAAAATTTTGTGAGTGCCCTCTGTATTTTGGATAAAGCAGTTCTTGAGAAAACTCAGTAAAACACTTCAATATGTATTTGCAAATCTCAACTCCAACATATTTCTCAACACAACATTTTTCTCAACTCAAATCCAGTGATTTTTCAAAGATCGAGATACAAGAAATATAATACAAAACTATTCAAGTAAATGAAATCTCAAATTTACATTTACAATAGTTTACATTTAATTACATACCAAAATATTTTACAAGAGTTTCTATACAACTGCTCAAATAATTTACATACATATTATTACATGTATACATCAAAACCTATGTACATGGGTATACCTATGATATACCCGAGGTGATATGAATATATCTTCAAGGAAATTTACTTATCGCTCTATGCTCTTCTTACTGCGACAAGATGCAAAGCTATCATTGAGTGGTGAACTCGATGGTGCACAACTAAAAATTAAAAAAAAGTACAATATAAATTGACAAAATTTCTGATAAATAAATTGGGAATCTGAATACTCATCAAATTTTCAAACTCAAAACATTCGTTGCCAATAATGTAAATCATTTGTATAAATGACTTTGATCACAAAATTCAATTTATCAAATCATGACTAACCATTTAAGTAATTCCAACAAAATCAATTATACATAAACCATAATTGAAATCACAATTTCTTACCATTCAAAAGCCATTCTGTATCTAAAAAATCATTATGTATCTCAAAAACCATGTTGTATCTCAAAAATCAATCTTTATCTCACTAACTATGCAAGACTAATCCGAAAGGGCCATATTCGATGTGATTCTAACTCCCTATGGTCGGGGAGGTCGAATCAAATTCTAACTCCCTATGGTCGGAGAGGTCGAATCATCGTGCACAGTACCATCACAATAATGAATCTTCCGCAAGGGCCATAACGATAAAATAAACTTAGATCTAACCTCAAATCAGAGGAAAATCTAAGCCTGTGCACGTACCATGGTAATCAAAACACAACTAACTCCGTTGTCTTCTCAACAAATGAGAGAGACGGGTAATAACCTAGTCAAGCATCTATAGTGAGATATAAAACAATATTACAATCTATTTAGTGAGCATAAATCACAATATAATTCGATTCAAAGTCAATTCTAATATCCAATAATTTTTATGCTCATCACAATTCAAATCATAAATTTGCATTTTTCCATGAAAATTACCTTCACAATTCAAAACATGTTCTATCACAATTTTCCAAAACATAATTTGTTCAATCCATAACAATGCTTAATACTTGTGGAAATACCATTTCACAAAGCTGAATTCATACATACTATAACAATTTTCAATAATCATTGAATTAAATCCAATGCTTGTTAAACATAATACATAAGAAAAATATGTCATTTAATCATATGAAATATTCAAAATAAAATCAGTTAAAAACTAGTTGTGCACAAACACAATTTAAAACAATAACATACAATTAATCATATGAAATCTTATTCAGAGTAAAATCAGTTGAAAACTAGTTGTGCACAAACACAATTTAAAACAATAACATACAATTAATCATATGAAATCTTATTCAGAGTAAAATCAGTTGAAAACTAGTTGTGCACAAACCTCTGATAATTGTCTCCTGGTCTTGACTCAGTATTTCTGCCCCTTTTGCTGAGTCCTTGTTAACTGAGAAACACAATTTGAAGTGATTCAGTGCTAAATTAATTTGCCTCTAACGATAATGTTCGATAAACAATTCACTGAATACCTTTATTTGTTTAATTACCTAATATATCGACCCTCGATGCGTTTTCTAGGTAAATTAGGTTTTAGTGTCCTTTATATGTCACATTCGATAGGATTTTAGGGTTGGTACGTGTTACCAAACTCAATTTTATGTATATTGCGTTTTCTTGCATTTCATTGTAAATTGCTAGATTTCGGGATACTAGTTTGACCTAGCTGGACGGCCTAGTTCCCTCAGTTTTCGGGTTTCGGTCAAAACTACAAACTTGTAGATCTATGTCTTATTGCACGCGGGGCAAAATTTCAGGTCAATCCGAGTTAAGTAGACCAAGTTATGGTCATTATACTATTGCTGGTCAAATGGCATCAAATTAGGTCAATTTTAGGTCAATTTGGTCAACTTTGGTTCGGCCAGTTTTTGGACCCGAACTTGTACAAGCTTTTTGACTTGCTTCTGGTCATTTCTGGGTTTTGGTGTCTTCATAAGACTTGTAGGTATGGGTCTTAACTATTCATGGTTAAAATTTCAGGTCAATTGGACCTGTTTTGAGTGAGTTATGGCCTAAACACTCACTGCTGCCCAATTGGTCATTTTTCAGGTCCTAATTGTACCTAATCCGAATTGGTCATTTTCTTAGGTCACCTTGCAAGCAGAATTTTGGTATGTTTTCTCAATGAAAGTTGGCACATTTTGTGCCTAGTTCCACCTCCAATTGGTCTCATACCAATTGAGGTTACACATTTAAACTTATTGGCTAAAATGTACACTGCCCTTGGTTACTTTGCTTAACACACATCAATTACACACATTTACCTTGCAATTTGTTTACTTCTCTACCAATCTGTTTTGGTACATTACCAAAAGCATATTCTACTTTACACTAACATTACTTTGGGCAGATTACAATTACCCTCAACACACCAAATATAATTCACATTTACAAGTTCTAAGTACCATTACATACACACCTAACCATTACAAATCTTACATACACAGTACAATATCAATCTCCATACATATCCATCAATCCTTCTAGGTCAATATTCTGCCTACACTTCCATGAGTACATACATTTACTCAAGTGTTCCCAAGCTGCTGAAAACTGTCCTTCAACATCAAAGTGCCCTACAATTTACCAATTCCCATCCAAGTGCATAAATCACCATATATATGTGAAATAATTCACTAGGATATTAAATCACCATGATCAACATTATTTCTCATCAATTATATGCATAATAAATCATTAAATGTGTGACTCCATGGCTGTCCAAAAATGGCTATCTCAATAACTATTTAAACTTTAAAATTTCCTTCACAAAACTAACACCCATAACATGAACATAAAGTTTAACAAAGGAATTCTCAAAAATGTAAACTTACCTTTAATTGTAACTTGCTAAACCTTCACCAAACTTCTCAAATTTGGTGTCAATATCTTCCTTGTGATGTGTAGACAAAGTTTCATGAAGGAACCTAAGAGGTTGGAGTTGAAAATGGAGGATGGATCAAGCTTGCATGCAAACGCCCATGGAGTTCTTCTCCTTTCCTTCAATTCGGCAAGTTTGAATGCTTTGGAGAAGATGAATATTTCTGCTGGTTTAGTGGAGTTACAGCTGCCCTATTATGTATTTAATTTATGCATTAGTGGTCCACTCACAATTTTAATCATTTTATAATCTAATTGTTCACTTAATCCCACATTAACCCATGATTTTAACTATTTACTTTAAGTACCATTAAACTAATTTTTCATTTTATTTTCTAAGTGTAATATTATTTATTTTTAATGGACATTTAGGTCAAAAGACAATTCGGGATGTCAAATGACCATAATGCCCCTGTTCGGGTTGCATTCCCGATTTTTCAGTAACACTGGGTTTTGTCTGTTTTTCGATTTCTCACTTTTCTTTGTACTAATTATTTAATTTTTCTTTGATATTTCTAATGATATTTATACTTCAATAAGGGTCTATTTAAGTCCTAAAAATATTTTTCAGGGTTCCCTGCAGTCCAGGGCTAGTCAACGGTCCACGCCGTGACTTCCAGTCTGATCACCATCGCTAGGTTTCCTACGCTTAACTTGATCACATTTCTTTGCTATTATTTTTCCTTTGTTTTTCTTGTATTTTCTTTTCTTGTATTTCATTATTTTATGTCTCCTCACTCATATTGAAGTGTAGTTTTAGGCATCCTAGCTGTCCAGGACAAAGATCGGTCACCGAGCAATGACGCACTCTAGAACTTAGGGGTGTTACAAAATGAATTATTGTAAGTGTTTTTACAGGTTTTTGAAGAACTGCTTTTCCCAAATATAGACGGCACTCTGCCGAAATTTTTTCAAAATTTACGTAAAAATAAAAATGGACAAAAATTTTAACTAGTCTTTAAACTTTAAGTAAATGTTTTTAATACCTGCTATAAAAGCTCACCACTTTCAAAAAGTAAGAAAGTTGTTTTAAAATCCTTTGTAGTGTATTTAATGGGTTATCGGTAGATGGAGTCCGTAATTCATTAGGTATACTACGGGATCATGTTATGCCTTATAGAGGGGTAAGGTGTGACATAGTTGGTTTTTAGTTTGAAGTTGTTTCAAATAATTTTTTATTCAATTTAATGTTGGAAGGACTGAAGCGGTCAACCAGTTCATTGACTTGGTTGACCACATCATTCCATGTTTTAGACTTGATTGATTTTTTAGCCTGTGTCGACTGGTTCATTGTTGTGGTCAACTGATGCAAAAGGAAAAAGTTCCCAATGGCTAGTTTTTATCTCTCTAAAGGTTGGGGGTTTATAAATTAGTGTTTTTAAGGTTTGAAACACACTTCTAACACTTTGAGTCAACTATTTATTACATTTTAACCTTCCTTTACTCTTCTATTATGTTTTAACCTTCCCTTTCTCTTTTATCTCTCTTAAGCCAAATAATTGAGTTGAGAATTCTTGTAGTGTGGCTAAAGATTTGGGGAGAGATATCATTATAAGAGGGGTTTTTAATTTTTTAAAAGTCAAATATTATGGTTAGGGTTTGACTATTGGAAGGTCGAGAAACCAATAGGGAAATTGCTAGGAATGTGCAAATTCCTTAAGATTAAAGGTGCAAAGGGTTTATCTTCACCTTGAAGAAGATAAATTATAGATTTATGGAGAGTCTCAAGGAAGGAACCTTAAGGAAAGGAAGTAAGTGGGAAAAGTGTTGAACCTCTATAAATCCTCATTTGCAATCTTCTTTAATCCTACTTCTTGTAATATAGCACCAGATTGATTGCTTGAATTAATTGCTTTATCTTTTCATTTACTATGAAATTGATTATGGTAGTCATTTACCATTTATTATGATTGTTGAGTTTGTTGAATGCTGTAAAAACTATTTTAAGAGACATTGTGTATTGTTGTGAAAAGTTTTTGAAACCTAATTCCAACGCCCCCCCCCTCGCTTTCTTGGGTTGCCTTTAGACCTATATATATACAATGCTAACGGTTTGGAAAGCCGATAATGGAGTTTAGGCAAGGGAGTGGGGGAAGGATATTTTCTTGTTTCAATTTCAAAGTAAAAGAGATATGCTAAATGTCCTTGATAATGAACCTTAGAACTTTGAGAGGAATTTATTTTTGTTGAAATATGTATAAGGAAGTGAGCAACCCTCAGCTGTAGATTTTTTTATTGCTTCCCTATGGATAGTGTCACACCTTACCCCTCCGTAAGGCATAACATGATTCCGTAGTACACCTAATGAACTACCGAACTTCACCTACCAATAACCCATTAAATATACTACAAGGGATTTTAAAATAATTTTCGTTCATTTTTAAATTAGTGGGTAATTTTTTTTAGATATTAAAAACCTTTATTTGAAGTCCAAACATAAATCAAATTTTTAGATATTTAAAATCTCCGTAATTTTTACAAAAATTTCGGCAGAGTGCTGTCTGTATTTTGAGAAAATAGTTCTTTAAAGACCCCGTGAAAAACACTTCCAATATACATTTAAATCCTAACTCCATTATTCGATTTCATTTCACAAATCAGCACAAGCAACTCAATACACAGTTTGAATTAAATCAAACATTGAAACATCTCATTAAGGTAATAAAATTAATATTTACATTCATGGGAGTATTACAAATTTAGTAGTACAAAACTTTATAAATACATAAAATCTCAAGATAATATTACAATAATTTATATTTGATTCCATTTCAAAAAAAATATTACAAAAGTGTTGATACAACTGCTCGAATGGAATTACATACATATAATTACATAATTACATAAAAAATCTAATGTACAAGGGTATACCTATGATATACCAGAAGATAGTCTCACGGTGTCTTTAAGTAATCTCACTTAGCTGCTCTATATTTTCTTTCACCTGCGATAGCATACAAAATTATTGCTGAGTGGTGAACTCAGTGGTGCACAAACTAATAATTTAAAACTTAATACAAGTTATGCTTTGACAACTCATAACAGATAAAAATTTAAAATTTCTAAATTCTTCAAAATTCATGACATCCAAAAATTAATATTTTTAATCATGCAAATTATTCATTTGTATAACATTTTGATCAAATAGTAACTATTTATCTACATTTCTTTTAAATCATGAAACAATAAAATATTTTTGAATCACTGATAAATTATTTATTTCGATCATAATTTATCAAGTTATGCATAATTTAAAGGGCGTTGCCAACAATTCATACTGTTGGACCCATGACACAAAATTTCATAATCGATGTCGTGTTGTACACTACGACAATTCAAACTCTCCCAATAACCGAGGCTAAAAAGGAGGAACAAAGACTAGCTAGTATATATGAATACTCATCCAAACTCTTCCCCAACTGGCAAGCTAAAGAGAAAGGAACTCACCCCATCTAGTGGAGGAGATATCTTACTAGACAAGCTAATGAGAATATAAAACATATTGCCATGTCAACTGTGATGTCAAATCATATTCAAAACAATTTCTATTTGCAAAAGTGTTTACAAACTCTTAACATATTTAATAATTATAAATTCATGCTCAAGGTTGGCAATACATCAAACTTAAAATTTATAATTCTCAAAACCATGCAATAAATCCTTAAATGCATAAGAAAATTTATATTTAATTTATAGAATTTCATTCAAAAAGTTAAAATTCTCAACACAACAAAAATCATAAAATCATACAATAAACTTATTCAAATCAATTTGGAAGTGAAAAACAACAAAAAGAGATAGTTGTACACAAACCTCTTATCTAGGCTTGTCTTGGTTTAATTCCTCCTCCTTCCTTGGAGGGCTCCTTTCTCACTAAAACACATAACTAGAGTTTTTCAATATCTATTCAATTTATTTCTAATTAATAAATTCAATAATTAAATTTTGTACACTTAATTTACCCCATAAAATTGAGTCCTTTGTACTTAGTATAATTGTGGTTACTATTCATTTGATTATTTGGTCAAAATATTGACTTTTTCATACTAATTAGATATGCTAATTCTAATTATACCCACATACCACATTTTGAGTCACATTTTTGTTGGCATTGATTGCCAAATTCAATTCAAAGCCTATTAGGATTAAATCTCAAAATTTCAATTTTGGGTTACTTGTTTGTACTGTTCCATTGGTCTGTTTATAGCGAGAATTTTGTAACATCCTCACTTTAGCTAGTCCGTACAGTCTACTGTTCTGGTGACCAATGTCGATCTGGACAGCTAGAATATTTGAAATTATAAATAGACTAGAGTGAGGAGTTATAAATAAACCAAATAATGCTCATAAAAATCAAGAAAAATTTTCAGGAATGAATGCACTAAGGTTAAATAAGCCGTAATCCCAGTGATGAGTAACCCGAAGGGGAAGTGACGGTGAAGGCCGTTAGCAACCCTAGACCCGGGGAAAACTTCATGAAATAATTTTTGGGACCTCAGGGAAGGATTATTGGAGTTCCAATGATAATAAAATGTTAAGAAAATACAAGGAAAATTTAATCAATCGATACACACAATTTTTGCTCGTTAAGCTAAACGGAGGGCATTTTGGTCATTTCGTCTTTAGAGATAATTTTTGGCCAACTTGTCCAGTTAAATAAATAATTTATATGACATAAAATATGAATAAATATTGTTAAAAATTTAATTGAAATTAAGTAGACAAGAAAAGGAAAGAAAATGAAAATAAATGGGATTTATTACATAATGCTTTTGTAAGCATGAAGTAATTAAATTCTATGGCCAATCAAATTAAAGAGATACAATTATAATACATAAAAAATGAGGAAAAGAAGTAAGAAATTCTAGAAAAACCAGCAGCTCTCTCTCCCTCCTTCAAGTCGCCCCATTGTTCCTCCATAGCCAAGCTTACCAAAGCTTGGATTTCTTGGTTTTTCACTAACAAAACCCTAAGTTGTCAACACAAAATCTTGCTCTTTCATCTTGGTGAAGCTTTTGGGAGCAAAAAGAAGTGTAAAGAAAGAGCTCTTGCAAGATTAAAATTAACTCCATTACAGGTTAGTGACCAAACTTGCCTTTTCTCTTTAAATTTATGTTGAAGGAGTAGAATTGAGTGTAAATTTACAAAGAAACTTAATAAATATCATGTGTATGCCCATCCCAAATTTTTGGCAGCCTTGGATGTGGTAAGGTTTTGAGGATTTCATGGAACTAAAATGGTAGCATGGCTGCCCTTAGTATTAATCTCTTGAGTGGGATAATGAAATACAAGTTAAATGCATGATTTGAGATGGTTGAGTTAGGGTTTGGGTATGAGATTGAGACTTTGTTCATGTAATGGTGAAAATAAGTTTTAATGGTCAATTAGTTACCATTTGGCTATGTGTGATTAAGAAATGAAGTGGTTTGTGTCATGAGAATTAAAGCTATGTATGCTGCCTTTGGTGACCTGCAGGACTGGGTGTGAGTCCAGCAGGTTTGGGCAGCAATAACTGGAGTTGTGTAGGTTCAATTGGTATAAGGCCAATTGGATATGAAACTACACACATAATGACACAACTTTGGTGAAGAAACCCTGCCTAGAAAACAAAACCAAGTTGACCTAAAAATTGCCCTAATCCGGGTGACTTGCATTCTGCCTGAGCAAAATGACCAAATGAATAGCGTTTATTCATTTGGTCATAAATCAGCATAGAAAGGTCCAATTGACCTAAAATTTTACCAGCAAGAAGCTGAGATATAGACCTACAACTTTTATGAAGAAATCTAACCCAAATTTTGACCATAACATGTTCAAAAAGTGACCTGCAGTCACTGTACAAAACACTGTAGATTTGGTCAGTCTAGAAAATTTGGAAAGTTTGCAATCCGGCCAATTATGGTGTTTAGGCTATAACTTGAGCTACAAAACTCCAAATGGAGTGATTAAAAAAAAAATGTAACTAGACACAATAAGAAATAACTTTCATGTTGACAACTTTGCCAAATTCCTACTGTAAAAATGACCAATGGAACAGTAAACAAAAGGCTTGAAATCTGAAAATTTTGAACAACTAACACTAAGCTTAGAAATGGTATTGGCAACCAATACCAACAACTTTAGAATGCAAAATGTGGTATGTTGAGAGTATTAGAACCAATGTACCTATTGTCTATGCAAAAGTCAACATTTTAGTTGACTAATGAAACGAATAGTAACATCTAAACTTAAATTTCAAGAATTGTAAAGTTTTAAAAGTGTAACATGCCCTAGTACACCTAGCAAGATTGGTTTGGATAGGTTAGCATGCCAATAGGGTTCTGTTAGCAGTACTGCATATGGCTTCATGCCATTCTGTGTTTTATGGCCTTCCGTGCTATTCTGTGATATAATAGCCTTTGGCTATGTTGATTGAGTTGTTATACTTGGGTTTTATCCCTAATAATTATTACAGCTTATTAGTTATTCTGTTGCATACCGGGAGACACAATGTGACCGATAGTGTGATGGTCCGAGGTACTTGGTACCCAGTGCCAGTTTTCCAGTTTATCTAGTCCAGTAGACTAGTATAGGTTACTTGGGCAATTAAAATAAATCTTACCAAATTTTAATCAAATAATACTGCAATAAATGCCAGAAATTAAGTCTACATAAAATGTAAACATACATTCTGCATATTTATTTTATTTTAGTTATTTATTTTATATTGTCACCACTAAGCAGAATTGCTTAGCGCGTCGCTTTTGCCATGCGCAGGTACTGGAGACATAGCTAGGGAGTCCAGCAGATCTCAGATCGGGTGAATTGTCAGATCTGCACACAGAGTCCAGAGTCACCTCACATTTGCAGTGCATTGGTAGGACATTAGGCTACTTTTGGTATTTTATATTTTGTAAACTTTTGTAATCAGACCTTTATTTTGCCATGTATATTATAAACTCATATAATTATATTTTGATGTAATTATCTATAAATCATGTTCAGTAATAAATTTGAGTATTTCTTATTGAGTTGAGTATGATATGAAATGAATTGAATTTTGAACTATTGAAGTCATTTGAGAAATTGTGGAAATATGTTGGTGATTGACTGAGATTGATAATATGATTATATTGGAAGTTTTTTTAACAGATTCAGAAGAACTATTTTTCCAATTTACAGCCAGCACTCTGCTGAATTTTCTATAAAATTTGCGAAAAATTCATATTAATCAAAATTATAAATAAATGAATTAAAAAGGGTAAATTGTAATGAAAATATGATTTGGTGCTCCGGCATACTGTGTGACATATCTTACTTGGCTACATTATAGACGGGTAAGGGGTGTCACAAATTTAGCCAACTTTTCTTCATCAAAGTTGTTTCTTAATGTCTTAGCCTTAATTCCCTTTTTGAATCACTCCATTTAGAGTTTTGTAGCTCAATTATGTCTATTTTTCTAAGGCTGACCGGATTGGTCCAAACTCAGAATTCTGGTTACCAATTCTATTCTAGCAGTGTTGGTGTGTTGACTGCAGCTCACTTTTTGGATGGTTTATGGTCAGAATTTGGGTTTGTGTACTTCATAAAAGTTGTAGTGCTATGTCTCAGCTTTTCATTGGTATAAAATTTAGGTCATTTGGACCTTCCTACACCAAGTTATGGCCATTAGAACAAGTACTATTAATATGGTCAGTTTTGTACAGTGGTAGTGTGCCAATTCCAGGTTTTACCTAACTTTTCACCAATTTGTGCTTCATTTTAGGGCAAGGTTTCTTCACCAAAATTGTAGCTTTGGGTCTTACTTTTCATCTTCAATTGGCCTCACACCAATTGGAGAAACTTATTTTCAGTTATGCCCTCTTGAGTTGACCAAGGTCAAACTGCTCAATTGAGGCAGCATCACATTCACCATTTCAATCCCATTCCAACCATTCAAACACATTCCAAATGACTCGAAATGACCATTTCAAACCTCAATTAGGTCCCATTACATCAATTACCAATTTTTTCCAAATTTTCTCCAAAATCCTAATTCTCCATATTCTTGATTTCTCCCAATTCCCTTATTTATGTAAATTTACTTCATTAATCCTACATAACTCTTCATAAAACTTCATAATATGTGTTTAATGCAACTCAATTTCATCTAATTCATAATCCTACAAGCTGGCCGAATTTTAGGCATCAAAGATCAAGCATGTTTTTTTTCTTATTTCCTAGTGAAATTTATCATAATCAACATTAATTTCCATGAATATTTATTTAGTTAAGTTTGTAGGAAACTTACCTTTAGGAGGACTCTTCCAAACTCTTCAACTTTAAATTTTCTCCAACTCTTCTTGCTACCAATCACTTGCCCAAGGTGTAGAGTCAAGTTTTAATCAAAAGAACCATGAAATTTATGGTGGGATTTAGGGTTTTGGGAAGCTCCACATGAGCTTTAATGGAGGATTTGGATGAGAGAGGAGAGAGGAGAGAGGACAAAGGGATGGCAATAACATGAGGAAGAAACTAAATTTTTGAATTTTCAATTTTTTTGTCTCTTTTATTAGTAATTATCTCATTTTTTCCATTTTTAAGAAATTTGAATTTATTACATCATGCTTACTTAGTAAGTGATGTCATAATTCCATTAAAATTTGATTTTCTTTCCTTTTCTTTTTCCTTTCTTCTTTAATTCAATTCTATATTTCAAAATTTTAATTCTCAGATTTTATTAGATAGTTAGGCCATGAGTCACCTCTAGGGGTGAATTGACCAATTTGCCCCTCGCTGGTCTGATCCGGTTTGCCAATAATTCTGTATTTCTTCCGGAACCCTGACCTAATTATTTGATCTGGTTCTCAACCTTTTTCTGTGATTTTCACATTTTCCCTAGCTTCATAATTTTTCCTAAGACTGTGGTGTCACAATGTCCCGTACGAAATTAAGGTTACAATTGACCTCGCAGTCACTTCTCAGTACAGTCACCCATCGCTGTGACCTTGGCTCATTTAACTTTTTATGCTTTGTTTTTCTTATTTATATTTTACCTTTTGGTAATTACTAATAATTTTTTTTTTCAGGGCTTTTCTTGGTGATATAGACATATGTCTAGACATCCTGACTATTCGGACAGACACCAATCACCGGAATAGTATAATGCATAGACTGCTTAATATTGGGGTGTTACAATTCTCCCCCCCTTAAAAGAAATTTTGTCACGAAATTTTACTCACTGTTAATCCTTAAATAGTCATGCGCATTGTTTTCTCATGTCTCTTTCACATTTCCATATGGCTTCATGGTCCGAATGATGGTCCATAACACTTTAACCGATGATATTTATTTATTTCTCGACTGCTTCACCTCGTGTGCCAAGTTTCTCTGAGCTTCTCATCATAAGTTAAATTTAAATTTATTTCAATTCTAGAGGTGAACAAATCTGTGTACTAACGGATCCACTCCTTCTAGGACCCTATGTGATCCTATAAAGTGAGAACTTAGTCTTTCTCCTTTCTATATAATCTTATACTCTTCTTTCCTTTAAGTCTATGTAAGACTTTTAATAATCTAATGCAACGTTTAATTTTCTTGTATAATTATAATATTCTCTTACTATTATTCTATCTAATATTTCGATTCATATTTCCTTATAAAGAATTCCATTGATCATATGAGAAATGTTTATCTCATAATTGGCCATAGGTCTATAACCATTATCTTTCATCTTTATTTATGACCTAGGCTTATGTGCCATTTTGCACCATCTTGTTCTCTTTTATTTAACTTACTATTTACTAATTCACTCCCTTGCCTGGTAGGACAATTCAAAATATCATTACACATCGTAAAATTTTTGTTTACTTTGTCTTCCCAACCTTATCCGAATATGGGCTTTTCAATTTGTTCCTTAATTAACTCCCTTATCTCTTCTCACAATTCAATGTTATTCTCTTTCTTGACTTGACTGTCGGGTCAAGAGCTAGTACTCCTTATTATTTCTAATAAATCCTTTACACTTCAATGTTACTCTGAATTGGTCCTCTGACCATTTTGGCTAATACTTACAATATTTGTGACATTTCTTTATCACGTTTAACCAACTATTCAAATTTTTTTCTTCTATATTTTCTTTTATCTACCGATATCTTATAGCTTATTTTCGTTGTTTTGTGATCATTACCCTTTTTTTTTTTTTTACTGAACCATAAACAATTCTTTAACCTTAAGAAGGGAGTTTACTGGACTCTCCTTTTTCCCATGCTATTCAAAAGTTTCACACTAATCATAATTTAATCCTTATGATCAGCATAATAAAATTGTATTCTTCCTAAGGAGTACCTGACCAACTATTTCCTATCGAATTATTGTTATCAATAGAACATCATTTCTTAACTGTTTTATAAGTTATAATTATCATCCATAGCATCCTGTCTCTTCCAGGAGAACAAAATCATATTTTGTGTCTTACCGTTACACAAATAGAATACTGCTCCTTACTAAACTTTGGGCAAAAGACCATTGCAATACCAAAACAACTATAAACCCCATATCGAAGACTGGATGACTTAGCCCTATAGGTATTATCTTTAAATTTTAACTATACTGAAATCTCTAGTCCCATAACAATTCCTGATATACTGTAATTCGTGCTAGGGTAACGAAGTCGTTAACTCTCGCTACCTTGCAACCATGATCTTTTGATATTGTAATTATAGAGTTTTAAATCCCAAATTAGGATTTTCAAACTCAATTCTAGTAATAAAACTCTATTATGGTATATTTGTACCAGAGCGAAAGCCATTTGCAACTATTCTTATCCTTGTTTACTATTGGGTAGTACGTAGCTCTACACAATAAATCCCAAGTCAGTACTGTAATCAGTAGCTTACAACACAAACATCAAGAATATTGCATAGTTAGTACGATACATCCTAATAGATCAAACTTCTCTATATCTTATTTCTCTCAAATCCACTAATATCTTAAACTTATTTTAATTATAGTACCCGCTGACATCTATCAGCAGTAATACTTTTGCTTTCATCTAGGGCAGTTATATTACTACAACTTACTTTTAGGTCCTCTTGCCTTACCTAATTAGGCTCACTAATTAACTTTATAATTTATCATAGTCTAGGAGATGTCTCTCACTAGCAAATTTTTCCAAAACTAATTCTAGTCACGCTTATTATTGTAGTTCTTATCCTAATAGACTAATCACTAACACATCAAAATTTATTTCCATGCAAGGGAATAGCAGTAGAACATATAATTCTTGCATTAGCATATAAATAAGTAGAGACGGAATCAAATAGTACATAATTATTCCTTTCAAAAGTTAAGAACATACAGGCAACTACATCTGAAGTCTCTGCTTCTTCCCCATGATGCATGGCGTACACTCTTTCTAGAGTATTCCTCTGCTCAGGTTGGTCCATTGTTCTAGGATTACCCGAAGTGCTGTCTCTACTTCTGCCTCTGCCCCTATTGACTATTAATGAGCCTCTAAAATCAAAACCTTGGATTGATTCCTCTGGTGTAGTATGTGGCATAAATCGATGTGCGCTAGTACAATCTCGGGCGTAATGCCGATTCCACCATAATTGTAGCAGGCTCCAGTGACCTTATAGCAAATACCCCATGTAATTTTCCACAAACATCACAGATACGGATAGGGTAGGAACTTCTGGTTCTTTGCTGAATGGTTCTTGATTGCTTCTGCCCTGAAGATCCACCTCTGTCATACTTAGGAGCTTGAGGTCCCTCAAAATCTTTTCTCTTTCCCAAATTACTACTCGAACTCTGATCGATAGGTTTCCCACTTTTCTCTTTTTCATGCTGTCCTTGAGGGGGTTGAGCTTGTACTTGGGCCTGGGCTGACAGATTATCAGCCATTTGCTGAAAGAAAGTGGCCATTTGCTGAGCCATTTGTATGGTAATTTGTATAGGTGGGGCTGGTACAGTCAGGCCTCCGACACTCTGAGGAGCTGGGGCCTCACCTTGCACTTTCACTATCACAGACTGTTCTATTATCTCATCCTTCTCTTCCATATCTTTTCACAGGATTTTTTATTTCCTGTACAGCCAACACAAGGAGATTTCTCCCTGTTAAATCATATTTATGATGTAAATGTACTATATGTATCAATCATTTGAGAAGTTGTATTTACCAAAAAAAATTTCAAATTCACAATTCAAAATTTATATTAAAAACTAAGCTCTGATACCACTAAAACATGTCACACATTATGAAGGAGCAGAAGCATGAAAAACACAAGTTTATATCATTGAATTCAAAAATTTTTACTTAGGGTCACATGCATCATGCAAGATTTATTTTTATCTATTTGATTTCAATGATAAACAATATATTAAAACACTTTTAAATATGTTTTTGGATCTGTATTTGTCATTTAAGATTTTAAAATTAATCAGATTAATTTTAGAACCCTAGATTAAATCAAGAACAAGTGCACTAACCTCTTGATACACTGTAGTGTGTTTGGCACCTTTGGGATGTGTTTTTAGGACACCAGAAGTTGTCCTTCTAGCTTGTCCACACCAAGATCACCTATGGTAGCCCTTGAACAGCTTCTAAAGCTTTTTCTATTAATTAGAAAATCAAGTTTTGCCTTTTAAGAGATTAAAGATGTAAACAGGACACTAGAAACAATTTCCAGTATTTTTAATTCAAGAGATTGTTTGCTAATCTCTTGGAAATGATCAGAGATGAAGAAGAAGAGAGAATGGGAGCCTCAAGGGTGGCGGCACAAAGGGAGGCAGCAGCTAGTTATGTTTTGTTCTTTCATCCTTACACTTATATAGCTAGGTCACCATTTAAAACCCTTGCCACATGTCACTTTCTGATTGGCTCTAGGTTTAATTGACCCAATCACATTGTGCCAAGTGTCAAACCTATATTTAATCTTAATTTTAATCATCTTACATGATTAAAAGATATTTGGCAAGCTTATGTGTAGTGCCATGTGTCTCCATCTCATGGTGCCACATGTCACCCTGTGAAATGACCAAAATGCCCCTGTGTCTTAATTTTGAGTTCTCAACCCAAAATAATTATTTCTCTTCTTCTAATCAATTTATATCAAATATAAATCAATTAATTAATTTTTATTAATTAATTTCTCATTAATTAAATTCATATTTAAACACTTTAAATATAAATTTAACTTATACTATACATCAAATAATCTAGATTTGGTTTCAAGTCATGCTAGGGACTTTGCAATCTAATTGCAAAACAAACCTATTTAATTAATCAATTAAACACTTTAATTAATTAATTAAATCATATTTAATTTGGTGATTACTTGTGTATGTGTGTGACTTACTAGGCTCATCACTAATTGGCAATGGGATATGATATCAACTCTTAATATTATCAGAACTCTTTTGTACCATAAATGATTTCTCTAAATCATTTTATGCACCTCATAGACCATGGTTAACACCTAGCATAGCATGCCATGGCCACCCAATTAGTATTTTTTTACCTTAAATGAACCTATAATCATATGTTACCATGCATTAGAATCTTTCTGTTACAAAATCCCAATTTGAGCTGGAGTCATAGTTTATGTCAAACCCCATTTGCTATGAATATTATGTTCTCTTTTTGTAACACCCCTATGTTCGGTAGTGCGTTCTATTGTTCCAGTGACCAGTGTTGTCCGGACAGCTAGGATGCCTAGAACTACACTTCGATATGAGTGAGGAGACATAAAATAAGGAAATACAAGAGAAGAAAATACAAGAAAAATAAAAGAAAAATAATAGCAAAGAAATGTAACCAAGTTAAGCGAGCCGAGAACCCTAGCGATGGGTGACCGCACCGGGAAGTCACGGCGTGGACCGTTGACTAGCCCTGGACCGCGGGGAACCCTGGAAAATATTTTTAGGGCTTAAATAGACCCCTATTAAAGTATAAATGCCCTAAGAAATATTAAATAAAAAATTAATTAATTAGTACAAAGAAAAGTGAGAAATCGAAAAACGGACAAAACTCGGTGTTACCGAAAAATCGGGAATGCAACCCGAACAGGGGCGTTGTGGTCATTTGACACCCCAAGTTGTCTTTTGACCTAAATGTCCATTTAAAATACATGATATTACACTTGGAAAATATAATGAAAAATTGAATTAGTGGTACCTAATGTAAATAGCAAAAATGGGGTATAAATTAAGTAATTAACACTTAAAACATATTAAATCATTATCTTAGGGTGAGTGGAGCACTATGGGGATTAAATAAACATTATGTGGGCAGGTGTAAACCCACTCACACTTCATCATCTTCATTCATTCCTTCCATGCCGTAAAGAAACCCTTAAAAATCCACCATTGCTGAATTTGGTTCAAGCTTCCTAATCTCCTCCATTTCCAACCCAAACACCTAAGCCACTTCACAAATTTTGATCCCCACCTTACAAGGAAGAAGTAGATACTAAATTCAAGGGAGTTTGGTGAAGATTTAGCAAGCCCCAACAATAGGTAAGTTGTGTTTTTTATTTTTGTTTTATTAAAGTTTATAAGGATGTAATGGGTATTTGATTTATGAAGAGATTTTTGAGGTTTGATGTTAAAAGGGGGATGTGTACTTTTGGCAGCCATGGAAACTCCTTGAAGACATTTTATTTTTGCTTGTAAATGGTAGATTAAAGGATTGATTAAATGTTTAGGTGTGTAGGAAATTATTGGGTGATGTATACTTAGTATATGTGAATGTGTATTTGAAATTTGAAGCTTGGGAATTAATGGAATGTAAATGCATGAATCGGTAGCCTGGTTTGATGAACCATAAGGATGTTATTTCATGTTTGGATTATGGAATATTAATGTTGAATTGTGATAGTTGTTAGGACAGCTTGGGCATATGTGTGATGGTGTGACGTTGGGCATGTAAATGAGCATGAATAGGTAATTAAATTATTGTAATTGAGTTTGACAAATTCTGCACTTTATGGTGTATGTTGAATGTGATTGTAAGCTGCCAAAATAATCAACAAAATGTGGTAAAATATGTTTAGGTTATGGTACAAACCAAAGTTGACATGAATGTGGAGTTTGGCAATGCTAAAAGTGACATTTGATGAGAAATGAAGAAAATGCAATAGGGCAGTTTGTATTTTGGGCTTAGAACCTTAAGTGTGTGGCTCCAATTGGCATGAGACCAATTGGAGGTGAAACTAGGCACAACATGTGCCAACTTTCATGAAGGAAGCTTGCCAAAATTCTGCTTGTAAGGTAACTTGAAAAATGACCAAATTCGGATTAGTGCAATTAAGGCCTGAAAATTTACCATTTGGGCAGCAATTAGTGTTTAGGCCATAACTCACTCAAAACAGGTCCAATTGGCCTGAAATTTTGACCATGAATAGCTAAGACCTATATATACAAGTCTTATGAAGACACCAAAGCCCAGAAATGACCATAAGCAAGTCAAACAGCTTGCACAAATTCGGGTCCAAAAACTGGCCGAACCAAAATTGACCTAAAATGACCTAAAGTGACCAATTTTTATGCACTTTGACCAGCAATAATAAAATGACCATAACTTGGTCTACATAACTCATAATGACCTGAAATTTTGCCCTGCGTGTAATAAGACATAGATCTACAAGTTTATAGTTTTGACCAAAACCCGAAATCCGAGGGAGCTAGGTCGTCCGGCTAGGTCAAACTAGTATCCCGGAATCCAGCAAATTGCAAGAAAATGCAAGATAAATGGAAATGAGTTTGGTAACATATACCAACCCTAAAAGACTATTGAATGTGACATATTAGTAACATTAAAACCTAATTTACCTAAAATGCATCGAGGGTCGACATATTAGGTTGACTAAGCAAATAATAGAATTCAGTGAATTAATTATCAAGCATTATCATTAGAGACAGTTTAAATGAGTACTGAAATACTTCAAATTGTGTTTCTTAGTTAGCAAAGACTCAGGGAAAGGGAAGGAAACACTGAGTCAAGGCCAGGAGACAGTTATCAGAGGTTTGTGCACAACAGTTATTTCTTTTGAATTTTTCAATTGAAATAAATTATGACTATTTGTATATTATTATTTTCAATTATGGAAATGTGTTTGAATGGATACTTATTGCTTGAAAAGCATTGTAAATGGTTTGAAACTGTGGAAAAATTGATTTAGTGTGATTTGTGAAAATTGAAGTTAATTATGAATTGTGTTGCCATTTTGTGAATGAAATTATAACTTTGGAAATTTATTGGATCCTTACGAATCATTTGAATAAAATGTTTGGAATTGATTTTGTGTTCACACTTTGCATGACAGTATCACATCATTCCTTCTCCATTTATGGGGTTGTGATCGTTTATTTTCCTTCTCCATTTATGGGGTTGTGATCGTTTATTTTTCTTCCTCTCTGGTTTACCAATTGAGGTGATCGGATGAGTACTCATTATATAGCTAGCTTCCTTCCTCATTGATTTTGGGTTGTGATTGCTTTGTCGTGGTGTACAACGCGGCATTGATCGGAAAATTGTGTCATGGCTTAAGTTGTGTATGAATTGGCAACAATGTATTCTTAAATTATTTGACTAAATTGTGTTATTATGAGCTTTGATAATTTGTGAAATGGAGTTTAAATTCTTATTGACATTCACTGTCTTTTAAATTTAACCATGTTTTGACTATTGAGATTTATTGTGATATTGTGAAATAAAGTTTAAATTCCTTATGACATTCATTGTCTTGAAATTAATTATGGTTTTACGTATCCATTTATATGACTTATGAATTGTGATTTAAAGTTGTATTTGGTTAATGTTGTGCACCACTGAGACATTGTCTCAGCGATAGCTTTTTATTGCTGTCGCAGGTAGACAGACGGATAGGGCAGCAAACTAGGCTGCTAGTGCATTCAGCGAGAGATCATCGGGTATATTGAGTATACCACATTTGCATTTTGTACTGTAATGTATGTTCACTGTATGTATATATTGTTATTGATTTTGAGCAGTTGTAAATTAAAATTTTACATTGAAGTTGTAAAATAAATTATGAGTTATTTTGGCTTGAAAAAAAATTGTACTGTGTTTCTTTTGTCTCAGTCCTTGAAAAATTATTATGGATTCGAGTTAAAAAACTTATTGTGTTGAATTATGTTGGAGTTTGAGATTAAGAAAAATATTGAAGTGTTTTTTTACAGGTTTTCTGAAGAACTATTTTGTTCAAAATACAGATAGCACTCTGCCAAAATTTTTATAGAAATCCCTAATAGTCCAAATGTGTTAGCTGTTTCACTTCACTTTAAAAAGGTTTTTAACACCTGTAAATAGTGCTCACTGCTGTAAAAAGAAGTAAGAAAAGTTTTAAAATCCCTTGTAGTGTATTTAATGGGTTATCAGTAGACGAAGTTGGTAACTCATTAGGTATACTACGGGATCATGTTATGCCTTATAGAGGGGTAGGGTGTGACATGTTTTAGTGGTATCAGAGCAAGTTTTTAAATTCTATTTTCACCTGTAATTTGAATATTCTTTCTTCATAGTACAACTGCTCAATATCATTGTTTAATACATACAGTACATTACATTATAAATATGCACTAACGGGAGGAAATCTCCTTGTGTTAATTGTTCAGGAGGTCTAAGATCCTCGAATTGACTATGGATGAGAGTGATCGTTCAGTCGATCAACCGATAGAGGCTGAGGTACAAGTTGAGGCCCCAGCTCCACAAAGTGTCGAAGGCCCAACTGTACCAGTTTTACCGGTACAAATTACTGCACAAATGGCCCAGCAAATGGCCACTTTCTTCCAATAAATGGCTGATAATCTGTCAGCCCAAGCCCAAGTACAGACCCAAACCCCACAAGGGCAACATGAGATAGAGAAGAGGGAGAAACCTATGGGTCAGAGCTCAAGCAGTAATTTGAGAAAGAGAAAAGAATATGAGGAGCCCCGAGCTCAGGGATATAACAGAGGTGGATCATCAAGATAGAGACCACCAAATTCCAATCATCGAACAACTAGAAGTTCCTACCCTCCCTGCCAATGCGAAACTTATGGTAGAAATCATGGTGGGGTATGCTACAAGGCCATAGGAGCCTGTTATAACTGCGGAGGCACAGGACACTTTGCCAAGGACTGCACCAGTAGTCGCAGAGTTAGACCACCTCCTACTACTGCAGAAGGGTCAGTTCAGAGCCCTGTCACCAGAAGTTCACAACCACCCAGCAGAGGTAGAGGCAGGGGTAGAGGTAGCCCAGCAGGCAGCCAAGGCACAGTGAAGCATTCAGAGCAAGATAGTGCTCTAGTCAGAATCTATGCAATGAGACAGAGAGAAGAGGCCGAGACCTCTGATGTTGTGGTTGGTACCTTCTTAACTTTTAATCAAGATGTGTTTGTGTTATTTGATCTGGGTTCTACCTATTCTTATGTGAGTGCTAGCATCATTGATTGCATTGCTGTTCCATGTACAAAAATGGACTTTGAGGTGCTAGTAACAAGTCCGTTAGGACAGGAGGTTAGGGTTAATAAAATGTTTAGGGATTGTCATTTGGTGATCCAAGGACACACTTTTCTATCTGATTTCATTGAAATGCCCTTCAGAGATTATGATATCATCTTGGGCATGGATTGGTTAGCCAAGCATCATGCCATGATTAACTGTAGGCTGAAGACAGTCACTTTTGGTCTCCCTCAGTACAGTGATGTGGTAATACATGGGAAGAGGCAGCTATTGCCATCAAATATCATTTTGGCTGCACTAGCCAGAAAAATGATCAGAAAGGGGTGTGAAGCATACTTGGCACATGTGGTAGACACCCAAGTGGGGAGTCCAGCATTGAAAGACATCCCTACAGTACATGACTTTCCAGATGTGTTTCCTGATGAATTGCCAGGATTACCTCCGGAAAGAGAAGTGCAGTTTGAAATTAATGTTATGCCTGATGTGGATCCAATCTCCATAACACCATACAGAATGGCACCAGCAGAGTTGAAGGTACAGTTGCAAGAACTACTTGAAAAGGGCTTCATCCGCCCCAGTGTGTCACCTTGGGAAGCACCAGTATTGTTGTTAAGAAGAAGGATGGCACTCTTCGTTTATGTATTGTTTGACCTGGAACCTGCATACTTTTATGTTAGTGTTAGAACTATATGTTCTGTTATTATTCCTTTATAGGGGAATAAAATTTGATACATTAGTGATTAGTCCTTTAAGATAAGGATTGTGATAATAAGTGAAATTAGTTTTAAAAGAGTTTATCGACGAAAAGTATTTTCTAACACACCATAAATTATAAAGCTAAACGGCAAGCCTACTTAATGTAAGGAAAGAGGACGTAAAAGTAAGATGCGGTAATAGAATTGTTCTAGATGAAGGCAGAAATGTTACTGTTAGTAATTGTTAATGGATATTGTAATCAGAATAAATTTCGGATATCAGTGAATTCGAAAAGGATAAAAGATAAGAAAGTTTGATTTATTGGGATGTATCATAGTAACTATACAATGTTCTTAATGTTTATACTGTAAGCTGCAGATTACAGTACTGACTTGAGATTATTGTGTAGAGCTACGTACTAACCGATAGTACACCTAGATGAGAATAGTTGCCAACGGCATCTGTTTTGGGCCAGGACAGAATTTAATTGTTAGAAATAAGTTTGAAAATCCTACTTAGGGATCTAAAACTCAAAAGTTAGAATATCGAAAGGTTATAGTCAGTACAAAAGGAAGTAAGTTATAGAATATTGACAGATAAAAAGAGTTATGGACATAAAAATTCGAACAGTTGGTTCAGATATAACAAAGAAATGTTACGAATGTGAGGAAGACTATGGCAAGTCTCAGAGTTTCTCCTTTGTCCATGGTATATGAATTGAAAGCACAGCATGCCAGTTTAGAGATTGATGATGAGGGACATACAGTAGTTGCATGGCATGTACAGCCAGTGTTGATTGATCGGTCGTAATGGTGCTCAGTGATGATAAATATCAAAAGCTACTGAAAGAAGTCCAGCAGGGCAAGAAACCTGAATTTTCTGTGAAAGATGATGGTTTATTGCTACATCAGGGCAGAATGTGCGTTCCTAATGATGCTGAATTGAGACAGATCATTATGAAGAAAGCACATAAGTCTCCTTTTGCTATGCACCCTGGTGGAACTAAAATGTATAGAGGGCTGAAAGAGCATTACTGGTGGATGGGTATAAAGAGAGATATAGCTGAATTTGTTTCCAAATGCCTAACTTATCAGCAAGTAAAGGCAGAACATCAAGTTCCAGTTGGTTTGTTACATCCTTTGCCAGTACCAGAGTGGAAATGGGAATGAATAACTATGGATTTTGTTACAGGACTTCCAAGAACACAGAATAATCATAATGCAGTATGGGTTATAGTTGACAGATTGACCAAGTCTGCTCACTTTTTGCCAGTTCAAATGGACTATAGCCTAGAAAGATTGGCCAGATTGTACATATATGAGATTGTAAAATTGCATGGAGTGCCAGTATCAATTGTGTCTGACAGAGGTTCACTTCTAGATTCTGGGGTAGTCTTCAGAGAGCCCTAGGAACTAGATTGAACTTCAAAGACAAAGATTCCACCCAGACAGATGGCGATCACGAAAGGGTAATTCAGATATTGGAGGATATGCTACGGGCTTGTGTGATTGAGTTTGAAGGTAGTTGGGATACACACTTGCCTTTGATTGAGTTTGCTTATAACAACAGCTACCAATCAAGCATTAGGATGCCTCCATATGAAGCTTTGTATGGCAGAAAGTGCAGAACTCCCTTATGTTGGGATGAAGTAGGTGAAAGGAAGATGATTGGGCCAGAAATTATTCAGCAGACAGAAGAAAAGATCAGATTGATCAGAGATAGACTCAAGGCTGCATCAGACCGTCAGAAGTCCTATGTTGATATGAAGAGAAGAGATATTGAATATGCAGTGGGTGAAAAGGTATTCCTCAAAGTTTCTCCTTGGAAGAGGATTATGAGATTTGGCAGAAAGGGGAAACTGAGTCCTTGTTTCATTGGACCATATGAGGTTCTGGAAAGAGTGGGTCCTTTGACATATCGGTTGGCATTACCTCCGGAGTTAGCAAGGATACATAGTGTCTTCCATGTGTCCATGTTAAGGAGGTACAGATCAGACCCATCTCATGTGCTATCAATTGAAGAGATTGAGGTAAATCCAGACCTCTCATATGAGGAAGAACCCATAGAAATTCTGGCTTATGATGTGAAGCAGCTGAAGAACAAACAGATACACCTGGTTAAAGTGCTGTGGAACCATCATTCAGGCCAGGAAGCTACTTGGGAACGTGAAGAGGATATGAGGAGACAACACCCACAGCTGTTCAGAGACTAATGCCAGGTAAAATTTCGAGACAAAATTTATTTTAAGGGGGGGAGAATTGTAACACCCCTATGATCGGTAGTGCGTTCTATTGTTCCGATGACCAGTGTTGTCCGGACAGCTAGGATGCCTAGAACTACACTTCGATATGAGTGAGGAGACATAAAATAATAAAATACAAGAAAAGAAAATACAAGAAAAACAAAAGAAAAATAATAGCAAAGAAATGTAACCAAGTTAAGCGAGCCGAGAACCCTAGCGATGGGTGACCGCACCGGGAAGTCACGGCGTGGACCGTTGACTAGCCCTGGACCGCAGAGAACCCTGGAAAATATTTTTAGGACTTAAATAGACCCCTATTGAAGTATAAATACTATAAGAAATATTAAATAAAAAATTAATTAATTAGTACAAAGAAAAGTGAGAAATCGAAAAACGGACAAAACCTGGTGTTACCGAAAAATCGGGAATGCAACCCGAACAGGGGCATTGTGGTCATTTGACACCCCGAGTTGTCTTTTGACCTAAATGTACATTTAAAATACATGATATTACACTTGGAAAATATAATAAAAAATTGAATTAGTGATACCTAATGTAAATAGCAAAAATGGGGTATAAATTAAGTAATTAACACTTAAAACATATTAAATCATTATCTTAGGGTGAGTGGAGCACTATGGGGATTAAATAAACATTATGTGGGCAGGTGTAAACCCACTCACACTTCATCATCTTCATTCATTCCTTCCATGCCGTAAAGAAACCCTTAAAAATCCACCATTGCCGAATTTGGTTCAAGCTTCCTAATCTCCTCCATTTCCAACCCAAACACCTAAGCCACTTCACAAATTTTGATCCCCACCTCACAAGGAAGAAGTAGATACTAAATTCAAGGGAGTTTGGTGAAGATTTAGCAAGCCCCAATAATAGGTAAGTTGTGTTTTTCATTTTTGTTTTATTAAAGTTTGTAAGGATGTTATGGGTATTTGATTTATGGAGAGATTTTTGAGGTTTGATGTTAAAAGGGGGATGTGTACTTTTGGCAGCCATGGAAAATCCTTGAAGACATTTTATTTTTGCTTGTAAATGGTAGATTAAAGGATTGATTAAATGTTTAAGTGTGTAGGAAATTATTGGGTGATGTATACTTAGTATATGTGAATGTGTATTTGAAATTTGAAGCTTTAATGGAATGCAAATGCATGAGTCGGCAGCTTGGTTTAATGAACCATAAGGATGTTATTTCATGTTTGGATTGTGGAATATTAATGTTGAATTGTGATAGTTGTTAGGGCAGCTTGGGTATATGTGTGATGGTGTGAGGTTGGGCATGTAAATGAGCATGAATAGGTAATTAAATTGTTGTAATTGAGTTTGACAAATTCTGCACTTTATGGTGTATGTTGAATGTGATTGTAAGCTGCCAAAAGGATCAAAAAAATGTGGTAAAATATGTTTAGGTTATGGTACAAACCAAAGTTGACATGAATGTAGAGTTTGGCAATGCTAAAAGTGACCTTTGATGAGAAATGAAAAAAATGCAATAGGGCAGTTTGTGTTTTGGGCTTAGAACCTTAAGTGTGTGGCTCCAATTGGCATGAGACCAATTGGAGGTGAAACTAGGCACAAAATGTGCCAACTTTCATGAAGGAAGCTTGCCAAAATTCTGCTTGTAAGGTAACTTGAAAAATGACCAAATTCGGATTAGTGCAATTAAGGTCTGAAAATTTACCATTTGGGCAGCAGTTAGTGTTTAGGCCATAAATCAGTCAAAACAAGTCCAATTGACCTGAAATTTTGACCATGAATAGTTAAGACCTATATATACAAGTCTTATGAAGACACCAAAGCTCAGAAATGACCATAAGCAAGTCAAACAGCTTGCACAAGTTCGGGTCCAAAAACTAGCCGAACCAAAATTGACCTAAAATGACCTAAAGTGACCAATTTTGATGCACTTTGACCAGCAATAGTAAAATGACCATAACTTGGTCTACATAACTCAGAATGACCTGAAATTTTTCCCTGCGTGCAATAAGACATAGATCTACAAGTTTGTAGTTTTGACCAAAACCCAAAAACCAAGGGAGCTAAGTCGTCCGGCTAGGTCAAATTAGCATCCCGGAATCTAGCAAATTGCAAGAAAATGCATGATACATGGAAATGAGTTTGGTAACATGTACCAACCCTAAAAGACTGTTGAATGTGACATATTAGTAACATTGAAACCTAATTTACCTAAAATGCATCGAGGGTCGACATATTAGGTTGACTAAGCAAATAATAGAATTTAGTGAATTAATTATCAAGCATTATCGTTAGAGACAATTTAAATGAGTATTGAAACACTTCAAATTGTGTTTCTCAGTTAGCAAAGACTCAGGGAAAGGGAAGGAAACACTGAGTCAAGGCCAGGAGACAGTTATCAGAGGTTTGTGCACAACAGTTATTTCTTTTGAATTTTTCAATTGAAATAAATTATGACTATTTGTATATTATTATTTTCAATTATGGAAATGTGTTTGAATGGATACTTATTGCTTGAAAATCATTGTAAATGGTTTGAAACTGTGAAAAAATTGATTTAGTATGATTTGTGAAAATTGAAGTTAATTATGAATTGTGTTGCCATTTTGTGAATGAAATTATAACTTTGGAAATTTATTGGATCCTTACGAATCATTTGAATAAAATGTTTGGAATTGATTTTGTGTTCACACTTTGCATGACAGTATCACATCATTCCTTCTCCATTTATGGGGTTGTGATCATTTATTTTCCTTCTCCATTTATGGGATTGTGATCGTTTATTTTTCTCCCTCTCTTGTTTACCAGTTGAGGTGATCGGATGAGTACTCATTATATAGCTAGCTTCCTTCCTCTTTGATTTCGATTAGTGGGGTTGTGATTGCTTTGTCGTGGTGTACAATGCGGCATTGATCGGAAAATTGTGTCATGGCTTAAGTTGTGTATGAATTGGCAAAACTGTATTCTTAAATTATTTAACTAAATTGTGTTATTATGAGCTTTGATAATTTGTGAAATGGAGTTTAAATTCTTATTGACATTCACTGTCTTTTGAATTTAACCATGTTTTGACTATTGAGATTTATTGTGATATTGTGAAATAGAGTTTAAATTCCTTATGATATTCATTGTCTTGAAATTAATTATGGTTTTACGTATCCATCATTTATATGATTTATGAATTGTGATTTAAAGTTGTATTTGGTTAATGTTGTGCACCACTGAGACATTGTCTCAGCGATAGCTTTATTCTTTGTCGCAGTAGACAGAGACGGATAGAGCGTGACTAGGCTGCTAGTGCATTCAACGAGAGATCATCGGGTATATTGAGTATACCACATTTGCATTTTGTACTGTAATGTATGTTCACTGTATGTATATATTGTTCTTGATTTTGAGCAGTTGTAAATTAAAATTGTACATTGAAGTTGTAAAATAAATTATGAGTTATTTTGGCTTGAAAAAAAAAATTATACTGTATTTCTTTTATCTCAGTCCTTGAAAAATTATTGTGGATTAGAGTTGAAAAACTTATTGTGTTGAATTATGTTGGAGTTTGAGATTGAGAAAAATATTGAAGTGCTTTTTTACAGGTTTTCTTAAGAACTGTTTTGCTCAAAATACAGATGGCACTCTGCCAAAATTTTTACAGAAATCCCTAATAGTCCAAATATGTTAGCTGTTTCACTTCACTTCAAAAAGGTTTTTAACACCTCTAAATTGTGCTCACCATTGTAAAAAGAAGTAAGAAAAGTTTTAAAATCCCTTGTAGTGTATTTAATGGGTTATCAGTAGACGAAGTTGGTAATTCATTAGGTATACTACGTGATCATGTTATGCCTTACAGAGGGGTAGGGTGTGACATTTTTAATTTTAGTTCTTGATTAAAAAGATTTTTCTCATCAGAAACTGTTTTCTGATTAAATCAATCTGTCTTGGCTAGGTACTTGAAACATCAAGAACAATTAAATGAACATAGGATTTTATCCCTATTTACTTAGAGGAACATATTCCATCTTGATTAACACCGACCTTGTCACACCTTACCCCTTTGTAAGGCATAACATGATCCCGTAGAATACCTAATGAACTACTGAACTTCACCTACTGATAACTCATTAAGTACCCTACAAGGGATTTTAAAATCATTTTTTTACTTTTTAGAAGTGGTGAGCATTTTCTTATAGGTATTAAAACATTTAATTAAAGTTTAAAACTAGTTAAAATTTTTGTCCCTTTTTATTTTTCCGTAAATTTTATAAAAATTTTGACAGAGTGCCGTCTGTATTTTAATAAAATAGTTCTTCAAATACCTAAAAAGAAAACACTTCTAATGATCTATCTCATTAACTCAACAACTTCAACATCCACCACAACAAATTTCAACATCATTTCTCAAATTCTAAAATTCAAATCAATAATTTCCAATTCAAAGATCATCCAAAATATTACTAAGTAATTTCATTCAAATTAAAACAAAATACTTTCATTCATATTTCATTAAAGTTAAAACAAATTACATTCATCCAACCAGAATTTACATTAGAAAAATCCAAACTAATATTATTACAAACTTTATATAACTGTTCATGACCAGTTTTTACATATACATACATTTACATACATCAGAATAATTATTATAATCAAGGTATAAAATATACCCGATAGAACTTCTGGGAAGGTGGCTCCATAATCCTCAGCAGCTTACTCTGCTGCTCCTCTAGTCTCAATATCTACGATAGCAATAACAACCATTGCTGAGTACTATGACTCAGTGGTGCACAACATACTAAAATAACCTTTATGTAGAATTTAAATCATACTTATTCAAAAATTTAACTGAATATGAGAAATAAATACAAAACATCATTTATATGCATTTAATCCAAACAATTTCATTTCAAAAGTCTCAAAAAAAATTTCATAAAAACACACAGTTATATCATGTCATTCGAAACAATAATCATCTCAATAGCCAGAGGCTTATGAGAAGTCACATCACAAGGCTAGCTAGCTCAAATATATGGATATCCATTCAATTTCTTCTTCTACTGGCACACACCTCAACACTTCAGCCAGAGAAGGAATCAAAATTCGAAACTAATTTCCCCCATTAGTCATGCTAGTGAGGTATTCAAATATATGGTCATGACACTGTGGTTTCAAAACTATCTTAACAATTTATCAAACATTTATTGCCATTTTAAACAAATACAAGTAAGCTTTCAAAAATTTAGGTAAAAAACATAATAAACATTTAAATAAAATTAATTCACAAATTTAATATCACAATTCATTCAAAACAATTTGTAGAAAAAAATTTACAGAAATTCTATGTTGTGCACAAACCTTAAGCGAGTCGCCTCTTGGCCTTGACTCGATGCCTCGGGTTATTTCCCGGTATTCTTTTCCACTGAAACACACAGTTTTATAGTGTTTCAGTATCACAACTTATCATAAAATCAAAAATTGTAACACCCCTAAGTTCGGTAGTGCGTTTTGCTGCTCCGGTGACCAGTGTTGTCCGGATAGCTAGGATGCCTAGAACTACACTTTGACATGAGGGAGGAGACATAAAATAATGAAATAAAAGAAAAGAAAATACAAGAAAAACAAAGGAAAAATAATAGCAAAGAAAGGTAATCAAGTTAAGCGAGCCGGGAAACCTAACGATGGGTGACCGCACCGGGAAGTCACGGCGTGGACCGTTGACTAGCCCTCGATCATGGGAACCCTGGAAAACATTTTTAGGACTTAAATAGACCCTTATTGAAGAATAAATATCATTATAAAGATCAAAGAAAAATTTAATAATTAGTACAAAGAAAAGTGAGAAATCGAAAAACAGACAAAACCCGGTGTTACCGAAAAATCGGGAATGCAACCCGAACAGGGGCATTATGGTAATTTGACACCCCGAATTGTCTTTTGACCTAAATTTCCATTAAAAATAAATAATATTACACTTAGAAAATGAAATGAAAAATTAAATTGGTGGTACCTAAGGTAAATAATAAAAATTAAAGGTTAAATGTGGAATAAATAGGAATTTAACATATTATATGATTTAAAATTGTGAGTGGGTCACTAAGGGATTAAAATAAAACAAAGAGGGGCAGCTGTAACTCCACTAAACCAGCAGAAACTTCATCTTCCCCAAGGTTCCTCATCCATGCCGAAATGAAGAGGTGAAGAACCCTCCATGGCCGTTTTCATCAAGCTCTCCTAACTCCTCCATTTCAACTCCATTCACTTAGGTTCCTTCATGAAAAATTGTCTACACATCACAAGGAAGAGTTTGATACCAAATTTAAGAAGTTTAATCAAGGTTTAACAAGTTCCAACTATAAGGTAAGTTAGCATTTTTGAAGATAGCTTTGTTAAACTTTGTGTGCATGTTATGGGTGTTGAATTTGTGAAGAAAATTTTTAAGTTTGAAGAGTTATTAAGATGTTCATTTTGGACAGCCATGGATTCATGTAATTGATGAAATAATTGTGTATATATTTGATGAGAAATGTTGTTGGTTATGGTGATTTAATATCCTAATAAATTACTTCATATGTATATAGTGATTTTTGCACTTGGATGGAAATTGATGAATTGTGGGATACTTTGGTGTTGAGGAAATTTTCGGCAGCCTTGAGATTCTTGGATAAATGTATATGTTCATGAAGGTATTGGCAGAATATTGACCTTGAGAATTGATGGATATGTGTAAAGATTGATTGTGTAAAGTGTATGTAAGAATTAGTGATGTTTAGGTGTGTATGTAATTGTATTTAGACTTTGTAAATGTGAGCATTAATTGGTGTATTAAGGATGTTTGTAATCTGCCCAAAGTGATGTTAATGTAAAGTGGGATATGGTTTTAGTAATGAACCAAAACAGGAATGGTAAGGGAAGTGAACATATAGTAAGGTACATGTGTAATTGATGTGTGTTTAAGCATGGTAGTTAAGGGCAGTATGCATTTTAGTCAATAACTTTAGATGTGTAACCTCAATTGGTATGAGACCAATTGGAGGTGAAACTAGGCACAAAATGTGCCAACTTTCATTGAGAAAGCATACCAAAATTCTGCTTGCAAGGTGATATGAAAAATGACCAATTCGGATTGAGTACATTTGAGGCCTGACATTTGACCAATTGGACAGCAGTTAGTGTTTAGGCCATAATTCACTCAAAACAGGTCCAATTGACCTGAAATTTTAACCATGAATAGTTAAGACCCATACCTACAAGTCTTATGAAGACACCAAAGCCCAGAAATTACCATAAGCAAGTCAAAAAGCTTGCACAAGTTCGGGTCCAAAAACTGGCCGAACCAAAGTTGACCAAATTGACCTAAAATTGACCTAATTTGATACCATTTGACCAGCAATAGTATAATGACCATAACTCAGTCTACTTAACACGGATTGACCTAAAATTTTGCACCGCGGTCCATAAGACATAGATCTACAAGTTTGTAGTTTTGACCAAAATCCGAAAACATAGGGAACTAGATCGTCCGGCTAGGTCAAACTAGTATCCCGAAATCCAGCAATTTTGCAATGAAATGCAAGAAAACGCAATATACATAGAATTGAGTTTGGTAACATGTACCAACCCTAAAATCCTATCGAATGTGACATATAAAGGACACTAAAACCTAATTTACCTAGAAAACATCGAGGGTCGGTATATTAGGTGATTAAGCAAATAAAGGTATTCAGTGAATTGTTTATCGAACATTATCGTTAGAGGCAAATTAATTTAGCACTGAAACACTTCAAATTGTGTTTCTCAGTTAACCAGGACTCAACAAAAGGGAAGGAAATACTGAGTCCAGACCCGGAGACAGTTATCAGAGGTTTGTGCACAACTAGTTTTCAACTGATTTTGCTCTGAATAATATTTCCTATGATTAATTGTATGTTATTGTTTTAAATTGTGTTTGTGCACAACAACTATTTCTTTTGAATTATTTTCAATTGAAATAAATTATGACTATTTGCATATTATTGTTTTAAGTTGTGAAATTGTGAAAAATGGTTTGAATGATATTTGATGGATACTTATTGATTGAAAAGCACTGTAATTGGTTTGAAACCACAGCTATCATGTACATTGATTGTATTCCTCGCTAGCTTGTCTAGTGGGATGAATTGAATTCCCTCTCTGGCCTAAGTGTTGAGGTGTGTGCCTGTTGAGGACGAATAGAATGAGTACTCATATTTTTGCTAGCTAGCTATGTTATTCCTCATTAGTCATTGACTTCTGGGATGAATTGAATACCTCATTAGCCATCGGCTTTTGGGATGAATTGAACTTGGGAACATGATTAAAGCTGTGTGTAATTTATTGATATGTATTG
Source organism: Hevea brasiliensis (assembly GCF_030052815.1). Lineage (NCBI taxonomy): Eukaryota > Viridiplantae > Streptophyta > Magnoliopsida > Malpighiales > Euphorbiaceae > Hevea > Hevea brasiliensis. The sequence goes on along the minus strand of NC_079495.1, from coordinate 33,078,655 downwards.
TGAGATTGTGAAATGAATTTAAACTCTTATTGACATATACTATCTTTTGGAATTCAACCATGATCTGACTTATTGAAATTTATTGTGATATTGAGAAATGAAGTTTAAATTCTGGTTGACAATTATTGTCTTGAAATTAACTATGGTTTTAAGTATCCACTATTTACATGACTTATGAATTGCGATTTAAATTGTATTTGGTTATTGTTGTGCACCACTGAGACATTGTCTCAGCGATAGCTTTTTATTGCTGTCGCAGGTAGACAGACCGACAGGGCAGCAGATAAGGCTGCTAGTACCTCCAGCGAGAGACTACCGGGTATAATGAGTATACCAGTATTTTGTATTTTGTAATGTAATGTATGACCACTGTATGTACATATTATTTTTTTTTTTGGTTTTGAGCAGTTGTAAATTCAAATCGTACCTTGAAGTTGTAAATTAATTATGAGTTATTTGACTTGTAAAAATTGTATTATATTTCCTTATCTCAGACTTTGAAAAATTTCTATGGAATTGAGTTGATAAATTGTTGTGTTGAGAAATGTATTGGAGTTGAGATTTGGAAAATTATTGAAGTGTCTTTTTACAGGTTTTCTGAAGAACTGTTTTATCCAAAATACAGATGGCACTCTGCCAAAATTTTTACAGAAATTCCAAATAAATCAAATGAGTTAATTGTTCCACTTCAGTTCACCAAAGTCTTTAATACCTGTAAATAGTGCTCACCACTGTAAAATAAGTAAGAAAAGTTTTTAAAATCCCTTGTAGTGTATTTAATGGGTTATCAGTAGACGGAGTTGGTAATTCATTAGGTATACTACGGGATCATGTTATGCCTTACAGAGGGGTAGGGTGTGACAAAAATAAATTCAAATCTACTTATACTTAGCTTTAATATGCTAAACTTGACGTTCTTTAAAATTTGTATTTCGGGGTTACTATTCACGATACTATTCAAGTCAATTTGTTGACTTTCTAATGCTTAATAGGTATGGGAATTCTAATTTCACCAACATACCACATTTTGGTTACCTAATTTGTTGGTTTTGGTCGTTTTCTCAAACTTCAAGTCTCTTAGGCACAAATTTCAAATTTTCAGTTTTGGTGTCCTATTTTGTATTGTTTCATTGGTCATATTACTGTTAGAATTTGGCTAAGTTTTCTTCATAAATATTGTTCCTTATTGTCTTAACTTTATTTTCCTTTTTGAATCACTCCATTTGGAGTTTTTTTAGCTCAAGTTATAGCCATTTGAACATGGCTGGCCGGATTGATCTAGCCTAGATTTTCTGGGCACCAACTTGGTTCTAGCAGTTTTAGGTCACTAACTTTGGGTGGCTAAATGACTTAGTTAAGGGCATAATTTAGACTAGTGTTCTTCATGAAAGTTGTAGGGCTATGTCTCAGCTTTCTTTTGATAAAATTTCAGGTCATTTGGACCAGCCTAGCCCAAGTTATGGCCAAATGAACAAATACTGTTCATTTGGTCATTTTTGTTCACTATGCTATGGCCACTTTCTGGGCATGATTCCTGAATAAAAAATGTGCTATTTTGTGTATAGTTTCATTCCCAATTGGCCTCACACTAATTGGTTTGGTAAATTTTCAGTTTTGGTCCCTGAAAGGGACCTTGGTCATGCTGCCTGCAGAATGACCATAAGCAATCCGAATTTAAACTTAATTCTAACACTTCCTACACACCACAATTGGTCATACATGACCATTTCTCAACTCCAACAAGGTCAAACACATCATTTGGCTAATTCTTACATTTTTATCTCCCAAACCCTAGGTGCCAAACCTTAATTTTCATGTTTATCTCATTTAATGAAATGTAAATGCTTAATTAGTACTTATACACTCATTTACACTTAACTATTTCATTTTTTGCTTCAAAATCACTCAACCCTAGCTCACTACCTCTAGGCCGAAATTCATGTAGGTAGTCCACAAACTTGATTTAATTCACTTATTTGTTAATTCCAAGTGTAACTTAGCTATTTAAACATAAATTCAAAGAGAGAATGAAGAAAGAACACTAACCTTAATTCTTTGATTTACAATCCACAAATTCTTTCACTTTTCTTTCCTTAATTCTCCTTCTCAAGTTGCAAGAGCAAGGTGTAATCAATAATTTTTGGGGAATTTATGGGCAATTTTGGGGTTTTAAAAGCTTACACACAAGCTTTAATGGAGGATGAAGTGAGGGAGCTTTAGGTGAGAGAGAGGCCGGCTCACTCTTAGAGAAGACAACATAAATTTTTTTTTCTTTTCTTTTCTTCTAAGTATTTTTAAATCATTATCCTAAAATTTCAAATTTTTTTAATTATTAGGTTTATTGCATCATGCATTATGTCATGCATGATGTAATAAACTTTATCAACTTTTTCTTTTTCTTTAGTTCTTTAATTTAATTCTTGATCCTAAAATTTTCTTTTCTCCGATTTTATTGGACAGTTAGGTCAGGAGTCAGCTCAATGGGTAAATTGACCAAATTGACCCTTGCCGATTCGACCCGATTTGCAAGTAATTTAATATTTCTTTTGGATTCCTGACCTAATTATTTGACCTACTTAACAATTCTTTTTTGTGATTTTCTCTTTTTCACTATGTTCACAATAGTCCTAAGGACCGCGATGTCACATTTTACGGTTCGAAATTCAAGTTTAAATCGACCTCGCAGTCCTTCCCGAGGATGTCACCCATTGCTATGACACTCGGCTTATTTAACTTCTTGTGTTCTGTTTTTCTTACTAATTATTGACAATTACTAATTATTTGTGTTCAGGGCTTCTCTAGGTGTCTTAGATGTGGTTCTAATCCCCTTAATTATCTAGACCAACATTGGTCACCGAAACAGTGAAATATACCAGGCTATGCAAATAGAGGTGTTACATACCTCCATATATAACTAGTAGGAGCCAACACATGCCCATATACCCATACACAGTGCAAGTATGAAAGTAGTATCAAACTCAAACTACCTATATACAAGATAACTGTGCTGTCTCAGGTTTGAAGACTATATGTACTGCTATGATTTATGACAATACATTGACAAGAGTAAACTCCATGTGCTTGTCATAAATGTCATTGGTTCGACCTACTTATCATGTATAAGTGCCTATCATGTTTGTTATATGGCATGAGACTCACTATTCCATCTTATTTATATCTCATATAAATAACTTGGGAACAAACATGAATACAATCTTTCTAGATAAGTAATGTCCTTATTGTGAAGTATCCTCGATTGTGAACCTATTTATGATACTTTGTGCTAGAAATACTGTCACTCATATTCTTAACAACATAAGAATAGAATTTTTAACAAAATATCAATGGACCTTTTCTATTACACATAAATATATTATGTAAACTGTAACACCCTCCCGGTAGCAACTCCGTACATTCTACTGTTTCGGTGACCGGTGTCGGTCCGGACAGCTAGAACGTTCGGAAAAATATTTAAACTAAAGTGAGGAATCATAATTAACTCAAATATTAATAAGAAAAATTTAGTAAAAATTTTAGAAATAAAATACAACTAAGTCAAGTGAGCCGGTGCCCAAGCGATGGGTAACCCAGAGAGAAGTTGCGGTTTTCGCAACTAGGAGCCCTAGACCCGGGTAAAAATTCATAAAATAATTTTTGGGACTCCAGAGAAGGGTCATTGAGGTTCCTATGGCATTAGAATGCCAAGAAAATATTTAGAAAAATTTTTCAATCGGTACAGATAATTTTGACCCGTTAAGTCAAACGGAGGGCATTTTGGTCATTTCGCCTTCAAAGACGATTTTTGGCCGACTTGTCCTGTTGATTAAATAATTATTATGACATAAAACATGAATTAATATTTATGAGAAAATAATTAAAAATGAGTGAAAGAAATAAAGAAAAGAAAAGAAAAGAAATAAGATTAATATATATAAATGATGTCATGATGACCTCAATTAAAATTTTTAAACCAATGGGAGATTAACAAGTTTTATTAAGGGATAAGAAAGATATAAAATAAGGCCAAATAATAGAAAGAAATTATCATCTTCCTCTTTGTTTCCCATGGCCGGCACCCTTCCAACACTTTCTTCCTCCATTGTTGCTCAAAGTGAGCTTGAAATCTCCCAAAATCCAACCTTAAAATCCTAATATCCTTTCACAAAAATTGATCCCCACATCACAAGGCAACTCTAGGCAGCCATAAGAAGTAGAAATTCTAAGGAGAATACAAGTCCAAGAAGTGCCACTTAAAGGTTAGTGCCTAATTATACCTAAATCTCTCTTATTCCATGTTAAAGACTTAAAGTGAGTAAGGATTTGTGAATTAAATGAATGGAATTTATGTGTATGTATACCATGAATTTTGGCAGCCCTAAGGAAGGAACAAGATTGAGTGTTTTTGATGGACTTGTAGTGAACTAGAGATTATGTTTAAAGTATGTAATTATAAGAATAATGAATTAGTTAGTTAATTAAGGTATGTTGTGAAAACTCATAATGGGAATTAGGGTTTTGGGAGAAAAATTGGACTTTGCTTATGAAATTGTTAAAGAACATTCTAATGGTCAATTAGTAACCATTTGAGGTAAGTTGACCATAATTTGGAGTGAACTATTGCATGGCAAACTGAAATGGGTAGGCTGCCTAGTGACAGCAGCAGGGAGGCTGTGAGTCCAGCCTGTTTGGACTGCCATATCTTTGGTTGTGTAGGTTCAATTGGTGTTTGGCCAATTGGACATGAAACTAGACATATAATGGCATAATTTTGCTGAAGAAACCATGCCCAAAAGACCAAAGCAAGTGGACCAAAAGTTGGCCGCAATCCGGATACCCTGCAAGCAGATTCTGCAGAATGACCAAATGAACAGTAACTGTTCATTTGGCCATAACTCACTGTAAAATGGTCCATTTGACCTGAAATTTTTACAGCAACAAGATACGATATAGACAAACAACTTTCATGAAGAAACCTACCCCAAATTATGACCAGAACCTATCCAACAAGGCACTCACAGTCACTGTTCATTGTACTGTAGATTTGGTAAATTCTGCAGTTTTCCAATCCGGCCAGCTGTGGTTTTTAGACCATATCTGGAGCTACAAAACTCCAAATGGAGTGATTCAAAAAAAGAAATTTAACTAGACAAAATAAGGAACAACTTTCATGTTTACCATTTCCTCAAATTTCTACTGTAACAGTCCCTAATAGAACAGTAAATTTATGGTACAAAAACTGAAAATTCTGCCCCTTAGTGCTAAGTTTGGAAATGGATTTGGTGATTAATTCCAACAAGTTTTAAATGCAAAATGTGGTACATTGGGAGTGTTAAAACCAATACACCTATTTTCTATCCAAAAGTCAACATTTTTGTTGACTAATGAAGTGAATAGTGACACCAAAACTTGAAATTCACAAATTGAAGAATTTTAAAGTATTAAATGCCCTAGTATACCTAACAAGATTGGTTTGGATAGTTTGGCATGCCAATAGGGTTCAGTTAGCAGTACTGCACATGGCATTATGCCATTCTGTGATTTTATGGCTTTTAGCCATTTGGATATTGTGTTGAGACTTGGCCTCGTGCCTAATATTATTTATAGCTTGTTAGCTGTTCTGTTGCACACCGGGAGATACATACGTGACCGATGGTGTGACGGCCCGAGGTACTTGATACCCAGTGCCAGTTTACCCGTTTATCCAGTCCAGTCGTCCAGTATAGGTTACTTGGGCAACCAAATGAATGAAAATGGACAAAGTTAAAGAAATAAATGAATATAACAAACACAAACAAATAAGACATATACATTCAATACATATTTATTTTCTGCTATTTCCTATTATTTTATTATTGCACCACTAAGCATTATTGCTTAGCGCGTTGCTTTTGCCACGCGTAGGTTCTGGAGATACTGATCGTGAGCCCAGTAGACCGCAGACTGGGTGAGCCCATCCTGCAGCTCTGCATAGTGTCCGTGTCACCTCACCCTCCACAGTGCATTGGTAGGGCACTAGGTTTCATTTTGGTATTTTGTAACTAATTTTTTTTTTATTTTCTCATATGTATTTGGATTTATGTAATGTATTTTGATGTTCATGTAAATAATGAAAATTGTGTTGGTGAATGGAAAATGTGAATATCTAACTGTGAATTGTACTTGATTATCACATTAGATGAATGATTGAGAAATGAAATTGAAAATGTTGAGATTTTGATATTGGAGTTGAGAGTGATGAGATACGAATATTGGAAGTGTTTTTCACAGGTTCCGAAGAACTGTTTTCTCCATTTTTAGCTGGTACTCTGCCAGATTTTCTTTAAAATTTTCGGAACCTCAAATAAATAATAATTTCGATAAATGGCTTAAATAAATTATATTTCATAAACTATATTCAAAACTATGACAAAAATTGATTAAGGTAAAATAGAGTGTGCCGATACACCGTGCGACATTGCTTACTCGGATATTCTGTACACGGGTAAAGGGTGTCACATTTAGTGGTATCAGAGCACGGTTTAGGCGTTTCTGGGCCTAGATTGAGTCCATACCATGCATTGCATTTGTAAGAGTCGAGGTGACACTAATGCAGATCTGTTTGTCTTTCTTATTTTGAATAGGATATGGACCCTACATCTTAGAGGGCAGTTGAGGAGGATGTGGAGAGTCATGCTCCACCTGCAGCAGCTGAGACTGGGGGTATGGGAGAACACGCTCACTTGACTCAAGCAGAGCCTGTCAGCCTCCACAGGCCATGTTCCAGCAAATGGCCGAATTCTTCAGACAAATGGCCGGGGTAATGCCAGCACCACCACCACCACCTCCACAACCGAAATCACACCTGGAAAAATTGAGGAAGTTTGGAGCAATGGACTTCTTTGGCAAGAGAGAAGATGATTCTGTTGCAGCCGAAAATTGGTTGAACAGAACAGGCAGAGTTTTAAAACAACTCCACTGCACTCCAGAGCAAAATCTAGAAGCTGCTGTATCTTTGCTGCAAGACGATGCATATGAATGGTGGGACACGGTATCCAGTGAAGTGCAGCCAGAAGTTATAACTTGGGACTTCTTCTTCTCTGAATTCAAGAAGAAATATGTGGGTAGTGTATACCTAGAAGAGAGAAGAAGAGAGTTCATTAATCTAAGGCAGAGACAGCTGTCAGTGGTCGAGTATGAGAACAAATTCGTTAGATTAAGCCGCTATGGAAGGGAGATAGTCCCTAATGAAGCTGAAAGGTGCAAGAGATTTGAAGAGGGACTAAATGACAACATAAAGATCATGATCATTGCCTTGGGAATTACCGACTTTACTAAGTTAGTGGAAGCTGCAATAAAGGTTGAAAAAGTAAGAATCAGTGAGCAGACTAGAAGGGAGAGACAGCAGAAGAGGGGCCCAGGTCAGTCTAGTTCAGCTCCTGCATCTGGGAAGAGGTTCAAGGGTTCACCTGCACAGAGTTCAGGTCAACCACAAGGTCAGGGTCAGTCTCAGGGGCCCAGGCCACAGTTTACCCCTAGGAGAGGTCAGTCCACACCATCAGTGGGCAGCTCTCCAGGGATGGGGTTCAGGGGACCAGCCCCAGCATCTTCTGCATGTCCACACTGTTTGAAATGGCATAAGGGGGAGTGTTGGAGAGTGGCTGGTGCCTGCTTAAGGTGTGGGTCAACAGAGCATCAGTTGAAGAACTATCCACGCAGAATTACTACAGTTGCTCCAACACAAGCAGATAGACCTGCTCCTGCACCACAAAGGGGTAGGAAATCTGGCAAATCTGACGTAGTGGGACCATCACAGAGGCCTGCATCTGAGCCAGCAGAGAGGCCTGATAACAGACCACCTGCCAGAGCTTATGCCATTAGAGCTCAGGAGGAGCAAGATGCCGGGACGTCATCGTGGGTAATGCTCTCCCTCTACACTACATCTGTGCATGCATTAGTGGATCCAGGATCCACTCATTCATACATCTGCATCAACCTACCCGTAGAAAGGGGGATACTAGTAGGGGAGAGTGACCAAGACATCCTGGTCACTAATCCATTGGGCCACAGTGTAGTGGTGAACAAAGTGTACAAGGGTTGCCCGTTAAGGATTCAGGGGTATGAATTCTTGGCAGACCTGATTGAGTTGCCCTTCCACGAGTTTGACGTGATTTTAGGAATGGACTGGTTGTCACGTCATCAGGCAATAGTTGATTGCAAATTGAAGAGAATTTCTTTGAAAACTCCTGGGGGTAATGAGATCACAGTGGTGGGGGAAAGGACAGATTTCTTGTCCAATGTCATCTCAGCCATAGTTGCAAGAAGAATGATGAAAAAAGGCTGTGAAGCCTACCTAGCACATGTGGTGGATACTAGGCAGGCTAAGCCAAACCTGAGTGATATACCCATAGTAAGAGACTTCCCAGATGTATTTCCTAAAGAGTTGCCTGATTTACCACCAGAAAGGGAAGTTGAATTTGCTATTGAGACACTGCCGGGTACAACACCCATTTCTATTGCTCCTTATAGGATGGCACCCACTGAATTGAGGGAGTTGAAAACTCAGTTGCAAGAGTTGCTTGATAAGGGGTTCATACGCCCCAATGTGTCACCGTGGGAAGCTCCAGTGCTGTTTGTAAAGAAGAAGGATGGGACTTTGAGGCTATGCATTGATTACCGGCAGTTGAATAAAGTGACTGTGAAGAACAAATATCCGTTGCCTAGAATTGATGATCTGTTTGATCAGTTGAAGGGAGCAGGAGTATTTTCGAAGATTGATCTCAGATCAGGGTATCATCAGTTGAGGGTGAATGATGCAGATGTGCCAAAGACTGCATTCAGGACCCGATATGGGCATTATGAGTTCCTAGTGATGCCCTTTGGTCTAACAAATGCACCTGCGACATTTGTGGACCTTATGAACCGTATCTTCCATCCATACCTAGATCGGTTCGTAGTGGTCTTTATTGATGATATTTTGGTGTATTCCAAGACCAGGGAAGAACATGATGAGCATTTGAGGATTGTTCTGCAAACCCTGAGAGAAAAGAAGCTGTATGCTAAGTTGTCCAAGTGTGACTTCTGGTTGAATGAGATTGCATTCCTTGGACACATAGTGTCAGCTGATGGGATTAGAGTGGATCTCAAGAAAATAGAAGCAGTAATGGAATGGAAGCCTCCCAGGAATACAACTGAGGTCAGAAGTTTCTTAGGGCTAGCTGGGTATTACAGGAGATTTGTGAAGGGATTTTCCTTAATAGCTGCTCCAATGACCAAGTTGTTACACAAGAATGTCGACGGATCGGAATAACAAGTGTCAGACCAGTTTTGAGAAGTTGAAGGCTATGTTGACGAGGCACCAGTATTAACACAGCCAGTGTCAGGAAAAGACTTCGTGGTCTACAGTGATGCCTCTCATAATGGGTTAGGGTGTGCATTGATGCAAGAGGGAAAGGTGGTCGCTTATGCTTCCAGGCAGCTAAGGCCACATGAACAGAATTACCCTACCCATGATCTAGAGCTTGCAGCAATTATCTTCGCACTGAAGATATGGAGGCACTACTTGTATGGTGAAAAATGCTACACTTACACAGACCACAAAAGTCTGAAATATTTGCCAACTCAGAAGGAGCTCACCCTTAGACAGAGGCAATGGATTGAGTTCCTGAAGGACTATGATTGTGTGATTGACTATCATCTTGGGAAGGCAAATGTTGTTGCTGATGCTTTGAGCAGAAAATCCATGACAACCTTGAGATCATTGAATGCCCGTATATCTTTGGTTCGAGATGGAGCTATTTTGGCTGAGTTGCAAGTGAGGCCAAACCTGCTACAGCAGATTTTAAATGGGCAGAAGGTAGATGAGAAGCTAATGGCTATTATGAGCAAAATCTCAGAAGGAAAAGCAACTGACTATGGGGTGAAAGCAGATGGGTGTCTGTATTACAAAGGAAGACTGTGTGTACCAGATGATGGGGAATTGAAGGCCAGTATTCTGAAAGAGGCACACACCAGTGTATATGCTATGCACCCAGGAAGTACAAAGATGTATCATGATTTGAAGCTTCAGTATTGGTGGCCTGGTATGAAGAAAGACATAGCTAACTATGTGACTAAATGCTTGACATGTCAGCAAGTCAAGGCAGAACATCAAGTTCCATTGGGATTGCTACAGCCTATACGCATACCTGAATGGAAATGGGATCGGGTCACCATGGATTTTGTAAGTGGTCTACCTCTCACCCAGAAGAAACATGATGCAGTATGGGTGATAGTTGATAGATTGACAAAGTCAGCACACTTTTTGCCAGTTAGGACTGACTTCTCACTGGAGAAGTTAGCAGAATTGTATATCAGTGAGATAGTTAGACTACATGGAATTCCACTTTCCATCATATTTGATTGAGACCCAAGGTTTACATCGAGATTTTGGAAGAAGTTGCATGAGTCCATGGGTACACAACTCCACTTCAGCACAGCATTCCATCCTCAGACGGATGGGCAATCCGAAAGAGTAATCCAGGTAAACAATTGAACCAATTGAATTAATACAATTATTGAACTAAAATGATAACAATAACATGAAAAATATATCAGGTCCTTGAGGATATGCTGAGGAGTTGTGTCATTGAGTTTGAGAGAAGTTGGGATAAATACCTCCCACTAGCAGAATTTGCATACAACAATAGCTACCAAGCTAGTATCCAAATGGCCCCATATGAAGCACTGTATGGGAGAAAATGTAGAACTCCACTGTGCTGGACTGAATTGGGCGAAGACAAACTGGTAGGCCCAGACTTGGTGAAATAGACTGAAGAGAAAGTGAAACTAATCAAAGCTAATCTGAAGGTTGCCTCAGATAGACAGAAATCTTATGCCGACCTAAAGAGAAAAGAAATAGAATATGCGGTTGGCGACAAAGTGTTCCTCAAGGTGTCACCATGGAAAAAAGTACTAAGGTTTGGAAGAAAAGGCAAGTTAAGCCCTAGGTTTATTAGCCCATATGAAGTCATTGAACTTGTGGGTCCAGTGGCCTATAGGCTAGCTTTACCACCAAAGCTGGACAAGATCCACAATGTGTTCCACGTGTCCATGCTTAGAAGATACCGCTCAGATCCTTCACATGTCATCTCCAGGGAAGAAATTGAAATACAGCCGGATTTGACATATGAAGAAGAACCTCTACGGATCCTGGCTCGGGAAGTGAAAGAGTTGAGAAATAAGCGATTCCATCGTGAAAGTGCTTTGGAGGCACCGTAACACCGAGGAGGCAACTTGGGAAAGTGAAGAAGCGATGAGGCAACAGTTCCCTCAACTGTTTGCATCAGTAAATTTCGAGGACGAAATTTAAATTAGAGGAAGAGTTGTAACACCCTCCGGTAGCAACTCGTACATTCTCTTATTCGGTGACGGTGTCGGTCCGGATAGCTAGAACGTTCGGAAAAATATTTAAACTAAAGTGAGGAATCATAATTAACTCAAATATTAATAAGAAAAATTTAGTAAAAATTTTAGAAATAAAATACAACTAAGTCAAGTGAGCCGGTGCCCAAGCGATGGGTAACCCAGAGAGAAGTTGCGGTTCTCGCAACTAGGAGCCCTAGACCCGGGTAAAAATTCATAAAATAATTTTTGGGACTCCAGAGAAGGGTTATTGAGGTTCCTATGGCATTAGAATGCCAAGAAAATATTTAGAAAAATTTTTCAATCGGTACAGACAATTTTGACCCGTTAAGCCAAATGGAGGGCATTTTGGTCATTTCGCCTTCAAAGACGATTTTTGGCCGACTTGTCCAGTTGAGTAAATAATTATTATGACATAAAACATGAATTAATATTTATGAGAAAATAATTAAAAATGAGTAAAAGAAATAAAGAAAAGAAAAGAAAAGAAAAGAAATAAGATTAATATATATAAATGATGTCATGATTACCTCAATTAAAATTTTTAAACCAATGGGAGATTAACAAGTTTTATTAAGGGATAAGAAAGATATAAAATAAGGCCAAATAATAGAAAGAAATTATCATCTTCCTCTTCGTTTCCCATGGCCGGCACCCTTCCAACACTTTCTTCCTCCATTGTTGCTCAAAGTGAGCTTGAAATCTCCCAAAATCCAACCTTAAAATCCTAATATCCTTTCACAAAAATTGATCCCCACATCACAAGGCAACTCTAGGCAGCCATAAGAAGTAGAAATTCTAAGGAGAATACAAGTCCAAGAAGTGCCACTTAAAGGTTAGTGCCTAATTATACCTAAATCTCTCTTATTCCATGTTAAAGACTTAAAGTGAGTAAGGATTTGTGAATTAAATGAATGGAATTTATGTGTATGTATACCATGAATTTTGGCAGCCCTAAGGAAGGAACAAGATTGAGTGTTTTTGATGGACTTGTAGTGAACTAGAGATTATGTTTAAAGTATGTAATTATAAGAATAATGAATTAGTTAGTTAATTAAGGTATGTTATGAAAACTCATAATGGGAATTAGGGTTTTGGGAGAAAAATTGGACTTTGCTTATGAAATTGTTAAAGAACATTCTAATGGTCAATTAGTGACCATTTGAGGTAAGTTGACCATAATTTGGAGTGAACTATTGCATGGCAAACTGAAATGGGTAGGCTGCCTAGTGACAGCAGCAGGGAGGCTGTGAGTCCAGCCTGTTTGGACTGCCATATCTTTGGCTGTGTAGGTTCAATTTGTGTTTGGCCAATTGGACATGAAACTAGACATATAATGGCATAATTTTTCTGAAGAAACCATGCCCAAAAGACCAAAGCAAGTGGACCAAAAGTTGGCCGCAATCCGGATACCCTGCAAGCAGATTCTGCAGAATGACCAAATGAACAGTAACTGTTCATTTGGCCATAACTCACTGTAAAATGGTCCATTTGACCTGAAATTTTTACAGCAACAAGATAAGATATAGAAAAACAACTTTCATGAAGAAACCTACCCCAAATTATGACCAGAACCTATCCAACAAGGCACTCACAGTCACTGTTCATTGTACTGTAGATTTGGTAAATTCTGCAGTTTTCCAATCCGGCTAGTTGTGGTTTTTGGACCATATCTGGAGCTACAAAACTCCAAATGGAGTGATTCAAAAAAAGAAATTTAACTAGACAAAATAAGGAACAACTTTCATGTTTACCATTTCCTCAAATTTCCACTGTAACAGTCCCTAATAAAATAGTAAATTTATGGTACAAAAACTGAAAATTCTGCCCCTTAGTGCTAAGTTTGGAAATGGATTTGGTGATTAATTCCAACAAGTTTTAAATGCAAAATGTGGTACATTGGGAGTGTTAAAACCAATACACCTATTTTCTATCCAAAAGTCAACATTTTTGTTGACTAATGAAGTGAATAGTGACACCAAAACTTGAAATTCACAAATTGAAGAATTTTAAAGTATTAAATGCCCTAGTATACCTAACAAGATTGGTTTGGATAGTTTGGCATGCCAATAGGGTTCAGTTAGCAGTACTGCACATGGCATTATGCCATTCTGTGATTTTATGGCTTTTAGCCATTTGGATATTGTGTTGAGACTTGGCCTCGTGCCTAATATTATTCTGACTTGTTAGTCGCTCATTGCACACCGGGAGATACATACGTGACCGATGGTGTGATGGCCCGAGGTACTTGATACCCAGTGCCAGTTTACCCGTTTATCCAGTCCAGTCGTCCAGTATAGGTTACTTGGGCAATCAAATGAATGAAAATGGACAAAGTTAAAGAAATAAATGAATATAACAAACACAAACAAATAAGACATATACATTCAATACATATTTATTTTCTGCTATTTCCTATTATTTTATTATTGCACCACTAAGCATTATTGCTTAGCGCGTTGCTTTTGCCACGCGTAGGTTCTGGAGATACTGATCGTGAGCCCAGTAGACCGCAGACTGGGTGAGCCCATCTGCAGCTCTGCATAGTGTCCGTGTCACCTCACCCTCCACAGTGCATTGGTAGGGCACTAGGTTTCATTTTGGTATTTTGTAACTAATTTTTTTTTTCTCATATGGATTTGGATTTATGTAATGTATTTTGATGTTCATGTAAATAATGAAAATTGTGTTGGTGAATGGAAAATGTGAATATCTAACTGTGAATTGTACTTGATTATCACATTAGATGAATGATTGAGAAATGAAATTGAAAATGTTGAGATTTTGATATTGGAGTTGAGAGTGATGAGATACGAATATTGGAAGTTTTTTTCACAGGTTTCGAAGAACTGTTTTCTCCATTTTTAGCCGGTACTCTGCCGGATTTTCTTTAAAATTTTCGGAACCTCAAATAAATAATAATTTCGATAAATGGCTTAAATAAATTATATTTCATAAACTATATTCAAAACTATGACAAATATTGATTAAGGTAAAATAGAGTGTGCCGATACACCGTGTGACATTACTTACTCGGATATTCTGTACACGGGTAAGGGGTGTCACATAAACGGAAAAGTGAAAATGCCTTTTATTAATAAAACACGTACAAGATACATACTAAATGATATGCTCTAGGGCATACTACTAATAATCTCCCACTAGCACTAGAGCCATTCATTACAATATCTTAGACCCATCTTCTCAAGATATCGGTCTAACCGAGCTTGTGACAAAGGCTTAGTGAACGAATCAGCTGGATTTTCAGCTGATGCTATTTTCTGCATGGCTATATCGCCTTGCCCAACTATCTCTCTGATAATGCGGTAGCGTCTTTTTATGTGTTTGAATTTCTAATGAGACCGGGGTTCCTTATATCCAAACAGCTTCTTTTGCAGCATCTGATGCAGCAATATACTTAGCCTCAGTAATGGAATCTGCAGTCGTACTCTGTTTGGAACTCTTCCAACTAACTGCACCTCCATTACAAATGAACACATACCCAAAGGTAGACTTTCTATCATCGATATTTGATTGGAAATCAGAATCAGTATAACCATCCAATTGCAAGTCTCCACCTCCATATATCAAGAATAAATCCTTAGTTCTTCTCAAGTACTTAAGGATGTTCTTGACAGTTATCTAGTGTTCCAAACTTGGATTGGATTGATACCTGTTAGTTAAACTAACAGCATATGCAATATCCAGCCTAGTACACAACATTGCATACATCAAACTTCCAATAGCCGAAGCATATGGAATCCTAGCCATTTTATCTCTTTCTTTAGGTGTCTTTGTAGACATCTCTTTAGAAAGGTGGATACCATGTCTCACTGGTAACAATAATCTCTTGGAATCAATGCATGTTAAACCTCTTTAACACCTTTTCCAAGTATAGACTTTGGGAAAAACCAATTATTCTTTTCACTCTATCTCTATAGATGTGAATCCCAAGAATATAGGTTGCCTCCCCTAAGTCTTTCATGGAGAATGTATTTGACAACTATACCTTTATAGTTGTCAATATACCTGTGTCATTACTTATTAACAGAATATTATCCACATATAAGACAAGGAAAGTGATAGCACTATCACTAACCTTCTTATATACACATGACTCATCCTCATTTTTGATAAAACCAAATGACTTAATGGCTTCATCAAAATGGATGTTCCAACTCCTCGAAGCTTGTTTCAACCCATAAATGGATCGTTTTAGCTTACGCACTTTGAAATCATCTTGGGATTTAAAACTCCTAGGTTGTTCCATGAAAATGTTTTCTTCAATGTAACCATTGAGAAAAGCTATTTTGACATCCATCTGCCAAATCTCATAATCATAGTATGCAGCTATTGCTAACAGAATCCTAATTGATTTAAGCATGGCAACAGGCGAGAAAGTCTACTCATAGTTGATTCCTTGCCTTTGGCAAAACCCTTTCGCTACTAGCCTTGCTTTATAGGTCTCTACCTTTGCATCAGAACCAATTTTCTTCTTGAAAAGCCATTTGTTCTCTATAGGTACAATACCTTTAGGTGGGTCAACAAGATCCCAAACTCGATTCTTATATGTGGAATCAATCTCAGATTTCATAGCATTAATCCATTTTGAAGAGTCTATATCTGATATAGCTTCTTCATAGGTAAGTGGATCATCTCCATGATCTACTTCTTCTTGAGTAGACAACTTATGTTCTTCTTCATGAAGGAAACCATATCTCACTGGTGGGTGAGATACCCTAGTTGTTCTACGAGGAACAGCTATAGATATTTCATCAATAGGTGTAGGTTAACTAAATGGATCTATATCCATCTGATCTGTTGGTTGGTTAGAATTCTCCAATTCCAACTCTATTTGCCTTCCTTTGCCTCCTTCTTGAACAAACTACTGTTCAAGAAATGTGGCATCTCTAGTTATCACAACCTTTTGTGATGTAGGCAAATAATATCCAAAACTATCTTTTGGATATCCAACAAATCAACCCTTTTTTGATCTGGTTTCCAATTTATCAGTGTTCAGCTTTTTGATATAAGCTAGACAACGCCAAATCTTAACATGCTTAAAATTGGGTTTTCTTCCATGCCATATCTCATAAGGTGTGGAAGATACTTATTTTATTGGAATTCTATTCAGAATATACAAAGCTGATTCTAATGCAAATCCCCAAAAGGAGATTTGCATATCAGTATAGCTCATCATAGTACGTACCATATCCAATAGGGTATGATTTCTCCTTTCAGATATACCATTCAG
The DNA here is from genome assembly GCF_030052815.1 of Hevea brasiliensis. NCBI lineage: Eukaryota > Viridiplantae > Streptophyta > Magnoliopsida > Malpighiales > Euphorbiaceae > Hevea > Hevea brasiliensis. The sequence continues at coordinate 33,062,022 of NC_079495.1, read as the reverse complement.
CTGTGGTGTTCCTGGATGAGTCAGCTGGGAAACAATGCCATGCTCTCTCAAGTATTCATCAAATTCAGTACTTAAGTATTCACCTCCACAATCTAATCGAAGAGCTTTAATATTTTTTCTTGTTTGATTTTCTACTTCAGATTTAAATTCTTTGAACTTTTCAAAGGATTCATGTTTGTATTTCATCAAATACAAATACCCAAATCTTGATTTATCATTAGTAAAGGTAATAAAGTAATGAAAATCACTTCTAGCCATCTTTCTAAATGGGCCACATACAACACTATGTATTAGTTCCTAAATATTTTCAACTCTTAGTCCTTGTCTAACAAAGGGTGATCTAGTCATTTTGCCCTGAAGGCAGGATTCACAAGTTGGAGTAGGCTCAGAGCCCAATGAGGATAAAATCCCCATTTTCTCCAGTTTTGCAATCCTATCTTTTGCAACATGACCTAATCTTAAGTGCCAAATATATTTTGAACTTGTGTTGATTTTCATCATGGTATTGCATTCTTTTAGATTGCTATACTCTGGGCAGTTCCCTTTCCAGTGCCCATCCTGCTGGCAGTGGAAACACTTTCCTTTGCCTTTGTCAGCTTTGATCTTTGTTTTTCTGTTTGGCTATCTTCTTGGAAGATCCTGGAACTTGAGGTTTCTTTTTCTAATTGCCCTTCTTCTTGTTAGACTTTCTAGCAGAAGAAGATGCAATCAAAGCTACCTCTTCTCCTTTATTTCCTAGCATATTCTTTTGGGCAACAACCAGCATGTTGAGTAAACTAGCCAAGGTGCATTCCTATTTAATTATATGAAAATTTTTCACAAAATTCCCAAATGTCTCAAATAGGGATTGAAAGATCAAATCCATATGCAGTTGGAAATCCATGTTAAAGTCAAGATGTTCCAGCTGCTCAATCAGCTGAATCATCTTGTGGACATGATCCCTAACATTCTGTCCTTCAGACATCAAGCGGAATAGCTGCCTAGATATCTCATACCTAGCATTCCTGCTGTGTTCACCATACAACTCTTGTAGGTGAAGAATGTTCTCACTCGTACTCTGCATGTTTTCATGCTGCTTCTGTAACTCATTACTCATTGAAGCAAGCATGTAACACTTGGCTCTCATATCATGCTCCTTCCACTTGTCCAATATTTCATGTTCCTCTTGAGTGGCCTCTGGAGGTAAGGGACCAGGAACATTTGAGTCTAGAACATATCCCATATGTTCAAGGTTCAGGACAAGTTTTAAATTTCTTAGCCAATCAGATAAATTAGGTCCTGTCAATCTATTGCGATCAAGTATGCTTGCAAGAATATTGGATGGTGGTAGTTGTGGTGTGCTCATTATTATAAAAAAATTAACTGCAAAAAATAACCAAATTAATTATTAAATGTATCATGTAATTAACCAAAATAATTATGGTTTTTTAATCAAATTGGTCCTCTCATTAACTTATCGAATCCTACACTTCCAAAGTAGAAAACGGAAATCCTAGTTGGATGGATTTCTAGTGGGTGATTGAATTCTTATAATTCTATTGATCATCCTTAGGTACATCCATTATTGGAATTATAATAAACTATAAGTGAGCAACTCCTTGCCCATCACATCTCATGTGAGGTTCAATCTATTACCTAGCCCCTAATGCTCAAAATCTCAGGTACATCTAGTTGATCCTATTGAGCCAGTAATTATGTAAATAATTTTAATGTCCTTAGGTATATCCAATATTGGCCACCAAAATATTTACATATTTACAACATCTCATGCTTAACAATTATTCTTAAGAAAATCTCTTAAATTAATTGCATCATATGCAAGTATTTAAAATTTCTTAAAATAATTGCCTCAATGGAGGGCCCATGTTATAATTATTTTAATTATAACATATCCAACTTAATCATTTGATTAGAAGATTTTGTGGTCGTTCTAATTACTATTAAGGTCTCACTTTGCACATTATCCAATTAGCATGCATGCATCATATACTTGCATACATTCCCAAACGTCTCATGCATTCATGGATAATAAATAAATATGGTATGATCATGGACTTTTCTAAGGGATTCAATTCTGAGCCACCATGAATTGAATCAGGGCATTCCTAGGTGCATTTCATTCATTCATATTACAAGAGTTTCTGAAAGAGTACATAATCAACACTTGATGTTGAATTCCTCCCACTGGTCCCACCAATGCTCTTGACCTCCTTGATCTTCTTGCAATCCAATTACATAGTAATCCTTGGCATACCAAGGTGAATTTACAAGAATTAAATAAATGAAATTACAACCCAAAATTATTACAACCTTAATAATACATGTCCAAAATAAATTAAAATAAATTAATTAATTTACAACCCAAAGAAAAATAAAAAAAATAAATCCAATCACATTGGTCTTTTATAGTCCATGATCATCCATCATGTATATCACTATTTAACAATTAAATAAAATATACATACTTAAATTAAATTGAATATCTCATATTCAACTTAAAAATCTAGATTTGAATATGATTCAAACAAATTTAAAAATTTAGATTTGAATCACATTCAAACAAATTTAAAAATTCAGATTTGAATCACATTCAACAACTTTAAAAATTCAGATTTGAATCACATTGAAACAACTTTTAAAATTCAGATTTGAATAACATTCAAACAACTTTAAAAATTCAAATTTGAATTACATTCAAATAATTTTTAAAATTTAGATTTGAATCAAAATTTAATTATGTGAATAAAACTCTAATTAAATAATTTAATTAGACATAAAATTGACATAATTATGAGCATTAGATCATACAACAATTGCACAAATATTGCCCAAAACCATGCGCACCATAAGGGATGAACAAACCTTGCGCACACATGGTGTCCCATCTAAGCTGCCACCTTTTTCATTGCAACCACCAATGGATCTTTCATCTGATGATAATACCACATAATTAAATCATATAATCAACAATCTAAATGGCAAATATAGTGGTTCTAATACCAATTGAAGGAGCGAAAGCATGAAAAACACAAGTTTATATCATTGAATTCAAAAATTTTCACCTAGGGTCACATGCATAATGCAAGATTTATTTTTATCTATTTGATTTCAATGATAAACAATATATTAAAACTCTTTTAATATATTTTTGGATCTATATTTGCCATTTAAGATTTTAGAATTAATCAGATTAATTTTAGAATCCTAGATGAAATCAAGAACAAGTGCATTAACCTCTTGATGCACTGCAGTGTGTTTGGTACCTTTGGGATGCGTTTTTAGGACACCAGATGTTATCGCTCTAGCTTGTCCACACCAAGATCACCTATGGCAGCCCTTGAACAGCTTCTAAAGCTTTTTCTATTAATTAAAAAATCAAGTTTTGCTTTTAAGAGATTAAAGATATAAACAGGACACTAGAAACAATTTCTAGTATTTTTAATTCAAGAGATTGTTTGCTAATCTCTTGGAATTAATGAGAGATGAAGAAGAAGAGAGAATGGGAGCCTCAAGGGTGGCGGCACAAAGGGAGGCAGCAGCTGGTTGTGTTTTGTTCTTTCATCCTTACACTTATATAGCTAGGTCACCACTTAAAACCCTTGCCACATTTCACTTTCTGATTGGCTCTAGGTTTAATTGATCCAATCACATTGTGCCAAGTGTCAAACCTATATTTAATCTTAATTTTAATCATCTTACATGATTAAAAGACATTTGGCAAGCTTATGTGTAGTGCTATGTGTCTCCATCTCATGGTGCCACATGTCACCCTGTGAAATGACCAAAATGCCCCTGTGTCTTAATTTTGAGTTCTCAATCCAAAATAATTATTTCTCTTCTTCTAATCAATTTATATCAAACATAAATCAATTAATTAATCTTTATTAATTAATTTCTCATTAATTAAATTCATATTTAAACACTTTAAATATAAATTTAACTTATACTATACATCCAATAATCTAGATTTGGTTTCAAGTCATGCTAGGGACTTTGCAATTTAATTGCAAACCAAACCTAATTAATTAATCAATTAAACTCTTTAATTAATTAATTAAATCATATTTAATTTGGTGATTACTTGTGTATGTGTGTGACTTACTAGGTTCATCACTAATTGGCAATGAGATATGATATCAACTCTCAATATCATCAGAACTCTTTCTTACCATAAATGATTTCTCTAAATCATTTTATGCATCTCATAGACCATGGTTAACACCTAGCATAGCATGCCATGGCCACCCAATCAGTAATTTTTACCTTAAATGAACCTATAATCATATGTTACCATGCATGAGAATCTCTGTGTTATAAAATCCCAATTCGAGCTGGAGTCATGGTTTATGTCAAACCCCATTTACTATGAATATTATGTTCTCTTTTAATTTTAGTTCTTGATTAAAAAGATTTTTCTCATCAGAAACTATTTTCTGATTAAATCTATCTGTCCTGGTCAGGAACTTGAAACATCAAGAACAATTAAATGAACATAGGATTTTATCCCTATTTACTTAGAGGAATAGATTCCATCTTAATCAACACCTACCTCCATATATAACTAGTAGGAGCGAACACATGCCCATATACCCATACACAGTACAAGCATAAAAGCAATATCAAACTCAAACCACCTATATATAAGATAACTGTGCTATCTTAGGTCTAAAGATTATATGCACTGATATGATTTATGATAATACATTGATAAGAGTAAACTCCATGTGCTTGTCATAAGTGTCACTGGTTCGACCTACTTATCATGCATAAGTGCCTATCATGTTTGTTATATGGCATGAGACTCACCATTCCATCTTATTTATATCTCATATAAATAACTTGGGAACAAACATGAATATAATCTTTTTGGATAAGTCATGTCCTTATTGTGAAGTATCCTCGAATGTGAACCTATTTATGATACTTTATGCTAATAATACCGTCACTCATATTCTTAACAACTTAAGAATAGAATTTCTAATAAAATATCAATGGACCTTTTCTATTACACATAAATATATTACGTAAACAGAAAAGTGAAAATGCCTTTTATTAATAAAGCATGTGCAAGATACATGCTAAATGATATGCTCTAGGGCACACTACTAACACCTTACTCCTTCGTAAGGTATAATATGATCCCGTAATACACCTAATGAACTACCGAACTTCGCCTACCGGTAACCCATTAAACATACTACAAGGGATTTTAAAACAATTTTCGTTCATTTTTAAATTGGTGGGTAATTTTTTTTTTGATATTAAAAACTTTTATTTGAAGTCTAAACATAAATCAAATTTTTAGATATTTAAAATCTCAGCAATTTTTACAAAAATTTTGGCAGAGTGTCGTCTGTATTTTGAGAAAATAGTTCTTCAAAAACTTGTAAAAAATACTTCTAATATACATTTAAATCCCAACTCCATTATTCGATTTCATTTCACAAATCAGCATAAGTAACTCAATACACAGTTTGAATTAAATCAAACATTGAAACATCTCATTAAGGTAACAAAATTAATATTTACATTCATGGGAGTATTACAAATTTAGTAGTACAAAACTTTATAAGTACAAAAATCTCAAGATAATATTACAATAATTTATATTTGATTACATTTCAAAAATAATATTTCAAAAGTGTTGATACAACTGCTCGAATGAAATTATATACATATAATTACATAATTACATCAAAATCTAATGTACAAGGGTATACTTATAATATACCCCAAGATAGTCTCACAGTGTCTTCAAGTATTCTCACTTAGCTGCTCTTTATTTTCTTTCACCTGCGACAGCATACAAAGCTATCGCTGAGTGATGAACTCAGTAGTGCACAAACTAATAATTTAAAACTTAATACAAGTTATGCTTTGACAACTCATAACAGATAAAAATTTAAAATTTCTAAATTCTTCAAAATTCATGACATCCAAAAATCAATATTTTCAATCATGCAAATTATTCATTTGTATAACATTTTGATCAAATAGTAACTATTTATCTATATTTTTTTTAAATCATGAAATAATACAATATTTTTGAATCACTGACAAATTATTTATTTCGATCACAATTTATCAAATTATGTATAATTTAAAGGGCGTTGCCAACAATTCACACAGTTGGACCCATGACACAAAATTTCATAATCGATGCCGTGTTGTACACCACAACAATTCAAACTCTCCCAATAATTGAGGCTAAAAGGGAGGAACAAAGACTAGCTAGTATATATGAGTACTCATCCAAACTCTTCCCCAACTGGCAAGCCAGAGAGGAATGAACTCACCCCATCTAGTGGAGGAGATATCTCACTAGACAAGCTAATGAGAATACAAAGTATATTGCCATGTCAACTATGGTTTCAAATTATTTTCAAAACAATTTCTATTTATAAAAGTGTTTACAAACTATTAACATATTTTATCATTATAAATTCATGCTCAATGTTGGCAACACATCAAACTTAAAATTTGCAATTCTCAAAACCATGCAATAAATCTTTATATGCATAAGAAAATTTATATTTAATTTATATAATTTCATTCAACAATTTAAAATTCTCAACATAACAAAATCATAAAATCATACAATAAACTTATTCAAATCAATTTGGAAGTGAAAAATAACAAAAAGAGTTAGTTGTGCATAAACCTCTTATCTAGGCTTGTCTTGGTTCAATTCCTCCTCCTTCATTGGAGGGCTCCTTTCCCACTAAAACACATAACTATAGTTTTTCAATATCTATTCAATTTATTTCTAATTAATAAATTCAATAATTAAATTTTGTACACTTAATTTACCCCATAAAATTGAGTCCTTTGTACTTAGTGTAATTGTGGTTACTATTCATTTGATCATTTGATCAAAATATTGACTTTTTCATACTAATTAGATATGCTAATTCTAATTACACCCACATACTACATTTTGAGTCATATTTTTGTTGGCATTGATTGCTAAATTCAATTCAAAGCCTATTAGGGTTAAATCTCAAAATTTCAGTTTTGGGTTACTTATTTGTACTATTCCATTGGTCTGTCTACAGTGGGAATTTGTGACACCCCTTACCCGTGTACAGTATACCCGAGTAAGTAATGCCACACGGTGTACCGGCACACTCTAATATTCCTCAATTAATTTATATCATGCTTTTGCATATAATTTATGAAATACAATTTATTTAAACCATTTATAAAAAGTATCATTCATTTAAGGTTCCGAAAATTTTAAAGAAAATCCGGCGGAGTACCGGCTAAAAATGGAGAAAACCGTTCTTCGGAACCTGTTAAAAACACTTCCAATATTTTTATTCCATCTTCTCAAACTCCAATATCCAAAATCTCAACAATATTTCTCAATAGCAAATTCTCAATAATCTTTTCATTTCACAAACATCCATTTCTCATATACAAGCGATAAATACATGCTCAAATTTTGCATTCATAGTCATAACTTTCATTATTTACATGGACATCAAAATATATTACATGAGTTCAAATACATAAGAAAAAGTAAAAATCTGCTACAAAAATAATAACACAAAAAATAAATATATATAATGTATTATGTGTACATGTTTTTTTTGTCATGTATTTGTATATCCATTCATTTATTTCTTCTACATTGCTCATTTTCATTCATTTATTGCCAAACTATCCAAACCAATCTTGTTAGGTATATTCATGAATTTTTCAAATTTTTTTTGGTGTCACTATTCATCATTGGTCAAAAAATGTTGACTTTTACCATTTGGTGTTTAAAACTTGTTGGCATTAAGTGTTAATACCATTCCAAAGTGTAACTCAACACAAGCAGAATTTTAATTTGAAAAATAAAAAATGAAAGTTGTTCCTTATTTTTTCTCTAGTTGAATTTTTTTTTTTTTGAATCCATTTTTTTTTTGTAGCTCTAGATATGGTCCAAGACCAAGCTGGCTGAAAATGCATGCTCTGCAGAAAATTACCATATCTACAGTGCATGAACAGTAACTAGAGTCTTCATGTTTTATTATATGTCTTAACTTGTTGCTGTAAAATTTCAGGTCAATTGACCAAATTACAGTGAGTTATGGCCAAATGAATAGTTACTGTTCATTTGATACTTGACTTTGCCATACATTTTTTTTTTTCTAATTATGGAAACATACCTAAAATGGTCACTAATTGACCATTAAAATGTGCTCTAACAATTTCCTAAGCCAAATCAATTTATAAACTCAAATATGGTTTTTAATTCACTTCAAGCTCATCAAAAACATCCTACATATTCTTTACTAGGGGCAAGAAAATTCAAGTGTTCATATACTAGGTTTTTTGTTCATTTAAACTAAAATCTCTACTAAGTTCAAGTCCAAAATCATGAAAATAAAGAGTTTAATGGGTATAAGTGCACTAACCTTGACCTACTTCTTCTTCTTGGCTGCCAAGAGCTTCTCCATGGAGAGATATGGTCAAGGTTTAATGAAAAGGGGTTAGGGTTTAGTGGTGTAAGAAAGGGAGAGATTGAGCTTGATTGAAAAAAAAATCCATGGAGGTGTCTAGGGCAGTTTCAGCTGGCCTTTGGGGAGGGAAGTAGCTGCTGCAATTTCTATTATTTTGGTCTTCTTTTAGTCCATTTTAATAGTTAGTCAAATGAGGGCTTAATGGTGATTGGTGGAAAATCTTGAATGACATCATAATATGTTATTATTTGCATTATTTTGCATTTTCTTTTCTTTTCTTTCACTACTCATTTCCAATTTCATTTTTAGTAATGTTTATTCATATTTTATGTCATATTAATTATTTACTCAACTGGACAAGTCGGCCAAAAATCACCTCTGAAGGCGAAATGACCAAAATGCCCTCCATTTGGCTTAACGGGTCAAAATCGTCTATACCGATTGAAAAATTTTTCTAGGTATTTTCTTGGCATTCTAATGCCATGGGAACCTCAATTACCCTTCTCTGGAGTCCCAAAAATTATTTTATAATTTTTTCCCCGGGTCTAGGGCTCCTCGTTGCGAGAACCGCAACTTCCCTCCGGTTACCCATCGCTTGGGCACCATTGCTTTTGCTTGGTTGTATTTTATTTCTAAAATTTTTACTAAGTGTTTCTTATTAATATTTGAGTTAATTATGGTTCCTAACTTTAGTTTAAATATTTTTCCGGACGTTCTAGCTGTCCGGACCGACACCGGTCACCGAAACAGTAGAATGTACGGAGTGGTTACCGGGAGGGTGTTACAACTCTTCCCCTCTAATTTAAATTTCGTCCTCGAAATTTACCTGATGCAAACAGTTGAGGGAACTGTTGCCTCATCATTTCTTCACTTTCCCAAGTTGCCTCCTCGGTGTTGTGGTGCCTCCATAGCACTTTCACCAATGGAATTTGCTTGTTTCTCAACTCTTTCACTTCCCGAGCCAAGATTCGTAGAGGTTCTTCTTCGTATGTCAAATCTGGCTGTATTTCAATTTCTTCTCTGGAGATGACATGTGAAGGATCTGAGCGGTATCTTCTGAGCATAGACACGTGGAACACATTGTGGATCTTGTCCAGCTCTGGTGGTAAAGCTAGCCTATAGGCCACTGGACCCACACGTTCAATGACTTCATATGGGCCAATGAACCTAGGGCTTAACTTACCTTTCCTTCCAAACCTCAATACCTTCTTCCATGGTGACACCTTGAGGAACACCTTATCGCCAACCACATATTCTATTTCTTTTCTCTTCAGGTCGGCATAAGATTTCTGTCTGTCTGAGGCAACCTTCAGATTTGCTTTGATTAGTTTCACTTTCTCCTCAGTCTGTTTCACCAGGTCTGGCCCTACCAGCTTATCTTCGCCCAATTCAGTCCAGCACACTGGAGTTCAACATTTTCTCCCATATAGTGCTTCATATGGGGCCATTTGAATGCTAGCTTGGTAGCTATTGTTGTATGCAAACTCTGCCAGTGGGAGGTATCTATCCCAACTTCCCTCAAACTCAATGACACAACTCCTCAGCATATCCTCAAGGACCTGACAAATATTTCATGTTATTATTATCATTTCAGTTCTATATTTGTATCAATTTCATGGGTTTAAATTGTTTACCTGGATTACTCTTTCTAATTGCCCATCCGTCTGAGGATGGAAAGCTGTGCTGAAATGGAGTTGTGTACCCAAGGACTCATGTAACTTTTTCCAAAATCTCGATGTAAACCTTGGGTCTCGATCAGATATGATGGAAAGTGGAATTCCATGCAGTCTAACTATCTCACTAATATACAATTCTGCTAACCTCTGTAGTGAGTAGTCACCCTAATCGCGAGAAAGTGTGCTGACTTTGTCAATCTATCAACTATCACCCATGCTGCATCATGTTTCTTCTGGGTGAGAGGTAGACCACTTACAAAATCCATGGTGACCCGATCCCATTTCCATTCAGGTATGCGTATAGGCTGTAGCAAACCTGATGGAACTTGGTGTTCTGCCTTGACTTGCTGACATGTCAAGCATTTAGTCACATAGTCACTAAGTCCTTTTTCATACTGTGCCACCAATATCAAGCTTGTGTCATGATACATCTTTGTACTTCACGGGTGCATAGCATATACACCGGTGTGTGCCTCTTTTAGAATACGGCTTTCAATTCCCCATTATCTGGTACACAGTCTTCCTTTGTAATACAGACACCCATCTGCTTTCACCTCATAGTCAGTTGCTTTTCCCTCTGGGATTTTGCTCATAATAGCCATTAGCTTCTCATCTACCTTCTGCCCATCTAAAATCTGCTATAGCAGGTTTGGCCTCACTTGCAACTCAGCCAAGATAGCTCCATCACGAACCAAAGATAGACGGACATTCAATGATCTCAAGGCTGTTATGGATTTTCTGCTCAAAGCATCAGCAACTACATTTGCCTTCCCAGGATGGTAGTTAATTACACAATCATAATCCTTCAGGAACTCAATCCATCGCCTCTGTCTAAGGTTGAGCTCCCTCTGAGTTGGCAAAAATTTTAGACTCTTGTGGTCTGTGTAAATGTAGCACTTTTCACCATACAAGTAATGCCTCCATATCTTCAGTGCAAAGATAATTGCTGCAAGCTCTAGATCATGGGTAGGGTAGTTCTGTTCATGTGGCCTCAACTGCCTGGAGGCATAGGCGACCACCTTCCCCTCTTGCATCAATACACACCCTAACCCATTATGAGAGGCATCACTGTAGACCACAAAGTCCTTTCCTGACACTGGCTGTGTTAACACTGGTGCCTCTGTCAACATAGCCTTCAACCTCTCAAAACTGGTCTGACATTTGTCATTCCAGTCAAATCTGACATTCTTGTGTAACAACTTGGTCATTGGAGCAGCTATTAGGGAAAATCCCTTCACAAATCTTCTCAGAATACCCACTAGCCCCAAGAAGCTTCGACCTCGCTTGTGTTTCTGGGAGGCTTCCATTCCATTACTGCTTCTATTTTCTTGGGATCCACCCTAATCCCATCAGCTGACACTATGTGTCCAAGGAATGCAATCTCATTCAGCCAAAAGTCACATTTGGACAACTTAGCATACAGCTTCTTTTCTTTCAGGGTTTGCAGAACAATCCTCAAATGCTCATCATGTTCTTCCCTGGTCTTGGAATACACCAAAATATCATCAATAAAGACCACTACGAACCGATCTAAGTATGGATGGAAGATACGGTTCATAAGGTCCATGAATCTTCTTTGGTGCATTTGTTAGGCCAAAGGGCATCACTAGGAACTCATAATGCCCATATCGGGTCTGAATGCGATCTTTGGTACATCTGCATCCTTCACCCTCAATCGATGATACCACGATTCGAGATCAATCTTAGAAAATACTCTGCTTCCCTTCAACCGATCAAACAGATCATCAATTCTAGGCAACGGATATTTGTTCTTCATAGTCACTTTATTCAACCGCCAGTAATCAATACATAGCCTCAAAGTCCCATCCTTCTTCTTTACAAACAAAGATCGAGGAGCTCCCCATGGTGACACATGGGCGTATGAACCCCTTATCCAAAGAACTCTTGCAACCGAGGTTTCAACTCCTCAATTCAAGAGGTGCCATCCTATAAGGAGCAATGGAAATGGGTGTGCATCTGGCAGTTGTCTCAATAGCAAATTTGACTTCCTTTCTCGTGGCAAACTGTGCAACTCTTCAGAAATACTTCGAGAAGTCTCTCACCGTGGGTATGTCACTCAAGTTTGGCTTAGCTCGCCTAGTATCCACCACATGTGCTAGGTAGGCTTCACCCTTTTCTCATCATTCTTCTTGCAACAAAGGGTGAGATGACATTAGATAGAAAATCGTCCTTTCACCCACAATCGTAATTTCATTACCCTCGTGGGTTTTCAAAGAAATTCTCTTCAATTTGCAATCAACTATTACCTGATGACGTGACAACCAGTCCATTCCCAAAATCACGTCAAACTCATGGAAAGGCAACTCAATCAATTCTGCAAATAATTCATACACCTGAATCCTTAAAGGGCAACCCTTGTATACCTTGTTCACTACCACATCGTGACCCAATGGATTAGTGACCGTAATGTCTTGGTCACTCTCCCTACCAAGATCCCCTTTCTACGGGTAAATTGATGCAGATGTATGAATGAGTGGATCTGGATCCACCAATGCATGCACAGGTGTAGTGTAGAGGGAGAACGTCCCCCTGATGACGTCCGGGGAATCTTGCTCCTCCTGAGCTCTCAAGGCATAATTTTTGGCAGGTGGTACATTATCCGCCTCTCTGCCGGCTCGATGCAGCCTCGTGATGGTCCAACGGCCCGACTTGCCGATTTTCTACCTCTACGTAGTGCGAGGTGTCCGTCGCTTGTGTCGGAGCAAACAGAGTAGTTCTGCGTGGGCAGTTCCTCAGTTGATGTTCTGTCGACCCACATCTCAAGCAAGCACCAGTCACTCTCCAACACTCCCCCTTATGCCATTTTTGACAGTGTGGACATGCAGAAGATGCCGGGGCTGGTCCCCTGAACCCCATCCCTGGAGAGCTGCCCACTGATGGTGTGGACTGACCTCTCCTAGGGGTGAATCGTGGCCCGCCCCGAGACCGACTCGCCCTGTGGCTGACCCGAACTCTGTGCAGGAGGACCCTTAAACTTCTTCCCAAATCCAGGAGCGGAACTAGACTGACCTGGTCCCCTCTTCTGCTGTCTATCCCTTCTGGTCTGCTCACTGATTTTTACTTTTTCCACTTTTATTGCAGCTTCCACTAACTTGGTAAATTCTGTGATTCCCAAGGCAGTGAGCTGGATCTTGATGTTGTCATTTAGTCCCTCTTCAAATCTCTTGCACCTTTCAGCTTCATTAGGGACTATCTCCCTTCCATAACGGCTTAATCGAACGAATTCTTTCTCATATTCGGCCACTGACAGCTGTCTCTGCCTCAGGTTAATAAATTCTCTTTTTCTCTCTTCCAGGTATACAGTACCCACATATTTCTTCTTGAACTCAGAGAGAAAGAAGTCCCAAGTTATAGCTTCTGGCTGCACTTCACTGGACACGGTGTCCCACCACTCATATGCATCATCTTGCAGTAAAGAGATGGCAGCTTCCAGGTTTTGCTCTGGAGTGCAGTGAAGTTGTTTTAGTACTCTGCCTGTTCTGTTCAACCAATTCTACCGCAATGAGTCATCTTCTCTCTTGCCATAGAAGTCCACACTCCAAACTTCCTTAGCCTTTCCGTGTGATTTAACTTTGTGGAGCCGTGGTGGTGGTGGTGGTGCCGGCATTACCCCACCATTTGTCTAAAGAAGTCGGCCATTTGTCAAACATGGCCTGTGGAGGCCGAGGTGCTCGCTTGAGTCGGGCGGAGCAGATTCTCTCATGCCCCCAGTCTCAGCTGCTGCAGGTGGAGCATGACTCTCCACTTCCTTCTCAACGGCTCTCTGAGATGAAGGATCCATATCCTATTCAAAATAAGAAAGATAAACAGATCTGCGTTAGTGTCACCTCGACTCTTACAAATGCAATGCATGGTATGGACTCAATCTAGGCCCAGAAACGCCTAAACCGTGCTCTGATACCACTAAATGTGACACCCCTTACCCGTGTACAGTATACCTGAGTAAGTAATGCCACACGGTGTACCGGCACACTCTAATATTCCTCAATTAATTTATATAATGCTTTTGCATATAATTAATGAAATACAATTTATTTAAACCATTTATCAAAAGTATCATTTAATTATGGTTCCGAAAATTTTAAAGAAAATCCGGCGGAGTACCGGCTAAAAATGGAGAAAACCGTTCTTCGGAACCTGTTAAAAACACTTCCAATATTTTTATTCCATCTTCTCAAACTCCAATATCCAAAATCTCAACAATATTTCTCAATAGCAAATTCTCAATAATCTTTTCATTTCACAAACATCCATTTCTCATATACAAGCGATAAATACATGCTCAAATTTTGCATTCATAGTCATAACTTTCATTATTTACATGGACATCAAAATATATTACATGAGTTCAAATACATATGAAAAAGTAAAAATCTGCTACAAAATATCAAAATGACAAAATGACACCTAGTGCCCTACCAATGCACTGCAGGTAGTGAGGTGACACGGACACTGCGCAGAACTGCAGGATGGACTCACCTAGTCTGTGGTTTACTGGGGTCACGATCAGGATCTCCAGTACCTACGCGTGGCAAAAGCAACGCGCTAAGCAATAATGCTTAGTGGTGCAATAATAAAATAACAAGAAATAACAGATATAAATATGTATTGCATGTACATGTTTTGTTTGTCATGTATTTGTATATCCATTCATTTATTTCTTCTACATTGCTCATTTTCATTCATTTGGTTGCCCAAGTAACCTACACTAGACGATCGGATGGATAACGTAACCGCACCGGGTATCTAGTACCTCGCCGTCACACCATCGGTCGCATATGCATCACCCGGCAAATGCAACGACTACCAAGTCAGAATAATCTCGAGCACAAGGCCAAGTCTCAATGCAAAGTCGAATGGCTAAAAGCCATGAAATCACTGAATGGCATTTTTGCCATGTGCGATCGCTAATCGAACCCTATTGGCATGCCAAACTATCCAAACCAATCTTGTTAGGTATACTAGGGCATTTGAAACTTTTAAATTCTTCAATTTGTGAATTTCAAATTTTTGGTGTCACTATTCATCATTGGTCAACAAAAATGTTGACTTTTAGAATAAAAATGTGTACATTGACTTTGGCACTCCCAACATACCACATTTGGTGTTTAAAACTTGTTGGCATTAAGTGTTAATACCATTCCAAAGTGTAACTCAACACAAGCAGAATTTTCAGTTTTGGTGAGTCAACTTCACTGTTCCATTGGACACTGTTACTGTAGGAATTTGAAGAAATGTAAAACATGAAAGTTGTTCATTATTTTGTCTAGTTGAATTTCCTTTTTTGAATCACTCTATTTGGAGTTTTGTAGCTCTAGATATGGTCCAAAGACCCAAGCTGGCCGAATGCGCATTCTGCAGAAAATTACCATATCTACAGTGCATGAACAGTAACTAGAGTCACTTGGTTGGATGGGTTCTAGCCATAATTTGGGGTAGGTTCCTTCATGAAAGTTGTTTGTCTATGTCTTAACTTGTTGCTGTAGACATTTCAGGTCAATTGACCAAATCTACAGTGAGTTATGGCCAAATGAACAGTTATTGTTCATTTGGCCAATTCTGCAGAATCAGTTTCAGGGTTCCGGATTGGGGCCAAGTTTTGGTCCTCTTGCTTTGGTCTTTTGGGCATGTTTTCTTCAGCAAAAATGTGCCATTATAAGCCTAGTTTCATGTCCAATTGGCCAAACTTCAATTGGACTAACACAGCCCAAGTTATGGCAGTGCAAAGGGACTGAATTTTCAGTCCTATCTTTGCCATCTAGGCGATTTATACCTTGACTTTGCCATACCATTTTTCAGTTCTAATTATGGGCAACATACCTAAAATGGTCACTAATTGACCATTAAAATGTGCTCTAACAATTTCCTAAGCCAAATCAATTTTTCACTCCCCAAAACCCTAATTCAAATTCATAATTTATGCCATTTACCTTAGCTAGCTACTAAGGCATTACTCATATGTTTATAACTTCAAATATGGTTTCTAATTCACTTCAAGCTCATCAAAAACATTCCTACATATTCTTTTACTAGGGCAACCGAAATTCAAGTGTTCATACTCATAGGTTTTTTGTTCATTTAAACTACAAATCTTACTAAGTTCAAGTCCAAAATCATGGAAATAAAGAGTTTAATGGGTATAAGTGCACTAACCTTGAATGGGCAGAATTTTCCAAGCCCCTAAACCTCACTTTACTTCTTCTTCTTGGCTGCCAAGAGCTTCTCCAAGTGATATGGTCAAGGTTTAATGAAAAGGGGTTAGGGTTTAGTGGTGTAAGAAAGGGAGAGATTGAGCTTGATTGAAAAAAAAATCCATGGAGGTGTCTAGGGCAGTTTCGGCTGGCCTTTGGGGAGGGAAGTAGCTGCTGTAATTTTTATTATTTTGGTCTTCTTTTAGTCCATTTTAATAGTTAGTCAAATGAGGGCTTAATGGTGATTGGTGGAAAATCTTGAATGACATCATAATATGTTATTATTTGCATTATTTTGCATTTTCTTTTCTTTTCTTTCACTACTCATTTCCAATTTCATTTTTAGTAATGTTTATTCATATTTTATGTCATATTAATTATTTACTCAACTGGACAAGTCGGCCAAAAATCACCTCTGAAGGCGAAATGACCAAAATGCCCTCCGTTTGGCTTAACGGGTCAAAATCGTCTATACCGATTGAAAAAATTTTCTAGGTATTTTCTTGGCATTCTAATGCCATGGGAACCTCAATTACCCTTCTCTGGAGTCCCAAAAATTATTTTATAATTTTTTTCCCGGGGTCTAGGGCTCCTCGTTGCGAGAACCGCAACTTCCCTCCGGTTACCCATCGCTTGGGCACCGGCTCGTTTTGCTTGGTTGTATTTTATTTCTAAAATTTTTACTAAGTGTTTCTTATTAATATTTGAGTTAATTATGGTTCCTGACTTTAGTTTAAATATTTTTCCGGACGTTCTAGCTGTCCGGACCGACACTGGTCACCGGAATAGTAGAATGTAAGGAGTGGTTACCGGGAGGGTGTTACAGAATTTGGTAACTTTCCTTCATCAATGTTGTTCCTTAATGTCTTAGCTTTAATTCACTTTTTGAATCACTCCATTTGGAGTTTTGTAGCTCAAGTTATGCCTTTTTTTCTAAGGCTGACCAGATTGGTCCAAACCCAGAATTCTGGTTATCAATTCTGTTCTAGCAGTTTTGGTATGTTGACTACAGCTCACTTTTTAGATGAGTTATGGTCAGAATTTGGGTTTTTGTTCTTCACAAAAGTTGTAGTGCTATGTCTCAGCTTTCCATCGGTATAAAATTCAGGTCATTTGGACCTTCCTACACCAAGTTATGGCCATTAGAACAAGTACTGTTTATAGGGTCAGTTTTATACAATGGCAGTGTACTAATTTCGGGTTTGATCTAACATTTCACCAATTTGTGTTTGGTTTTAGGGCAAGATTTCTTCACCAAAATTGTAGCTTTGGGTCTTAATTTTCATATCTAATTAGTTACACACTAATTGGCACAACAAAGTTTCAGTTATGCCCTCTTGAGTTGACCAAGCTCAAACTGCTCAATTGATGCAGCATCATATTCACCATTTGAATCCCATTCGAACCATTCAAACACATTGCAAATGACTCCAAATGACCATTTAAAATCTCAATTAGGTCCTATTACATCAATTACCAATTTTCTTCAAAATTTCCCTAAAACCCTAATTCTCCATATTCTTGATTTCTCCCAATTCCCTTATTTATGTAAATTTACTTCATTAATCCTACATAACTCTTTATAAAACTTTATAAAATGTTTTTAATGCAACTCAATTTCATCTAATCCATAACCCTGCAAGCTGGCCGAATTTTAGGCATCAAAGATCAAGCTGTTTTTTTTTTCTTATTTCCTAGTGAAATTTATCATAATCAACATTAATTTCCATGAATATTTATTTAGTTAAGTTTGTAGGAAACTCACCTTTAGGAGGAATCTTCCAAACTCTTCAACTTTAAATTTTCTTCAAATCTTCTTGCTACCAATCACATGCCCAAGGTGTAGAGTCAAGTTTTAATCAAAAGAACCATGAAATTTATGGTGGGATTTAGGGTTTTGGGAAGCTCCACATGAGCCTTAATAGAGGATTTGGATGAGAGAGAAGAGAGGAGGAAGGGACGGCAAAAACTTGAGGAAGAAACTAAATTTTTGAATTTTTAATTTTTTTTGTCTCTTTTATTAGTAATTATCTCATTTTTTCCATTTTTAAGAAATTTGAATTTATTACATCATGCTTACTTAGTAAGTGATGTCATAATTTCATTAAAATTTGATTTGATTTTCTTTTCTTTTTCCTTTCTTCTTTAATTCAATTTTATATTTCAAAATTTTAATTCCTCAGATTTTATTAGACAGTTAGGCCATGAGTCACCTCTAGGGGTGAATTGACCAATTTGCCCCTCGCCGGTCTGATTCGGTTTACCAATAATTCAGTCTTTCTTTCGGAACCCTGACCTAATTATTTGATCTGGTTCTCTACCTTTTTCTGTGATTTTCATATTTCTCCTAGCTCCGCAATTTTTTCTAGGACTGTGGTGTCATAATGTCCCATACGAAATTAAGGTTACAATTGACCTCGCAGTCACTTCCCGGTACGGTCACACATCGCTGTGACTTTGGCACATTTAACTTTTTATGCTTTGTTTTTCTTATTTATATTTTACCTTCTGGTAATTACTATTAATTTTTGTTAAGGGTTTTACTAGGTGATATAAACATATGTCTATACATCTTGACTATCCGGACAGACACCGGTCATCGAAACAGTAGAATGTATAGACTGCTTAATATAGGGGTGTTACAGATAGAGCATACGACTTAGCCCCTATGTTGTATGAATGAAAAATGCCTCATAAGTTATGTACAAAAATTATGAGATTTGTGGAATGACATAAGGAGTTAGATTCGAGTTGGGGTAAATTTACAAGATTCAAAGCTGAAGTTGACTTGAAGAGAGCTTTTATAAGGGGTACTATGATCAGATTCACAAAATCTAAGTCCTTTCAGGTTTTATTTAAGTATGAAGGTTTGCCTTTGTTTTTGCTATAACCATGGGAAGTGTGGTTATTCATTTAAGAACTGTGATGATTTGGATGAATATGTATCAATTTATGAGTTGTTGTTATTGTATGGGGACTGGATAGCTTTAACTCTACATCTAAATAGTAGAGTCTTAACTTTTGTTCTTACTTATCATGGACCTCATTGTTCATTGTTTAAATAGATTAGTTTGGATACAGATAGGGAGGATGCTGTTAGTGAAGATAGTAGCCATAATGTTTCGAATGAGAATGTTGAAATGGAAGGTGGTAATACAAATGAAATTTTAGAGTTGTACAGCATATCAATTGTTGATACAATCCTAGCTTGTTTGACACATTTCCCACTTTTTCTAGTATCCTATATGGTTTAATGAATCTTGGAGTCAATTTTCCTTTATTCTTGAAGTGGAATGCCCCTTTCATAGGAGATACTTTGAGTAATACCACATTCATTTCTTAGAAATTCACCTCTCTCCTTTGTTGATCATCATAACTCTTTTGGCAACTTGTAGCTATTTTAATATGGCCTTAATAAGAGTCAGAGCTCTATTGGTTTCCTTTACCAAGTCTGTTCCAGCCAAAAATCTTTTATCGAGTTCTTCCTAATAAACAAGGGATCTGCATTTCCTGTCATACAAAGCCTCATAAGGTGCCATGCCTATGCTAGCATGATAACTAATATTGTAGGCAAAATTTACTAATGGCAGATAGTTCTTCCATGACCCACAAAAGTCAAGCACATATATTCTTAACATATCCTCCAAGGTTTCTATGGTATGTTTAGTTTACCCATTTGTTTATGGCTGGAAGGTTATTTTGAACTCTAGCTTGGTGTCCATAGCATTTTGTAAGCTTCGTTAAATCAAAGAGATGATTGATCCTAGAGCTCCATATAGCCTAACTATCTCATTCACATACACTTAGGCCAATTTATCTATTGAGTAGTTTATTTTGAATAGAATAAAGTGTGCTGACTTAGTTAGATGATCTATAATCACCCATATGGAATCATGCCTATTGGAAGCAATAGGAAGTCCAACCACAAAATCCACGGCAATACTATCCCATTTCCATTCAAGAATGGATAGGGGATTCAATATTCTAATTGGCTTATGGTGTTCTAACTTTACCTTCTAGCATGTCTCACATTTAGATATAAATCAAGCTATGTCTGCCTTTATTCCAGGCCATCAGTTGTTCTTCAAATTCTAATAAATGTTAGTGGCTTATAGGTGTACACAGTAAGGAGTACCATGAGCTTTTCTGATAATTATCTCCCTTAAGCTAGCTGCTTTTGGAACACACATGCTGTCCCTAAACTTGATTCCCTTTATCATCAAACCTAAAGTTAGCAACTTCTCCCCTATGTATTATTAAGGCTATCTTTAATAGTTTTTGATCCTCATGTTGGTTTTCTACAATCTAATCTACCAACTCAAGAACAACTCTCTCATCTGTGCTAAAAGGGATCTATTTTCAATTATTTTAAATTTCATGCCCTCTTTCATTAGCTTGTGTAGCTCTTATAACATCAGTTGTTTCTCTACTATTACATGGGCTAATCTCCCAAATGACTTGATAGTAAGCACATTAGCCACTACATTTGCCTTTCTAGGATGGTATTGAATAGTATAGTCATAATCAATTAGTAGCTTTACCACCTTATTTATCTTAAATTTAACTTTTCTAAGTAAGGATGTATTGTAGACTCTTATGGTCAGTAAAAATTTCACATTGAACCCTATATAAGTTTTGCCTCCACACTTTTGGAGTAAAAATTATTATAACGATTTCCAAATGATGGATAGGGCAGTTAACCTCACACTTCTTTAATTGTCTAGAAGCATATAGGCTATCACTCTGCCTTTCTATAAGAACACAACCTGAACTAATCATAGAAGCATCATAGAAGATTGTAAACTTCTCCTGGTTAATTAGCAAGTTTAGGACTAGAGCTATAATAAAGCATTCCTTCAGCTTTTGGAAGCTTTCTTCACATTGATAATTCTATTCAAACTTCTTATTCTTTCTTAGTTAACTTGGATAAAGGAACAACTATGATAAAGAAATTTTGCACAAACCTCTATAATAGCTAACCATCCATAGGAAGCTCTTAATCTTTGTAATAATAATTGGCCTAGGGCAATTTTTAACTACTTCCACCTTCTTAGGATCATCTTCTAAGCCATTTTCAACTACTACATGGTTTAGGAAAGTTATGCTTCTTAGCCAAAATTCACATTTAGAGAATTTGGCAAAAAACTGGTATTCTCTTAAAGTTTGCAGAACCATTCATAAACATACTCCCTCTAACTCCTTGAGTAGTTTAGGATATCATCAATAAAAATAATGACAAAATGTTTTAAGAAAGGCCTGAAGATCTGATTCATTAAATTTATGAATAGTAGGGGCATTTATGAGTCTAAAGGGTGGTATCGAACAAAATTCAAAATGCCTATGTTTGGTATGGAAAGTCATCTTGGATATGTCTTCTGCTTTAATCCTTAGCTAATGATACCTAGATCTGAGATCAATCTTAAAGAAATACCTTACTCCTTGCAACTAATCAAAGAGGACATCTATTCTAGGCAAAAGATACCTATTCTTTATGGTAGCCTTATTAAGTTACTTGTAGTCTATACACAGTCTCATAGATCCATCCTTCATTTTCATAAATAGCACTGGAGCACCCCATAAGAAAGCACTAGTTCTAATGAAAACCTTATCTAGTAGGTCTTGCAGTTATAGTTTTAATTCATTCAACTCAGCTGGAGCCATCTACAAAGATCGGTTTGGTAATTGGTTATTATTAGTGGTATGCCCTAGAGCAATATCGTAATATTGTGTATTGTAAACCTAATTCCCAATAAATGGATTTAATAATTCTTTAAACATAAAGTGTTTATGTTTATTTGAATAATACATTAGTTTCTTATAAGGAAGTTCCATTCTCAAAGAGTTGAGAAAATGAGTGATGGAACTCTCTTATACAAGTGCTATAAATAATGGTTCATAGTCGAGGATACTTTGTTGGACATGATCTATCTGGATAGATTGTTACCTCTATTTGTTTCCATGGATTAGTATGAGATACTAATAAAAGTAGAATGGTGACTCTAATGCCATTTGACATTATGATGTTGGGACAAATATAGTAGGCACTTATAAGATAAGTAGGTTGAACCAATGGCACTTAGATGATATATACATGGAGTTTTACTCTTGTCAATATATTATCATCTAGATCATACTAGTGCATATAATCCCTTAACCTAAGATGACGTGGTTATCTCATGTATAGGTGGTTTGAGTTTGATACCGCTTACATGCTTGTACAATTTATAGATATATTGGCATGTGTTAGTTTTGACTAATTATATATAGAGATAGGTGTTTAGTCAAGATAAGATTACCATAAGTGAAAAGGGATAAAGTCCTATGCTATCTGAATTGTTCTTGATAAATAAAGTTCCTAGTCAGGATAGTTTGATTTAATCAAAAAAGAGTTTTTAATGGTAAGTCTTATAAACCAAGAGTTAGAATTAATATAAGGACATATGATCAAAAGCAATTAGGGTTTGATATATACCATGACCTTAGCTAGGATCAGAACTTTCCAATAAAGAGATTTTAATGCATGGTATGTACCATCAAGGTTCTAAGGAATGTGATGATTTTCATTCATTACTAATTAGGTAATCATGGCACGCTATGCTAGGTGTTAATTATGATTTATGAGAACCAATAATGGAGAGGGAATTTCACTCTAGGCGGGGAAAGAGTTACAGTGATATTAAATATTTAATATCATATTCTCTTTACCAAGTAGTCATGAACCTAAGAAGTCACATACAATAGAGCTCAAGTGATCAAGATAATATTAATTTGATTGATTAATTAAATGGTTTAATTGATTAATTGAATTAATGAATTCAGTATGCAATTGTTGTGTAAAATCCCTCAAGTACATGGATTGTTAATTAGTAATAAAGTGATGAGTGAGTATCGTTCCTATGAGGGACTATGTTAAGTACCAAACTGCACAATAATTATAATTGTCTAGACTATTGAATTCAAGAGGGATGATAAAACTAAAATTAATTATCATTAAAGGCAAATATAAACCAATTAATTAAACTGAATATCAATGAATTAAAACATTTCATAGCTAGGGGTTCACACTTCAATCAATTATTGACGTAGTCTAATTTATTTAATAAATGAGAATTTATTACTTTAAAGAAAATTAATCATAAGTTATCTTATGTCCTATTTCAAGGCACTCAAGTTGTATTTTAATCAACTAAAACCCTATTTTTCTAGTGATTAAATCAATTAAAAGCCATTAAGTTAGTTGATTAATTGTTAAATCCACATAGAATTTTAACTTATCTCTAAATCAAGAGTACTAAGTTCAAAATCCTATTATTCTAATATTAACTTCACCTTTCAATCCTTCAATTAATAAATAAAATCAATACTAAGTGGAGATCAACACAAAGCATCATTAAGAACATAAGAGATTGAATCAAAGAACAAAATATCAAATATATTAAATAAAATCAAATTAGATCCATAACTAAATTAAAAGTGCTACATCCCTAACCCTAAAATAAAGAAACTACTAATACATGGTGAGTTTTACTATCAAGCTTATAAAATAATAAAGAAAAGACATGAGAAGAAACATAATGAAAGAACCCAGATAGAGAATTGTAGTCTTAGACTTTTGAAACTTCAGCTAAAAACCCCTCTGAAGACCTTGCAGATACATTTCTTCTTTCGCCTCTTTCAAAGGTGATATGCCCTCTTAAATGTAAAAAAGGTGATCTTTCTTGAAACCCTGACTTATTGTATTTATATCTAGTGTAAAGCCCTTGTTTCAGAGTCCAAATAGGCTTGGAAGTCCTCTCGAAATGAGTGAGAAGGAAGAAAAGTCGAATTGAGATTCCTATCTAGAGTCATTACATGACTCGTGTAGTGTTGCATAGCTCAAATGATTGGACCTCAAATTTTTAGCTTTCTTATAGCTCAAATGATTACATGGGGCAAGGGAAATTACACGGGTCTAGTTACATGGTCTGTGTAACTTATAATCTTTAAAAACTTATTTACACAAGTCGTGTAATTTGTTGCACACCCAGTGTAATCTTCATTGAACTCTAAAGCTGCATTTTAATGCTCAACTCCACTCCAATTCCTTTTATGCCTTCCCGGAATAGCAAAAGATACCTAATAAAGTCCAAAAATATGAGATTTGACCCAATTTAGACAAATCTCAAAAGATAACTAAAAACATATAAAAATAAAATAATAAGTAACTAAATATGAGCAAAATACAATGAGTATGATTCCTATATGCCTATATGATGTGACTACATCAAATACCCCCAAACCTGAGCCATTCCTTGTCCTCAAGCAAAGAGAAACTAAATGCATATGATAGGTATATTTCCTTTTCGTATATCAAGAATTGAAATTCTAGACTTTTAAGGACAACCTTAAAAAGATCAACATGTCAACAATGACAGTAAAACCCCATAAAGGATGCAAAAATAATAATTTTAAAATTTTAATCCCTAGGTTTTATGGATCACATGCAACTTCATTTATATGTTGCAAAATATCACATATTTTGAGTACAACTTTCGTAACTTAATTGCGATTAGCCTATTTGCCATTAAGAAACTAAAAGCATAATTATAAAACTAAGGTTTTGGGGATTTTACCCGAATAGGTGTAGAATCAAATCCAACACCAAATTTGGGAAGCTAAGACCTCCAGATGTTGGTCCTCTAGTTCGTCCACAGAAAGAAGTTGATCAAAGCTTTAACCTTTGAACCAAAACCATTTTATGCTCTCTCTTTGTTTGGCCAACACTTGCACAAACAAAGGTTTTTTTTGGTTTCTTTGGTTTTAATCTTTATGGGAGATTAGAGAAACAATTTCTCTAACTTTAATTCAAGAGTAAAACTTCTTATATCTCTTGAATTAAACATAAGAAGAAAGGGGAGATAGTTTGGCTTGAAAGAAAAATGAAGAAGAAGAAGTGTTCTTCTAAAGTTATCCTCAAATAAAGAAGATGTTGACTTTTTATACTTTAAGGATTCCCATATCTCTAAAGTGTAAAAGAAATATCTAACATTTAAAGATTCCAAATAAAAAGATGATGGCCTTTTGGGATTTAGGGATTCCCGTATCCCTAAAATGTTATGTAATCTCTAATATTTAGAGATTTAAATCCCTAAACTCAATTAATGAAGATGAGATCATCTTCCAGTAATTATTGTTACAAGTGTTACCATTTAATTCATTTAATTAGATGAGTTTTTAACATCTTATGGTGCCACTTGTCAAGTTTGAACATTTTATGGATTTAATCAAACTAAACCACTTTAGGGATTTCCATATCCCTAAAGTGCATAGAAATCTCTAACAAGCCACTTATCCATTTTCTCTCATGGCTTTTTGAGCCATATTTACCAAATAAATTCTCCTACATTATTAATGAATTAAACTCTTTTAATTAATTAATCAAGCTTTATAACACCCCTATGTTCATTAGTTCTGTACATTCCATTGTTTCGATGACCAGTGTCTGCCCGGATAGTTGGGATGTGTAAAACCATATTTAAGTCACCTAGAAAAGCCATGAATAAAAAATAACAATAACTAAATGAAGATGAAATACAAATAAGAAAAACAAAGCATAAAATGTTAAATGAGCCAAGGCCACAGTGATGGGTGAACGTATCAGGAAGTGACTGCGAGATCAGTAGCTGCCCTATTTTCGAGTGGGACATTATGACACCCCAGGCCTAAGAATTATTGCGAAGCTAGGGAAAATGTGAAAAACACGGAAAAGAGTTGAGAACAAGGTCAAATAATTGAATTAGGGTTCAGGAAGCAATACAGTGTTATTGGAAAAACGGATCAAACCGGTAATGGGCAATTTGGCCAATTTACCCTTAGAGGTGACTCTTGGCCTAAATGTCCAATAAAATATAGGAAATTAAAATATTAAAAATTAAATTCAAGTTGAAGAGGTGAGTGGAAGAAAATGAAAAAGAAAAGAAAGAAATTAACAAATAAAAAGATTATGACATCATCCTTGACATAAGCATGACACAATAAATATTAATTTTTAAACTTTGAAATTTTGGGGATAATTTTAACATTAAAAGAAAAAAATTTTAGTCTTCTTCTTCATGGTATGCAGCCCCATTTCTCTCACTTCTCTCTCTCACAATTTTCTCTCAAGTCCACTATGGAATCTTATTTTCAAGCTTTCTAAATCATAAATTTCACCCTCAATACCTTATAAAAACTTGTAGAAAACTTCAAATTGAACTTCAAGAGAAAGATTGGGAGAAGGAATTTTGAAGAAAATTGAAGAGAATTAGAGCTTTGAAAACTTCACAAGAGGTAAGTTCTCTCTCTTAACTTTAATTAGTTTATAAGTATGGAGTGAAGATTGAACAAGTTGGAAGTGCATGAAAAAAATGAAAAAAGAAAACCATGCCTATCTAGAACCCATGGATTTCGGCCAGCCTAGGAGGGAATTGAAATTGATGTGAAATGATTGAATTGAGGGTGAAAACAAGCTTGATTGAGTAATTTGATGCTGTTGGTATGTTTGATTTGGCATAAAATAGACAATTGCATAATTAAGGTTCTTGACATTGGGAAATTTGGGGAAAAATTTGGAAATTTAGGGAATTGAAGCCAATTGACCTAATTGAGGCTTAAATTGGTCAATTGGTGTGATTTGGAGTGTGAGTGAACGATTAAAATTGAAATGGAATGGTGTATGTGTAAGGGTCAATTCTGGCAGCTTAACCCATGCCCATTCAAATGAGCATAATTGAAATTATGTTGCTTCAATTGATGTAAAGCCAATTGAAGATGAAAATTAAGACCTAAAGCTACAATTTTCACGTAGAAACCTTGCCCTAAAATTGACCTTAAGTTGGTGAAAAATTAGGTTGAATCCGAATTACACACCCTGCCACTTTACAGAATTGACCATATGAACAGTACTTGTTCAAATGGTCATAACTTGGTGTAGAAAGGTCCAAATGACCTAATTTTTATACCATTGGAAAGCTATGACATAGTAGAACAAATTTGATGCAGAAATCAAACCCAAATTCTAACTAGAACCAAATCAAATTTCTAACCAAAATTGGTTCACTAAAACTACCAGAACCCTAAACTTACCCAGAAATCTAGACTTTAGTCAATCCAGCCAGTTATGGTTAAATGGCCATAACTTGAGTTACGAAACTCCAAATGGAGTGATTCAAAAGGAGCAAAAAACTAGACACACTAAGGAACAATTTGATGAAGGAAAGTTGGCCAAATTTCTACTGTAGCATAGGCTAATAGAACAATAAACCCAAGAGACAAAAACTGAAATTTTGAAATTTCACTTAGGGAGTTTGGAATTTCAATTGGCAATCAATGCCAACATAATTGTAACTCAAAATGTGGTATGTGAGTGAATTTAGAATTAACATACCTATTAAAGATGAAAAAAGTCAATATTTTGACTTGAATAGTGAAATGAATAGTACCACCATAACTAAAAATGTAAAGGATCCAAATTTTATAAATCGTATTGAGTAGATTAAGTCTATAAAAATTTAATTGTTGGATCAATTACTAGAATTGATTTGAATGAGTACTGAAATAGTTTAAAATTTTGTGTTTCAGTAGAAAGAGACACTAGGAAGGATAAAAAAAAAAGTGAGTCAAGGCCAAGAGGCGACTCATTTGAGATTTATGCACAACAACTAGTTCTTTTCAAATTTCAATTTGGATTTTAATTTGAATGAATTGTGAAATTAAATTATTTAATTTATGACCTCATTTATATCGAATATTTGAAATAATACAATTAATGTGTTGTTGGCCCAAATGTTGGGAAATTAGTTTGAATGTGGATCAATGGTTATTTTGATGTTTGAAAATTGGTTAAAATGGTTTGAAACCACATCAATCATGATTATTTGTTTGAATTCCTCACTAGCTTGCTTAGTGGGATAAATTGATTTGAATTCCCTCTCTGGCTGAAGTGTTGAGGTGTGTACCAGTTGAGGACGAATTGAAAGAGTACTCATATATTGTGCTAGCTGGCCTTGGTATTCCTCATTAGCCTTTGGCTATTAGGATCAATTGGATATTTGGGTCATGATTAAGCTGTGTGACATTTCGAAAGAAATTGTTCTGTGATTTGATTTATTTTAAGAAAGTTTCTGGCTTTAGAAATAAAGTGTGATTTTGTATATGTTAATATCTCAATTGATTTAATTTGAGCAATTGTGATTTATGTGCTGTTTAATTTATTATTTTCTTAAAGTTGTGCACCACTGAGTCTTTGGCTCAGTGATAGCTTTTTATTGCTTTCGCAAGTAAAGAGACGAATAAAGTAGTAGAGTACGCTGTTTGAGACTGAAGTGATCAGAGTTTTTGTATTACTATCGGGTATATAAATTATGCCCTTATAAATTGTTATTTCGATGTATATGTAACTGTATGTATGTACATAAGACATAAGCAGTTGTAAAACAAAATTTTGAAATTTTGTTGTTGATCAATATAAATTCTTGTAATATGAAACTGTTATTCCCTAGCTATGAAAATTCTTGAGTTTATGTTTGAAAAGTATATATATATATATATATATATATATATATATATATATATATATATATATATATATATATATATATATATATATATATATATTTATAATGAATTGCCTGAGATTGTGTTGTTGAAATTGAGTTGAGTTGAAAATATCGGAATTTGGGGTTGATATACATATTGGGAGTGTTTTCACAGGTTTTTAAAGAACTGTTTTTTCAAATTATAGACGGCACTCTGCCGAATTTTTTATAAAAATTACGGAGATTTTAAATTAATTAAAAATTTAATTATGACTTAACTTCAATTAAAGGTTTTTAATACCTATTCAAAATTTCCCACCACTTTAAAAAGAAATGGAAATTGGTTTAAAAATTTCTTGTAGTGTATTTAATGCATTATCGGTAGGTGAAATTCGGTAATTCATTTAGTATACTACGGGGTCAATTTATGCCTTACAGAGGGGTAGGGTGTGACAAGCTTATATTTAAACACTTTAAATATAGCTTATATTCTTCTAATAAACCTAATAGATTGAATTTAGTTTTAAGTAATGCTAGGGATTTTAGAATCTAATTGCAAACTAAATTCATTAATTTAATTAATCAATTAAACTACTTAATTAATTAATCAAATCAATTATGCCTTGATCACTTGTTCTTATATGTGTGACTTCAAAGGTTTATTAGTAATTGGCAATAGGAATAATATTAACCCTTTAATATTATTGAAACTCTTTCCATACTTAGAGTAAAATTTCCTTCACAAATCATGGTTGACACTTAGCATAGTGTACCATGACTAGCCAACTGATGATGAATTAGTTAATCTCTTAACTTTTGAACCTTGATCATACATACCATATACTAAAGTCTCTCCATTACATAATCCCAATTCTAGATAAGTTCATGGTTTATGTCCAACCCTATTTGTTTAGAATCATATGTCCTTATCTTAATTCTAATTCTTGATTAATAAGACATTTCTATCAGAAACTCTTTTATGACTTATTTTATTTATCCTAGCCAAGAACTTTATTTATCAAGAACAACTTAGATAGGCATAGGATTTATCCCTATTTACTTAGGGCAACAGATCCTACCTTGACTAAACACCTAACTCCATATATAACTAGTCAGAGCCAGCATATGCCCGTATACTCATACGTAGTAAAAGTATGTAAGTGGTATCAAACTCAAACCACCTACATATAAGATAATCATGTTATCTTAAGTGAAGACATTATATGCACTATTATTGTAACACCCTTACTGGAGCAATTCTGCACATTCTACTGTTCTGGTGATTGGTGTTGGTCTGAACAGCTAGAACACCTAGAAAAATATTTAGACTAGAGTGAGGAATCATAAATAACTCAAATATTAATAAGAAAAATTTAGGAAAAATTTTAGAAATAAAATACAACCAAGTTAAATGAGTCAATGCCCTAGTGATGGGTAACCTAGTGGGAAGTTGCGGTCTTCACAATTAAAAGCCATAAACCTGGGAGAATATTCGTGAAATAATTTTTAAGACTCCAAAGAAGAGTCATTGAGGTTTCTATGGCATTAGAATGTGAAGAAAATATTTAAATTTTTTTTTCAATTGGTACAGACAATTTTAGTCTGTTAAGCTAAACGGAGGGCATTTTGGTCATTTTGTCTTCAGAGATGATTTTTGGCCGACTTGTTCAGTTAAGTAAATAATTATTATGATCTAAAATATGAATAAATATTGCTAAAAATTGAATTAAGAATGAGTAGAAAAGAAAAGAAAAGAAAATGAATTAAAATTACAATTTTTACCTCATGCTTATGTCACTAAGCACTCCCACCCAATCACATTTTGACACCTCATTATAAACCACTTAAAATGAGTTAAATGGGCTGAAAAATCAAAAGAAAATTCTGTTTTCCTTCTTTCTTCTTCCTTTAGACGAGACTCATCCCTCTCTCCCATCCACCATTTTTCTTCTCTTTAGCTCAATTTCCTTTAGGTTTTCACCATAAAAACCCTAAGTCCTAATACTAAAAATTGTCCTAGAGTCTTGCTAAGGTGATTGGTGGCCAAGAAAGTGAAGGAAAAGTTGAAGTTAGCTAAGGGAAAATTCTGCACACAAAGGTTAGTGCACTAACCATATTCTTTTTCTTTCCTAAGCATGAAAAGCATGCTTGATTAAGTTGAAATGGCATGAAAAGAAAAGAAAACTTGGAATATGTTGAAGTTTCAAATTGTGGCAGCCCTAGGAAGTAAATGAATTTGATGGTTTTGATGATTTTGTTTTAGTTAGTGAAGTTGATTAATGAAGTTTAAGGCGTTAGAAATCAAATTGCATGGATGTATGATTGAGATTGAAATTATAAGTTAGGGTTTTGACCTAACTTAGTTTTTGTATTATTGCTTGGAATTTGATGATGTCGAGATGATTTAATGACCATTAGAAGTGCTAAATATGTCAAATGAAGTTTGTGGAGTTGGGAGAATTGAATTTGGGAGTGTTGATTCTTATGCAGGAAATTCAGACCTTTGAGTCCAATGTATTATTTGAGCTATAACTAGAGTTGTGTTGCTCCAATTGGTGTGAGGCCAATTGGAGATGAAACCTAGGACAAAATATCCCATTTTTCATGAAGAAACCATGCCCAAATTCTGTCCAAATCTTGACCAATTTACTGTCTCAATCCGGAAATCCAAACAATGAACCCAGAAAATTGACCAAGCCATAACTCCCTCTAGAGAGGTCCAAATGACCTGATTTTTGTGTCATTGGAAAGATTAGACATAGGACTACAACTTTCATTAAGAACACCAAGCTCAGAAATGCCTCTAACCAAATGAAATTGCTGGCCCAAGGGAGGTTGTAACACCCCGAACCTCTGAGTTATGAATAGTACCATTTTTGGTCCGTGACTAGTACTATTTAAAGACACCTTGAGGACCAAAAATAAATAGAAAATTAATTGAGATAGACATAATAAAAATTCAAGTGACCCAAAAATATAAGGATCCAACGGGTATAATGAAAAAGAGGGATTATGAACCGATGAGGGGTATTTTGGTCAATTCACCTTAAGAGTTGACTTTTGACCAAAATGTTAATTAATTTAAGTGAAATTAATGAATTGAATTATGGAATAATTTTTTTTAGGAAAAGAATTCAAGTATAAAGTGAAAGGAAAATAAAAGAAATAAAAATCTAGAATTTTAGGTCCATTTTGACCCAATTAAAATTTTAGGACCAATTGGCTTTGGACAACTCAATAAAAATTAATTAAATAAATAAATAATTGAGATAAGTATAAAAGGAAGCCATCTTCCTCCCTCCCTCATTTAGTTGCCCCCCACACACCTCCTCTCCCTCTCTTTTCTTTCTTCTCTCTTCATTCTTCCACTTACAACCTCTCTCAACCATTGATTTTCCCCACTTTTTCTCTATGGGTTTTCTATCTAATTGGTAGAAAACATCAAATTTACCTTTCATTGAGAGATTAGAAGCTAAGAGAACAAAAGAGTTAGAAGAAATTGAAGATTAGAAGTGGTCACTTGAGGTAAGTTTCTTTTCATGTTAGATTAGTTGTATAAGCCTTGAATGAAGTTAACTTATGATGAAATTTCATGAGAAATTGAAAGAAAATATGCATGAAACCTAAACTAGAGTTTTGGCAAACTTAGGAAAAATTAGGGTTTTGATGTATTTTAGTTAAATTGATGATAAATATAAGTTAAATTGAGGTAGTATGCATGATTGGGAGTAGTAAGATTTCATGGGATTGCATAAATTAAATTATGGAAGATTGGGGTTCATAGGAAAATTGGGTTTTGGTCCTAGAGAGTGAAATTGGTGTGTGTAGTGTTAAATTATGATCATTTGAGGTTTATTTAGTTTGAATTGACATTGGGTTCATGAATGGAGATAATAAAATGGTAGGATTAGGGAAATTGCAAACTTTGGTGTTTGAAAATTATAGGTTTTGTGCTAGGAAGTTCCATTGATGTGTTAATGCTAAATTATAGTCATTTTGGGTGAATTAAATGTGAATTGAGATTGGTTAGTGGAAGTAATTGAAGAAATGAAAATTTTAACATAGGGTAGAATTTTGCACACTGAATTTAGTGTGTTTGGAAGCCCATAACTTGAGCTACACAACTCCAATTGGTGTGAAACTAATTGGAAACGAAACTTAATACATAGGGCTAGAATTTTCATGAAGATACCCTGCCCCGAAAATGACCTTAAGCTATCCAAAATGAGCCTTGAACTTAGAGATAAAATTCTGGAACCTACAGAATTTGACCATATGAACAGTAAACTTTGCATGGACATAACTCTCTCTAGAAAACTTTGATTTAGGCAATTCTTGAACCGATGGAAACATAAGACATAGTAGAACATTTCATATGAAGAACTTGAGGCCAAATTATGGACTTAACCTAATCAAATTGCTGAGCAAAATTGAATCACTGAATCTGCAAAATTGCAAATTTACCATATGAACAGTAAATTTTGCATGGCCATAACTCTCTCTAAAAAACTCCGATTTAGATGATTCTTGAACCGATGGAAACCTAAGACATAGTGGAATATTTCATATGAAGAACATTAGACCAAATTATGGACTTAACTTAACCAAATTACTAAACGAAATTGGATTAATAAATCTGCTAGAACTAAATCTACAGCATGAACAGTGACGTGAACAGTAATCATGTTTTAGGCATAACTTGAGCTACATAGCTCTGAACTAGGCGATTCAAAAAGGAAAATAAAGTTAAGACCTAGATGAATAATTTTCATGAAGAACACCTCACTAAATTATGATCGAAACTAGGTAAAAATTGGGTTCAAAGATTGGGGCACCAAGTTGTCCAAAACCAAAATTTTCTAAAATTTGCAAACCTACCCTAGGATGCATTAGACATGCATGCAATGAGTTTTTGGCAGCAATTGAGATTGGTATTGAGGTATTTTATTTGTGTATTTTCAGTAGAAAAAGAAGTTGGAATGGACAAGGAGAAGTAGGTAACAAGGAAGGAGAATTATTAAAGGTTTGTGCACAACTAACATTTTCTTCATTTTTAAACTTGTAAATTGCTTGGAATGTGTTAAATTGAATGAGTTTGCTTTGAACAAGTTTACTTTGACTAAAATATGGTTTTTCTCATGCATTTAAGAAATTTGAGTATTGGCACCTTTATATGGATATTATGATGAATTTAAATGTGTTTACTGGTTTATAAATGTGATTGTTAAGTGGGAAATTTTTAGAAACTGTTTTGAAACCATAGTTAGCATGACAGTCCCTTTCGGAACTATCCAGTAGTAATGGCTACTTGGGGTTCATAATTGATATTGATTATGTCTCTCGTTAATAACGGTTAGTGGGGTAAGACTATATGAGTACTCATTAGCTAGCTAGCCCTTCCCTCATTAATAATGGTTAGTGAGGTTTAGATTGCTTTATCGTGGTGTACAACATGGCACTGATCGTGAAATTTTGTGTCATGGCCTGAACTGTGTATTGATGTTGGCAATACTAATGCTTTGTGAATTGTGATTTATGAAGTGTGATTTCTCTTTTGAAATGTTATTCCAATAAATGGCTCTTATGGACTTAGAACTTTTGTGAAGTTTTCATGCTTAAGAAAAATGTAATTTATTATGCTTTGACAAATTGTGTTTTACCTTAAGTTTTAAAGTTATTAGTTGTGCACCACTGAGTGATATACTTAGCGATAGCTTCTTTATGCTATCGCAGGTAAGGGAAAGGAGAAGGCTGCCGAGTGAGAGACTTGGAAGCAACATTTTGGTACTGATTGTGGGTATTTACATTAGGTATACCCTTGTGATTCCTTTGGATGTATTTTGTATCTATATGTATGGATGTACGGACATTGAGCAGTTTGTATTAAAAAGTACTGCATTACTAAAGTACTGCATTACTAAAATATTTTGCGTTTGTAACTATTTGTATTTTATTTTGAGACTTATGAAAATGTGACTTTTGTAATATTTAGTCTATCATTATTTCCAATGAATGTTTACATAGAATTTTAACTATTCTCATGCAGTTTTCTGCAAAAAAATTAATAAGATAAAAAGTTATGATTTTTTTTAAAAAATCCTTTGTAACATAACTAATGGGTTATTAGTAGGTGAAGTTCGGTAATTCATTAGGTATGCTATAGGAACATGTCATGCCTTACCAGGGATAAGGTGTGACATGTTTTAGTGTTAAGCGTGCTAGCTTGAGAGAAATCCTAGGATGGATGACCTCCTGGAAAGTTGTCCATTCCACCAATAGGACAAAACTGTGAGGCTTATGGCCAAAGCGGACAATTCCTCTAATGGTTGGAGTCTGATCGTTACAATTGGTATTAGAGCCGCTCGCGTGTCCTCTTGGGGGATGGTAGGGCAAACCTCGGACGCTGAGTCTTGAAAGGGGAAGAGAAAGGTCCCTTAGGCAAATCCCACATCGGCAAAGCATGGAGATGGTCTTGGGTTCGAAAAGTAATAATCTATAAAATGGAGGAACTAATCACTAGAGGCGCCTTTTGGTGGAATGGCCTGGAGAGTTGGAAGAACTCCAGGGTTAAGCATGCTCGCTTGAGAGAAATCCTAGGATGGATGACCTCCTGGAAAGTTCTCCATTCCACCTATGGGACAAAATAGTGAGGCTTATTGCCAAAGCGGACAATTCCTCTAGTGATTGGAGCCTAATCGTTACAATTGGTATCAGAGCCACTTGCATGTCCTCTTAGGCTATGGTGGGGCAAACCTCAGTGAGGACGCTGAGTCACGAAAGGGGGGGAGAAAGGTCCCCTAGGCAAATCCCACATCGGCAAAGCACGGAGTTGGTCTTGGGTTCAAAAAGTAATGATATATAAAATTGGGGAACTAATCACTAGAAGCACCTTTTGGTAGAATGGCCTGGAGAGTTGGAAGAACTCCAGGGTTAAGCGTGCTCGCTTGAGAGAAATCCTAGGATGGGTGACCTCTTGGGAAGTTCTCCATTCTACCTATAGGATAAAACTGTGAGGCTTATGGCCAAAGCGAACAATTCCTCTAGTGTTTGGAGTCCAATCGTTACAATTGGTATCAGAGCCGCTCGCGTGTCCTCTTCGGCGATGGTGGGGCAAACCTCAGCGAGGACACTGAGTCTCGAAAGGGGGGGGGGGGAGAAAGGTCCCTTAAGCAAATCCCACATCAGCAAAGCATGGAGATGGTCTTAGGCTCAAAAAGTAATGATCTATAAAATGGGGGAACTAATCACTAGAGGCGCCTTTTGGTGGAATGGCCTGGAGAGTTGGAAGAACTCCAAGGTTAAGCATGCTCGCTTGAGAGAAATCCTAGGATGGGTGACCTCCTGAGAAGTTCTCCATTCCACCTATGGGAAAAAACCATGAGGCTTATTGCCAAAGCAGATAATTCCTTTAGTGGTTGGAGCCCAATCGTTACAATTGGTATCAGAGCCACTCGCGTGTCCTCTTGGGCGATGGTGGGGCAAACCTCAGAGAGGACGCTGAGTCACGAAAGGGGGGGAGAAAGTTCCCTTAGGCAAATCCCACATCGGCAAAGCACGGAGTTGGTCTTGGGTTTAAAAATTAATGATATATAAAATTGGGGAACTAATCACTAGAGGTGCCTTTTGGTAGAATGGCCTGAAGAGTTGGAAGAACTCCAGAGTTAAGCGTGCTCGCTTGAGAGAAATCCTAGGATGGGTGACCTCCTGGGATGTTCTCCATTCCACCTATAGGACAAAACCGTGAGGCGTATGGCTAAAGCGGACAATTCCTCTAGTGGTTGGAGTCCGATCGTTACAGAGGTCACCAAACTGACCAAAACCATTCTGTCCAGAATTTCCTGGACTAAAGCTCACCCGACCAGTTTTGGCAAAATGACCGTAACTTGGTCTATAAAAATCCAAATGCAATGAAATCAATGGAAAAAGTTTTATAAGACATAATGGCACAACTTTGATGAAGGAACCCTGCCCAGAAAACCAAACCAAGTTAACTTAAAAATTTCACCTGTTTAAAATTCAACAATATTTTCAAAATAAAATCTTATCCATGCTAATCATAATTATCTCATCAATCATTCTCATAATTTTCTCATATTTCAAATCTCATCCATGCATTTCAATTTCATAATCATTTCCATACATTTCCATTCATACTCTATTCATATGTAAAAATGTTCAAATTATATAAATTTACATGATTTATAAACTAATTACACAAGTTCATAATTTACATAATGTACAAAATACATAAAATAACTTATATGGGCCTTATCTACATGCATTGCTGAGGGGGTGACAACCTTGAACACTCTGCAGATCAGAATTCTAAAATCTCTGTTTGGTATTCTTTGGGCTTTAACTTCAGTACCTGTGCGAGGAAACAAATCCATTGTGCTAAGCATTGCTGCTTAGTGGTGCAATAATATAACAAGGAAATAATATAACAAGTAAAAATAATTGGAACATATTTTCTATACTCAAGAATTTTACTGGGTTCATATGAATGCTCAGTTCAGAAATTTGCATTAATAATGTACCAGATATGAATAATCTAAAATTTAAACTTATACTTATATTCTTATGTAAGTCACATTTGTAATATTATTTAAGTTATAATTCTTCTACTAGTCTTTTTATCACTTCCTTGATACTTCTAAGTTGTTTATAATTATTTTGTAATATTTAAAATTTTTAGAACTAATTTAATTTACTTCAGACCATTCTAAAAAACAAATTTTTGGAGCTAATCTAATTTATTTCAAAACTTCTTACTCATTTATTTTCTTTCTAGCATTTTTAATTGCTAATATTCGTAACTTATTTTAATAAATTAGACTGCCCAAGTAACCTACGACAGGCTGACTAAACTGGATAACGGGTCGTTGGCACTGGACACCGCGGTGCCTCGGACCGTCATACTATGGGATGCAGAACGTCAACCACGTATGCAGTCAGTATGGCTAAAAAGCCATGATAACACATAATCAGGCATTAAGCCATGAGTGCAGGCATAAAGCCATGAATACGGGCATAAAGCCATGAATATAGGCATAAAACCTTTCACAGTAATGCTAAAATAATACCCTATTGGCATGCCAAACTATTCAATCTGACACACATGACTAGACAATACAAGGGCATATAATATCATTAAATATTAATATATTGTGTTTTATGACTTCATTATTTCATAATAATTTTCAATTATAATGTATACATTCATTTGATCATTTATATGATCACAATTCACATCAATTATCCTTTTATACCATTGTACTCAAAGTACTTTTCCTTTCTACAATAATGAGAACTAATGTCTCATTCATACATTAATATGGTTCATTTATTCATTCATTATGTTATTCGTATTGATCATAATTCAAAATAATGGTTCACATGTACCATTGTATTCAAAATATTTTTCCTTTCTCATTTATTCATTTTATGAATTCTATTTGTGATGGGCATATAAGCCCTAACTACCTATTCACATCAATTAGGTGGCTTACTTTTCATGTTCCAAGTAATCCATGAACATTTCATGGATTTCAAATTTATGGCCTTAATTTCCCTTTAACAATATAGTTCTTACACTTTGTATTTTTGTATTACTATTCACATTACTATTCACTCAAATTGTTGACTTTTTAATACATAATAAATTTATTGAACCTAAGTTCACTAAGATACCACATTTTGCATTCTAAAGTTGTTGGTATTGGTTGCTAATACCATTTCAACAAAATTTTCAGATTTCAAGCACTAAGTTTACTGTTCCATTGGTCATTTGTACAGTAGAAATTTGATAAAATTGTCTTCTTGAAAGTTGTTCCTTATTGTGTCTAGTTACATTTCTTTTTTTGAATCACTCCATTTAGAGTTTTTTAGCTCAAGTTATGGTCATTTACCATAACTGGCCGGATTGACCTGTACCCTGAATTTCTGGGCAATTTTGTTCTGCCAGATTTGGTAACCTAAGTTTGGTTGGCAACTAGGTTATGGTCAGAATTTGGATAAGTATTCTTCATGAAGCTGTAGATCTATGTCTCAACTTTCTGCTGGTAAAATTTCAGATCAATTGAACTTGCCTACACTGAGTTATGATCATTTGAACAAATACTGTTCATTTGGCCATTTTCCAGGGACATCATGTTGGTCACTCGGATTAGGGTAATTTTTAGGTCAACTTAGTTTGGTTTTCTGGGCAGGGTTCCTTCATCAAAGTTGTGCCATTATGTCTTATAAAACTTTTTCCATTGGTTTCATTGCATTTGGATTTATATAGACCAAGTTACGGCCATTTCGCCAAAACTGGTCGGGTGAGTTTTAGTCTAGGAAATTCTGGACAGAATGGTTTTGGTCAGTTTGGTGACCTCACTTGGGCCAGCAATTTCATTTGGTTAGAGGCATTTCTGGGCTTGATGTTCTATATGTAAGTTGTAGTCTTATGTCTAATCTTTCCAATGACATAAAAATCAGGTTATTTGAACCTGTATAGAGGGAGTTATGGCCAAATGAACATGTACTATTTATTTGGTCAATTTTCTGGGTTCAGTGTTTGGATTTCTGGATTGAGACAGTGAATTGGTCAAGATTTGGACAAAATTTGGGCATGGTTTCTTCATGAAAAATGGGGTATTTTGTCCTAAGTTTCATCTCCAATTGGCCTCACACCAATTAGAGCAACACAACTCTAGTTATAGCTCAAACAATACATTAGACTCAAAGGTCCGAATTTCCTACATAAGAATCAACACTCCCAAATTCAATTCTCCCAACTCCACAAACTTCATTTGACATATTTAGCACTTCTAATGGTCATTAAATCATCTCAACATCATCAAATTCTAAGCAATAATATGAAAACTAAGTTAGGTCAAAACCCTAACTTATAATTTCAATCTCAATCATACATCAATGCAATTTGATTTCTAATGCCTTAAACTTCATTAATCAACTTCACTAACTAAAACAAAATCATCAAAACCATTAAATTCATTTACTTCCTAGGGCTGCCACAATTTGAAACTTCAACATATTCCAAGTTTTCTTTTCTTTTCATGCCATTTCAACTTAATCAAGCATGCTTTTCATGCTTAGGAAAGAAAAAGAGTATGGTTAGTGCACTAACCTTTGTGTGCAGAATTTTCCCTTGGCTAACTTCAACTTTTCCTTCACTTTCTAGGCAACTAATCACCTTAGCAAGACTCTAGGACAATTTTTAGTATTAGGACTTAGGGTTTTTATGGTGAAAACCTAAGGGAAATTGAGCTAAAGAAAAGAAAAATGGTGGATGGGAGAGAGGGATGAGTCTCGGCTAAAGGAAGAAGAAAGAAGGAAAATAGAATTTTCTTTTGTTTTTTCAGGCCATTGAACTCATTTTAAGTGGTTTATAATGAGGTGTCAAAATATGATTGGGTGGGAGTGCTTAGTGACATAAACATGATGTCAAAATTGCAATTTTAATTCATTTTCTTTTCTTTTCTTTTCTACTCATTTCCAATTCAATTTTTAGCAATATTTATTCATATTTTAGATCATAATAATTATTTACTTAACTGGACAAGTCGGCCAAAAATCATCTCTGAAGACGAAATGACCAAAATGCCCTCCCTTTGGCTTAACAGACTAAAATTGTTTGTACCGATTGAAAAATTTTTCTAAATATTTTCTTGACATTCTAATGCCATAAAAACCTCAATGACTCTTCTCTGGAGTCTCAAAATTATTTCACGAATTTTCTCCCGGGTTTAGGGCTTTTAGTTGCAAAGATCGCAACTTCTCACTAGGTTACCCATTGCTAGGGCGCTGACTCATTTAACTTGGTTGTATTTTATTTCTAAAATTTTTTCTAAATTTTTCTTATTAATATTTGAGTTATTTATGATTCCTCACTCTAGTCTAAATATTTTTCCAAGCGTTTTAGCTGTCCAGACTAACACTGATCACCGGAACAGTAGAATGTGCGGAATTGCTATAGTGAGGGTGTTACAATTATGATGTAGATGATAATGTGTTGACAAAAGTAAACTCCATGTACATGTCATCTTTATGTCATTGGTTTGGCTATGCCCACTGTGTTTGTCCTAACATCATAATGTTATATGGCATGCGACTCACCATTCCATTTTCATTAGTATCTCTTACTAATCCATGAAACAAACAGAGATGACAGTCTATATAGCTAAATCATACACCATGAGGTATCCTTAACTGTGAACCATAATTTATAGCATTTGTGCTAGATTGTTCGATCACTCATTTCTTAACATCTTAAGAATGAAACATCTAACAATCTAATAATGGATATTTTTAGTTAAATATTAAACTCAACCCAACTCAACTCAACTAAGCCTTTATCCCAAAACTTTATTGTGGTATATTTTCAGTTAAATATAAACCATTTAAATTAAAAGAAAAGATATTTGCCATTAATTGGGAATTAATATTTACAAGATACAAATTACAAGTTATACGCTAAGGCATACTACTAACAATCTCCCACTTGCACTAGAGCCAAACACTACATAACCTTAGACCTATCTTTTCAAGATGTCAGTCTAACTATTATTGTGTCATGGTTTATGTGAGAGGATCAGTTAGGTTATCAACTGAAGCTATCTTCTGCATAGCTACATTGCCTCTCCTAACTATTTCTTTGATAATATAATAGCACCTTTCTATGTGTTTGGACTTTTGGTGAGACCTAGGTTTCTTTGCCTGAGCAGTAGCACCATTGTTGTTACAGTAGAGAGGAATTGATGACACAATTGAAGGAACCCCTCCAAGTTCTATGACGAACTTCTTTATCCAAATAGCTTCTTTTGTAGCAGCAGATGCAGTAATATACTCGGCCTCTATAATAGAATCTGCAGTCATTGTTTGCTTGAAACTTCTCAAGCTGACTGCTCCTCCATTATAAATGAACACAAAACCTGAGATAGACTTTCTATTGTCCACATCTGACTAGAAATCAGAGTTTGTAAATTTATCTAGTTATAGGTCACCGCCTTTATATATCAAGATTAAGTCTTTATTTGTTCTCAAGTACTTTAGGATACTCTTGATAGCTGCAAAATGTTCCAAAGCTAGGTTGGATTGATATCTGCTAGTCAAACTGATAGCATATGTGATATTCGGCCTTGTACACAATATAGCATACATAAAACTTCCAATTATCGATGCATATGGAATTCTTGCCTTGTTTTTCTCTTTCCTCATATGTCTTTGGAGATATTTCTTTGGAAAGATGGATATGTTGCCTCATAGGCAACAATCCTTTCTTGGAATCAAGCATGTTGAACCTCTTCAACACCTTTTCCAAGTATAGACTTTGGGATAAACCTATCATTCTTTTTTATTTATCTTTATAAATATGAATTTCCAGAATATAAGTTGCTTACCCTAAGTCTTTCATGGAGAAAGTATTAGACAACCAGACTTTTAAAATCATTAGCATACTGACATTATTTCTTATTAATAATATGTCATTTACATACTAGATTAGGAAAGTGGTTGCGTTCCTACTAACTTACTTGTACACAGATGGTTCTTCTTCATTTTTAATAAAACTGTTAGTAGTATGCCCTAGAGCATATTATTGTATTGTATCATGTAAATATTTATTCCCATTTAATGGCAATTATTCTTTTCATTTTATATTCGAATGGTTTGAATTTAATTGAAAAAGTCCTTTAATATCTTGTTAGATGCTCTATTCTTAAGTGTTAAGAATATGAGTGGCAAAATATTCTATTACA
The DNA here is from genome assembly GCF_030052815.1 of Hevea brasiliensis. Lineage (NCBI taxonomy): Eukaryota > Viridiplantae > Streptophyta > Magnoliopsida > Malpighiales > Euphorbiaceae > Hevea > Hevea brasiliensis. The sequence goes on along the minus strand of NC_079495.1, from coordinate 33,019,370 downwards.
AGATATTATAAATTTGGTTCATAATCAAGGATACCTCATTGGGCATGATTTATCCGGATTGATTATCACTTATGTTTGTGTCCATGGATTAGTATGAGATACTAATGGGATGGAATGGTGAGTCTCATGCGATAAGACAAACATGGTGTGCACTTGTAAGATAAGTAAGTCGAACTAGTGATACAAGATGACTTGTACATAGAGTTTACTCTTGTCAATACAAAGTCATCTAGATCATAATAGTGCATATAATCTCTTGACCTAAGATAACACAGTTATCTTATATATTAGTGGTTTGAGTTTGACATGAAGAAACGGAAGCGTGAAAAACACAAGTTTATACCATTGAATTCAAAAATTTTCACCTAGGGTCACATGCATCATGCAAGATTTATTTTTATCTATTTGATTTCAATGATAAACAACATATTAAAACTCTTTTAATATGTTTTTGGATCTGTATTTGCCATTTAAGATTTTAAAATTAATCAGATTAATTTTAGAACCCTAGATTAAATCAAGAACGATTACACTAACCTCTTGATGCCTTTGCGGCGTATGCTGCGCCTTTGAGATTCGTCTTCAGGACACCAGATGTTGTCCCTCTAGCTTGTCCACACCAAGAACACCTATGACAGCCCTTGAACAGCTTCTAAAGCCTTTTCTATTAATTAGAAATTCAAGTTCTGCCTTTTAAGAGATTAAAGATGTAAACAGGACACTAGAAACAATTTCTAGTGTTCTTAATTCAAGAGATTGATGGCTAATCTCTTTGAATTGATGAAAGATGATGAAGAATAGAGGGAGGGCTGCAAAATGGCGTGACAAAGGAGTGTGGCTGCTGGTTGTCTTTTATTTTCTCATAACAACACTTAAATAGCTAGGTTAACACATTAAACCCTTGCCACATGTCACCCTTTGATTAGCTCTAGGTTTAAGTGACCCAATCACATTGTGCCAAGTGTCAAACCTATATGTAATCTTGATTTTAATCATCTTACATGATTAAAAAAAAACATTTGGCAAGCTTATGTGTTATGCCATGTGTCACCATCTCATGGTGCCACGTGTCACACTGCAAAATGACCAAAATGCCCCTGTGTCTTAATTTTGAGTTCTCAACCCAAAATAATTAATTTTCTTCTTCTAATTAATTTATATCAAATGTAAATTAATTAATTAATCTCTATTAATTAATTTCTCATTAATTAAATTCATATTTAAACACTTTAAATATAAATTTACCTTATATTATACATCCAATAATCTAGATTTGGTTCAAGTCATGCTAGGGACTTTGCAAACTAATTGCAAACCAAACCTATTTAATTAATCAATTAAACTCTTTAATTAATTAATTAAATCATATTTAATTAGGTGATAACTTGTGTATATGTGTGACTTACTAGGCTCATCACTAATTGGCAATGAGACATGATATCAACTCTTAATATCATCAGAACTCTTTCTTACCATAAATGATTTCTCTAAATCATTTTATGCACCTCATAGACCATGGTTAACACCTAGCATAGCATGCCATGGCCACCCAATTAGTAATAAGGTTTACCTTAAATGAACCTATAATCATATGTTACCATGCACTAGAATCTCTCTGTTACAAAATCCCAACTCAAGCTGGAGTCATGGTTTATGTCAAACTCCATTTGCTATGAATATTATGTTCTCTTTTAATTCCAGTTCTTGATTAAAAAGATTTTTCTCATCAGAAACTCTTTTCGGAATAAATCTATCTGTCCTGGCCAGGAACTTGAAACATCAAGAACAATTAAATGAACATAGGATTTTATCTCTATTTACTTAGAGGAACAGATTCAATCTTGATCAACACCTACCTCCATATATAACTAGTAGGAGCCAACACATGCCCATATACCCATACACAGTACAAGTATGAAAGCAGTATCAAACTCAAACTACCTATATACAAGATAACTGTGCTATCTCAGGTTTAAAGATTATATGCACTGATATGATTTATGACAAAACATTGACAATAGTAAACTCCATGTGCTTGTCATAAGTGTCACTGGTTCGGCCTACTTATCATCTATAAGTGCCTATCATGTTTGTTATATGGCATGAGACTCACCAATCCATCTTATTTATATCTCATATAAATAACTTGGGAACAAACATGAATACAATCTTTCTGGATAAGTCATGTCCTTATTATGAAGTATCCTCGATTGTGAACCTATTTATGATACTTTGTGCTAGAAATATTGTCACTCATATTCTTAACAACTTAAGAATAATATTTCTAACAAAATATCAATGGACCTTTTCCATTACACATAAATATATTATGTAAACAGAAAAGTGAAAATGCCTTTTATTAATAAAATTATGTACAAGATACATACTAAATGATATGCTCTAGGGCATACTACTAACATGACACTGCTTTCATACTTGTACTATGTATGGGTATATGGGCATGTGTTGGCTCTGACTAGTTATATATGGAGATAGGTGTTAGTTAAGATGGGATTCAGTACCCTAAGTAAATAGGGATAAAATCCTATGTCTATTTAATTGTTCTTGATGAATTCAAGTTTCTGGCCAGGATGGATAGACTCAGTCAGAAAAGAGTTTCTGACAGGAAAGTCTTATTAATTAAGAATTAGAATTAAAAGAGGACATATGATTCTAAGCAAAAGAGTTAACCATGACTCTAGCTGGAATTAGAATTTTGTAACAGAGAGATTCTAGTACATGGTATATATGATTAAGGTTCATGAATTAGAGAATTAATTCAGAACTAATTGGGTAGTCATGATACATTATGCTAGATGTCAACCATGATTTATGAGAACTTAAATGAAAAGAGAATTTCATTTTAAGTTTGGAATGGTTTCAATAATATTAAGAAGTTAATATTATTCTCATTGCCAATTAGTAATGAACCTTGTAAGTCATACACATAAGAGCAACTTGATCAAAGCAAGATTAATTTGATTAATTAATTAAATGGTTTAATTAATTAATAGAATTAATAAGTTTAGTTTGTAATAAGATTACAAAGCCCCTAATATGACTTGAAACTAAATTTACCTATGGAAGTATTCAAGTTAATAATTAAAGTGTTTAAATATTACTTTAAATATTAACTTGAATGAATAAGCTTAAGGAAGAAATCAAATTTTGACTAGTTTGACTACGTCAAAATTTGATAATTTGACCATTTGACTTGGTAAAAAATGGGAGGTCAAATTTTAATTAATTAATGGTTAATTAATTAGTTAATTAGTATTTAGAATACTAATTAATTAAGTTTAATTTTCTTAATTAAAATTAAATGCATGACAAATAGACTAATTGGAGTTAGAAAACTTATTTGCTCTTTGTATCAAAGGTTGACACTTGTCATACTAATTTTCATTAAGGAAATTAAATAAATAAAAGATGAGATAAGAAGAAGAAAAAGTAGTCTTCTTCTTTCATCTTCTTGCCATCCATCTTTCCCACTAAAGAAAGAAAATTTCTTCTTTTTCTTGCTTGATTCAAGGGTGTTAATAGTTAATAAACTTGAATTAGTCTTGGAAAAAGTGTTTCTCTCCACTTCCACATACATAAGATTAAGAAATTCTTACCTTTATCTCTTTTCTATTTGGCCGAACTAAAGGGAGAACCAAAGGAGGAATTTTTCTTGGATCAAGGTTGTTTGATCAAGGGGCTTGTGTGAATAAGCTAAAGAGTCAACACTTGGTTGCTTCACTCCCTGGATTAGGTGGTTATAATTTGATTCTGTGCCTTGTTGGGTGAGTTTTTCTCCAAAACTCTAACTTTGATAATTTAGGGATTTTGTTTCCTAATGGCTAATTAGGCATGTTAGATTATGACTAAAACTATGTGTTTTTCAATAATATAAAGTATTTATGCATGTTGCATGAAACCTGGGGTTATAAATTTAAATATTGCTAACTTTGCACCTTAAAGCTTGTTTAGGTGCATTTTTCTTTGAAAAACCAAATGATTTAATGGCTTCATTAAAGTGTATGTTCCAACTCCTCGAAGCTTGCTTAAGACCACAAATGGATCTTTTAAGCTTGCACACTTTAGAACCATTGTTTAATGAAAATGTCTTCCTTTATATATCCATTGAGGAAAGCAGTTTTGCCATCCGTTTGCCAACTCTCATAATCAAAGTGTGTTGCTATTGCCAATAAAATCCTAATGGATTTTAGCAAGGCTACAGGTGAAAAGGTTTCTTCATAGTAGATCCCTTGCCTTTGGTGAAACTCTTTTGCTATTAGCCTTGCTCTACCTTTGCATCAGAATCAATTTTCTTCTTGAAAACCCATTTGTTCCTTATTGGTACAATACCTTTAGGTGGGTTTGCAACATCTTAAACTTGAGTCTTGTACATGGAATCCATTTCAGTCTTCATGTCATCTATCCATTTTGAAGACTTTATATCTGATATGGCTTTTTCATAGGTTATAGGATCATCACCATGGTTAACTTTTTTATGGACAAATAACTCTTGTTCATTTTCATGAAGAAATACATATCTATCCAAAGGATGAGATGTTCTACTTGATCTTTAAGGAAATGATATGGAGACATCATCAATAAGTACAGACTCACTAGGAGTATCAATCTCCATTTGCATTGTTTGTTAGTTAGAGTTTTCTAACTCCAATTCTATCTTCATCCTTTTGCCACCTTCTTCAATAAACTTTTTCTCAAGAACAATAGCATCTCTATTTATCACCTCTTTGTGTTGTAGATGAAGGAGCGAAAGCATGAAAATTATTAGATTAGAACCTTGAATTCAAAAATTTTCTTCTACGGTCTCATGCATCATGCAAGATTCATTATGTACCTAATTGATTTCAATGTTCAATTGCATATTAAAAAACTTTTAATATGTATTAGGATCTACACTTGCCATTTAAGATTTTTGAATTAACAAATTAATTCATTAAAACCCTAAAGAATAACATGTGCACTAACCTTTTGATGCGCTGTAGATGTAATTGGTACCTTTGGGAAGCACCTAGGACCCCAGTTGTTGTCTCTCTAGCTTGTCCACACCAAGATCACCAATGGGCAGCCCCTAAACCAACTTCTCAAGCCTTGCTAACCAATTGTAATTTAGGTTTTTGCCATTAGAGAGGTTGTAGATGTATATAGGACACTAGAAACAATTTCTAGCAATTTTAATTCAAAGAAACTTGGATCATTCTCTTTGAATTGATGAGAGAAGATGAAGAGAGGAGAGAGAGCTATGGGAAGCGGCACACTTGAGAGAAAATAAGAAGAGTGGCTGATTGTTTTATTTTCTCATAACATCACTTTATATAATTAGGTCATCACTCAAAACCCTTGCTACATGTCATCACCTGATTGCTTTTTAATTTTAATTGACCTAATCACATTAAGCCAAGTGTCAAAGCTAGATTTAATCTTGACTTTGATCATCTTGTATGATAGGAAGACAAATGACAAACCATGATGCCATGTGTCACCGTCTCATGGTGCCACATGTTACCCTGTGAAAAGATAAAATTACCCTTGTATTGTAATTTTGAGTTCTCAACCCAAAATAATTATTTCTCCTCTTTTAATCAATTTATATCAAATATAAATTAATTAATTAATCTCTATTAATTAATTTCTCATAATTAAATTCATATTTAAACACTTTAAATATAAATTTAACTTATACTATACATCCAATAGCCTATATTTGGTTTCAAGCCATGATAAGGACTTTGCAATCTAATTGTAAACCAAACCTATTTAATTAATCAATTAAACTCTTTAACTAATTAATTAAATCACATTTAACATGGTGATTACTTGTGTATGTGTGCGACTCGCTAGGCTCATCACTAATTGGCAATGAGATATGATATCAACTCTTAATATCATCAGAAATTTTTTCTTACCATAAATGATTTTCTCTAAATCATTTTAGGCACCTCATAGACCATGGTTAACATCTAGCATAGCATGCCATGGCCACCCAATCAGTAATAAGGAATACCTTAAATGAACCTATAATCATATGTTATCATGCACTAGAATCTCTCTGTTACAAAATCCCAATTTCAGCTGGAGCCATGGTTAATGTCAAACTCCATTTGCTATGAATATTATGTTTTCTTTTAATTCCAATTCTTGATTAAAAAGATTTTCTTATCAGAAACTCTTTTCTGATTAAATCTGTCTGTCCTGGCCAGGAACTTGAAACATCAAGAACAATTAAATGAACATAGGACTTTATCCCTATTTACTTAGGGTAACAGATTCCATCTTGATCAATACCTACCTCCATATATAACTAGTAGGAGCCAACACATGCCCATATACCCATACACAGTACAAGTATGAAAGTAGTATCAAACTCAAACCACCTATATACAAGATAACTGTGTTATCTCAGGTCTAAAGATTATATGTACTGATATGATTTATGACAATGTATTAACAAGAATAAACTCCACGTGCTTGTTATAAATGTCACTGGTTCGACCTACTTATCATGCATAAGTGCCTATCATGTTTGTTATATGGTATGAGACTCACCATTTCATCTTATTTACATCTCATATAAATAACTTGGGAACAAACATGACTATAATCTTTCTGGATAAGTGATGTCCTTATTGTGAAGTATCCTTGATTATGAACTAATTTATGATACTTTATGCTAGAAATACTGTCACTTATATTCTTAACAACTTAAGAATAGAATTTCTAATAAAATATCAATGGACATTTTCTATTACACATAAATACATTATGTAAACGAAAAAGTGAAATTGCCTTTTATTAATAAAATATGTACAGTATACATACTAAATGATATGCTTTAGGGCATACTACTAACAGTAGAAAGATGGAAATAATATTCAAAACTGCCTTTTGGATATCCAACAAACTATCCCTTTTTTTTGATTTTATTTTCAATTTATCAGTCTTTAGCTTCTAGATATAAGCTGGACAGCCTCAAATCTTAACATGTTTAAGACTTGGTTGCTTTCCATACCATATCTCATACGGAGTGGAAGAGACTGATTTTGAAGGGACACGATTTATAAGGTATAATGTTATTTCTATTGAATGGTATATCTGAAAGAGGAAATCATACACTATTAGATGTGGAGCAAAGAATGATAAACTATACTGTCACACCTTACCCCTCTGTAAGGCATAACATGATCCCGTAGAATACCTAATGAACTACCGCACTTCACCTACCGATAACTCATTAAGCACCCTACAAGGGATTTTAAAACAATTTTCTTCCTTTTGTTAAGTGGTGAGCATTTTCTAATAGGTATTTAAAATATATGATTAAAAGTAAATCTAGTTAATATTTTTAGTCCATTTTATTTTTCCGCAAATTTTATAAAAATTTTGACAGAGTTCCCTCTGTATTTTGAGAAAAAAGTTCTTCAAATACCTGTAAAAAGCACTTCTAAAAATTTTTCTCAACAACTACTTCAATTTCACAATCAAACTCAATCCATTTCAATCAATTTCTCAAGTTCAAAATTCAATAATCCTCAAAATACTAGCAATACATTTCATTCAATTTAAATAAAATAGTTCCACTCATATTTCATTAAAGACAAAACAATTTATACACATCCTTACAAATTTATATCAAAAGAAACACAAACTAAACTTTATTGCAAACTTCATACAAATTTTTGTACAAGCTGCTCAAGACCCATTTACATGTCCATACATTTATATGCAATACATACATCAAAAGAAATATTTACAATTAGGGTATAAATTATACCCGATAGCTTCAAAGCAGGAAGATTCTCAATCCTTAGTAGCTCAGTCTGCTGCTCTTCTAGTCTCTATATCTACGACAGCAATAGAAGCTATCGCTGAGTACTAGGACTCAGTGGTGCACAACATACTAAAATAATCTTTATGCAAAACTTAAATCACATTTATTCAAAAATTTGGCTGAACATGAGAATTAAGTACAAATCATGCATTATGAGATTTTAAATGCAAACCAAGTTCATTTTAAAGTATCAAAACACATTTCATAAAACCCACAGTTAAATCATGCCATTCGAAACAAATAAAATCTCAATAGCCAGAGGCTAAAGAGAAATCACATCACAAGGCTAGCTAGCTCAAATATATGGACATCCATTCACATCCTCTTGTACTGGCAAACCTCAACACTTCTCCAGAGAAGGAATCAAAATTCGAAACTAATTACCTCCACTAGTCGTGCTAGTGAGGTGTTCAAATATATGGTCATGACACTATAGTTTCAAAACTTATCTTAACAATTTGCTAAACATTGTCATTTCAATATACATAATAACTTCCAACAATTTAAATGAAAACATCATAAGAATGCCATAATTCAATATTCACATTATTCAAAACAGTATGCAAAAGATGATTATAAAACGTATACGTTGTGCACAAACCTCAAACGAGTCGCTTGTTGGCCTTGACTCGACTCCTCGGGTTCTGTCCCGGTATTCTTTTTCACTGAAACACACAATTTCACAGTGTTTCAGTACCATAACTTAGCATAAATCCAATAATAAATTTAACTTCACTTTTATCTAGCTCTAACGTGCTAAATTCGACGTTCTTGAAATTTTTGTATTTCGGGTTACTATTCACTACACTATTCAAGTCAAATTGTTGACTTTTTAAGGCTTAATAGGTATGAGAACTCCAACTTCACCCACATACCACATTTTGGTCATTAAATTTGTTGGTTTTAGTCATTTTCTCAAAGCTTAAGTCCTTTTGGCCAAATTGTCAAATTTTCAGTTTTGGTGCTCCAAGTTGCACTGTTCCATTGGCAATTTTACTGTTGGAATTTGGCAAAACTTCCTGCATAGAAAATGTTCCTTAATGTCTTAAGTTTATTCTAATTTTTGGATCACCTCAATTGGAGTTTTATAGCTCAAGTTATGGCCATTTGAACTAGGGCTGCCGGATTGAAAACAACCCAGATTTTCTGGGTAAATTTGGTGCTGGCAGATTTGAGTTACCAACTTTGGGTGGCCAAATGACTTAGTTGCTGGCAGAATTTGGACTTGTGTTCTTCATGAAAGTTTTAGGTCTATATCTCATCTAACCACTGGTAAAATTTCAGGTCATTTTGACCTGCCTAGCTCGAGTTATGACCAAATGAACAAACACTATTCATTTGGTCAGTTTGTACAGTGGCAGCCTGCTCTTATTCAACTTTGGTCAATTGGTTCACTAAGTTTTGGTCACTTTTTGGGCATGGTTCCTAAATGAAAATTGTGTCATTTTATGTCTATTTTCATCCCCAATTGGTACCATATCAATTGGACTTGTAAAATTTCAGTTTTGATCCTTCAAAGTTGACTTGGTCATGCTGGCAGCAGCATGACCATTCACCCTCCGAATTTGGCTTCACTTCCAACAATTCAAACACAACTCATTTGGTCACAATTGACCATTTTTCACTTCACAATCGGTCAAACATGCTATTTATTCATTTCTTGCATTTTTGGTTCACAAACCCTAAGTCCCAAAACTGTAACTCACTTAATTGTTGCAATTAACTAAATTCAAAGCTCTCAACCATAATCAATCAACTAAATAAGGTTTTTAAACTCATTCAAACCCATTAAATTCATGCAAATCATGGTCCCCTTCAAGCTGGCCGAAAATTCAATAGTGGTCCTTCCGCCATATTTTCATTTCATTTAATTAATTCTAAGCTCATTTCAACAACTAATGATGCATTTAAAGAAATAAATTGTAAGTTAGCACACTAACCTTTCTTAGATCTTCAAAACCCTATCTTTAACTCTTCTTTCTTCTTGTAATCTTCTTTTCAAGTTGCAATAACAAGCTCTAGTGAAGTTTTTGGGGGATTTATTAAGGTTGAGTGGAGGAATTAAAGCTTAAGTGCAAGCTTTAATAGAGGATTAGCAATGGTGAAATGAAGAAGAGAGTGAGGCGGCACCAAGGAGAAGAAGAAGAGATTTTTCTATTTTTTTTTCTTTTGTTTTCTTTTAGCAATTTTGCTTATGGAAGACCACAAAATCTAAGTTAATAAATATTTAATTAATTTAGTTATGGCATCATGCATGAGGTTATGCATGATGTCATTACCTTTTTACTTTTTGATTTTTCTCTCTTTTTTTTTCTATTAATTCTTTAATTTAATTCTCGATTCTGAAATTTTCTTTTCTCCGATTTTATTTGACAGTTAGGTTAGGAGTCAGCTCTCGGGGTCAATTGACCGAATTGCCCCTCGCCGGTTCATCCCGATTTACAATTAATTCCATATTTCTTCCGGCTTCCTGACCTAATTATTTGACTGGCTTAACAGTTCTTTTTCGTGATTTTCTCTTTTCCACTGTGTTCATAAGAGTCCTAAGGACCGCAATGTCACATTTTATGGTTCGAAATTTGAGTTTAAAATGACTTCGCAGTCGTTCTCGAGGAGGTCACCCATCGCTGTGACTCTCGGCTCGTTTAACTTCTTATGTTCTGTTTTTCTTATTTATACTTAACTAATTGAACATTACTAATTATTTGTGTTTATGGTTTCTCTAGTTGTCTTAAGTATGGTTCTAATCCCCTTAATTGTCCGGACCGACACCGGTCACCGGAATAGTGAAATATACCAAGCTATACAAATAGGGGTATTACAATTCTCCCCCCCCCCCTTAAATAAATTTCGTCTCGAAATTTTACCTGGTATCAATCTCTGAACAGCTGTGGGTGTTGTCTCCTCATGTCCTCCTCTCGTTCCCAAGTAGCCTCCTGGCCCGAATGATGGTTCCACAGCACTTTTACCAATGGTATCTGCTTGTTCCGTAGCTGCTTCACCTCATAAGCCAGAATCTTTATGGGTTCTTCTTCATATGTGAGGTCTGGATTTACTTCAATTTCTTCTACTGATAGTACATGAGATGGGTCTGATCAATACCTACTCAACATAGACACATGGAAGACGTTATGTATCTTCTCCAACTCTGAAGGTAGTGCCAAACGATATGCCAAAGGACCCACTCTTTCCAATACCTCATATGGCCCGATAAAACGAGGACTTAGTTTCCCCTTTATGCCGAATCTCATAATCCTCTTCCAAGGAGAAACCTTGAGGAAAACTTTCTCACCCACTGCATATTCATTATCCCTTCTTTTCAAATCAATATAGGACTTCTGATGGTCTGATGCAGCTTTAAGTCAGTCTCTGATCACCCTGATTTTCTCTTCAGTCTGTTGAACAATTTCGGATCCAATCATTTTTCTTTCACCCACGTCATCCCAACACAACGGGGTTCTACATTTCCTGCCATACAAAGCTTTATATGGAGGCATCCCAATGCTTGATTGGTAGCTGTTGTTGTAAGCAAACTCAATCAAAGGCAAGTGTGTATCCCAACTACCCTCAAACTCAATCACACAAGCTCGTAGCATGTCCTCCAAGATCTGAATTACCCTCTCGGTGGCCATGCATGCGTGGGTGGAATGCAAGATCTTGAAGTTCAATCTAGTTCCTAGGGCTCTCTGAAGACTACCCCAGAATCTAGAAGTGAACCTAGGATATCTGTCTGATACAATGGATACTGGCACTCCATGAAGTCTCACAATCTCATCAATGTACAACCTGGCCAATCTGTCTAGATTGTAGTCCATTCGGACTGGCAGAAAATGAGCAGACTTAGTTAGTCTGTCGACAATGACCCATACTACATCATGACTCTTCTGTGTCCTCGGAAGTCCCATTACAAAATCCATAGTTATTCTTTCCCATTTCCATTCCGGCACTGATAGTGGATGTAATAACCCAGTTGGTACTTGATGCTCTGCCTTTACTTGCTGACAAGTTAGGCATTTGGATACAAACTCTGCCACATCTCTTTTTAAACCCATCCACCAATAATGCTTCTTTAGCCCTCTGTACATTTTTGTACCACCAGGGTGCATAGCAAAAGGAGACTCATGTGCTTCCTTCAAAATGATCTGCCTTAAATTAACATCATTGGGAATACATATTCTGCCCTGGTGTAGCAGTAAACCATCCTCTCTGATTAAGAACTCTGGTTTCTTGCCCTGCCGGACTTCTTCCAACAGCTTCTGATACCTTTCATCATTCTGAGCAGCTATTCTGATCTGATCAATTAACACTGGCTGTATATGCCATGCAACTACTGTCTGCCCATCATTATTAATCTCTAAGCTGGCATGCAATGATCTTAACTCATATACCAAAGACAAAGGAGTAACCTGTAGACTTGCCATAGTCTTGCGACTTAAGGCGTTAGTCACAACATTAGCTTTCCCTGGCTGATAGTCTATCAGACAATCATAGTCTTTTATCAACTCTAACCATCTCCTCTGTCTCAAATTCAGCTCTTTCTGGGTGCCTAAATACTTTAAACTCTTATGATCTGTGTAGATGTAACACTTTTCCCCATACAAATAGTGCCTCTAGATCTTAAGAGCAAACACAATAGCTGCAAGCTCCAAATCATGTGTTGGATAGTTCCTCTCATGCGGTTTCAGATGGCGTGATGCATAGGCAATGACATTTTGATCTTGCATCAATACACAGCCTAACCCATTGTGAGAAGCATCACTATATACTGTATATTCTTTACGCGGAGTAGGTAAAGTCAGGACTAGTGCTTCAGTCAAACATCTCTTCAATTCTTCAAAACTCTGCTGGCATTTGTCCGTCCACTGAAATTTCACATCTTTTCTAAGCAGCTTGGTCAATGGAGATGCCAACATGGAGAATCCCTTCACAAATCTACGGTAGTATCCAGCTAAACCTAAAAAACTATGAATTTTTGTGACATTTCTGGGTGGCCTCCAATTAAGGATAGCTTCAATCTTACTTGGATCTACCTTGATGCCCTCTTCTGATACTACATGCCCCAAGAAAGATATTTCTTTCAGCCAAAATTCACACTTCGACAATTTGGCACATAGCTGTTTCTCCCTCAAAGTCTGCAGTACAATCCGCAGATGTCTATCATGCTCTTCTGTATTCCTCGAATAGACTAATATATCATCTATGAATACCACAACAAACTGGTCGAGGTATGGTCTGAAGATAGTGTTCATCAGATCCATAAAAGCAGTCGGAGCATTAGTTAACCCGAATGGCATAACTAAAAACTCATAATGGCCATAGCGGGTTCTGAAGGCAGTTTTAGGAATACTCTGCTCTTGTACTTTCAGCTGATAATAACCTGATCTCAGGTCAATTTTGGAGAACACAGCTACACCCCTCAACTGATCAAACAAGTCATCAATACGGGGCAATGGGTATCTGTTCTTTATTGTCACCTTATTCAACTGCCAATAAACAATGCATAACTGGAGAGTGCCATCCTTCTTCTTAACAAATAACACTGGCGCTCCCCAAGGTGACACACTAGGGCGAATAAAGCCCTTATCAAGCAGCTCTTGCAACTGCACTTTCAATTCTTTTAGTTCTGCAGGTGCCATTCTGTATGGTGTTATGGAGATTGGGTCCACACCAAGCATAACATCAATTTCAAACTGTACTTCTCTTTCTGGAGGTAATCTTGGCAATTCATCAGGAAATACATCCAGAAAGTCACATACAATAGGAATGTCCCTTAGTGCTGGGCTCCCCACTTGGGTGTCTATCACATGTGCTAAGTATGCTTCACACCCCTTTCTGATCATTCTTCTAGCTAATGCAGCTGAAATGATATTTAATGGCAGTAAATGCCTCTCCCCATGTATTACCACATCACCGTACAGAGGGAGACCAAAAGTGACTGTCTTTAGTCTACAGTCAATCATAGCGTGATGCCTGGCTAACCAATCCATGCCCAAGATAATATCATAATCTCTGAAGGGCATTTCAATCAAGTCTGATAGGAAAACATGTCCTTGGATCACCAAAGGACAGTCTCTATAAATTTTGTTGACTCGGACCTCTTGTCCTAATGGACTAGTTACTAGCACTTCAAAACCCATTTGCACACATGGAACAGCAAGTGAACAGACTATGCTAGCACTAACATATGAATGGGTTGAACCCGGATCAAACAATATAAATACTTCTTGATCAGAGATAGAGAATATACCGGCTACAACATCAGAAGTCTCAGCCTCTTCTCGCTGTCTCATTGAATAAACCCTGACTGAAGCACTCCCTTGTGCCGACTGACCAACTGTGCCCTGACTACCAGAAGCAGTGCCTCTACCTCTACCTCTTCCTCTGCCAACTGACTGTGAACCTCTAGGAGCAGGACTCTGAATAGATCCCTCGGCAGTAGTAGGAGCTGGACCATATCTCGGAGCACTAGTATAGTCTTTAGCCATATGGCCCTTGCCTCCGCAGTTAAAGCAGGCTCCAGTGGCCCAATAGCATTCCCCTCCATGAATCTTGCCACAAGTCTCACAGGGGCGGGCAGAATGTGAACCCCTGCTCGACTGCTGACCAGACCTAGGGGGTCTCTGTCCAGAAAATCTGCCCCTACCAAATCTTCCACCTTAACCCCTGCTGAGTCCACTAAACTTCTTTTTCTTTCCAGAGGTAGCACCAGAACTCTGTTCAATTGATTTTTCCCCCTTGTCTTTTTCTGATTTCTTAGCTTTCTCTGATTTTTCTTTCACTGGGGTTGCTTCTGATTCTATTCTCTCCAACTCAAGTGCTTGAGACATGAGCTTTGAGAAATTGCTGTGTCAAAATCCCATAACTTGCATCCTTATGCTGGGCTTCAAACCCGTCTCAAATCTCTTGCACCTTGCCTTGCTGGTAGTAAGGAGACTCCCAGCATAGTGACTCAGGCGGGAGAATTCCCTCTCATACTCTGCTACTGATCGGTTCCCTTGTTTTAGACTCAAAAACTCTTGTAACTTCTGATCAACATATGTGTCTGGGATGTATTTCTGTCTGAACTCTCTAATGAAGTCATCCCAGGTTAGCACTGGTGGTTCAGCTAAGCTGTGGGGGATGGTCTTCCACCAATCATACGCATCCCCTTGTAGTAGAGACACAGAATACTCAAACTTCAGTTCATCTTGGCAGTGCAGCTTCTTAAATACTCTGTCCATTCTTTCAAGCCATTGCTCTGCCTCTAAAGGGTCCACTGTACCCTTAAATTATGCAGCCCCATACTTCAGTAATTTATCATATTGTCTGGCTGGAGGCAGTGGTTGTGCCACAGGTGTTTGGGGTGGAGCTTGAGCAGGCATACCCCCAGCCATTTGTTGAAACATTGCCGCCATCTGCTGTGCAAACTGTGCAGGGAACTGCGGCATTTGCGGGGCTGGTGCTACTGACCCACTGACATTCGGTAAAGCTGGGGCTTCCCCTTGTGCCTCAGCTTCAACAGACTGCTCAACTGAGCGATCCCCTTCTTCCATTTCAGACTGAAGTTAGGGTATCTCCTGAACAAGTAACACAAGGAGATTTCCCTCCGTTAGTTCATATTCATGATGTAATGCACTGTATGTAACAATTATGGACATTGAGCAGTTGTACTTAACAAAGAAAAACACAAATTCATAAGTTAAAACATACTTCAAAATTTTGCACTGATACCACTAAAACATGTCACACCTTATCCCTCTGTAAGACATAACATGATCCCATAGAATACCTAATGAACTATCGCACTTCAACTACCGATAACTCATTAAGTACCCTACAAGGGATTTTAAAACAATTTTCTTACTTTTGTTAAGTGGTGAACATTTTCTAATAGGTATTTAAAACATATGATTAAAAGTAAATCTAGTTAATATTTTTAGTCCATTTTATTTTTTCGCAAATTTTATAAAAATTTTGACAGAGTTCCCTCTGTATTTTGAGAAAACAGTTCTTCAAATACCTGTAAAAAGCACTTCTAAAAATTTTTCTCAACAACTACTTCAATTTCACAATCAAACTCAATCCATTTCAATCAATTTCTCAAGTTCAAAATTCAATAATCATCAAAATACTAGCAATACATTTCATTCAATTTAAATAAAATAGTTCCACTCATATTTCATTAAAGACAAAACAATTTATACACATCCTTACAAATTTATATCAAAAGAAACACAAACTAAACTTTATTACAAACTTCATACAAATTTTTGTATAAGCTGCTCAAGACCCATTTACATGTCCATACATTTATATGCAATACATACATCAAAAGAAATATTTACAATTAGGGTATAAATTATACCCGATAGCTTCAAAGTAGGAAGATCCTCAATCCTTAGCAGCTCAGTCTGCTGCTCTTCTAGTCTCTGTATCTCCGACAGCAATAGAAGCTATCGCTGAGTACTAGGACTCAGTGGTGCACAACATACTAAAATAATCTTTATGCAAAACTTAAATCACATTTATTCAAAAATTTGGCTGAACATGAGAATTAAGTACAAATCATGCATTATGAGATTTTAAATGCAAACCAAGTTCATTTCAAAGTATCAAAACACATTTCATAAAACCCACAGTTAAATCATGCCATTCGAAACAAATAAAATCTCAATAGCCAAAGGCTAAAGAGAAATCACATCACAAGGCTAGCTAGCTCAAATATATGGATATCCATTCACATCCTCTTCTACTGGCACACCTCAACACTTCTCCAGAGAAGGAATCAAAATTCGAAACTAATTACCTCCACTAGTGGTGCTAGTGAGGTGTTCAAATATATGGTCATGACACTTGTCACACCCTACGCCTCTGTAAGGCATAACATGATCCCGTAGTATACCTAATGAATTACCAACTTCGTCTACTGATAACCCATTAAATACACTACAAGGGATTTTAAAAACTTTTCTTACTTCTTTTACAGTGGTGAGCACTATTTACAGGTGTTAAAAACCTTTTTGAACTGAAGTGATAGAACTAACACATTTAAATTATTTGGAATTTCTGTAAAAATTTTGGCAGAGTGCCATCTGTATTTTGGATAAAACAGTTCTTCAGAAAACCTGTAAAAAAAAGCACTTCAATATTTTTCCAAATATCAACTCCAACAAAATTCAACACAATATTTTTCTCAACTCAATCCACAACAATTTTTCAGTATTTTCAAAGGATGAGATAAAAGAAATATAATACAAATTTTACAAGTCAAAATAACTCATAATTTACTTTACAACTTCAATGTACAATTTTAATTTACAACTGCTCAAATAATTTACATACATATTATTACATGCATACATCAAAACCTATGTACATGGGTATACCTATGATATACCTGGAGCTGATCTGAATATGTCTTCAAAGAAACTTAATCACTGCTCTATGCTCTTCTTACCTGCGACAGCATACAAAGCTATCGCTGAGTGGTGAACTCAGTGGTGCACAACTATAATTTAAAACATAGTACAATATACATTGACAAAATTTACAGTAAATAATTTGGAAATCTGAATACTTATCAAATTCCACAACTCAAAATATTCATTGCCAATAATGTAAATCATTTGTATAAATGACTTTGATCACAAAATTCAATTTATCAAATCATGACTATCCATTTAAATAATTCTAACGAAATCAATTATACATAAACCATAATTGAAATCAAAATTCCTTACCATTCAAAAGCCATTCTGTATCTCAAAAATCATTATGTATTTCAAAAATCATACTGTATCTCAAAAATCATACTGTATCTCAAAACTCATTCTTTATCTCAAAAATCATTCTTTATCTCACTAACCATGCAAGACTAATCCGAAAGGGCCATATTCGATGTGATTCTAACTCCCTATGGTCGGGGAGGTCGAATCATCGTGCACAGTACCATCACAATAATGAATCTTCCGCAAGGGCCATAACGATAAAATAAACTTAGATCTAACCTCAAATCAGAGGAAAATCTAAGCCTGTGCACGTACCATGGTAATCAAAACACAACTAACTCCATTGTCTTCTCAACAAATGAGAGAGACGGGTAATAACCTAGTCAAGCATCTATAGTGAGATATAAAACAATATCACAATCCATTTAGTGAGCATAAATCACAATACAATTCGATTCAAAGTCAATTTCAATATCCAATAAAGTTTTATGCTCATCACAATTCAAATCATACAATTGCATTTTTCCATGAAAATTGCCATCACAATTCAAAACATGTTCTATCACAATTTTCTAAAACATAATTTATTCAATCCATAACAATGCTTAATACTTGTGGAAATACCATTTCACAAAGCTAAATTCATACCTACTATAACAATTTCAATAATCATTGAATTAAATCCAATGCTTGTTAAACATAATACATAAGAAAAATATGTCATTTAATCATATGAAATATTCAAAACAAAATCAGTTAAAAACTAGTTGTGCACAAACCTCTGATGACTGTCTCCTGGTCTGGACTCAGTGTTTCCTTCCCTTTCCCTGAGTCTTTACTAACTGAGAAACACAATTTAAAGTGTTTCAGTACTAAATTAAATTGTCTCTATCGATAATGCTTGTTAAGTGGTTCACTGAAATCTATTATTTGCTTAATCACCTAATATACCGACCCTCAATATTTGCTAGGTAAATTAGGTTTTGGTGTCCTTGATATGTCACATTCGATAATGTTTTAGGATTGGTACATGTTACAAAACTCAATTCTATGTATATTGCGTTTTCTTGCATTTCATTGCAAATTGCTGGATTTCAGGATACTAGTTTGACCTAGCCGGACGGCCTAGTTCCCTCGGTTTTCAGGTTTCGGTCAAAACTACAAACTTGTAGATCTATGTCTTATTGCACGCGGGGCAAAATTTTAGATCAATCTGAGTTAAGTAGACCAAGTTATGGTCATTATACTGTTGCTGGTCAAATGGCATCAAATTAGGTCAATTTTAGGTCAATTTGGTCAACTTTGGTTCGGCCAGTTTTTGGACCCGAACTTGTGCAAGCTTTTTGACTTGCTTCTGGTCATTTCTGGGTTTTTGTGTCTTCATAAGACTTGTAGGTATGGGTCTTAACTATTCATGGTTAAAAGTTCAGGTCAATTGGACCTTTTTTGAGTGAGTTATGGCCTAAACACTCACTGCTGCCCAATTGGTCATTTTTCAGGTCCTAATTGTACCTAATCCGAATTGGTCATTTTCTTAGGTCACCTTGCAAGCAGAGTTTTGGTATGCTTTCTCAATGAAAGTTGGCACATTTTGTGCCTAGTTCCACCTCCAATTGGTCTCATACCAATTGAGGTTACACATTTAAACTTATTGGCTAAAATGTACACTGCCTTTAGTTACCTTGCTTAAACACTCATCAATCACACACTTACCTTGCTATATGTTTACTTCCCTACCAAATCTGTTTTGGTACATTACCAAAAACATATTCCACTTTACATTAAAATCACTTTAGGCAGATTATAATTATCCTCAACACACCAAATATAATTCTAATTTCCAAAGTCCAAATACAATTACATACACACCTAACCATTACAAATTTTTACATACACTTTACACAACAATTTCATATACATATCCATCTATCCTTAATGCCACAATTCTGCCCATATCTTCATGAACACATATACTTATCCAAGAGTTCCAAGGCTGCCAAAAACTTCCTCAACACCAAGTTTTCCACAATTCATCAATTTTCCATCCAAGTGCAAAAATCACCATATATATATGAAGTAATTCACTAGGATATTAAATCACCATAACCAACATAATTCTCATCAATTATATGCACAATTATCTCATCAAATACATGACTACATGGCTGTCCAAAATGAACACAACAATAACTCTTCAAACTCAAAAATTTTCTTCACAAATCCAACACCCATAACATGCACACAAAATTTAACAAAGCTATCTTCAAAAATGCTAACTTACCTTATGGTTGGAGCTTGCTAAACCTTGATTAAATTTCTTAAATTTGGTATCAAACTCTTCCTTGTGATGTGTAGACAATTTTTCATGAAGGGACCTAAGTGATTGAAGGTGAAATGGAAGGGTTAGATGAAGCTTTAAGGAAACGTCAATGGTGGACTTCTCTTCTTCTCAATTCGGCTGGTTTTATGGAAATGGAGAAGATGAACTTTCTGCTGGGATAATGGAAGTACAGCTGCCCCATTATGTGTCTATTATATTCCTTTAGTGGCCCACTCACTCAATTATAACTATATAATAAGCTTACATGTTTTATTTACACATTTTTCACTCCATTTTGGCTATTTGTATTAGGTACCCTCAAATTAATTTTTCATTTTCATTTTCTAAGTGTAATATTATTTATTTTTAATGGACATTTAGGTCAAAAGACAATTCGGAATGTCAAATGACCATAATGCCCCTGTTCGGGTTGCATTCCCGATTTTTCGGTAACACCGGGTTTTGTCTGTTTTTCGATTTCTTACTTTTCTTTGTACTAATTATTTAATTTTTCTTTGATCTTTCTAATGAGATTTATTCTTCAATAAGGGTCTATTTAAGTCCTAAAAATGTTTTCGGGGTTCCGCATGATCCGAGAGCTAGTCAACGGTCCACGCCATGACTTCCCGGTGCGGTCACCCATCGCTAGGATTCCCGGCTCGCTTAACTTGGCTACATTTCTTTGCTATTATTTTTCCTTTGTTTTTCTTGTATTTTCTTTTCTTGTATTGCATTATTTTATGTCTCCCCACTCACATTGAAGTGTAGTTCTAGGCATTCTAGCTGTCCGGACAACACTGGTCACCGGAGCAGCAGAACGCACTACCGAACTTAGGGGTGTTACAACACTGTGGTTTCAAAACTTATCTTAACAATTTGCTAAACATTTTCATTTCAATATACATAATAACTTCCAACAATTTAAATGAAAACATCATAAGAATGCCATAATTCAATATTTCACATTATTCAAAACAGTATGCAAAAGATGATTATAAAAAGTATACGTTGTGCACAAACCTCAAACGAGTCGCCTGTTGGCCTTGACTCGACTCCTCGGGTTCTGTCCCGGTATTCTTTTCCACTGAAACATGCAATTTCATAGTGTTTCAATACCATAACTTAGCATAAATCCAATAATAAATTTAACTTTACTTTTATCTAGCTCTAACGTGCTAAATTCGACGTTCTTAAAATTTTTGTGTTTCGGGTTATTATTCACTACACTATTCAAGTCAAATTGTTGACTTTTTAAGGCTTCATAGATATGGTAACTCCAACTTCACCCACATACCACATTTTGGTCATTAAATTTGTTGGTTTTGGTCATTTTCTCAAAGCTTAAGTCCTTTTGGCCAAATTGTCAAAATTTCAGTTTTGGTGCTCCAAGTTGCATTGTTCCATTGACAATTTTACTGTTGGAATTTGGCAAAACTTCCTTCATAGAAAATGTCCCTTAATATCTTAAGTTTATTCTCATTTTTGGATCTGCTCAATTGGAGTTTTATAGCTCAAGTTATGGCCATTTGAACTAGGGCTGCCAGATTGAAAACAACCCAGATTTTCTGGGTAAATTTGGTGCTGGCAGATTTGAGTCACCAACTTGGGGTGGCCAAATGACTTAGTTTCTGGCAGAATTTGGACTTGTGTTCCTCATGAAAGTTTTAGGTCTATATCTCATCTAACCACTGGTAAAATTTCAGGTCATTTTGACCTACCTAGCTCGAGTTATGACCAAATGAACAAACACTGTTCATTTGGTCAGTTTGTACAGTGGCAGCCTGCTCTTATTCAACTTTGGTCAATTGGTTCACTAAGTTTTGGTCACTTTTTGAGCATGGTTCCTAAATGAAAATTGTGTCATTTTATGTCTATTTTTATCCCCAATTGGTACCATATCAATTGGACTTGCAAAATTTCAGTTTTGGTCCTTCAAAGTTGACTTGGTCATGCTGCCAGCAGCATGACCATTCACCCTCCGAATTTGGCTTCACTTCCAACAATTCAAACACAACTCATTTGGTCACAATCGACCATTTTTCACTTCACAATAGGTCAAACATGCCATTTATTCATTTCTTTCATTTTTGGTTCACAAATCCTAAGTCCCAAAACCCTAACTCACTTAATTGTTGCAATTAACTAAATTCAAAGCTCTCAACCATAATCAATCAACTAAATAAGGTTTTTAAACTCATTCAAACCCATTAAATTCATGCAAATCATGGTCCCCTTCAAGCTGGCCGAAAATTCAATAGTGGTCCTTCTCCCATATTTTCATTTCATTTAATTAATTCTAAGCTCATTTCAACAACTAGTGATGCATTTAAAGAAATAAATTGTAAGTTAGCACACTAACTTTTCTTAGATCTTCAAAACCCTATCTTTAACTCTTCTTTCTTCTTGTAATCTTCTTCTCAAGTTGCAATAACAAGCTCTAGTGAAGTTTTTAGGGGATTTATTAAGGTTGAGTGGAGGAATTAAAGCTTAAGTGCAAGCTTTAATAGAGGATTAGCAATGGTGAAATGAATAAGAGAGTGAGGCGGCACCAAGGAGAAGAAGAAGAGATTTTTCTATTTTTTTTTCTTTTGTTTTCTTTTATCAATTTTGCTTATGGAAGACCACAAAATCTAAGTTAATAAATATTTAATTAATTTAGTTATGGCATCATGCATGAGGTCATGCATGATGTCATCACTTTTTTACTTTTTGATTTTCCTCTCTTTTTTTTTTCTATTAGTTCTTTAATTTAATTCTAGATTCCGAAATTTTCTTTTCTCCGATTTTATTTGACAGTTAGGTCAGGAGTCAGCTCTCGAGGTCAATTGACCAAATTGCCCCTCGCCGGTTCATCCCGGTTTACAATTAATTCCATATTTCTTCCGGCTCCCTGACCTAATTATTTAACTGGCTTAACAGT
Organism: Hevea brasiliensis; assembly: GCF_030052815.1. Lineage (NCBI taxonomy): Eukaryota > Viridiplantae > Streptophyta > Magnoliopsida > Malpighiales > Euphorbiaceae > Hevea > Hevea brasiliensis. The sequence goes on along the minus strand of NC_079495.1, from coordinate 32,996,580 downwards.
TCTTTTTCGTGATTTTCTCTTTTCCACTATGTTCATAAGAGTCCTAAGGATCGCAGCGTCACATTTTACGGTTCGAAATTTGAGTTTAAAATGACTTCGCAGTCGTTCCCGAGGAGGTCACTCATCGTTGTGACTCTCGGCTCGTTTAACTTCTTATGTTCTGTTTTTCTTATTTATACTTAACTAATTGAACATTACTAATTATTTGTGTTTATGGTTTCTTTAGTTGTCTTAAGTATGGTTTTAATCCCCTTAATTGTCCGGACCGACACCGGTTACTGGAACAGTAAAATATACCAGGCTATACAAATAGGGGTGTTACATATACTAACCTTCCAATCTCTTTATGGGCCATGTACATCACTATGTACTAGCTCCAAAACTTCTTTAGCTCTAATCCCTTTTCCAACAAAAGGTGATCTAGTCATCTTTCCTTGAAGACAGGATTCACAAGTTAGGGATAGGTTCAGAACCCAATGTGGACAAAATCCCTATTTTTTTCCAACTTTGTGATCCTATCTTCTGCAATATGACCTAATCTTAAGTGTCAAGTTGTCTTTAACTTGATTGGGTTTCAACGATTGCATTAAACTCAATTTGGTTGCTTAGAGCTGTTTTGTTAATATTATCTAAATAATTAAGACAATCTTGCAAATAACCCATGCCAATAATTTTATTTCTAAAATAAACATTGCAAACATCATTTATGAATTGAAATAAAAATCCATTACTAGTCAAACTATATATAGAAATGATGTTTTTAAAAGTATTAGGTCCATACAAAATATGATCTAAAAACAAAACATGTTCATTTATATACAAAGATTTAGACACTATGGCTAATTCTGCAACTCTTGCTCCATTGCCAATCCGAAGTCTAACATCTTATCCCTCCAAGTTTTCACTACTTGCTAGTTCCTACATATCAAAATATAGGTGAGAATTTGCTCCAGTATCTAAAATCCAAGCTGTAGATAAACTATGAGTATTATTAGAATCTAAATAACAAGATATGAACATACCTTCATAAGGATTATCCTTCTTGCTCTTTAGAGACTCCAAATACTTTGGGCAATTTCTCTTCCACTACTTAACCTTCTGATAATGAAAACACTTTCCCATGTCAGCAACAACTTAAACCTTTTTCTTCTTGAATTGGTTTTGGCAATTCTGTTGGATGGTCCCGAAGTGGAACTTTTCTTCATCTTGTTGCCTTTCCTCTTCTTAGACTTTCCAGAAGAAGAAGCAACTAAAGTAACTTCCTTTCCTTTACTGCCAGGCATATTATTTTATGCAATGACTCATAGATTAAACAACCTAGCAAGTGTGCATTCAGTCTTGATCATATGGAAGTTTGTAATACATGATCCAAATAACACAGGAAGGGATTGTAAGATAAAATCTGTTTGAAGTGACAAGTCCATTGTGAACTTAAGAGCCTCAAGCTACTCGATGAGCTTAATCGCCTTGTGTACATGGGCTCTCACATCCATCCTGTCAGTCATCTTCATCTTGAATAGCACTTAGATATCTCATATCTAGCATTTTTGTTATACTTACCATACAACTCTTATGCTTACTGTTGGACGTAGCTGTCTTAACCCATTTTTTGATGATAATAAATAATTAGTGTGCTACTAATATACTTTGGAAGTATTTGTGTTGAGTTTGTAAGCCCTAGATTCAAAATTGCCAAATTGCTTCAAATCAAGGTTAAGGAAGAGCAAGATAAGGAAGCAAATATTTATGAGACCCTACAATGTAACTTTTATTTATTTTATATCTTGTAAATCTCATTTAATTAATTGTGTTAGCTCAAGTCTATGTGGTACTAAGAATATTTTATTCAATTTAGTTTTCACCTAATTCTTTATTAAGAGAAAATTAAATAAATTTTTCAAAAATGAAAAATTAATTTTGAAAAGTATTTTAGTTTCAAAATACATTGAATTAGCTTTTCAATAGTTCAAACGGATCAAAAATCCGAGTTTAGATAAAAAAGTTGAGTTTTTTAAACTCTTAATTTCTTAGTGTCTTTACTTGTAACTTTTTCTTGATCAAGGGAGAGTAAAATGAAATTTTCACATTTGCGAAATGAAAATTTGTTTTTGAAAGTATTTTCATTAAAAAGTTTATCAAATTAACTTTCTAATGGTTCAAACAGATTGAAAATCCGAGTTTCAATAAAAAAATTACGCATTTCCGAAGCCTAAGTGTCCTTTTAACACTTTCTGTCCAGAGAGCACTTCGGCAGCCGAAAGTGGGAAGTTCGGCTACTGAAGTTCATTCTTTAAATCATGGTTTTTGAGCATTAAAAGCCATTTTGTTTAGGGAGCACTTCAGCAGCCGAAGGTGGAAACTTCGGCAGCCAAAAGTGACTTTTCAAAAGATATTTTTTTGCGCTTCAACCTTCAGCAGCCGAAGTAAATAACTTCGATAGCCAAACCTGAGTTTCTGCAACTCGATAAAATACAGCTTTGTGTGGTTAAAAGGCTAGTTTTGCATTTAATGGACCCCCAACAGTTATTTTCTTGCAAAAACTATAAATAAGTACCATTTACGACTATAAACAAGTTTAGACAACAATAATCTTTTTAGAAATTTATTGTGTTCTAAAGATTTTCTTCATTCTCTCTCTCCAGAACTTGAGCTATCATAGTTAATGTTGAGAACTTGATATTTGAGTTGTAAATTCTTTGTTCTGAGAGTTCATTCAAGGTTGTTATGAGCACTTATTATAATTTTGAGTGTGATAGAGCTTTAAATTGTTAGTAGTATGCCCTAAAGCATATCATTTAGTATGTATCTTATACATGTTTTTATTAATAAAAGGCATTTTCACTTTTCCATTTACATAAGATATTTATGTGTAATAGAAAAGGTCCATTGATATTTTGCTAGAAATTCTATTCTTAAGTTGTTAAGAATATGAGTGACAGTATTTCTAGTACAAAGTATCATAAATAGGTTCACAATCGAGGATACTTCATAATAAGGACATGACTTATCCAGAAAGATTGTATTCATGTTTGTTCCCAAGTTATTTACATGAGATATAAATAAGATGAAATGGTGAGTCTCATGCCATATGACAAACATGATAGGCACTTATAAATGATAAGTAGGCCGAACCAGTGACACTTATGACAAGCACATGGAGTTTACTCTTGTCAATGTTTTGTCATAAATCATATCAATGCATATAATCTTTAGACCTGATATAGCACAGTTATCTTGTATATAGGTAGTTTGAGTTTGATACTGCTTTCATACTTGTACTGTATATGGGTATATGGGCATGTGTTGGCTCCTACTAGTTATATATGGAGGTAGGTGTTGATCAAGATGGAATCTGTTCCTCTAAGTAAATAGAGATAAAATCCTATGTTCATTTAATTGTTCTTGATGTTTCAAGTTCTTGGCCAGGATAGATAGATTTAATTAGAAAAGAGTTTCTGATGAGAAAATCTTTTTAATCAAGAACTGGAATTAAAAGAGAACATAATATTCATAGCAAATGGAGTTTAACATAAACCATGACTCCAGCTTGAGTTGGGATTTTGTAACAGAGAGATTCTAGTGCATGGTAACATATGATTATAGGTTCATTTAAGGTAAACCTTATTACTAATTGGGTGGGCATGGCATGCTATGCTAGGTGTTAACCATGGTCTATGAGGTGTATAAAATGATTTAGAGAAATCATTTATAGTAAGAAAGAGTTCTGATGATATTAAGAGTTGATATCATATCTCATTGCCAATTAGTGATGAGCCTAGTAAGTCACACACATACACAAGTTATCACCTAATTAAATATGATTTAATTAATTAATTAAAGAGTTTAATTGATTAATTAAATAGGTTTGGTTTGCAATTAGATTGCAAAGTCCCTAGCATGACTTGAAACCAGATCTAGATTATTGGAAGTATAGTATAAGTTAAATTTATATTTAAAGTGTTTAAATATGAATTTAATTAATGAGAGATTAATTAATAAAGATTAATTAATTAATTTATATTTGATATAAATTGATTAGAAGAAGAGAAATAATTATTTTGGGTTAAGAACTCAAAATTAAGACACAAGGGCATTTTGGTCTTTTCACAGGGTAACATGTGGCACCATGAGATGGTGACCCATGGCATTACACATAAGCTTGCCAAATGTCTTTTAATCATGTAAGATGATTAAAATTAAGATTAAATATAGGTTTGACACTTGGCACAATGTGATTGGGTCAATTAAACCTAGAACCAATCAGAGGGTGACATGTAGCAAGGGTTTAATGTGTTAACGTAGCTATATATAAGTGTTGTTATGAAAAGAAAATAACACAACCAGCTGCTGCTCTCATTTGTGCTGCCACTTTGGATCTCTCCCTCTCTTCTTCTTCATCTCTCACCAATTCCAAGAGATTAGCAAACAATCTCTTGAATTAAAAATACTAGAAATCGTTTCTAGTATCCTGTTTACATCTTTAAACTCTTAAAAGGCAGAACTTGATTTTCTAAATAATAGAAAAAGCTTTAGAAGCTGTTCAAGGGCTGCCATAGGTGTTCTTGGTGTGGACAAGCTAGAGGAACAACATCTGGTGTCCTGAAGACGCATCTCAAAGGCGCAAATACACTGTAGTGCATCAAGAGGTTAGTGTGTTTGTTCTTGATTTAATATAGGGTTCTAAAATTAATCTGATTAATTTTAAAATCTTAAATGGCAAATGCAGATCCAAAAATATATTAAAAGAGTTTTAATATGTTGTTTATCATTGAAATCAAATAGATAAAAATAAATCTTACATGATGCATGTGACCCTAGGTGAAAATTTTTGAATTCAATAGTATAAACTTGTGTTTTTCACGCTTCCGTTCCTTCAATTGGTATCAGAGCCACTTTATTTGCTATTTAGATTTTTGATTATACGATTTAATTGTGTGTTTTGATCATGAGATGATTTATCCATTGCTGGTTGCAATGGATGTGTGGCGGCATGCAAGAGAACACCTTCATGGTGCACAAGGTTTGTGGCTTCCATGGGTGGCTCAAGGTTTGGCTTTTTAATTTGCAATTGTTGTATGATCTAAAAGCTCATCCTATGTCTAATTAAATTTTTTAATTAGAATTTTAATCACACAATTAAATTTTGATTCAAATCAGAATTTAAAAAATTGTTTGAATGTGATTCAAATCTGAATTTTAAAAGTTGTTTGAATGTGATTCAAATCTGAATTTTTAAAGTTGTTTGAATCATATTTAAATCTGATTTTTTTAAAGTTGTTTGAATAATATTCAGATCTGAATTTTTAAAAATTGTTTGAATGTGATTCAAATATGAATTTTTAAGGTTGTTTGAATGTGATTCAAATATGAATTTTTAAATTTGTTTGAATGAGATTCAAATCTGAATTTTTAAATTTATTTGAGTCATATTCAAATCTTGATTTTTAAGTTGGATATAAGATATTCAATTTAATTTAAGTATGTATGTTTTATTTAATTGTTAAATAGTGATATGCATGATGGATGATCATGAACTATAAAAGACCAATGTGATTGGATTTATTTCTTTTATGTTTCTTTGGGATTGTAAATTAATTAATTTATTTTAATTTATTTTGGGCATGTATTATTAAGTTTGTAATAATTTTTGGGCTATAATTTTATTTATTTAAGTTCTCGTAAATTCGCCTTGGTATGCCAAGGATTACTATGTAATATTAGATTACAAGAAGTTTAAGGAGGTCAAGAGCATTGGTGGGACCAGTGGGAGGAATTCAAGATCAAGTGTTGATTATGTACTCCTTTAGCAACTCTTGTAAAATGAATGAATGAAATGCACCTAGGAATGCCCTGATTCAATTCTTGGTGGCTCAGAATTGAATTCCTTAGAAAGTCCATGATCATACCATATTTACTGCTTATCCATGAATGCATGAGATGTATGGGAATGTATGTAATTATATGATATATGCATGCTAAAAGGATAATGTGCAAAGTGAGACCTTAATAGTAACTAGGATGACCATAAAATCTTCCAAACAAATGATTAAGTTGGAAATGCTATAATTAAAGTAATTATAACACGGGCCCTCCATTGGGGCAATTATTTTAAGAAATTTTAAATGGTTGCATAAGATGCAATTAATTTAAGAGATTTTTTTTAAGAATAATTGTTAAGCATCAGATGTTGTAAATATGTAAATGGTTTGGTGGCCAATATTGGATGTACCTGAGGACATTAAAATTATTTGCATAATTACTGGCTCAATGGGATCAACTTAACTAATGCAAGATAAGTCAATAATGGATGTACCTGAGATTTTGAGCATTAGGGGCTAGGTAAAGGATTGAACCTCAAATGAGATGTGATGGGCAAGGAGTTGCTCACTTATAGTTTATTGTAATTCCAATAACGGATGTACCTGAGGATGATCAATAGAATTATAAGAATTCAATCACCCACTAGAAATCCATACAACTAGGATTTCCATTTTCTACTTTGGAAGTGTAGGATTCGCTAAGTTAGTGGGGGGACCAATTTGATTAAAAGACCATAATCATTTTGGTTAATTATATGATACATTTACTAATTAATCTGGTTATTTTCTGCAGTTAATTTTCTGATAATAATGAGCACAGAACAACCACCACCATCCAATATCCTTGCAAGCATACTTGATCGCAATAAGTTGACAGGACCTAATCTCTCTGATTGGCTAAGAAATTTGAAACTTGTTCTGAACCTTGAACATATAGGATATGTTATAGATTCAAATGTTCCTGGTCCCTTACCTCTAGAGGCCACTCAAGAGAAACATGAAACTTTGGACGAGTGGAAGGAGCATGATATGAGAGCTAAGTGTTACATGCTTGCTTTCATGAGTAATGAGTTACAGAAGCAGCATGAGAACATGCAGAGTGCGAGTGAGATCCTCCTTCACCTACAAGAGTTGTATGGTGAGCATAGCAGGAATGCTAGGCATGAGATATCTAGGCAAGTTTTTCGCATGAGGATGTCTAAGGGACAGAATGTTGGGGATCATGTCCACAAGATGATTCAGCTGATTGAGCAGCTGGAACATCTTGACTTCAACATGGATTTCCAACTACAGACGGATTTGATCCTTCAGTCCCTTCCTGAATCTTTTGGGAATTTTGTGACAAATTTCCATATGACTAAACAGGAATGCACCTTAGCTAGTTTACTCAACATGCTGGTTATTGCCCAAAAGAATATCCCGGGCAATAAAGGAAAAGAGATAGCTTTGATTGCATCTTGTTCTGCTGGAAAGTCCAACAAGAAGAAGGGCAATAAGAAAAAGAAATCTCAGATTCCTGGTCCTTCTAAGAAAATAGCTAAATAGAAAGGGAAGACTAAAGCTGATGGAGGCAAAGGAAAGTGTTTCCATTGCCAGAAGGATGGGCACTGGAAAAGGAACTACCCAAAGTATAGCAATCTAAAAGAATGCAATGCCATAATGAAAACCAACTCAAGTTCAAAATATATTTAGCACTTAAGGTTATGTCATCTTGCAGAAGATAGGATTGCAAAATTGGAGAAAATGAGGATTCTATCCTCATTGGGCTCTGAGCTTACTCCAACTTGTGAATCTTGCCTTCAGGGCAAAATGACTAGATCACCTTTTGTTGGACAAGGGCTAAGAGCTGAAAATATTTTGGAGCTAATACATAGTGATGTATGTGGTCCATTTAAGAAAATGGCTAGAGGCTGTTTTCATTACTTTATTACCTTTATTGATGATAAATCAAGGTTTGGGTATTTGTATTTGATGAAATACAAACATGAATCCTTTGAAAAGTTCAAAGAATTTAAATCTAAAGTAGAAAATCAAACAGGAAAGAGTATTAAAGCTCTTCGATCAGATCGTGGAGGTGAATATTTGAGTACTGAATTTGATGAATACTTGAGAGAGCATGGCATTGTTTCCCAGCTGACTCCTCCAGGCATACGGTTGAATGGTGTATCTGAAAGGAGAAATCATACCCTATTGGATATGGTACGTAGTATGATGAGCTATACTGATATGCCAATCTCCTTTTGGGGATTTGCATTAGAATCAGCTTTGTATATTCTGAATAGGATTCCATCAAAATCAGTTTCTTCCACACCTTATGAGATATGGCATGGAAGAAAACCAAGTCTTAAGCATGTGAAGTTTAGGGTTGTCTAGCTTATTTCAAAAAGCTGACCACTGATAAATTGGAAACCAGATCAGAAAAAGGTCGATTTGTTAGATATCCAAAAGATAGTTTTGGATATTATTTTTATTTACCTACATCACAAAAGGTTGTGGTGAGTAGAGATGCCACATTTCTTGAACAATAGTTTGTTCAAGAAGGAGGCAAAGGAAGGCAAATAGAGTTGGAATTGGAGAATTCTAACCAATCAATAAATCAGATGGATATAGATCCATCTAGTCAACCTACACCCATTGATGAAACATCTATAGTTGTTCCTCGTAGAACAACCAGGGTATCTCATCCACCAGTGAGATATGGTTTACTTCATGAAGAAGAACAAGAGTTGTCTACTCATGAAGAAGTAGATCATGGAGATGATCCACTCATCTATGAAGAAGCTATATCAGATATAGACTCTTTAAAATGGATTGATGCTATGAAATCCGAGATTGATTCCATGTGTAAGAATCAAGTTTGGGATCTTATTGACCCACCTGAAGGTATTGTACCTATGGGGAACAAATGGGTTTTCAAGAAGAAAATTGGTTCTGATGGAAAGGTAGAGACCTATAAGGCAAGGCTAGTAGCGAAAGGGTTTCGCCAAAGGCAAGAAATCGACTATGAGGAGACTTTCTCGCCTGTTGCCATGCTTAAATCAATTAGGATTCTATTAGCAATAGTTGCATACTATGATTATGAGATTTGGCAGATGGATGTCAAAATAGCTTTTCTCAATGGATACATTGAAGAAAACATTTTCATGGAACAACCTAGGGGTTTTGAATCCCAAGATGGTTCCAAGGTATGCAAGCTAAAGCGATCCATTTATGGGTTGAAGCATGCTTCGAGGAGTTAGAACATCTGTTTTGATGAAGCCATTAAATCCTTTGGTATCAATCCAATCCAGGTTTGGAACACTAGATAGTTATCAAGAATATCTTTAAGTACTTGAGAAGAACTAAGGATTTATTCTTGATCTATGGAGGTGGAGACTTGCAGTTGGATGGTTATACTGATTCTGATTTCTAATCAGATATCGATGATAGAAAGTATACCTCTGGATATGTGTTCATTTGTAATGGAGGTGCAGTCAATTAGAAGAGTTCCAAACAGAGCATGACTGCAGATTCCACTACTGAGGCTAAGTATATTGCTGCATCAGATGCTGTAAAGGAAGCTATTTGGATAAAGAAGTTCATTACAGAACTTACAGTAGTTACTTCCATTGAGTCAGTAGTTCCTCTACACTATGACAACAATGGTGTAGTCATACAGGCTAAGGAACCCAAGTCTCACTAGAAATCCAAACACATAGAAAAGTGCTACCACATTATCAGAGAAATAGTTGGACGAAGCGATATAGCCATGTAGAAAATAGCATCAGCTGAAAATCTAGCTGATCCATTCACTAAGCCTATGTCACAGACTCAGCTAGACCGACATCTTGAGAAGATGGGTCTAAGATATTGTAATGAATGGCTCTAGTGCTAGTGGGAGATTGTTAGTAGTATGCCCTAGAGCATATCATTTAGTATGTATCTTGTACATGTTTTTATTAATAAAAGGCATTTCCACTTTTCCGTTTACATAAGATATTTATGTGTAATAGAAAAGGTCCATTGATATTTTGTTAGAAATTATATTCTTAAGTTGTTAAGAATATAAGTGACAGTATTTCTAGTACAAAGTATCATAAATAGGTTTACAATCGAGGATACTTCATAATAAGGACATGACTTATCCAGAAAGATTGTATTTATGTTTGTTCCTAAGTTATTTATATGAGATATAAATAAGATGGAATGGTGAGTCTCATGCCATATGACAAACATGATAGGCACTTATAAATGATAAGTAGGCCGAACCAGTGACACTTATGACAAGCACATGGAGTTTACTCTTGTCAATGTTTTGTCATAAATCATATCAGTACATATAATCTTTAGACCTGAGATAGCACAATTATCTTATATATAGGTAGTTTGAGTTTGATACTGCTTTCATACTTGTACTGTGTATGGGTATATGGGCATGTGTTGGCTCCTACTAGTTATATATGGAGGTAGGTGTTGATCAAGATAGAATCTGTTCCTCTAAGTAAATAGAGATAAAATCCTATGTTCATTTAATTGTTCTTGATGTTTCAAGTTCTTGGCCAGGACATATAGATTTAATCAGAAAAGAGTTTCTGATGAGAAAATCTTTTTAATCAAGAACTGGAATTAAAAGAGAACATAATATTCATAGCAAATGGAGTTTGACATAAACCATGACTCCAGCTTGAGTTGGGATTTTGTAACAGAGAGATTCTAGTGCATGGTAACATATGATTATAGGTTTATTTAAGATAAACCTTATTATTAATTGGGTGGCCATGGCATGCTATGCTAGGTGTTAACCATGGTCTATGAGGTGCATAAAATGATTTAGAGAAATCATTTATGGCAAGAAAGAGTTCTGATGATATTAAGAGTTGATATCATATCTCATTGCCAATTAGTGATGAGCCTAGTAAGTCACACACATACACAAGTTATCACCTAATTAAATATGATTTAATTAATTAATTAAAGAGTTTAATTGATTAATTAAATAGGTTTGGTTTGCAATTAGATTGCAAAGTCCCTAGCATGATTTGAAACCAAATCTAGATTATTGGATGCATAGTATAAGTTAAATTTATATTTAAAGTGTTTAAATATGAATTTAATTAATGAGAAATTAATTAATAAATATTAATTAATTAATTTATATTTGATATAAATTGATTAGAAGAAGAGAAATAATTATTTTGGGTTAAGAACTCAAAATTAGGACACAAGGGCATTTTGGTCTTTTCACAGGGTGACATGTGGCACCATGAGATGGTAACACATGGCATTATACATAAGCTTGCCAAATGTCTTTTAATCATGTAAGATGATTAAAATTAAGATTAAATATAGATTTGACACTTGGCACAATGTGATTGGGTCAATTAAACCTAGAACCAATCAGAGGGTGACATGTGGCAAGGGTTTAATGTGTTAACCTAGCTATATATAAGTGTTGTTATGAAAAGAAAATAACACAACCAGCTGCTGCTCTCATTTGTACTGCCACTTTAGAGCTCTCCCTCTCTTCTTCTTCATCTCTTAAATAATAGAAAAAGCTTTAGAAGCTGTTCAAGGGCTGCCATAGGTGTTCTTGGTGTAGACAAGCTAGAGGGACAACATCTGGTATCCTGAAGACGCATCTCAAAGGCGCAAATACACTGCAGTGCATCAAGAGGTTAGTGTGTTTGTTCTTGATTTAATATAGAGTTCTAAAATTAATCTGATTAATTTTAAAATCTTAAATGGCAAATACAGATCCAAAAATATATTAAAAGAGTTTTTAATATGTTGTTTATCATTGAAATCAAATAGATAAAAATAAATCTTGCATGATGCATGTGACCCTAGGTGAAAATTTTTGAATTCAATGGTATAAACTTGTGTTTTTCACGCTTCCATTCCTTCATAAATAGCTCTTGAGTGTAAAGGGATTTGTAAAAGAGTAGGAGTTTGCTCTTGTGATGATTGTAAGGGGTTTATTCTTCACCCAAAGAAGAATTTTAGTAGAGTTAACTCTGAAAGAGGGCCTTGAAGAGAGGACGTAGGCTTGGGATAGCTGAACCTCTATAAATCTCTTGTGTCATCATTCTTCCTTTACTCTTCTTTGTGTTTAAATTTCTTTTAATCTTTATTTTGCAATTAGAACCCAATTCACCCCCCCTCCCCCTCTTGGGTTGCTATAAGAGACAACAAGTGGTATTAGAGCTAGTCCCCATTCTAAAAGATTTGATCATCTTGGAGTAAAGATCAATAGCAACCCTCAATGCATAAGAAGGTTAATCGGTGGTAAGACCTCCTTTCTTTGATGGTAATGACTTCTTGTATTGAAAAAATAAGATGTATTATTTCTTTAAATCAGAAGGGGTTGACCTGTGGGATGTTGTAGAAAATGGGCCATTCATCCCAACCAAGATTGTAGATGGTGTGCATATAGTTAAGCCTAAGGGTGAATGGAGTGAGCAAGAGAAAAGAAGAGTGGCTTAAATGATAAGGCTATTCATGTTTTATTTTATACATTAAGTATAAATGAATATAATAAAGTGTGTATGAAGTCTACTACAAAAGAAATTTGGGATGCTTTAGTGGTTACTCGTGAGAGTCCTAGTCAAGTAAAAGAGAATAAGATGGATTCCCTTATCTACCAATATGAATTATTCAAGATGAAGTCGGATGAAACCATAAGTGAAATGTATGATAGATTTGTGGAGATTATAGGAGGAATTAAATCTCTTGGGAAGACATTCACAAATAAGGAGCCAGTAAAGAAGATTTTAAGAAGTCTTCCTAAGGAGTGGCTACCCAAAGTAACTTCACTCAAGGATTCCAAGGACTTGAGCAAGGTACAACTTGATGAGCTCTTAGGAAATCTCATTGACTATGAGATGACCCTCAAAAGAGAGGAAATGGAGGAACCTAATAAAGCCAAAAGGACCATTGCCTTCAAAGTTTCATCTGAAAACTCAAGTGATGAAAATGATGAGTTTGATGAGGAAGAATTGGCTATAATGATAAGGAGAATAAGGAAGATGCTCTTCCAAAATAAGAAGTTCATCCCAAAGAGGAACTTCAAGAAGGATAAAAGAGAAAGTAGCAAGAGGGATCCTCCCATATGCTTTGAATATAACAAGTCGGGTCACATTAGAACGGATTGTCCCAAATTGAAGAAGCTTTTCAAGAAGTTCAAGAAGAAGGCACTTAAAGCAACATGGGATGAATCAAGTGACTCCGAAGATGAGGAGATTGGTGATCAAGTTGCCCAAATGTGCTTCATGGTGATGGAGGAAAGCTCTAATGAGGTAACTTTAAATGATGATGTTGAATTTTCTTATGATGAACTAGTTAATGCACTTAAAGTTATGAATGATGAACTTGAGTTGAGTCATAAGAAAAACAAGCTCTTGAAAAAGGAAGTAGTTTGTTTGAGGAAAGAAAATGAGACCTTAACTAAGAATGATAAACCTTTAGGGGATAATATGCAAAAATCCTTAGATGTCCTCTCATTAGAAAATAAAAAGTTGAAAAATGAAATTATTGGGCTAAAAACTTCTCTTTCCAAATTTGCTAAAGTGAAGGACAAACTCGATGCAATTTTTGACTCTCAAAAGTCTCCTAGCATCAAGAATGGACTTGGCTATAGTAAATTTACCCAAGCACCTCTTTTCAAGACCATCTTTGTTAAAGCATCTAGCTCTAATGAGCCTAGTCCCCAAATACCTAGTCCAAAGGTGTCCAATCCTAAAGGACAAGAGCCAAAGAAATCTTGTGGTAATGAAACTAGAAAGACTTCATTTCATTAACATGCTTCTAGACAAAATGTAGATAGGAAATATACATCTAGGAGAGTTACATTTAGGCCAAACCTTCGTAGGGGACATGCTACTAAGACTCATAACTATTATCATACTCACCATGCCTCATGCTCACATTCACATAATGAACATTAAAAGATTGGTCATATGAGACCATTTGCTCACCCTCATACACATAGAAGGTTCAATGGACATTGTCACTATTATGGTAAGATTGGTCACACCAACTATAGGTGTGCCATTAGGAAAATTCATCTTGGATATGGTAGAATATTTGATTTTAATGATGGAACTACTAACCCCCAAGGACCCAAGTACATTTGGGTACCTAAAGTAAGTTGAATTATCATGTGTAGGTGTGCTTGAAATCCTCAAAGCTTGAAAGCAAGTGGTACTTGGATAATGGATGTTCAAGACACATGACCAGAAGTGCCAATCTCTTCCTTTCACTTAAAAAGAAAGATGGAGGTGGGCAAGTGACTTTTGGTGATAATGGTAAAGGTAAAATTGTGAGAATAGGTAAGGTTAGTAAGGAAAACTCCCTTATTCTTGACAAAGTACTTTTGGTTGATGGTTTAAAACATAATTTACTCAGTGTTACTCAATTATGTGATAAGGACTGTAGAGTTTTTTTTGAGTCTAAATCTTACTTTGTGTCTAGGATGAGTGATAACAAAATGTTATTTATTGGTAAAAGAATTGAAAATATTTATGTTGTTGATTTGCATGCTTTATCTAACAAAGATATCAAGTGTTTTGTTTTTATTAGTGATGACTCTTTGAACTTGGCATAGAAGGCTTGCACATGCTAGCATGGACCTTCTTGCAAACTTGAACAAGGATGAGCTAGTTGATGGGCTACCAAAGATCAAGTTTCAAAAGGATAAGGTGTGTAATGCATACCAAATGAGTAAGCAAGTCAAGAGCTCTTTTAAATCTATTCATAAGGTATCTACTTCCAGACCCCTTCAATTGTTGCATATGGATTTATTTGGTCCTACTAGAGTAGCTAGCTTAGGTGGTGCATATTATGCCTTTGTGATTGTTGATGACTACTCTAGGTATACTTGGGTTGCATTCCTTGCTCATAAGGATGAATGTTTTGATATTTTTGAGAGATTTTCAAAAAAGGTTCAAAATGAAAAGGGTTTTCAAATATCTTTTATTAGGAGTGATCATGGTAGAGAATTTAAAAATGAGAAATTTGATAAGTTTTGTAACTCACAAGGGATCACTCACAATTTTTCTTCTCTTAGGACTCCCCAATAAAATGGTATTGTTGAGAGAAAAAATAGAACTCTTTTAGACATGGGGAGGAATATGTTAAATGAATATAATTTGCCTACTTATTTTTAGGCAGAAGCTATTAATACGGCTTGTTATGTTTCAAATAAAGTTTTAATTAGACCTATTTTAAAGAAAACCCCTTATGAGCTATGAAATGGCAAGAAACCTAAAATAGGTTATTTTAGAGTTTTTTGTTGTAAATGCTTCATTTTGAATACCAAAGATAATTTAGATAAATTTAGCTCTAAAACTGATGAAGGTATCTTCTTGGGTACTGTAACACCCCTATATTCGGTAGTGCGTTCTACTATTCCGATGACCATTGTTTGTCCGGACAGTTAAAATGCCTGGAACTATACTTAAAAAATAGTAAGGAGATATAAAATAGTGAAATACAATAGAGAAAATACAAGAAAAACAAAGAAAAAATAATAGCAATGAAATGTAACTAAGTTAAACGAGTCAAAAACCGTAGCGATGGGTGACCGCACCAGGAAGTTGCGGCGAGGACCATTGACTAGCCCTGGACCGCAGGGAATTCTAGGAAATATTTTTAAGGCTTAAATAAACATCTATTGAAGTATAAATAACATTGAAAATGTCAAAGAAAAATTAATTAATTAGTACAAAGAAAAATGAAAAATCGAGAAACAGACAAAAGTCGGTGTTACCAAAAAATTGGGAACACAAACCGAATAGAGGTATTTTGGTCAATTGACACCTCGAGTTGCCTTTTGACCTAAATTTCCATTAAAAATAAATGATATTACACTTTGAAAATATCATGAAAAATAAGAAATGAGGTACATAATGTAAAAAGTGAAAGATTGGTGCATAAAAATGTAAATTATGAAACTTTGATTAATTAAATATTAAACCATGGTTAATGCTCCACTAAGGCAGATTGGGACACCTATATAAGACACCTTGGACATCAAATATTCATCTTCAACCTACAGCAACTGAAACAGTCGAAACCTCCCAAAGAAAACTCCCATGGCCGAATCCTTCCTACATCCATGCAACCATGCATTTCACCTCCTTTCCACTTGCTTTCTTCACTAAAGTTGATCATCACATTGGGGAAGGATATTGGCAGCTGAACGAGAGAAATTTGGAGAAGTTTGAGCAAGCTCCAAAAAGAGGTAAGTGTCTTGTTTAGCTTGAGATGAGTTGATTGGTGATGAAAATTGATGGAATTGTTAAGTTATTGGACTGCCTAATTTTGGACAGCCATGGAAAGGAAAGGTGAGCAGATTATTCTCACTTGTAATTGATGTAATTGATGATGTCTAATGGGAATTAAGTTTTATTAAAGAAATTTGATGTATTGGTTAGTTAATTTCATGTGTTTATGTATTTGAGCAATTGAAATTAAGGGTTTGTAAGGGAAATTCAATACCTAAGTAAACTGCCATTTTTGAACAGCCTTTAAACCCATGAAATTATGCATAATATCATGAAACTTATTGATGAATTTTGGTGGTGATGATGTAGGGGCAGTTTGTATAATTGATGATGGAAGTTATACATAATAGTTAGGAGTATTATGTGGATATATTGTTTATAATTGGATATTGTGAAATGGAAGTGTAAATGGTACATTGCCAATTGGTTATATTCTGCCCAAAGTTACTATAATGTAAAGTAATGAATGGTTATGGTATGATACAAATACAAAATTTGGTTTGGGCATGAAGTTATAACTAGTTGAATGTGTGATTGGTTTGGTGCTTTAAAAATGTGTTAAGGGCAGTATGTGTTTTAGGCTATAAATGGAATTGTGTGACACCAATTGGTAGGTGCCAATTGAAGGTCAAACTAGGCACAAAATGTGCTAACTTTCATGAAGAAAGACTACCTAAATTCTGTCCAGAAAGTGGCATGAAAATTGACTAAATCCGGATTAGTGACTTTGCAAACCTGAAAATTGACCATTTGAATAGCAGTCAGTTTTTTGGCCATAACTCACTCAAAACAGGTCCAAATGACCTGAAATTTATATGGTTGGAAAGCTTAGACATAGGGCTACATCTTTTGTAGAGATCACAAAACCCAAAAATGACCATAAGCAAGTCAAAATGCTTGCATAACTTCAGGTATAAAAACTGCCAGAATCGGAAATGACCTAAAAATGACCTAAGTTTGCCATTTTAGTGCAACCTGTCTAGCATTGGTAAAATGACCATAACTTGGTCTAGTAAACTCCAAATGACCTAAAATTTATGGCAAAAGTTCAATAAGACATAGACCTATAAGTTTGTAATTTTGACCAGAACCCAAAAATTGAGGAAACTAGGTCATCCAGCTTGGTCAAAACAGCATACCAAAATCCGATAAATTGCAATAAAATGCAATACACTTAAAAATGAAATCGGTAACATATACCAACACTAAAGGACTATAAAATGTGACATATTGGTAATATTAGAATTGACTCACTTAGAGTGAATCAAAGGTCAACATTATAGGTTGACAAATGAAAGCAATAGTATTAAATAAATTTAATTGTTGAACCTTATTGTTAGAAACAAAGTAAATGAGTACTGAAACACTTTAAATTGTGTGTTTCAATTAGCAAAGACTCAGGGACGGGGAAAGAACCACTGAGTCAAGGCCAAGAGGCATTCATCAGAGGTTTGTGCACAACAATTATTTCTTTTCAATTTTCAATTGAAATAAATTATGACAATTTATATGTTATTGCTTAAATTATGGAAAATTGTTTAAATGAAATTTGATGGATACTTATTGATTGAAAAATATTTTAAATGGTTTGAAACCACAGCTATCATGTATATTTGTTGAATTCCTCACTAGCTTGTCTAGTGGGATGAATTGGCTTTGAATTCCCTCTTTGTCTGAAGTGTTGAGGTGTGTGTCAGTTGAGGACAAATAGGATGAGTACTTATATAATTGCTAGCTAGCTATGTTATTCTTCATTAGCTATTGGCTTTTGGGATGAATTGGACTTTGGAATCATGATTAAGCTGTGTGTGTGATTTATTGATATTCATTGAGACATTGTGAAATGGAGTTTAATTCTTTATGATATTATCTGTCTTTTGAATTTAACTATGATTTTAAGTATCCATAGTTTATATGATTTATGATTTATGGTTTTAAACTGCATTTTCTTAATGTTGTGCACCACTAAGACAATAGTTCAGTGATAGCTTTTTCATTGCTGTCGCAAGTAGACAGACAGACAGAATAGCAAAGTAGGCTGTTTGTACTACACTTTGGGATTTTTCTGGGTATGTTGAGTATACCACCTTTTTGTAAATTTTATTGTAATGTATGTACACTGTATGTATATATTGTACTTGGTCTTGAGAAGTTGTAAACTAAAGTTGTAATATATTTATTTCTTATCTCAGCTTTTGAACTACTTAGTCATTTTGTAGTCTATCTTTGGAAATACTGAAAATTGATGTTGAATTGAGTTTGACAAATGTTGAGAAAATTGATTTGTGTTGAGCCATATTGGAGTTTGGGATTGAACATTATATTGGAAGTGCTTTTTACAAGTTTTTGAAGAACTGTTTTATTCAAAATACAGGCGGCACTCTGCCGAAATTTTTACAGAAATTACTAATACTTCAGATTTGTTATTTGGTTTTACTTCAGTTAAAAAAAATTTTTTTTTTAACACTTGTAAAACCTGTCAAAAGTGCTCACCACTCTAAAAAGAAATAAGAAAAGGTTTAAAATCCCTTGTAGTGTATTTAATGGGTTATCAGTAGATGAAGTTCAGTAATTCATTAGGTATACTACGGGATCATGTTATGCCTTACGGAGGGGTAAGGTGTGACCATGTTTTAGTGGTATCAGAACTAGTTTTTAAATTATGTTTTGACCTATAATTTGAATATTCTTTCTTCATAGTACAACTGCTCAATGTCATTGTCTGATACATACAGTACATTATATTATAAATATGCACTAACAGGAGGAAATCTCCTTATGTTATTTGTTTAGGAGGTATAATATCCTCTAATTGACTATAGAAGAAGGGGACCGTTCAGTCGATCAATCAATAGAGGCTGAGGCACAAGGGGAAGCCCTAGCCCTTCATAATGTGAGTGGATCAGCCACACCAGCTCCCTCAGTACCACAGTTCCCTGCTCAATTTGCTCAGTAGATGGCTGCAATGTTCTAACCGATGGCTAGTAACATGCCTACTCAAGCCCCACTGCAGACACCAGTGGTACAACCACAGTCTTCAGCTAGGCAGTATGACAAGCTGATTAAATATGGGGCTACTGAGTCCAAGAGGATAGTAGATCCACTAGAGACAGAACAATGGTTGGAAAGAATGGATAGAGTGTTCAAAAAACTGCACTGTATAGACGAGCTAAGATTTGAGTATTCAGTGTCACTACTACAGGGGGATGCATATGACTGGTGGAAAACCATTCCCCATAGTTTGGTGGAACCTTCAGTGCTAACCTGGGATGATTTTCTTCGAGAGTTCAGACAAAAATATGTCCCAGATGCCTATGTGAAACAGAAGTTACAGGAGTTCTTAAGTCTGAAATAGGGAAGTAGAACAGTGGCAGAATATAAAAGAGAATTTTCCCGCCTGAGCCACTATGCAGGAAGTCTCCTTTCTACCAGCAGGGAAAGATGTAAGAGATTTGAAAATGGCTTGAAGCCTAGTCTCAGACTACAAGTGGTCGGATTCAAACATACTAGTTTCTCTGAGCTCTTTCTCAAGCACTTAAATTAGAAAGAATTGAGTCAGAAGTGGCCCCAGATAAAAAGAAATCAGAGAAGACAGAAAAAGAGAAGGAGGGAAAGTCAGTAGATCAGAGTTCCAGTGGTCCTATTGGGAAAAGAAAGAACTTTGGGAGACAAAGCAGGGGTGGTACAAAGTCTGGTAGGGGAAGATTTTCAGGACAGAGACCACCTCCATCTGGTCAGCAGACTTTCAAAAGTTCCTATCCTCCCTGTCAATGTGAAACTTGTGGTAGAAATCATGGTAGGGTATGCTACAAGGCCACAGGAGCCTATTATAACTGTGGAGGCACAAGACACTTTGCTAAAGACTGCACCAGTGCCTGTAGAGTTGGGCAACCTCCTACTACTGCAGAAGGGTCAGTTCAGAATCCTGCCACTAGAGGTTCACAACCACCTAGCAGAGGTAGAGGTAGGGGTAGAGGTAGTCCATCAGGCAGCCAAGGTGTCACACCTTACCTCTCTGTAAGGCATAACATGATCCCGCAGAATACCGAATGAACTACCGAACTTCACCTACCAATAACTCATTAAGTACCCTACAAAGGATTTTAAAATAATTTTCTTATTTTTGATAAGTGGTGAGCATTTTCTAATAGGTATTTAAAACCTTTAATTAAAATTAAAACTGGTTAATATTTTTGGCCCATTTTATTTTTTCGCAAATTTTATCAAAATTTTGACAGGGTTCCGTCTGTATTTTGAGAAAACAGTTCTTCAAATACCTAAAAAGAAAGGCACTTCCAATAATTTTTCAACCACTTCTTCAAATTCACAATCAATCTCAACCAATTTCACAAGTTCAAAATTCAACAATTCCCAAGATACTGTCAATCAATATCATTCATTCATATTTCATTAAAAACAAACAATTTATATATACATCAAACTAAAATTTACATTCAGAAATTCCAAACTAAAATTTATTACAAATTTTATACAAACTTTGTATAAGCTGCTCAAGATCGAATTTACATGTCCATACATTTATGTGCAATACATACATCAAAAGAAATATTTACAGTCAGGGTATAAATTATACCCGATAACTTCAAGCTGATAGATCCTCAATCCTCAGCAGTTCAGTCTGCTGCTCCTCTAGTCTCTATATTTGCGACAGCAATAACAGCTATCGCTGAGTACTAGGACTCAGTGGTGCACAACATACTAAAATAATCTTTATGCAGAATTTAAATCATATTTATTCAAAAATTGAACTGAGCATGCTAGTTAAACACAAAACATGAATTATGAGATTTTATTCCAAACAATTTCATTTCGAAGTATCAAACACATTTCATAAAACCCACAGTTAGATCATGCCATTCGAAACAAATATAATCTCAATAGCCAGAGGCTAAGGAGAAGTCACATCACAAGGCTAGCTAGCTCAAATATATGGATATCCATTCAAATCCTCTTATACTGGCACACCTCAACACTTCTCCACAGAAGGAATCAAAATTCGAAACTAATTACCCCCACTAGTCATGCTAGTGAGGTGTTCAAATATATTGTCATCACACTGTGGTTTCAAAACTTATCTTAACAATTTGGTAAACATTGCTATTTCAAATATACACAATAACTTTCACAGTTTAAATCAAAACATCATAAATAATGTCACAAATAAACTTTCAACAGTTCAAAGTAAAAGTAAAATACGTATTTCATTCACTTTATCAATGAATTTTAAAGCATAGTGATGTTGTGCACAAACCTCAAGCGAGTCGCCTCTTGGCCTTGATTCGTTTCCTCGGGTTCTTTCCTGATATTCTTTTCAACTGAAACACACAATTTCATAGTGTTTCAGTAACATAACTTAGCATAAATCCAAAAATAAATTTAACTTCACTTTTATCTAGCTCTAACGTGCTAAAATCGACGTTCTTGAAATTTTGTATTTTGGGGTTACTATTCACTACACTATTCAAGTCAAATTGTTGACTTTCTAAGGCTTAATAGGTATGGGAATTCCAACTTCACCCACATACCACATTTTGGTCACTAAATTTGTTGGTTTTGGTTGTTTATTCAAATTCTAAGTCTTTTAGGCAAATTTGATAAATTTTCAGTTTTAGTGTCTAAGGTTGCACTATTCCATTGGTCACTTTTCTATTAGAATTTGGTAAAACTTTATTCACAGAAAATGTTCCCCATTGTCTTAAGTTTATTCTCCTTTTTGAATCACTCCAATTGGAGTTTTTTAGCCCAAGTTATAGCCATTTGAACCATGGCTGCTGGATTAGATTCAACGCAGATTTTTTGGGCAATTTTGGTTTTGGCAGTTTTAGGTCACCAACTTGGGGTGGCCAAATGACTTGGTTAATGGAATAATTTGGGTTTGTGTTCTCCATGGAAGTTTTAGGTCTATATCTCATCTAACCACTGGTAAAATTTCAAGTCTTTTAGATCTGCCTAGCTCAAGTTATGGCCAAATGAGCAAACACTGTTCATTTGGTCAGTTTGTACAGGGCAGACTGTGATTTTCCAAGTTTGGTCAATTTGTTCACTAGGTTTTGGTCACTTTTTGGGCATGCTTCCTAAATGAAAATTGTGTCATTTAGTGTCTTTTTTCATTCCCAATTGGTCTCATACCAATTGGACTTGTAAAATTTCAATTTTGGTGCCTCAAAAGTAACTTAGTCATGCTGCCACACTCAATCAGAATTTGGTTTTGATTCAAACACTCCTAACACACCTCATTAGGTCACAATTGACCATTTCTCTCCTTAAACTAGGTCAAGGACATCATTTACAAATTTCTTACATTTTTGTCTCTAAATCCTAATGTCCAAAACCCTAATTCACACTAATTATTGCATTTAACCAATTCAATGCTTTTAACTATAATCATTCAACTAATGGAGGTCCATAAACTCATTCAAATCCATCAAACCATACAAATATACTCCCATACACCTGCTGGCCAAAATTCAGTTTGGTCCTCCACGCATGTTTTTATTTCATTTCATTAGTTTCTAAGTTCATTTAAGTAACTAAACATGCATTTAAAGTAGGAAATTGAAAGTTAGCATACTAACCTTTCTTAGAACTTCAAATCTCTATCTTTTGTTCTTCTTTCTTCTTTCAATCTTCTTCTTAGGTTGAGATAACAAGTTCTAATGAGGTTTTTATGGGAGCTTTTAAGGTTTAGTGAAGATATTTAAGCTTGAGTGCAAGCATTAATGGTGGTCTAACCATGGAGATGTGAGGGAGAGAGTGAAGGCGGCAAGGGACAATGAAGAAGACCAAATAAATTTTTTTTTCTTTTCTTTTCTTTTAAGTATTTTATCTTATGGAAGACAAAAAAAAATCACTTTAGTTAATTTATTAATTATAGGATTTATGGCATCATTGTCACACCCTACCCCTCTGTAAGGCATAACATGATCCCGTAGTATACCTAATGAATTACCAACTCCGTCTACTGATAACCCATTAAATACACTACAAGGGATTTTAAAAACTTTTCTTACTTCTTTTACAGTGGTGAGCACTATTTACAGGTGTTAAAAACCTTTTTGAACTGAAGTGATAGAACTAACACATTTGAATTATTTGGAATTTCTGTAAAAATTTTGGCAGAGTGCCATCTATATTTTGGATAAAACAGTTCTTCAGAAAAACCTGTAAAAAGCACTTCAATAGATATTTCCAAATCTCAACTCCAACATGTTTCTCAACTCAACATATTTCTCAACTCAAATCCATAGTAATTTTTCAAAGACTGAGATACAAGAAATATAATACAATTTTTACAAGTCAAAATAACTCATAATTTATTTTACAACTTTAATATACAATTTTATTTTACAACTGCTCAAAAACAAGAACAATATATACATACAGTGAACATACATTACAGTACAAAATGCAAAATGTGGTATACTCAATATACCCGATCATCTCTCAATGTAGTACTAGCAGCCTAGTCTGCTGCCCTGTCAGTCTGTCTACCTGCGACAGCAATGAAAAGCTATCGCTGAGTAAAATTTACTCAGTGGTGCACAATAACAATTTTAAATGCGATATATAAATCTTTTATTGACAGTTCACAAATCAAATGATTCACAATTCCATTTCACAATTTACAAAATTCATCTAACACAAATGTGATCAAGTAATTGAATAATACCGTTTTGCAAATCAATAACACAATTCGATCAAATAACTGAATAATACCGTTTTGCAAATCAATAACACAATTCGATCAAATAACTGAATAATACAATGTTGCCAATCGATAACATAATTTAGGCCACGACACAATTTTTCCACACATGCCGTGTTGTACACCGCGACAAGACACACTCACCCCAATAATCGAAATCAATGAGGGAGGAAGCTAGCTGAATAATGAGTACTCATCCACACTCACCTCAGACTGGGAAATCAATGAGGGAGGAACATAATCACACTCACCCCAGACTGATAAGTCAAAGAGGGAGGAATAATCACACTCACCCCAAAGATGGAGGAGGAACATAGTAACAGTGTCATGCCAAGTGTGAATCAAAACAATTTCAAATCACAATATTTCATACAAACCATAAATCACATTTTACCTCAAAATTTCCATTTGCAAAGTTGGCAACACAATAATTTCCAAATAAGATTCTCAAAGCCAAAATAATAAAAAACTATTCATAACTCGTTTCTCCAAATAAATTTGCTAGTAAAAGCAATGAATATAAAAGTATTATGCACGGACACAATTTAAAACTATAATGTTCAATTAAATTTTTAAGTAGAAAATGAGAAGTCAAACTTATTGTGCACAAACACAATTTAAAATAATAACATAGAAATAATCATAATTTATTTCAATTGAAAAATTCAAAAGAAATACTTATTATGCACAAACATAATTTAAAACAATAACATACAAATAATCATAATTTATTTCAATTGAAAAATTCAAAAGAAATACTTATTGTGCACAAACACAATTTAAAACAATAACACACAAATAATCAAAAATTTATTTCAATTGAAAATTTCAAAAGGAATAGCTATTGTGCACAAAAATAATTTAAAACAATAATGTACAATAGTCATAATTCATTTCAATTGAAAAATTCAAAAGAAATAGCCGTTGTGCACAAACCTCTGATATATGCCTCTTGGCTCTGACTCAGTGTTTCCTTCCCTTTTCCTGAGTCTTTGCTAACTGAGAAACACAATTTGAAGTGTTTCAGTACTCAATTAAACTGTCTCTATCGATAATGCTTGATAAGTAATTCACTGAAAGCTATTATTTGCTTAATCAACCTAATATATCGACCCTCGACACGTTCTAGGTAAATTAGGTTTTAGTGTTACTAATATGTCACATTCGATAGGATTTTAGGGTTGGTACATGTTACCAAGTTCATTTCCGTGTATACTGCATTTTCTTGCAATTTGCTAGATTCCAGGATACTAGTTTGACCTAGCCGGACGACCTAGTTCCCTCAGTTTTCGGGTTTCAGTCAAAACTACAAACTTTTAGATCTATGTCTTATGGAACCCGGGGCAAAATTTCAGGTCATTCTGAGTTATGTAGGCCAAGTTATGGTCATTTTACTATTGCTGGTCAAATTGCACAAAAATTGGTCATTTTAGGTCACTTTAGGTCATTTTAGGTTCGGCCAGTTTTTGGACTCGAACTTGTGCAAGCTGTTTGACTTACTTATGGTCATTTATGGGCTTTGGTGTCTTCATAAGACTTGTAGATATGGGTTTTAACTATTCATGATTAAAATTTCAGGTCAATTGGACCTTTTTTGAGTGAGTTATGGCCTAAACACTAACTGCTGCCTAAATAGTCAATTTTCAGGCCTCAATTGCACTTAATCCGGATTTCGTCATTTTTCAAGCTACCTTGCAAACAGAATTTTGGCAAACTTCCTTCATGAAAGTTGGCACATTTTGTGCCTAGTTTCACCTCCAATTGGTCTCATACCAATTGGAGCCACACACTTAAAGTTATAGGCCTAAAACTCAGACTGCCTTATTGAAATTCTTACATACACATCAAGCATCACTTTTAACACTCACCAACTTAACATTCAAGCCAATTCTGGTTGTACCATGACCTAAACATAATTCACAACACATTATAGGTCATTTTGGCAGCTTACAATTACATTCAATGTGCACCAACAAGTGCAGAATTTGCCCAACTCAATTTACAACAATTTAACTCCATAACCAAGCTCATTCACATGTCCAACCTTCACACCACTATACATACATTCAAACTGCCATAACAACCAACACATTTTAACATCATTATTCCATAAACCAAGCATGAATTCCAACATTCCTCAAGAGTTAGCAAACTGCCACAGTGGTACACTTACATTCCATTACTTTCCAAGCTTTAAATCTCATTTTACATTTACACATATACTAAGTATACATCACCCAAACAATTTCCTACATAATATACATTTAATCAATCATTTAATTCACCATTTATAAGCACAATTAAACTGCCTTCAAGGTGTTCCCATGGCTGCCAAAAGTGCACATTCCCATTCAACATCAAAACTCAAAATTTTCTCCATAAATCAAACACCCATAACACCCTTACAAACTTTAACAAAGCAACATTCAAAAACACAAACTTACCTATGGATGAGACTTCTTAAATCTTCACCAAAACTTGGTCTTCTTGCTGCCAATCTATTGCCCAAGTGGTGTAGACTAACTTTGATGAAGGAAGGTAGAAGGAAAGAAGCTTGAATCTCATATGCATGGAGCTTCAACCATGCGTCAATGGAGTTTTTTGGGAGAAAATTTTCTGCTGGTTCTAAGGTTGAAGATGAAGATGTATATTCTGCCCAAATGAAGCTTTAGTGGTCCACTTAAATGAGTTAGTGGACCACTATGTAAGAATTAAATCATTATTTATTCTAAGGTTTCATTTTTCAACATTTAACTCCCAATTTTTGCTATTTATATTAGGTACCACCAATTTAATTTTTCATGACATTTTCCAAGTGTAATATTATTTTTTTTAATGGACATTTAGGTCAAAAGACAACTTGGGGTGTCAAATGACCACAATGCCCCTGTTCGGGTTGCATTCTCGATTTTTCGGTAACACCGGGTTTTGTCCGTTTTTCAATTTCTCACTTTTCTTTGTACTAATTAATTATTTATTTTTTTTGATATTTCTAATGATATTTATACTTCAATTGATGTCTCTTTAAGTCCTAAAAATATTTTCCAGGGTTCCCCGCAGTCCAGGACTAGTCAACGGTCCACGCCGTGACTTCCCGGTGCGGTCACCCATCGCTAGGGTTCTCGACTCGTTTAACTTGATTGCATTTCTTTACTATTATTTTTCCTTTATTTTTTTTGTATTTTTTTTTCTTGTATTTCATTATTTTATGTCTCCTCACTCATCTCGAAGTGTAGTTCTAGGCATTCTAGCTGTCCGGACAACACTGGTCACCGGAACAGTAGTACGCACTACCGAATATAGGGGTGTTACAATTCTCCCCCCCTTAAAATAAATTTCGTCCATGAAATTTTTTCCAATAGCCATTTTACAATAGTCATATGTTTATTTTCTCCTTTTTATATGATCGTATAATCTTCTTTCTCTCGAATTTGTATAAGACTTTTAACAATCTAGTACAACATTTAATTTGTTTGTATAACGCCAATCTTCTCTTACTATTGTCCTGTCTAATATTTCGATTCATGTTCCTTCTTGAATGACCCTTGAGGTCATGTTAGAATCATTTATCTAGTCATTGGTCCTCTGACTATTCTAGTCCATAGTCTTCCTCACATTCGTAGCATTTCTTTGTTATATTTGAACCAACTGTTCGAATTTTTACTTCCATAACTCTTTTTATCTGTCAATATTCTATAACTTACTTTCTTTTGTACTGAACTATAACCTTTCGATATTCTAACCTTTGAGTTTTAGATCCCTAAGTAGGATTTTCAAACTTATTTCTAATAATTAAATTCTGTCATGCATAATTATACCAAAACAGATGCCGTTGGCAACTATTCTTATCTAGGTGTACTATCAGATAGTACGTAGCTCTACACAATAATCTCAAGTCAGTACTGTAATCTGCAGCTTACAGTATAAATATCAAGAACATTGCATAGTTACTACGATACATCCCAATAGATCAAATTTTCCTATCTTTTATCCTTTTCGAATTCACTAATATCCCGAACTTATTATGATTACAATATCCATTAACAATTACTAACAGTGACATCCTTGCCCTCATCTAGAGCAATTCCATTACTGCATCTTACTTTTACGTCCTCTTGCCTTACACTAAATAGGCTCGCCAATTAGCTTTATAATTTATGGTGTGTTAGAAAATACTTTTCGCCAATAAACTCTTTCAAAACTAATTTCACTTATTATCACAATCCTTATTTTAAAGGGCTAATCACTAATGCATCAAAATTTATTCCCCTGTAAAGAAATAACAATAGAACATATAGTTCTAACAGTAACATAAAAGTATGCAGACCCCAGGTCAAACAATACATATATATATCTTAGTTACTATTTGAGAAAGTACCAGCAATAATATCAAAAGTCTAAGTCTCTTCTCTCTGTCGTATATCGTATACTCTAGCTGGAGCATCACCCTGTTCTGGCTGATTCACAGTACTCTGACTTCTAGGTGTACTACCCCTACCTCTACTAACTAATGGTGAACTCTTTGGGGTAGAAACTTGGGTTGATCCCTTTGGTGTAGTAAATGATCCAGAACGACCTGGATTTACACAATCCCTAGCAAAATGGCCAGTCTCTCCACAGTTAAAACATGCTCCTACGGCTCTATAACATACCCCACTATGTGGTTTACCACAAGTTTCACAAAGTCAATCTGACAGGGCATTCCTGGGTTTCTGTTGAGTTTGCTGATCGGATCAAGGTGGTTTCTGTCCAAAAGATCTATCTCTACCGGACTTCTTACTATCTCTGTTGTATCCCCCAAAGTTTTTCCTCTTTCCAGTAAGACCACTAGAACTCTGTTCTACTGACTTTCCCTCTTTTTCTGTCTTCTCTGATTTCTTTTTCTCAGGAGTCGCTTCAGATTCAATTCTTTCTAATTCTAGTGCTTGAGAAATAAGTTCAGAGAAGTTGTTATGTTTGAATCCGACCAGTTGTAATCTGATACTAGGCTTCAAGCCGGTTTCAAACCTCTTACATCTCTCCCTACTGATAGAAAGTAGACTTACTGCATAATGGCTCAGGCGGAAAAATTCCCTTTCATATTCAGCCACCGATCTACTCCCCTGTTTCAGACTTAGGAACTCTTGCAGTTTCTGATTTACATAAGCATCAGGGACATATTTTTGTCTGAATTCCCTGAGAAAGTCACTCCAGATTAGCACTGCAAGTTCTACCAAACTGTGGGGAATGGTTTTCCACCAGTCATAAGCATCCCCAGAACAAAGATATCGAGTATTCAAATCGAGCTCCTCATGCGGTCAGTTTCTTGAATACCCTATCCATCCTTTCTAACCACTGCTACGCCTCTAGAGGATCTCTGTCCCCTTCAACTCAGAGCCCCATATTTCATCAATTTGTCATATTGTCTAGCGTAAGATCGTGGTTGTACCATCGTGTCTCAGATTGGGGCTGAGTAGGCACATTACCGACCATTTGTTGGAACATTGCGACCATCTCGAGCGAATCGAGCAGGAATCTGCAGATGCTGGGTGGTCTTCTTGAACCATCGACATTATGTAGGGTCAGCATCCCCTTGCACCTCAGCCTCTATAGATTGATCGACTGAATGATCACCCTCTTCCATAGTCAATGCGAGGATCTTAGACCTCCTAAACAAATAACACAAGGAGATTTCCTCCCGTTAGTGCATATTTATAATGTAATGTACTGTATGTATTAGACAATGATATTGAGCAGTTGTACTATGAAGAAAGAATATTCAAGTAACATGTGAAAACAGAATTTAAAAAACTAGCTCTGATACCACTAAAACATGTCACACCCTACCCCTCTGTAAGGTATAACATGATCCCGTAGTATACCTAATGAATTACCAACTCCGTCTACTGATAACCCATTAAATACACTACAAGGGATTTTAAAAACTTTTCTTACTTCTTTTACAGTGGTGAGCACTATTTACAGGTGTTAAAAACCTTTTTGAACTGAAGTGATAGAACTAAAACATTTGAATTATTTGGAATTTCTGTAAAAATTTTGGCAGAGTGCCATCTATATTTTAGATAAAACAGTTCTTCAGAAAAACCTGTAAAAAGCACTTCAATATATATTTCCAAATCTCAACTCCAACATGTTTCTCAACACAACATATTTCTCAACTCAAATCCATAGTAATTTTTCAAAGACTGAGATACAAGAAATATAATACAATTTTTACAAGTCAAAATAACTCATAATTTATTTTACAACTTTAATGTACAATTTTATTTTACAACTGCTCAAAACCAAGAATAATATATACATACAGTGAACATACATTACAGTACAAAATGCAAAATGTGGTATACTCAATATACCCGATCATCTCTCAATGTAGTACTAGCAGCCTAGTCTGCTGCCCTGTCAGTCTGTCTACTTGCGACATCAATGAAAAGCTATCGCTGAGTAAAATTTACTCAGTGGTGAACAATAACAATTTTAAATGCGATATATAAATCTTTTATTGACAGTTCACAAATCAAATGATTCACAATTCCATTTCACAATTTATAAAATTCATCTAACACAAATGTGATCAAGTAATTGAATAATACCGTTTTGCAAATCAATAACACAATTCGATCAAATAATTGAATAATACCGTTTTGCAAATCATTAACACAATTCGATCAAATAACTGAATAATACAATGTTGCCAATCGATAACATAATTTAGGCCACGATACAATTTTTCCACACATGCCGTGTTGTACACCACGACAAGACACACTCACCCCAATAATCAAAATCAATGAGGGAGGAAGCTAGCTGAATAATGAGTACTCATCCACACTCACCTCAGACTGGGAAGTCAATGAGGGAGGAATATAATCACAATCACCCCAGACTGATAAGTCAAAGAGGCAGGAATAATCACACTCACCCCAAAGATGGAGGAGGAACATAGTAACAGTGTCATGCTAAGTGTGAATCAAAACAATTTCAAATCACAATATTTCATACAAACCATAAATCACATTTTACCTCAAAATTTCCATTTGCAAAGTTGGCAACACAATAATTTCCAAATAAGATTCTCAAAGCCAAAATAACAAAAAACTATTCATGACTCGTTTCTCCAAATAAATTTGCTAGTAAAAGCAATGAATATAAAAGTATTATGCACGGACACAATTTAAAACTATAGTATTCAATTAAATTTTTAAGTAGAAAATGAGAAGTCAAACTTATTGGGCACAAACACAATTTAAAATAATAACATAGAAATAATCATAATTTATTTCAATTGAAAAATTCAAAAGAAATACTTATTATGCACAAACATAATTTAAAACAATAACATACAAATAATCATAATTTATTTCAATTGAAAAATTCAAAAGAAATACTTATTGTGCACAAACACAATTTAAAACAATAACACACAAATAATCATAATTTATTTCAATTGAAAATTTCAAAAGGAATAGCTATTGTGCACAAAAATAATTTAAAACAATAATGTACAATAATCATAATTCATTTCAATTGAAAAATTCAAAAGAAATAGCCGTTGTGCACAAACCTCTGATATATGCCTCTTGGCTCTGACTCAGTGTTTCCTTCCCTTTTCCTGAGTCTTTGCTAACTGAGAAACACAATTTGAAGTGTTTCAGTACTCAATTAAACTGTCTCTATCGATAATGCTTGATAAGTAATTCACTGAAAGCTATTATTTGCTTAATCAACCTAATATATCGACCCTCGACACGTTCTAGGTAAATTAGGTTTTAGTGTTACTAATATGTCACATTCGATAGTATTTTAGGGTTGGTACATGTTACCAAGTTCATTTCCGTGTATACTGCATTTTCTTGCAATTTGCTAGATTCCAGGATACTAGTTTGACCTAGCTGGACGACCTAGTTCCCTCGGTTTTCGGGTTTCAGTCAAAACTACAAACTTGTAGATCTATGTCCTATGGAACGCGGGGCAAACTTTCAGGTCATTCTGAGTTATGTAGGCCAAGTTATGGTCATTTTAGTATTGCTGGTCAAATTGCACAAAAATTGGTCATTTTAGGTCACTTTAGGTCATTTTAGGTTCGGCCAGTTTTTGGACCCGAACTTGTGCAAGCTGTTTGACTTACTTATTGTCATTTCTGGGCTTTGGTGTCTTCATAAGACTTGTATATATGGGTTTTAACTATTCATGGTTAAAATTTCAGGTCAATTGGACCTGTTTTGAGTGAGTTATGGCCTAAACACTAACTGCTGCCTAAATGGTCAATTTTTAGGCCTCAATTGCACTTAATCCGGATTTGGTCATTTTTCAAGCTACCTTGCAAACAGAATTTCGGCAAGCTTCCTTCATGAAAGTTGGCACATTTTGTGCCTAGTTTCACCTCCAATTGGTCTCACACCAATTGGAGCCACACACTTAAAGTTATAGGCCTAAAACTCAGACTGCCTTATTGAAATTCTTGCATACACATCAAGCATCACTTTTAACACTCACCAACTTAACATTCAAGCCAATTCTGATTGTACCATGACCTAAACATAATTCACAACACATTATAGGTCATTTTGGCAGCTTACAATTACATTCAATGTGCACCAACAAGTGCAGAATTTGCCCAACTCAATTTACAACAATTTAACTCCATAACCAAGCTCATTCACATGTCCAACCTTCACACCACTATACATACATTCAAACTGCCATAACAACCAACACATTTTAACATCATTATTCCATAAACCAAGCATGAATTCCAGCATTCCTCAAGAGTTAGCAAACTGCCACAGTGGTACACTTACATTCCATTACTTTCCAAGCTTTAAATTTCATTTTACATTTACACATATACTAAGTATACATCACCCAAACAATTTCCTACACAATATACATTTAATTCACCATTTACAAGCACAATTAAACTGCCTTCAAGGTGTTCTCATGGCTGCCAAAAGTGCACATTCCCATTCAACATCAAAACTCAAAATTTTCTCCATAAATCAAACACCCTTAACACCCTTACAAACTTTAACAAAGAAAGATTCAAAAACACAAACTTACCTATGGATGAGACTTCTTAAATCTTCACCAAAACTTGGTCTTCTTGCTGCCAATCTACTGCCCAAGTGGTGTAGACTAACTTTGATGAAGGAAGGTAGAAGGAAAGAAGCTTGAATCTCATATGCATGGAGCTTCAACCATGCGTTAATAGAGTTTTTTGGGAGCAAATTTTCTGCTGGTTCTAAGGTTGAAGATGAAGATGTATATTCTGCCCAAATGAAGCTCTAGTGGTCCACTTAAATGAGTTAGTGGACCACTATGTGTAACACCTCTAAGTTTGATAGTGCGTTCTGCTGCTCCAGTGACCAATGTTGTCCAGACAGCTAGGATGCCTAGAACTACACTTCAATATGAGGGAGGAGACATAAAATAATGAAATACAAGAAAAAAAAAAGGAAAAATAATAGCAAAGAAATGTGATCAAGTTAAACGAGCCGGGAAACCTAACGATGGGTGACCGCACTGGGAAGTCACGGCGTGGACCGTTGACTAACCCTGGACTGCGGGGAACCCTGGAAAACATTTTTAGGACTTAAATAGACCCTTGTTGAAGAATAAATCTCATTAGAAAGATCAAAGAAAAATTAAATAATTAGTACAAAGAAAAGTGAGAAATCGAAAAACGGACAAAACCCGGTGTTACTGAAAAATAGGGAATGCCACCCGAACAGGGGCATTATGGTCATTTGACATCTCGAAGTGTCTTTTGACCTAAATGTCCACTAAAAATAAATAATATTACACTTATAAAATAAAATGGAAAAATAGTTTAGTGGTACCTAAAGTAAATAGCTAAAATCATGGGTTAATGTGGGATTAAGTGAACAATTAAATTATAATATGATTAAATTTATGAGTGGACCACTAATGAATAAAATAAACACATAATAGGGCAGCTGTAACTCCACTAAACCAGCAGAAATATTCATCTTCTCCAAAACAACCAAACCAGCCGAATTGAAGAACCAAGAAAAAAAAAACTCCATGGACGTTTGCATGCAAGCTTGATCCATCCCTCATTTCAACCCCAAATCACTTAGGTTCCTTCATGAAACTTTGTCTACTCATCACAAGGAAGAGTTTGATACTAAATTTGAGAAGTTTAAGCAAGGTTTAACAAGCTCCAAACATAAGGTAAGTTCATATTTTTGAAGATAACTTTGTTAAGTTTTGTGTACATGTTATGGGTGTTGGGTTTGTGAAGAAAATTTTTGAGTTTGAAGAGTTATTGTTGTGTTCATTTTGGACAGCCATGGAGTCATGTATTTGATGAAGTATTTGTACATATAATTGATGAGAATGATGTTGATCATGATGATTTAATGACCTAGTGAATTACTTCACATGTATAAGGTGATCTTTGCACTTGGAATGAGATTTAATGAATTGTAGGACACTTGGTGTTGAAGGACAATTTTCGGCAGCTTGGGCACACTTGAATAAATGTATGTATTCATGGAAATGTTGGCAGAATGTTGACATAGAAGGAGTGATGGATATGTGTATGAAATTAATTTGTAAAGTGTATGTGAGAATTAGTGATGTTTAGGTGTGTATGTGATTGTATTTAGACTTTGTAAATGTGAACTTTAATTGGTGTATTGAAGATAATTGTAATCTGCCCAAAGTGAGGATAATGTAAAGTGGGATGTGGTTTTGGTAATGTACCAAAACAGATTTGGTAGGGAAGTAAACATATTGCAAGGTAAATGTGTGTGATTGATGTGTGTTGAGCAAAGTAACCAAGGGCAGTGTATATTTTAGCCAATAAGTTTAAATGTGTAACCTCAATTGGTATGAGACGAATTGGAGGTGGAACTAGGCACAAAATGTGCCAACTTTCATTGAGAAAACATACCAAAATTCTGCTTGCAAGGTGACCTAAGAAAATGACCAATTCGGATTAGGTGCAATTAGGACCTGAAAAATGACCAATTGGGCAGCAGTGAGTGTTTAGGCCATAACTCACTCAAAAAAGGTCCAATTGACCTGAAATTTTAACCATGAATAGCTAAGACCCATACCTACAAGTCTTATGAAAACACCAAAACCCAGAAATGACCAGAAGCAAGTCAAAAAGCTTGCACAAGTTCGGGTCCAAAAACTGGCCGAACCAAAGTTGACCAAATTGACCTAAAATTGACCTAATTTGATGCCATTTGACCAGCAATAGTATAATGACCATAACTTGGTCTACTTAACTCGGATTGATCTGAAATTTTGCCCCGCGTGCAATAAGACATAGATCTACAAGTTTGTAGTTTTGACCGAAACCCGAAAACCGAGGGAACTAGATCGTCCGGCTAGGTCAAACTAGTATCCCCAAATCCAGCAATTTGCAATAAAATGCAAAAAAACGCAATATACATAGAATTGAGTTTGGTAACACGTACCAAACTTAAAACCCTATCGAATGTGACATATTATTGACACTAAAACCTAATTTACCTAAAACATCGAGGGTCGGTATATTAGGTGATTAAGCAAATAAAGGTATTCAGTGAATTGTTTATCGAACATTATCGTTAGAGGCAAATTAATTTAGCACTGAAACACTTCAAATTGTGTTTCTCAATTAACAAGGACTCAGCAAAAGGGAAAGAAATACTGAGTCAAGACCAGGAGACAAATATCAGAGGTTTGTGCACAACAACTATTTCTTTTGAATTATTTTCAATTGAAATAAATATTGACTATTTGTATATTATTGTTTTAAATCGTGGAAATGTATTTGAATGAATATTTATTGCTTGAAAAGCATTGTAAATGATTTGAAACTGTGAGAAATTGTTTGAATGACATTGATGGATACTTATTGATTTAAAAGCATTGGAAATGGTTTGAAACCACAGCTATCATGTATATTGATTGTATTCCTCATTAGCTTGTCTAGTGGGACGAATTGAATTCCCTCTCTGTCAAGTGTTGAGGTGTGTGCTGTTGAGGACGAATTGGATGAGTACTCATATTTTTGCTAGCTAGCTATGTTATTCCTCATTAGTCATCGACTTTTGGGACGAATTGAATACCTCATTAGCCATTGGCTTTTGGGACGAATTGAACTATGGATCATGATTAAGCTGTGTGTGATTTATTGATATGTATTGTGAGATTGTGAAATGGATTTAAACTCTCATTGACATATACTATCTTTTGAATTCAAACATGATCTAACTTATGAAAATTATTGTGATATTGACAAATGGAGTTTAAATTCTTGTTGACAATTACTATCTTGAATTTAACTATGATTTTAAGTATCCACTATTTACATGACTTATGAATTGTGATTTAAATTGTATTTGGTTAATGTTGTGCACCACTGAGACATTGTCTCAGCGATAGCTTTTTATTGCTGTCGCAGGTAGAGAGACAGACAGGGCAGCAGACTAGGCTGCATATATCTCCAGCAAGAGATTTTTGGGTATAGTGAGTATACCACATTTGGCATTTTGTACTGTAATGTATGACACTGTATGTACATTTTGCTTTTTGGTTTTGAGCAGTTGTAAATTAAAATTGTACCTTGAAGTTGTAAATTAATTATGAGTTATTTGACTTGTGAAAATTGTATTATATTTCCTTATCTCAGACTTTGAAAAATTTCTATGGAATTGAGTTGATAAATTGTTGTGTTGAGAAATGTATTGGAGTTGAGATTTGGAAAATTATTGAAGTGCTTTTTTCAGGTTTTCTGAAGAACTGTTTTATCCAAAATACAGATGGCACTCTGCAAAAATTTTTACAGAAATTCCAAATAAATCAAACGAGTTAGTTGTTTCATTTCAGTTCACCAAAGTTTTTAACACCTGTAAATAGCGCTCACCACTGTAAAAGAAGTAAGAAAAGTTTTTAAAATCCCTTGTAGTATATTTAATGGGTTATCAGTAGACGGAGTTGGTAATTCATTAGGTATACTACGGGATCATGTTATTCCTTACAGAGGGGTAGGGTGTGACACTATGTAAGAATTAAATCATTGTTTATTCTAAGGTTTCATTTTTCCACATTTAACTCCCAATTTTTGCTATTTATATTAGGTACCACCAATTTAATTTTTTATGACATTTTCAAAGTGTAATATTATTTATTTTTAATGGACATTTAGGTCAAAAGATAACTCGGGGTGTCAAATGACCACAATGCCCCTGTTCGGGTTGCATTCCCGATTTTTCGGTAACACCGGGTTTTGTTCATTTTTCGATTTCTCACTTTTCTTTGTACTAATTAATTATTTTTTTTTTGATATTTCTAATGATATTTATACTTCAATTGATGTCTCTTTAAGTCCTAAAAATATTTTTTAGGGTTCCCCATCGCTAGGGTTCTCGACTCGTTTAACTTGATTGCATTTCTTTACTATTATTTTTCCTTTGTTTTTTTTGTATTTTCTTTTCTTGTATTTCATTATTTTATGTCTCCTCACTCGTCTCGAAGTGTAGTTCTAGGCATTCTAGCTGTCTGGACAACACTGGTCACCAGAACAGTAGTACGCACTACCGAATATAGGGGTGTTACAATCATGCATGATGTCATGCATGATGTCACCTCTTTTCACTTTTTCATTTTCTTTCTTTTTTTTTAATTTATTTTTCTACTAGTTTTTTAATTTAATTTTTGATTCCAAAATTTTCTTTTCTTTGATTTTATTTGACAGTTAGGTCAGAAGTCAGCTCTCGGGGTCAATTGACCAAATTGCCCCTCGCCGGTTCAACCCGGTTTGCAAATAATTCAATATTTTTTTCGGCTCCCTGACCTAATTATTTGACTGGCTTAACAGTCTCATCAGAAACTCTTTTCTGAATAAATTTATCTGTCCTGGCCAGGAACTTGAAACATCAAGAACAATTAAATGAACATAGGATTTTATCTCTATTTACTTAGAGGAACAGATTCCATCTTGATCAACACCTACCTCCATATATAACAAGTAGGAGCCAACACATGCCCATATACCCATACATAGTACAAGTATGAAAGCAGTATCAAACTCAAACTACCTATATACAAGATAACTATGTTATCTCAGGTCTAAAGATTATATGCACTGATATGATTTATGACAAAACATTGACAAGAGTAAACTCCATGTGCTTGTCATAAGTGTCACTGGTTCGGCCTACTTATCATTTATAAGTGCCTATCATGTTTGTTATATGGCATGAGACTCACCATTCCATCTTATTTATATCTCATATAAATTACTTGGGAACAAACATGAATACAATCTTTCTGGATAAGTCATGTCCTTATTATGAAGTATCCTTGATTATGAACCTATTTATGATACTTTGTGCTAGAAATATTGTCACTCATATTCTTAACAACTTAAGAATAATATTTCTAACAAAATATCAATGGACCTTTTCTATTACACATAGATATATTATGTAAACGGAAAAGTGGAAATGCCTTTTATTAATAAAAATATGTACAAGATACATACTAAATGATATGCTCTAGGGCATACTACTAACATGATGGTTCCACAGCACTTTTACCAACGGTATCTGCTTGTTCCGTAGCTGCTTCACCTCATAAGCCAGAATCTCTATGGGTTCTTCTTCATAGGTGAGGTCTGGATTCACTTCAATTTCCTCTACTGGTAGTACATGAGATGGGTCTGATCGATACCTCCTCAACATAGACACATGGAAGACATTATGTATCTTCTCCAATTCTGGAGGTAGTGCCAAACGATATGCCAAAGGACCCACTCTTTCCAGAACCTCATATGGCCCAATAAAACGAGGACTCAGTTTCCCCTTTTTGCTGAATCTCATAATTCTCTTCTAAGGAGAAACTTTGAGGAAAACTTTCTCATCCACTGCATACTCAATATCCCTTCTTTTCAAATCAATGTAGGACTTCTTACTATCTGATGCAGTCTTAAGTTGATCTCTGATCACCTTGATTTTCTCTTCAGTCTGCTGAATAATTTCGAGTCTAATCATCTTCCTTTCACCCACGTCATCCCAACACAACGGGGTTCTACATTTTCTTCCATACAAAGCTTCATATGGAGGCATCCCAATGCTTGATTGGTAGCTGTTATTGTAAGCAAACTCAATCAAAGGCAAGTGTGTATCCCAACTGCCCTCAAATTCAATCGCACAAGCCCATAGCATGTCCTCCAAGATCTGAATTACCCTCTTAGACTGGCCATCTGTCTGTGGGTGGAATGCCGTACTAAAGTTCAATCTGGTTCCTAGGGCTCTCTGAAGACTACCCTAGAATCTAGAAGTGAACCTAGGATCTCTGTCTGATACGATGGATCTTGGCACTCCATGCAGTCTCACAATCTCATCAATGTACAATTTGGCCAATCTTTTTAAACTGTAGTCCATCCGAACTAGCAGAAAATGAGCAGACTTGGTCAGTCTGTCAATAATGACCCAAACTGCATCATGACTCTTCTGTGTCCTCGGAAGTCCCATCACAAAATCCATTGTTATTCTCTCCCATTTCCACTCTGGTATTAGTAGTGGATGTAATAACCCAGTGGGTACTTGATGCTCTGCCTTCACTTGCTGATAAGTTAGGCATTTGGAAATAAACTCTGCCATATCTCTTTTCATACCCATCCACCAGTAATGCTCCTTTAGCCCTTTATACATTTTTGTGCCACCAGGGTGCATGGCAAAAGGAGACTCATGTGCTTCCTTCAAAATGATTTGCCTCAAATTAACATCATTAGGAACACACATTCTACCCTGGTGTAGTAGTGGACCATCATCTCTGATTGATAATTCTGGTTTTTTGCCTTGCCTGACTTCTTCCAATAGCTTTTGATACTTCTGATCATTCTGAGCAGCCATTCTGATCTGATCAATCAACATTGGTTGTACATGCCATACAACTGCTGTTTGCCCATCATCATTAATCTCTAAGCTGGCATGCAATGATCTTAACTCATGTATCAAAGAAAAAGGCGTAACCCGTAGACTTGCCATAGTCTTGCGACTTAAGGCATCAGCCACAACATTAGCTTTCCCTGGCTGATAGTCTATAAGACAATCATAGTCTTTTATTAACTCTAACCATCTCCTCTGTCTCAAATTTAACTCTTTCTGAGTGCCCAAATACTTCAAACTCTTATGATCTGTGTAGATTTAACACTTTTCCCCATACAAATAGTGTCTCCAGATCTTAAGAGTAAACACAGTAGCTGCAAGCTCCAAGTCATGTGTCGGATAGTTCCTCTCATGCTGTTTTAGCTGGCGTGATGCATAGGCAATGACATTTCAATCTTGCATCAATACATAGCCTAACCCATTGTGAGAAGCATCACTATAAGCTGTGTATTCTTTACCCAGAGTAGGTAAAGTCAGGACTGGAGCTTCAGTCAAACATTTCTTCAATTCATCAAAACTCTGTTGGCATTTATCCGTCCACTAAAATTTCACATCTTTTCTAAGCAGCTTGGTCAATGGAGATGCCAACATGGAGAATCCCTTCACAAACTGACGGTAGTATCCAGCTAAACCCAGAAAACTACGAATCTCTGTGACATTTTTAGGTGGCCTCCAATTAAGGACAGCTTCAATCTTACTTGGATCTACCTTGATACCCTCTTCTGATACTACATGCCTCAAGAAAGATATTTCCTTTAGCCAAAATTCACACTTCGACAATTTGGCATATAGTTGTTTCTCTCTCAAAGTCTGCAGTACAATCCGCAGATATCTATCATGCTCTTCTGCATTCCTCGAATAGACCAATACATCATCTATAGATACCACGACAAACAAGTCGAGGTATGGTCTGAAGATAGTATTCATCAGGTCCATAGAAGCAGCCGGAGCATTAGTTAACCCGAATGGCATGACCAAGAATTCATAGTGGCCATAGCGGGTTCTAAAGGCAATTTTAGGAATACTCTGCTCTTGTACTTTCAGTTGATAATAACCTGATCTCACATCAATTTTGGAGAACACAGCTGCACCCCTCAACTGATCAAATAAGTTATCAATGCGGGGCAATGGGTATCTGTTCTTTATTGTCACCTTATTCAACTACCGATAGTCAATGCATAGCCGGAGAGTGCCATCCTTCTTCTTAACAAACAACACTGGCGCTCCCCAAGGTGACACACTGGGGCGGATAAAGCCCTTGTCAAGTAGCTCTTGCAACTGAACTTTCAACTCTTTCAATTCTGCAGGTGCCATTCTATATGGTGTTATAGAGATTGGGTCCACACCAGGCATAACATCAATCTCAAACTGCACCTCTCTTTCTAGAGGTAATCCTGGCAGTTCATCAGGAAATACATCCGGACAGTCACATACAGTAGGGATGTCTCTCAGTGCTGGACTCCCCACTTGGGTGTCTATCACATGTGCCAAGCATGCTTCACACCCCTTTCTAATCATCCTTCTGGCTAGTGCAGCTGAAATGATGTTTGATAGTAGTAAATGCCTCTCCCCATGTATTACCACATCACCGTACAAAGGGAGACTAAAAGTGACTGTCTTCAGTCTATAGTCAATCATGGCGTGATGCCTGGCTAACCAATCCATGCCCAAGATAATATCATAATCTCTAAAGGGCATTTCAATCAAATCTGACAGAAAAACATGTCCTTGCATCACCAAAGGACAGTCTCTATAAATTCTGTTGACCCAGACCTCTTGTCCTAACGGACTAGTTACTAGCACTTCAAAACCCATTTGGACACATGAAACAGCAAGTGAACTGACTATGCTAGCACTAACATATGAATGGGTTGAACCCGGGTCAAACAATACAAATACTTCTCGATCAGAGATAGAGAATGTACCAGCTACAATATCAGAAGTCTTAGCCTCTTTTTGTTGTCTCATTTTGTAGACTCTGGCTGAAGCACTCCCTTGTGCCGACTGACCAATCGTGCCCTGACTGCCAGAAGCAGTGCCTCTACCTTTGCCTCTTCCTCTACTAACTGATTGTGAACCTCTGGGAGCAGGACTCTGAATAGATCCCTTGGTAGTAGTAGGAGCTTGACCATATCTCAGAGCACTAGTGCATTCTTTAGCTATATGGCCCTTGCCTCCACAGTTAAAGCAGGCTCCAGTGGTCCAATAACATTCCCCTCCATGAATCTTGCCACAAGTCTCACAGGTGCGTAATGTGAACCTCGCCGATCGTTGACTGGACACTGGGGTCTTTGTCCAGAAAATCTGCGCCTACCAAATCTTCCACCTCGACCCCTGCTGGGTCCACTAAACTTCTTCTTCTTTCCAGAGGTACTACCAAAACTCGACTCTACTGACTTTTCCCCCTTGTCTTTCTCTAATTTCTCAGCTTCCTCTGATTTTTCTTTTATTGGGGTCGCCTCTGATTCAATCCTTTCTAGCTCAAGTGCTTGCGACATGAGTTCTAAAAAATTGTTGTGCCTGAATCCCACTACTTACATTCTCAAACTGGGCTTCAAACCAGTCTCAAATCTCTTACATCTTGCCTTGCTGGTAGTAAGGAAACTCCCTGCATAGTGACTTAAGCGGGAGAACTCCCTCTCATACTCTGCCACTGTTCTGTTGCCTTATTTTAGATTCAGAAACTCTTGTAACTTCTGATCCACATATGCGTCTGGGACGTATTTCTATCTGAACTCTCTGATGAAGTCATCCCAGGTCAGTACTGGTAGTTCAGCCAAGCTATGGGGGATAGTCTTCCACCAATCATACGCATTCCCTTGCAGTAGAGACACAGAGTATTCAAACTTCAGTTCATCTTGACAATGTAGCTTCTTAAATACTCTATCCATCCTTTCAAGCCATTGTCCTACCTCTAAAGGGTCCACTGTACCCTTAAATTCAGTAGCCCCATACTTCAATAACTTATCATATTGTTTAGCTGGAGGTTGTGGTTATGCCACAGGTGTCTGGGGTGGAGCTTGAACAGGCATACCCCTAGCCATTTGTTGAAACATCGCAGCCATCTATCAGGTAAACTGCGGCAGAAATCGCAGATTTACTGGTGGTGCTACTGATCCACTAACATTCTGTAAAGCTGGGGCTTCCCCTTGTGCCTCAGCTTCAACAGATTGCTCGACTGAGCGATTTCCTTCTTCCACTTCAATCTGATGTTAGGGTATCTCTTGAACAAGTAACACAAGGAGATTTCCCTCCGTTAGTTCATTTTTATGATGTAATGCACTGTATGTAACAAATATGGACATCGAGCAGTTGTACTTAACAAAGAAAAGACACAAATTCTCAAGTTAAAACATACTTAAAAAATTTGCTCTGATACCACTAAAACATGTCACACCTTACCCCTCT
Organism: Hevea brasiliensis; assembly: GCF_030052815.1. NCBI lineage: Eukaryota > Viridiplantae > Streptophyta > Magnoliopsida > Malpighiales > Euphorbiaceae > Hevea > Hevea brasiliensis. The sequence continues at coordinate 32,953,451 of NC_079495.1, read as the reverse complement.
GTAAGGCATAACATAATCCCGTAGAATACCTAATGAATTACTGAACTTTACCTACCGATAACTCATTAAGTACCCTACAAAGGAATTTAAAACAATTTTCTTATTTTTGATAAGTGGTGAGCATTTTCTAATAGGTATTTAAAACCTTTAATTAAAATTAAAACTGGTTAATATTTTTGGCCCATTTTATTTTTCCGCAAATTTTATCAAAATTTTGACAGAGTTTTGTCTGTATTTTGAGAAAACAGTTCTTCAGATACCTAAAAAAAAAGCACTTCCAATAATTTTTCAACCACTTCTTCAAATTCACAATCAATCTCAACCAATTTCACAATTTCAAAATTCAACAATCCCCAAGATACTGTCAATCAATATCATTCATTCATATTTCATTAAAAACAAACAATTTATATATACATCATACTAAAATTTACATTCAGAAATTCCAAACTAAAATTTATTACAAATTTTATACAAACTTTGTACAAGCTGCTCAAGACCGAATTTACATGTCCATACATTTATGTGCAATACATACATCAAAAGAAATATTTACAGTCAGGGTATAAATTATACCCGATAACTTCAAGCTGATAGATCCTCAATCCTCAAGAAATACCGCTTCCTCTAGTCTCTATATCTGCGACAGCAATAACAGCTATCGCTGAGTACTAGGACTCAGTGGTGCACAACATACTAAAATAATATTTATGCAGAATTTAAATCACATTTATTCAAAAATAGAACTGAGCATGCGAATTAAACACAAAACATGAATTATGAGATTTTATTCTAAACAATTTCATTTCGAAGTATCAAACACATTTCATAAAACCCATAGTTAGATCATGCCATTCGAAACAAATATAATCTCAATAGCCAGAGGCTAAGGAGAAGTCACATCACAAGGCTAGCTAGCTCAAATATATGGATATCCATTCAAATCATCTTCTACTGGCACACCTCAATACTTCTCCAGAGAAGGAATCAAAATTCGAAACTAATTACCCCTACTAGTCATGCTAGTGAGGTGTTCAAATATATGGACATGACACTGTGGTTTCAAAACTTATCTTAACAATTTGCTGAACATTGCTATTTCAAATATATACAATAACTTTCACAGTTTAAATCAAAATATCATAAATAATGTCACAAATAAACTTTCAACAATTAAAAGCAAAAGTAAAATACGTATTTCATTCACTTTATCAATGAATTTTAAAGCATAGTGATGTTGTGCACAAACCTCAAGCGAGTCGCCTCTTGGCCTTGACTCGGTTCCTCGGGTTCTTTCCTGGTATTCTTTTCTACTGAAACACACAATTTTATAGTATTTCAGTATCATAACTTAGCATAAATCCAAAAATAAATTTAACTTCACTTTTACCTAGCTCTAACGTGCTAAACTCGACATTCTTGAAATTTTGTATTTCGGGGTTACTATTCACTACACTATTCAAGTCAAATTGTTGACTTTCTAAAGCTTAATAGGTATGGGAATTCCAAATTCACCCACATACCACATTTTGGTCACTAAATTTGTTGGTTTTGGTTGTTTATTCAAATTCTAAGTCTTTTAGGCAAATTTGATAAATTTTCAGTTTTGGTGTCTAAGGTTGCACTGTTCCATTGGTCACTTTCCTGTTGGAATTTGGTAGAACTTTATTCACAAAAAATGTTTCCTATTGTCTTAAGTTTATTCTCCTTTTTACATCACTCTAATTAGTGTTTTGTAGCCCAAGTTATAACCATTTGAACCATGGCTGCCGGATTGGATTCAACCCAGATTTTTTGGGCAATTTTGGTTCTGGCAGTTTTAGGTCACCAATTTGGGGTGGCCAAATGACTTGGTTAATGGAGTAGTTTGGGTTTGTGTTCTTCATGGAAGTTTTAGGTCTATATCTCATCTAACCACTGGTAAATTTCAGGTCATTTAGACCTGCCTAGCTCAAGTTATGGCCAAATGAACAAATAGGTCAGTTTGTACAGGGCAGACTGTGATTTTCCAAGTTTGGTCAATTTGTTCACTAGGTTTTGGTCACTTTTAGGGCATGCATCCTAAATGAAAATTGTGTCATTTAGTATCTATTTTCATTCCCAATTGGTCTCATACCAATTGGACTGTAAAATTTCATTTTTGGTCCCTCAAAGGTAACTTGGTCATGCTGCCAGCAGCATGACCACACTCAATCCGAATTTGGTTTTGATTCAAACACTCCTAACACACCTCATTAGGTCACAATTGACCATTTCTCTCCTTAAACTAGGTCAAGGACATCATTTACAAATTTCTTACATTTTTGTCTCTAAATCCTAATGTCCAAAACCCTAATTCACACTAATTATTGCATTTAACCAATTCAATGCTTTTAACTATAATCATTCAACTAATGGAGGTCCATAAACTCATTCAAATCCATCAAACCATACAAATATACTCCCATACACCTGCTGGCCGAAATTCAGTTTGGTCCTCCACGCATGTTTTTATTTCATTTCATTAGTTTCTAAGTTCATTTAAGTAACTAAACATGCATTTAAAGTAGGAAATTGAAAGTTAGCATACTAACCTTTCTTAGAACTTCAAATCTCTATCTTTTGTTCTTCTTTCTTCTTTCAATCTTCTTCTTAGGTTGAGATAACAAGCTCTAATGAGGTTTTTATGGGAGCTATTAGGGTTTAGTGAAGATATTTAAGCTTGAGTGCAAGCATTAATGGAGGTCTAACCATGGAGATGTGAGGGAGAGAGTGAGGGCGGCAAGGGACACGGAAGAAGACCAAATAAATTTTTTTTTTCTTTTCTTTTCTTTTAAGTATTTTGTCTTATGGAAGACCAAAAAAATCACTTTAGTTAATTTATTAATTATAGGATTTATGGCATCATGCATGATGTCATGCATGATGTCACCTCTTTTCACTTTTTCATTTTCTTTCTTTTTTTTTTATTTTTCTACTAGTTCTTTAATTTAATTCTTGATTCTAAAATTTTATTTTCTCTGATTTTATTTGACAGTTAGGTCAAGATTCAGCTCACGGGGTCAATTGACCAAATTGCCCCTCGTCAGTTCAACCCGGTTTGTAAATAATTCAATATTTCTTTTGGCTCCCTGACCTAATTATTTGACTGGCTTAACAGTTCTTTTTCATGATTTTCTCTTTTCCACTGTGTTTATAATGGTCCTAAGGACCGCGGCTCACATTTTACGATTCGAAATTTGAGTTTATATTAACTTCGCAACCCTTCTCGAGAAGGTCACCCATCAGTGTGACTCTTGGCTCGTTTAACTTCTTATGCTCTGTTTTTCTTATTCATACTTAACTAATTGGCAATTACTAATTATTTGTGTTTATAACTTATCTAGTTGTCTTAAGTGTGGTTCTAATCCCCTTAATTGTCTGGACCGACTCCGGTCACCGGAACAATAAAATATACCAGGCTATACAACTAGGGGTGTTACACAAGGCACAGTGAATTAGTCAGAGCAAGGCACTGCTTCAGTTAGAGTTTACGCAATGAGATAGAGAGAAGAGGCTGAGACATCTGATATTGTGGCTGGTACCTTCTCAACTTTTAATCAAGATGTGTTTGTGTTATTTGATTCGGGTTCTACCCACTCCTATGTGAGTGCTAGCATCATTGATTGCATTGCTATTCAATGTACAAAAATGAACTTTGAGGTGCTAGTAACAAGTCCACTAGGACAGGAGGTCAGGGTCAATAGAATGTATAGGGATTGTCCTTTGGTGATCTAAGGACATACTTTTCTGTCTGATTTCATTGAAATGCCCTTCAGAGAGTATGATATCATCTTGGGCATGGATTGGTTAGCTAGGCATCACGCCATGATTGACTATAGATTGAAGATAGTCACTTTTGGTCTCCCTCAGTATAGTGATGTGGTAATACATGGGGAGAGGCAGCTATTGCCATCAAACATCATTTCGGTTGCACTAGCCAAAAAAATGATTAGAAAGGGGTGTGAAGCATACTTGGCACATGTGGTAGACACCCAAGTGGAGAGCCCAGCATTGAGGGACATCTCTATAGTATATGACTTTCCAGATGTGTTTCCTAATGAATTGCCAGGATTATCTTCGGAAAGAGAAGTGCAGTTTGAGATTAATGTTATGCCTGGTGTGGATCCAATCTCCATAACACCATACAGAATGGCACCAGCAAAATTGAAGGAGTTGAAGGTACAGTTGCAAGAACTACTTGAAAAGGGCTTCATCCGCCCTAGTGTGTCACCTTTGGGAGTGCTAGTTTTATTTGTTAAGAAGAAAGATGGCACTTTCTGCTTATGTATTAACTACCGGCAGTTGAATAAGGTGACAATAAAGAACAGATATCCATTGCCTCACATTGATGATCTGTTTGATCAGTTGAAGGATGCAGCTGTGTTCTCCAAAATTGATTTGCGATCTGGTTATTATCAGTTGAAAGTGCAGAGTATTCCAAAAACTACTTTCAGAACTTGATATGGCCACTATGAGTTTCTAGTAATGCCATTCGGGTTAACTAATGCTCTAGTTGCTTTTATGGATCTGATGAACACTATCTTCAGACTATATCTCGACCAGTTTGTGGTGGTGTTTATTAATGATATTTTGATATATTCGAGGAATGTAGAGGAGCATGATAGACATCTGTGGATTGTGCTGCAGACTTTGAGGGAGAAACAGCTATACGCCAAATTGTCGAAATGTGAATTTTGGCTGAAGGAAATCTCTTTCTTGGGACATATTGTGTCAGCTGAAGGAATCAGGGTAGATTCTTGCAAGGTAGAAGCTATCCTTAATTGGAAGCCACCCAGGAATATCACAGAAATTCACAGTTTTCTGGGTTTAGCTAGATATTATCATCGATTTGTGGAAGGATTTTCTATGTTGGCTTCTCCACTGACCAAGCTGCTTCAGAAAGATGTGAAATTTTAATGGACGGATAAATGCCAACAGAGTTTTGATGAGTTGAAAAGGTGTTTGACTGAAGCTCCAATCCTTACTCTACCTACGACGGGTAAAGAATACACAGTTTATAGTGATGCTTCTCACAATGGGTTAGGTTGTGTACTGATGCAAGATCGAAATGTCATTGCATATGCATCACGCCAGCTGAAACCACATGAGAGGAACTATTCGACACATGACTTGGAGCTAGCAGCTATTGTTTTTGCTCTGAAGATCTGAAGACATTACTTATATGGGGAGAAGTGTTATATCTACACAGATCACAAGAGCTTGAAGTACTTGGGCACCCAGAAGGAATTGAATTTAAGACAGAGGAGATGGTTAGAACAGATTATAGACTATGATTGCTTAATAGACTATTAGCCAGGGAAAGCAAATGTGGTGGCAGACGCCTTAAGTCGCAAGACTATGGCAAGTCTCAGAGTTTCTCCTTTGTCCATGGTACATGAGTTGAAAGCACAGCATGCCAGTTTGGAGATTGATGATAAGGGACAGGCAGTAGTTGCATGGCATGTACAGCCAGTGTTGATTGATCATATCAGAATGGCTGCTCAGAATGATGAAAAATATCAGAAGCTATTGAAAGAAGTCCAGCAAGGCAAGAAACCTAAATTCTCTATGAGAGATGATGGTTTATTGCTACATCAGGGTAGAATGTGCGTTCCTAATGATGTGGAATTGAGACAGATCATTATGAAGGAAGCACATGAATCTCCTTTTGCTATGCACCCTGGTGGAACTAAAATGTACAGAGGGCTGAAAGAGGATTACTGGTGGATGGGTATGAAAAGGGATATAGCTAATTTTGTCTCCAAATGCCTAACTTGTCAGCAAGTGAAGGCAGAACATTAAGTACTAGCTGGTTTGTTACATCTATTGCTAGTACCAGAGTGGAAATGGGAACAGATAACTATGGATTTTGTGATTGGACTTTTGAGGACACAGAAGGGTCATGATACAGTATGGGTTATAGTTGACAGACTGACCAAGTCTGCTCACTTTATGCCAGTCCAGATGGACTATAGCCTGGAAAGATTGGCCAGATTGCATATAGATGAGATTGTAAGACTGCACAGAGTGCTAATATCGATTGTATCTGATAGAGATCATAGGTTCACTTCTAGATTATGGGATAGTCTTCAGAGAGCCCTAGGAACTAGATTAAACATTAGCACGGCATTCCACCCATAGACAGATGGCCAATTTAAGAGGGTAATTCAGATATTGGAGGATATGCTAAGGGCTTGTGTGATTGAGTTTGAAGGTAGTTGGGATACACACTTGCCTTTGATTGAGTTTGCTTATAACAACAGCTACCAATCAAGAATTGGGATGCCTCCATATGAAGCTTTGTATGGCAGAAAGTGCAGAACTCCCCTATGTTGGGATGAAATAAGTGAAAGAAAGATGGTTGGGACATAAATTGTGCAGCAGACAGAGGAAAAGATCAGATTGATTAGAGATCGACTCAAGGCTACATCAGACCATCAAAAGTCCTATATTGATCTGAAGAGAAGAGACATTGAATATGTAGTGGGTGATAAGGTATTCCTCAAAGTTTCTTCTTGGAAGAGGATTATGAGATTTGACAAAAAGGGGAAACTGAGTCCTCGCTTTATTGGACCATATGAGGTTCTGGAAAAATTGGGTCCTTTGGCATATCGGTTGGCATTACCTCCAGAGCTAGAAAGGATACACAGTATTTTTCATTTGTCCATGTTAAGGAGGTACAGATCTGACCCATCTCATGTTCTATCAGTTAAAAAGATTGAGGTAAATCCAAAACTCTCATATGAGGAAGAACCCATAGAGATTCTGGTATAAGAGTGAAGCAGCTGAGGAACAAACAGATACCCCTGGTTAAAGTGCTATGGAACCATCATTTAGGCTAGGAAACTACTTAGGAACGTGAAGAGGACATGAGGTGACAGCACCCATAGCTGTTCAGAGACTGATGTCAGATAAAATTTCGAGACGAAATTTATTTTAAGTGGGGGAGAATTGTAACACCCCTATATTTGGTAGTGCATTCTATTGTTCCGGTGACCAGTGTCTGTCCGGACAGCTAGAATACTTGGAACTACACAGAAATAATAGTAAGGAGATATAAAATAATGAAATACAATAGAGGAAAATATAAGAAAAACAAAGGAAAAATAATAGCAATGAAATGTAACTAAGTTAAACGAGCCAAAAATTGTACTGGTGAGTGACCGCACCGGGAAGTTGCGGCGAGGACCGTTGAGTAGCCCTGGACCGTGGGGAACCCTAGAAAATATTTTAAGAATTAAATAAACATGTATTGAAGTATAAATGACATTGAAAATGTCAAAGAAAAATTAATTAATTAGTACAAAGAAAAATAAAAAATCAAGAAACCGATAAAAATCAGTGTCACCAAAAAATTGGGAATACAAATCGAATAGGGGCATTTTGGTCAATTGACACCCCGAGTTGCCTTTTGACCTAAATTTCCATTAAAAATAAATGATATTAAACTTTGAAAATATCATAAAAAATAATAAATGAGGTACATAATGTAAAAAGTTAAAGATTTGTGCATAAAAATGTAAATTATGAAACTTTGATTAATTAAATATTAAACCATGGTTAGTGCTCCACTAAGGCAGATTGGGACACCTATATAAGACACCTTGGACATCAAATATTCATCTTCAACCTACAACAATTGAAACAGTCGAAACCTCCCAAAGAAAACTTCCATGGCCAAATCCTTCCTGCATCTATGCAACCATGCATTTCACCTCCTTTCCACTTGCTTTCTTCGCTAAAGTTTGATCACCACACTTGGGGAAGGATATTGGTAGCTGAAAGAGAGAGATTTGGAGAAGTTTGAGTAAGCTCCAAAAAGAGGTAAGTGTCCTACTTAGCTTGAGATGAGTTGATTGGTGATGAAAATTGATGGAATTGTTAAGTTATTGGACTACCCAATTTTGGACAGCCATGGAAAGGAAAGGTGAGCAGATTATTCGCACTTGTAATTGATGTAATTGATGATTTTTAATGGGAATTAAGTTTGATTAAAGAAATTTGATGTATTGGTTAGTTAATTCCATATGTTTATGTATTTGAGCAATTGAAATTAAAGGTTTGTAAGGGAAATTCAATACCTAAGTAAACTGCCATTTTTGGGCAGCCTTTAAACCCATGAAATTATGTATAATATGATGAAACTTATTGATGAATTCTGGTGGTGATGATGTAGGGACAGTTTGTATAATTGATGATGGAAGTTATATGTAATGGTTAGGAGTATTATGTGGATATATTGTTTAGAATTGGATATTGTGAAATGAAAGTGTAAATGGTGCATTGCCAATTGGTTATATTCAGCCCAAAGTTACTATAATGTAAACTAATGAATGGTAGTGGTATGATACAAATGCATAATTTGGTTTGGGTGTCACACCCTATCCCTCTGTAAGGCATAACATGATCCCGTAGTATACCTAATAAATTACCAACTCCGTCTACTGATAACCCATTAAATACACTACAAGGGATTTTAAAAACTTTTCTTACTTCTTTTACAGTGGTGAGCACAATTTGCAGGTGTTAAAAACCTTTTTGAACTGAAGTGATAGAACTAACACATTTGAATTATTTAGAATTTCTGTAGAAAATTTGGCAGAGTGCCATCTATATTTTAGATAAAATAGTTCTTCAGAAAACCTGTAAAAAGCACTTCAATATATTTCCAAATCTCAACTCCAACATATTTCTCAACACAACATATTTCTCAACTCAAATCCACAGTGATTTTTCAAAGAATGAAATAAAAGAAATATAATACAATTTTTACAAGTCAAAATAACTCATAATTTACTTTACAACTTCAATGTACAATTTTAATTTACAACTGCTCAAAACCAACAACAATATGTACATACAGTGAACATACATTACATAACAAAATACAAAATGTGGGTATACTCATTATACCCGGTAATCTCTCGCTGGAGGTACTAGCAGCCTAGTCTCACGCCTGTCTGTCTGCTTACTCATGACAAAGAATAAAGCTATCGCTGAGACGATGTCTCAGTGGTGCACAACATTAACCAAATACAATTTAAATCACAATTCATAAATCATATAAATAGTGGATACTTAAAACCATAGTTAATTTCAAGACAATAATTGTCAACAAGAATTTAAACTCCATTTCTCAATATCACAATAAATTTCAATAAGTCAGATCATGGTTGAATTCAAAAGACAGTATATGTCAATAAGAGTTTAAATTCATTTCACAATCTCACAATACATATCAATATTTCACACACAGCTTAATCATGTTTTAAGGTTCAATTCGTCCCAAAAGCCGATGGCTAATGAGGTATTCAATTCGTCCCAAAAGTCGATGACTAATGAGGAATAACATAGCTAGCTAGCAAAAATATGAGTACTCATCCAATTTGTCCTCAACAGGCACACACCTCAACACTTCAGCCAGAGAGGGAATTCAATTTGTCCCACTAGACAAGCTAGCGAGGAATACAATCAATATACATGATAGCTGTGATTTCAAACCATTTCCAATGCTTTTCAATCAATAAGTATCCATCAATATCATTCAAACAATTACTCACAATTTTAAACCATTTACAGTGCTTTTCAAGCGATAAATATCCATTCAAACATATTTCCACAATTTAAAACAATAATGTACAAATAGTCATAATTCATTTCAATTGAAAAATTCAAAAGAAATAGTTGTTGTGCACAAACCTTTGATAACTGTCTCTTGGTCTGGACTCAGTGTTTCCTTCCCTTTCCCTGAGTCTTTACTAACTGAGAAACACAATTTGAAGTGTTTCAGTGCTAAATTAAACTGTCTCTATCGATAATGTTTGATAAATAATTCACTGAAAGCTATTATTTGCTAAATCACCTAATATATCGACCCTCGATGTGTTCTACGTAAATTAGGTTTTAGTGTCACTAATATGTCATATTCGATAGTGTTTTAGGGTTGGTACACGTTACCAATTTCATTTCCTTGTTTAGTGCATTTTATTGCAAATTGCTGTATTCCGGTATACTAGTTTGACCTAGCCGGACGACCTAGTTCCCTCGGTTTTCGAGTTTTGGTCAAAACTACAAACTTGTAGATCTATGTCTTACAGAACGCGGGACAAAATTTTAGGTCAATCCGAGTTATGTAGACCATGTTATGATCATTTTACTATTGCTAGTCAAATGGCATCAAATTAGGTCATTTTAGGTCAAATTTGGTCAACTTTGGTTCGGCCAGTTTTTGGACCCGAATTTGTGCAATAATTTACTAGGACATTAAATCACCCTAATCAACATAATTTCTCATCAAATATATGTATGAATATTTCATTAAACATACAACTCCATGGCTGTCCAAAATTGATATATCAAGAACTCCTCAAAACTTAAAATTTCCTTCACAAAGCAAACACCCATAACATGTATACAAACTTTAACAAAGCAATATTCAAAAATACAACTTATCTTTGGTTAGGACTTGTTAAAGCTTGACTAAACTTCTTGATTTTAGTATCAAACTCTTCCTTGTGATGTGGGGATAAAACTTAATGAAGAAACCTAAGTGATTGGAAGTGAAATAAGGAGTGGAGGAAGCTTGGAGCAAAACGGCAATGGAAGTTTCCCTAGCTCTCCATTTCTGCAAGGTTGAGAGGATTTGGAGAACATGAAGTGCAGATGGTATAATGGACTTACACCTACCCCATTTAGTGTTTAATTAAATCCCTAGTGGTCCACTCACCAAATTTAAATCATATAATATGTTAAATGTGTTATTTACACAATTTTCACTCCACTTTTGGCTATTTACATTAGGTACCACCAAATTAATTTTTCATTTTATTTTCTAAGTGTAATATTATTTATTTTTAATGGAAATTTAGGTCAAAAGACAATTCGGGATGTCAAATGACCATAATGCCCCTATTCGGGTTGCATTCCCGATTTTTCGGTAACACCGGGTTTTGTCCGTTTTTCGATTTCTCACTTTTCTTTGTACTAATTATTTAATTTTTCTTTGATATTTCTAATGATATTTATACTTCAATTGATGTCTCTTTAAGTCCTAAAAATATTTTCCGTGGTTCCCGCAGCCTGTATTAGTCAACGGTCCACGCCGTGACTTTCCCTGCATGATCACCCATCGCTAGGGTTCTCGGCTCGCTTAACTTGGTTACATTTCTCTGCTATTATTTTTCCTTTGTTTTTCTTGTATTTTCTTTTCTTGTATTTCATTATTTTATGTCTCCTCACTCATAACGAAGTGTAGTTCTAGGCATCCTAGCTGTCCGGACAGCACTGGTCACCGGAACAGTAGAACGCACTATCAAACATAGGGGTGTTACAATTCTCCCCCCCTTAAATAAATTTCGTCTCGAAATTTTACAGCATTAGTCTCGAACAATTGTGGGTGCTGTCTCCTCATATCCTCTTCACGTTCCCAAGTAGCTTCCTGGCCTGAATGATGGTTCCACAGCACTTTAACCAGGTGTATCTGTTTGTTCCTCAGCTGCTTCACCTCATAAGCCAGAATTTTTATGGGGTCCTCCTCATATGAGAGGTCTGGATTTACCTCAATCTCTTCAACTGATAGTACATGAGATGGTTCAGATTTGTACCTCCTTAACATGGACACATGGAAGACACTGTGTATCCTTGCTAGCTCTGGAGTTAATGCCAACCGATATACCAAAGGACCCACTCTTTCCAGAACCTCATATGGTCCGATGAAACGAGGACTCAGTTTCCCCTTTCTGCCAAATCTCATAATCCTCTTCCAAGGAGAAACTTTGAGGAATACCTTATCACCCACTGCATATTCAATATCTCTTCTTTTCAAATCAACATAGGACTTTTGACGGTCTGATGCAGCCTTGAGTTTATCTCTAATCAATCTGATCTTTTCCTCTGTCTGCTGAACAATTTCTGGCCCAATCATCTTCCTTTCACCTACTTCATCCCAACATAAGGGAGTTCTGCACTTTCTGCCATACAAAGCTTCATATGGAGGCATCCCAATGCTTGATTGGTAGCTGTTGTTATAAGCAAACTCAATCAAAGGCAAGTGTGTATCCCAACTACCTTCAAATTCAATCACACAAGCCCGTAGCATATCCTCCAATATCTGAATAACCCTTTCGATCGCCATCCGTCTGTGGGTGGAATGTCTTTGAAGTTCAATCTAGTTCCTAGGGCTCTCAAGACTACCCTGAATCTAGAAGTGAACCTAGGATCTCTCATAGACACAATTGATACGCACTCCATGCAATTTTACAATCTCATATATGTACAATTTGGCCAATCTTTCCGTGCTATAGTCCATCCGAATCGCAAAAAGTGAGCAGACTTGGTCAACTGCTAACTATAACCCATACTGCATATGACTACTCTGTGTCCTTGGAAGTCCTGTAACAAAATCCATAGTTATTCGTTCCCATTTCCACTCTGGTACTAACAAAGGATGTAACAAACCAGCTAGAACTTGATGTTTTGCCTTTACTTGCTGACAAGTTAGGCATTGGAAACAAATTCAGCTATATCTCTCTTCATACCCATCCACCAGTAATGCTCTTTCAAATTTCTCCAGACATTTTAGTTCCACCAGTGGTGCATAGCAAATGGAGACTCATGTGCTTCCTTCATAATGATCTGTGTCAATTCAAAGATCATTTGGAATACACATTCGCTTCGATGTAGCAATAAACCATCATCTCTCACAGAGAATTCGTGTTTCTTGCCTTGGCCGGACTTCTTTCAAGAGCTTCGATATTTTTCATCACTCGAGCAGCCATTCGACCGATCAATCAACATTACCGTACATGCCAAGCAATTAATGTCCGTCCCTCATCATCAATCTCTAAACCGCATGTCAGGCTTTCAATTCATATACCATGGACAAAGGAGAAACTCGAGACTTGCCATAGTCTTGCGACTTAAGGCGTCGACCACCACATTTGCTTTCCCCGGGCCGATAGTCTATTAAGCAATCATAATCTTTGATGAGTTCTAACCATCTCCTCCGCCTCAAATTCGCCTTCCGGGTGCCTAAGTACTTCAAGCTCTTGTGATCTGTAAATGTAGCATTTCTCCCCATACAAATAGTGTCTCCGGATCTTGAGCAAAAACAATAGCCGCTAGCTCGGATCATGTGTTGGGTAGTTCCTCTCATGCGGTTTTAGTGGCGTGATGCATAAGCAATGACATTTCTATCTTGCATCGATACAGCCTAACCCATTGTGAGAAGCATCACTATAAATCGTGTATTCTTTACCCGAGTAGGTAAAGTGAGGACTGGAGCTTCACCAAACACCTCTTCAACTCATCAAAGCTTTGGCATTTATCACCCATCGAAATTTTACATCTTTCCGGCGGTTTGGTCATGGAGAAGATGACATAGAAAACCCTTCACAAACCGACGGTAATATCCAGCTAAACCTAAAATGCGAATTTCGTGATGTTCTGGTGGCTTCCAATTAAGGATAGCTTCTACCTTGCTGGAATCTACCTTGATCCCTTCAGCTGACACAACATGTCCCAAAAAGGAGATTTCTTTCAGCCAAAATTCACACTTCGACAATTTGGCTTATAGCTGTTTCTCCCTTAAAGTCTGCAGTACAATCCGCAGATGTCTGTCATGCTCCTCTGCATTCCTTGAATATATCAAAATATCATCAATAAACACCACCACAAATTGATCAAGATATGGTCTAAAGATAGTGTTCATCAGATCCATAAAAGCAGCTGGAGCATTTGTTAACCCGAATGGTATTACTAGAAACTCATAGTGGCCATACCGAGTTCTGAAAGCAGTTTTTGGAATACTCTGCTCTTGCACCTTCAACTGATAATAACCAGATCGTAAATCAATTTTGGAGAATACAGCTACACCCTTCAACTGATTAAACAGATCATCAATGCGAGGCAATGGATATCTGTTCTTTATTGTCACCTTATTCAACTGCCGATAATCTATACATAAGCGGAGAGTACCATCCTTCTTCTTAACAAACAACACTGGTGCTCCCCAAGGTGACACACTAGGGCGGATGAAGCCCTTTTTAAGTAATTCTTGCAGTTGTATCTTCAACTCCTTCAATTCTGCTGGTGCCATTCTGTATGGCGTTATGGAGATTGGATCCACACCAGGCATAACATTAATTTCAAATTGCACTTCTCTTTCCGGAGGTAATCCTAGCAATTCATCAGGAAATACATCTGGAAAGTCATGTACTGTAGGGATGTCCTTCAATGCTGGACTCCCTACTTGGGTGTCTACCACATGTGCCAAGTATGCTTCACACCCCTTTCTGATCATTTTTCTGGCTAGTGCAGCCGAAATGATGTTTGATGGCAATAACTGCCTTTCCCCATGTATTACCACATCACTGTACTGAGGAAGGCCAAAAGTGACTGTCTTCAGCCTACAGTCAATCATGGCATGATGCCTAGCTAACCAATCCATGCCCAAGATGATATCATAATCTCTGAAGGGCATTTCAATGAAATCAGACAGGAAAGTGTGTCCTTGGATCACCAAAAGACAATCTCTATACATTCTATTAACCCTGACTTCCTGTCCTAGCAGACTTGTTACTAGCACCTCAAAGTCCATTTTTGTACATGGAACAACAATGCAATCAATGATGCTAGCACTCACATAAGAATGGGTAGAACCCGGATCAAATAACACAAACACATTCTGATTAAAAGTTGAGAAGGTACCAGCCACAGCATCAGATGTCTCGGCCTCTTCCTTCTGTCTCATTGCATACATTCTGATTGGAGCACTGTCTTGCTCTGATTGTTTCACTGTGCCTTGGATGCCTGCTGGGCTACCTCTACCCCTGCCTCTACCTCTGCTGGGTGGTTGTGAACTTCTAGTGATAGGGCTCAATCGACCCACTGCGAGTAGTAGGAGGTGGTCCAATTCTGCGACTACTGGTGCAGTCCTTGGCAAAATGTCCTGTGCCTCCATAGTTATAACAGGCTCCAATAGCCTTGTAGCATATCCCACCATGATTTCTTCCATAAGTTTCACATTGGTGGGGAGGGTAGGAACCTCTGGTACTCTGCTGACCAGCTAGGGGAAGCTTCTGTCCTGAATATCTTCCCCTACCAGATTTCTTGCCACCTCTGTTGTGTCCCCCATAGTTCTTCCTCTTTCCAGTAGGACCACTGGAACTCTGTTATACAGGTTTTCCCTCTTTCTCTGTCTTCTCTAATTTCTTTTTCTCAGGAGCAGCTTCAGACTCAATTCTTTCTAACTCTAGAGCTTGAGAAATAAGTTCAGAGAAGTTAGTGTGTTTGAAGCCGACTACTTGTAATCTGATACTAGGCTTCAAGCCAGTTTCAAACCTCTTGCATCTCTCCCTGCTGGTAGCAAGTAAACTTACTGCATAATGGCTCAGGCGGGAAAATTCTCTTTCATACTCAGCCACTGATCTGTTCCCCTGTTTCAGACTTAGGAATTCTTGTAGCTTCTGGTCTACATAAGCATCAGGGACATATTTCTGTCTGAATTCCCTGAGAAAGTCATTCCATGTTAGCACTGCAGGTTCTACGGCATCAGGGGAATGGTTTTCCACGATCATAAGCATCCCCAGAGCAAAGATACTGAGTATTCAAATCTGAGCTCCTCTGTGCAATGCAGTTTCTTGAATACCCTATCCATCCTTTCTAACCATTGTTCAGCTTCTAGAGGATCTACTGTCCCCTTGAACTCTGTAGCCCCATACTTCATCAATTTATCATACTGCCTAGTAGGAGATTATGGTTGTACCACTGGTGTCTGTATTGGGACTTGAGTAGGCACATTACCAGCCATTTGTTAGAACATTCTGACCATCTCTTTGGCGAGCGAGCAGAAAGCTGCGGTACTACAAGTGGTCTTCTTGAACCACTGACATTGTGTAGGCCTGGGGCATCCCCTTGCACCTCAGCCTCAATAGATTGATCGACTGAACGATCACCCTCTTCCATGGTCAATTCGAGGATCTTAGACCTCCTGAACAAATAACACAAGGAGATTTCCTCCCGTTAGTGCATATTTATAATGTAATGTACTGTATGTATCAAACAATGATGTTGAGCAGTTGTACTATGAAGAAAGAATATTCAAATAACAGGTGAAAATAGAATTTAAAAACTTTGCTCTGATACCACTAAAACATGTCACACCCTATCCCTCTGTAAGGCATAACATGATCCCGTAGTATACCTAATGAATTACCAACTCCGTCTACTGATAACCCATTAAATACACTACAAGGGATTTTAAAAACTTTTCTTACTTCTTTTACAGTGGTGAGCACTATTTACAGGTGTTAAAAACCTTTTTGAACTGAAGTGATAGAACTAACACATTTGAATTATTTGGAATTTCTGTAGAAATTTTGGCAGAGTGCCATCTGTATTTTGGATAAAACAGTTCTTCAGAAAACCTGTAAAAAGCACTTCAATATATTTCCAAATCTCAACTCCAACATATTTCTCAACACAACATATTTCTCAACTCAAATCCACAGTGATTTTTCAAAGAATGAAATAAAAGAAATATAATACAATTTTTACAAGTCAAAATAACTCATAATTTACTTTATAACTTCAATGTACAATTTTAATTTACAACTGCTCAAAACCAACAACAATATGTACATACAGTGAACATACATTACATTACAAAATACAAAATGTGGGTATACTCATTATACCCGGTAATCTCTCGCTGGAGGTACTAGCAGCCTAGTCTGCTGCCCTGTCTGTCTGTCTACCTACGACAGCAATAAAAAGCTATCACTGAGACGATGTCTCAGTGGTGCACAACATTAACCAAATACAATTTAAATCACAATTCATAAATCATATAAATAGTGGATACTTAAAACCATAGTTAATTTCAAGACAGTAATTGTCAACAAGAATTTAAACTCCATTTCTTAATATCACAATAAATTTCAATAAGTCAGATCATGGTTGAATTCAAAAGACAGTATATGTCAATAAGAGTTTAAATTCATTTCACAATCTCACAATACATATCAATAAATCACACACAGCTTAATCATGTTCTAAGGTTCAATTCGTTCCAAAAGCCGATGGCTAATGAGGTATTCAATTCGTCCCAAAAGTCAATGACTAATGAGGAATATCATAGCTAGCTAGCAAAAATATGGGTACTCATCCAATTCGTCCTCAACAGGCACACACCTCAACACTTCTGCCAGAGAGGGAATTCAATTCGTCCCACTAGACAAGCTAGCGAGGAATACAATCAATATACATGATAGCTGTGGTTTCAAACCATTTCCAATGCTTTTCAATCAATAAGTATCCATTAATATCATTCAAATAATTTCTCACAATTTCAAACCATTTACAGTGCTTTTCAAGCGATAAATATCCATTCAAACACATTTCCACAATTTAAAACAATAATGTACAAATAGTCATAATTCATTTCAATTAAAAAATTCAAAAGAAATAGTTGTTGTACACAAACCTCTGATAACTGTCTCCTGGTCTGGACTCAGTGTTTCCTTCCCTTTCCTTGAGTCTTTACTAATTGAGAAACACAATTTGAAGTGTTTCAGTACTAAATTAAACTGTCTCTATCGATAATGTTTGATAAATTATTCACTGAAAGCTATTATTCGCTAAATCACCTAATATATCGACCCTCGATGCGTTCTAGGTAAATTAGGTTTTAGTGTCACTAATATGTCACATTTGATAGTGTTTTAGGGTTGGTACACGTTACCAATTTCATTTCCTTGTTTAGTGCATTTTATTGCAAATTACTGTATTCCGGTATACTAGATTGACCTAGCCAGACGACCTAGTTCCCTCGGTTTTCGGGTTTCGGTCAAAACTAAAAACTTGTAGATCTATGTTTTACGGAACGCGGGGCAAAATTTTAGGTCAATCCGAGTTATGTAGACCAAGGTATAGTCATTTTACTATTGCTGGTCAAATGGCATCAAATTAGGTCATTTTAGGTCAAATTTGGTCAACTTTGGTTCGGCCAGTTTTTGGACCAGAACTTGTACAAGCCGTTTGACCTGCTTATGGCCATTTCTGGGCTTTGGTGTCTTCATGATACTTGTAGGTAT
Source organism: Hevea brasiliensis (assembly GCF_030052815.1). Lineage (NCBI taxonomy): Eukaryota > Viridiplantae > Streptophyta > Magnoliopsida > Malpighiales > Euphorbiaceae > Hevea > Hevea brasiliensis. The sequence continues at coordinate 32,935,338 of NC_079495.1, read as the reverse complement.
GGGTCTTAACTATTCATGGTTAAAATTTTAGGTCAATTGGACCTGTTTTGAGTGAGTTATGGCCTAAAAACTAACTGCTGCCCAATTGATCAATTTTCAGGCCTCATTTGCACTTAATCCGAATTGGTCATTTTTCATGCTACCTTGCAAGCAGAATTTTGGTATGCTTTCTCAATGAAAGTTGGCACATTTTGTGCCTAGTTTCACGTCTAATTGGTCTCATACCAATTGGAGTTACACATTTAGAGTTATAGGCCAAAATGCACACTGCCCTTAATTACATTGCTTAAACATCATTTCATTACACATTTACCTTGATACAAATTCACCTCTCAACCCCATTCTGTTTTGGTACATTACCAAAACCATATACCACTTCACTTTAAAGTCACTTTGGGCAGATTACAATCATCCTTAACACACCAAATAAAACTCTAATTCATAAAGTCCAATTACAACCATAAATACACATAAACACTACTCATCATTTCATACAATTTCCACCACTAATTTATATACATATGCATCAATCCTCAATGTCATAATTCTGCCAATATCTTCATGAATTCATACATTCATCAAAGAGTCCCAAGGCTGCCGAATTGTTCCACAATGCCAAAGTGTCCTACAATTCATCAATTTCCATTCCAAGTGCACAATCACCATATACATGTGGAATAATTTACTAGGACATTAAATCACCCTAATCAACATAATTTCTCATCAAATATATGTATGAATATTTCATTAAACATACAACTCCATGGCTGTCCAAAATTGATATATCAAGAACTCCTCAAAACTTAAAATTTCCTTCACAAAGCAAACACCCATAACATGTATACAAACTTTAACAAAGCAATATTCAAAAATACAACTTATCTTTGGTTAGGACTTGTTAAAGCTTGACTAAACTTCTTGATTTTAGTATCAAACTCTTCCTTGTGATGTGGGGATAAAACTTAATGAAGAAACCTAAGTGATTGGAAGTGAAATGAGGAGTGGAGGAAGCTTGGAGCAAAACGGCAATGGAAGTTTCCCTAGCTCTCCATTTCGGCAAGGTTGAGAGGATTTGGAGAAGATGAAGTGCAGATGGTGTAATGGACTTACACCTGCCCCATTTAGTGTTTAATTAAATCCCTAGTGGTCCACTCACCAAATTTAAATCATATAATATGTTAAATGTGTTATTTACACAATTTTCACTCCACTTTTGGCTATTTACATTAGGTACCACCAAATTAATTTTTCATTTTATTTTCTAAGTGTAATATTATTTATTTTTAATGGACATTTAGGTCAAAAGACAATTCGGGATGTCAAATGACCATAATGCCCCTGTTCGGGTTGCATTCCCGATTTTTCGGTAACACCGGGTTTTGTCCGTTCTTCAATTTCTCACTTTTCTTTGTACTAATTATTTAATTTTTCTTTGATATTTCTAATGATATTTATACTTCAATTGATGTCTCTTTAAGTCCTAAAAATATTTTCCAGGGTTTCCCGCAGTCCAGGGCTAGTCAACGGTCCACGCCGTGACTTCCCGGTGCGGTCACCCATCGCTAGGGTTCTCGGCTCGCTTAACTTGGTTACATTTCTTTGCTATTATTTTTCCTTTGTTTTTCTTGTATTTTCTTTTCTTGTATTTCATTATTTTATGTCTCCTCACTCATAACGAAGTGTAGTTCTAGGCATCCTAGCTGTCCGGATAGCACTGGTCACCGGAACAGTAGAACGCACTACTGAACATAGGGGTGTTACATTGGGCATGAAGTTATAACTAGTTGAATGTGTGATTGGTTTGGTGCTTTAAAAATGTGTTAAGGGCAGTATGTGTTTTAGGCTATAAATGGAATTGTGTGGCCCCAATTGGTAGGAGGCCAATTGGAGGTGAAACTAGGCACAAAATGTGCCAACTTTCATGAAGAAAGACTACCTAAATTCTGTCCAGGAAGTGACATGAAAACTGACAAAATCTGAATTAGTGACTTTGCAAACCTGAAAATTGACCATTTGAACAGTAGTAAGTATTTTGGCCATAACTCACTCAAAACAAGTCCAAATGACCTGACATTTATATGGTTGGAAAGCTTAGACATAGGGTTACATCTTTTGTAGAGATCACAAAACCCAGAAATGACCATAAGCAAGTCAAAATGCTTGCAGAAATTCGGGTATAAAAACTGCCAAAATCGGAAATGACCTAAAAATGACCTAAGTTTGCCATTTTAGTGCAACCTGTCCAGCATTGGTAACATGACCATAACTTGGTCTAGTAAACTCCAAATGACCTAAAATTTGTGAGAAAAGTTCAATAAGACATAGACCTACAAGTTTGTAATTTTGACCAGAACCCAAAAACCGAGGGAACTAGGTCATCCAGCTAGGTCAAAACAGCATACCAAAATCCAATAAATTGTAATAAAATGCAATACACTTAAAAATGAAATTGGTAACATATACCAACACTAAAGGACTATAAAATGTGACATATTAGTAACATTAGAATTGACTCACTTAGAGTGCATCAAAGGTCAACATTATAGGTTGACCAATGAAAGCAATAGTATTAAATAAATTTAATTATTGAACCTTATTGTTAGAAACAAAGTAAACGAGTACTGAAACACTTTAAATTGTGTGTTTCAGTTAGCAAAGACTCAGGAAAGGGGAAAGAACCACTGAGTCAAGGCCAAGAAGCATTCATAAGAGGTTTGTGCATAACAGTTATTTCTTTTGAAATTCAATTGAAATAAATTATGACAATTTGTATGTTATTGCTTAAATTGTGAAAAATTATTTGAATAGAATTTGATGGATACTTATTGATTGAAAAATATTGTAAATGGTTTGAAACCACAACTATCATGTATATTTGATTGAATTCCTCACTAGCTTATCTAATGGGACGAATTGGCTTCCTCTCTGGCTGAAGTGTTGAGGTGTGTGTCAGTTAAGGGTGAATATGATGAGTACTCATATAATTGCTAGCTAGCTATGTTATTCCTCATTAGCCATTGGCTTTTAGGACGAATTGGACTTTGGAATTATGATTAAGCTGTGTGTGATTTATTGATATTCATTGAGACATTGTAAAATGGAGTTTAATTCTTTATGACATTCTCTGTCTTTTGAATTTAACTATGATTTTAAGTATCTACAGTTTATATGATTTATGGTTTATGGATTTAAACTGTATTTTCTTATTGTTATGTACCACTGAGACATTGGCTCAACGATAGCTTTTTCATTGCTGTCGCAGGTAGACAGACAGACAGAGCAGCACAGTAGGCTGCTTGTGCTACACTTTGGGATTTTTTCAGGTGTATTAAGTATACCACCTTTTTGTAAATTTTATTGTAATGTATGTGCACTGTATGTATATATTGTACTTGGTCTTGAGCGGTTGTAAACTAAAGTTGTAATATATTTATTTCTTATCTCAGCTTTTGAACTACTCTTTCATTTTGTAGTCTATCTTTGGAAATACTGAAAATTGATGTTGAATTGAGTTTGACAAATGTTGTGAAAATTGATTTGTGTTGAGCCATATTGGAGTTTGGGATTGAACAATATATTGGAAGTTCTTTTTACAGATTTTTGAAGAACTGTTTTATTCAAAATACAGATGGCACTCTGCCGAAATTTTTACAGAAATTTCTAATACTTCAGATTTGTTATTTGGTTTCACTTCAGTTAAAAAAAAAAAAAATTTAACACTTGTAAAACCTGTCAAAAGTGCTCACCACTGTAAAAAGAAATAAGAAAATGTTTAAAATCCCTTGTAGTGTATTTAATGGGTTATCAGTAGATGAAGTTCGGTAATTCATTAGGTATACTACGAGATCATGTTATGCCTTATGGACGGGTAAGGTGTGACAGGTGCTCTACATCTAGTAAAACATATGGAGTCTTCAATAAGAGAACCTTAGTTGTTAAGGAGTCAATGCTGTTAGTAGTATGCCTTAGAGCATATTATTTAGTATGTATCTTGTGCATGTTTTATTAATTAGAAGGCATTTTTACTTTTTTATTACACATAAATATGTTATGTAAACGGAAAAGTGAAAATGCCTTTTAATTAATAAAACATGTACAAGATACATACTAAATGATATGCTCTAGGGCATACTACTAACAATCTCCCACTAGCACTAGAGCCATTCATTACAATATCTTAGACCCATCTTCTCAAGATGTCGGTCTAGCTGAGCTTGTGACATAGGCTTAGTGAATGGATCAGCTGGATTTTCAGCAGATGCTATTTTTCTGCATGGCTACATCGCCTTGTCCAACTATCTCTCTGATAATATGGTAGTGCCTTTCTATGTGTTTGGATTTCTGGTGAGACTAGGGTTCCTTATATCCAAATAGCCTATTTTTGCAGCATCTGATGCAGCAATATACTCAGCCTATGTAGTGGAATTAGCAGTCGTACTCTGTTTGGAACTCTTCTAACTAATTGCACCTCCATTACAAATGAACACATACCCAGAGGTAGACTTTCTATCATCGATATCTGATTGAAAATCAGAGTCAGTATAACCATCCAATTGCAAGTCACTACCTCTATATATTAAGAATAAATCCTTAGTTCTTCTCAAGTACTTAAGGACATTCTTGACAACTATCCAGTGTTCCAAACCTGGATTGGATTGAAACCTGCTAGTCAAACTAACAAAATATGCGATATCCGGCCAAGTACACAACATTGCATACATCTAACTTCCAATAGCTGAAGCATATGGAAGCCTGGCCATTTTATCTCTTTCTTCAGGTGTATTTGGAGACATCTCTTTAGAAAGGTGGATACCATGTCTCACTAGTAATAATCCTCTCTTGGAATCAAGCATGTTAAACCTCTTTAACACCTTTTCCAAGTATAGACTTTAGAATAAACTAATTATTCTTTTAGCTCTATCTCTATAGATGCGAATCCCAAGAATATAGGTTACCTCCCTTAAGTCTTTCATGGAGAATTTATTTGACAATCATACCTTTACAACTGTCAACATACCTATGTCATTACCCATCAACAAAATGTCATCCACATATAAGACAAGGAATGTGATAGCACTATCACTAACCTTCTTATATACACATAGCTCATCCTCATTTTTGATAAAAGCAAATGACTTAATGACATCATTAAAACAGATGTTCTAACTCTTTGAAGCTTGTTTCAACCCATAAATGGATCGCTTTAGCTTGCATACCTTAAAACCATTTTGGGATTCAAAACCCCTAGGTTGTTCAAGAAAATGTTTTCTTTAATGTATCCATTTAGAAAAGCTGTTTTGACATCCATCTGCCAAATCTCATAATCATAGTATGCAGCTATTACTAATAGAATCCTAATTGATTTAAGCATGGAAACAGGCAAGAAAGTCTCCTCATAGTTGATTCCTTGCCTTTGGCAAAACCCTTTCGCTACTAGCCTTGCTTTATAGGTCTCTACCTTTCCATCAGAACCAATTTTCTTCTTGAAAACCCATTTGTTTCCTATAGGTACAATACCTTCAGGTGGGTCAACAAGATCCCAAACTTGATTCTTGTACATGGAATCAATCTCGGATTTCATAGCATCAATCCATTCTAAAGAAACTATATCTGATATAACTTCATCATAGGTAAGTGGATCATCTCCATTATCTACTTCTTCATGAGTAGACAACTCTTATTCTTCTTCATGAAGAAAACCGTATCTCACTGGTGGGTGAGATATCCTGGTTGATCTGCGAGGAATAGCTATAGATGTTTCATCAATAGGTGTAGGTTGACTAGATGGATCCATATCCATCTAATCTGTTAGTTGGTCAGAATTCTTCAATTCTAACTATATTTGCCTTCCTTTGCCTCCTTTTTGAACAAACTGTTGTTCAAGAAATGTGGCATCTCTACTTACCACAACGTTTTGTGATGTAAGCAAATAAAAATAATATCCAAAACTCTCTTTTGGATATCCAACAAATCGACCCTTTTCTGATCTAGTTTCTAATTTATCAGTGTTTAGCTTTTTGATATAAGCTGGACAACCCCAAATCTTAACATACTTAATACTTGGTTTTCTTCCATGCCATATCTCATAAGGTGTGGAAGATACTGATTTTGATGGAATCCTATTCAGAATATGTAAAGCTAATTCTAATGCAAATCCCCAAAGGGAGATTGGTACGATTTCTCCTTTCAGATACACCATTCAGCTGTGGTGTTCTTGGAGGAGTCAGCTGGGAAACAATGCCATGCTCTTTCAAGTATTCATCAAATTCAGTACTCAAGTATTCATCAAATTCAGTACTCAAGTATTCACCTCCACGATCTGATCGAAGAGCTTTAATACTTTTTCCTGTTTGATTTTCTACTTTAGATTTAAATTCTTTGAACTTTTCAAAGGATTCATGTTTGTATTTCATCAAATACAAATACCCAAACCTTGATTTATCATCAGTAAAGGTAATAAAATAATAAAAACCGCCTCTAGCAATTTCTCTAAATGGGCCACATACATCACTATGTATTAGCTCCAAAATATTTTCAGCTCTTAGCTCTTGTCCAACAAATGGTGATCTGGTCATTTTGCCCTGAAGGTAGGATTCACAAGTTGGAGTAGGTTCAGAACCCAATAGGATAGAATCCCCATTTTCTCCAGTTTTGGAATCCTATCTTCTGTAACATGACCTAATCTTAAGTGTCAAATATATTTTGAACTTGAGTTGATTTTCACCATGGCATTGCATTCGTTTAGATCACTTGCTTTCAATTTGTGTTTGTCATTATTATCCAAATAATAAAGACCATAATGCATATAACCCGAGCCAACATATTTATTTCCAAAATAAATATTGCAAACATCATCTGTGAACTAAAATTCATAGCAATTTCTAGTCAAACTAGATATAGAAATGATGTTCTTAAAAGTATCAGGTACATATAAAAAATTATTCAAACACAAAACATATCCAGACATGTAAAAAGATTTAGATCCTATGGCTAAAGCTTCAACAGTTGAGCCATCGCCAATCCAGAGTCTAACATCTCAAGAATGCAAGCTACTACTGTTTGCTAGTTCCTGCATATCATAAGAAATGTGAGAACTGGCACCAGTATCTAAAACCCAAGCTGTAGATGAACTATGAGCATCATCAACATCTAAATAACAAGATATAGACATACCTTCTGAAGGTGTATCCTTTTTGTCCTTCAGAGAAGCAAGATACTCTGGGCAGTTCCTTTTCTAGTGCCCATCTTTCTAGCAGTGAAAACACTTTCCTTTGCCTCCATCAGCTTTGGTCTTCCCTTTTTGTTTAGCTATCTTATTGGAAGGACTAGGAATTTGAGGTTTCTTTTTCTTACTACCCTTCTACTTGTTGGACTTTCCAGCAGAAAAAGATGCAATCAAAGCTGCCTCTTTTTCTTTATTGCCTGGCATATTCTTTTGGGCAATAACTAGCATGTTAAGTAGACCAGCCAAGGTGTATTCCTGCTTAGTCATATGAAAATTTGTCATAAAATTTCCAAATGACTTAGGAAGGGACTGAAGGATCAAATTCGTCTGCATTTGGAAATCCATGTTAAAGTCAAGATGTTCTAGCAGCTCAATAAGCCGAATCATCTTGTGGACATGATCCCTAACATTTTGCCCCTTAGACATCCTCATGCGAAATAGTTTCCTAGATATCTCATACCTGGCATTCCTGCTATGTTCACCATACAACTCTTGTAGGTGAAGGAGGATCTCACTTGCATATTGCATGTTCTCATGTTGCTTATATAACTCATTACTCATAGAAGAAAGCATGTAACACTTGGCTCTCATATCATGCTCCTTCCACTTGTCCAAAGTTTCATGTTCCTCTTGAGTGGCCTCTGGAGGTAAGGGACCTGGAACCTGTGAGTCTAGAACATATCCTATATGTTTAAGGTTCAGGACAAGTTTCAAATTTCTTAGCCAATCAAAAAGATTAGGTCCTGTTAACCTATTGTGATCAAGTATGCTCGCAAGGATATTGGATGGTGGTGGTTGTGGTGTGCTCATTATTATTAGAAAATTAACTATAGAAACTAACCAGATTAATTAGTAAATGTATCATGTATTTAACTAAAATGATTATAGTCTTTTAATCAAATTGGTCCTCCCACTAACTTATCGAATCCTATACTTCCAAAGTAAAAAATAGAAATCCTAGTTGGATGGATTTCTAGTGGTTGATTGAATTCTTATAATCTTATTGATCATCCTTAGGCACATCCATTATTGAAATTACAATAAACTATAAGTGAGCAACTTCTTGCCCATCACATCTCATGTGAGGTTCAATCCTTTTACCTAGCCCCTAATGCTCAAAATCTCAGGCACATCCATTATTGACTTATTTTGCATTAGTTAAGTTGATCCTATTGAGCCAGTAAACATACAAATAATTTTAATGTCCTCAGGCACATCCATTATTGGCCACCAAACCATTTATATATTTACAACATCTCATGCTTAACAATTATTCTTAAGAAAATCTCTTAAATTAAGTGCATCATATGCAAGTATTTAAAATTTCTTAAAATAATTGCCTTAATGGAGGGCCCATGATATAATTACCTTTAATTATACCATTTCCAACTTAATCATGTTTGGAAGATTTTGTGGTCGGCTCAATTACTATTATGGTCTCACTTTGCACATTATCCAATTAGCATGCATATATCATATACTTCCATACATTCCCATACATCTCATGCATTCATGGATAAACATATAATCATTTAGTATGTATCTTGTACATGTTTTATTAATTAAAAGGCATTTTCACTTTTTCGTTTATATAACATATTTATGTGTAATAGAAAAGGTCCATTGATATTTTGTTAGAAATTTTATTCTTAAGTTGTTAAGAATATGAGTGACAGTATTTCTAGCACAAAGTATCATAAATTAGTTCACCATCGAGGATACTTCATAATAAGGACATAACTTATCCAGAAAGATTATAATCATGTTTGTTCCCAAGTTATTTACATGAGATGTAAATAAGATAAAATGGTGAGTCTCATGCCATATAACAAACATGATAGGCACTTATGCATGATAAGTAGGCCGAACCGGTGACACTTATGACAATCACGTGGAGTTTACTCTTGTCAATGCATTGTTATAAATCATATCAGTGCATATAATCTTTACACCTGAGATAGCACAGTTATCTTATATATAGGTGGTTTGATTTTGATAATGCTTTCATACTTGTACTGCGTATGGGTATATGGGCATGTGTTGGCTCTTACCAGTTATATATGGAGATAGGTGTTGATCAAGATTGAATCTGTTATCCTAAGTAAATAGGGATAAAATCTTACGTTCATTTAATTGTTCTTGATGTTTCAAGTTCCTGGCCAGGACAGATAGATTTAATCAGAAAAGAGTTTCTGATGAGAAAATCTTTTTAATCAAGGATTGTAATTAAAAGAGAACATAATATTCATAGCAAATGGGGTTTGACATAAACCATGACTCCAGCTTGAATTGGGATTTTATAACAGAGAGATTCTAGTGCATGGTAACATATGACAAAAGATTCATTTAAGGTATTCCTCATTACTAATTGGGTAGCCATGGCATGCTATGCTAGGTGTTAACCATGGTCTATGAGGTGCATAAAATGATTTAGAGAAATCATTTATGGTAAGAAAGAGTTCTGATGATATTAAGAGTTAATATCATATCTCATTGCCAATTAGTGATAAGCCTAGTGAGTCACACACATACACAAGTAATCACCAAGTTAAATGTGATTTAATTAACTAGTTAAAGAGTTTAATTGATTAATTAAATAGGTTTGGTTTGCAATTAGATTACAAAGTCCCTAGCATAACTTGAAACCAAATATAGGTTATTGGATGTATAGTATAAGTTAAATTTACATTTAAAGTGTTTAAATATGAATTTAATTATGAGAAATTAATTAATAGAGATTAATTAATTTATTTATATTTGATATAAATTGATTAGAATAGGAGAAATAATTATTTTGGGTTGAGAACTCAAAATTACAACACAACGGTGACATGTGGCACCATGAGATGATGACACATGGCACCATATAAGCTTGCCATTTGTCTTCCAATCATGTTAGATGATCAAAGTCAAGATTAAATCTAGTTTTAACACTTGGCTTAATGTGATTAGGTCAATTAAAATTTTGAGCCAATCAAAAGATAACATGTGGCAAAGGGTTTTAAGTGATGACCTAATTATATAATGTGTTATTATGAAATAATGAATAACATTTTGATTTTATCAAAGAGGTGCAGCCACCCTTGAACTCTTCTTCCTCTCTTCTTCTTCATTTCTCATCAATTCAAAGAGAATTGCCCATATTCTCTTGAATTAAAATTACTAGAAATCATTTCTAGTGTCTTGTATAGATCTATAACCTCTCTAAAGGCAAATCCTTATTTTCTAATTGGTTGGCAAGGCTTTATAAGCTGTTCAAGGGGCTGCCATTGGTGATCTTAGTGTGGATAATCTAGAGGGACAACATTTGTGGTCCTAGGTGCTTCCCAAAGGTACCAAACACATCTACAGTGCATTAAAAGGTTAGTGCACATGTTCTTGAATTAATCTAGGGTTCTAATGAATTAATATGTTAATTCTAAAATCTTAAATGGCAAATGTAGATCCAAATACATATTAAAAGTGTTTTAATATGCTATTGAACATTGAAATCGATAGGTAAATAATGAATCTTGCATGATGCATAAGACCCTAAAAGAAAATTTTTGAATTCAATATTCTAATTTAATAATTTTCATGCTTTCGCTCCTTCAAATGATTGTTGCATTTGATGAAGCTAACCCCTTTGGTCCTAGAAAGGATATTTCTTGTGATGATGATATTGTAGGTAATCTTGATGGTTGACTCTTGAAGATCCTTAATCTAGTGGAATTCAAGATCAACACATGGAAGATCTCTTGAAGGACTTGAGAGTTGATTAAGTTGAGCTTCAAAAGCAACAAGGTCAGCCAGCTCCATATCAAGAAGTTCAACAAGATCTACCCAAAATTTGGACATTCAAGAAGGATCATCCCAAAAATTGGACATTCAAGAAGGATCATCCTAAAGACCTAATCATTGGTGATACATCAAAAGGGGTAATAACTAGATCCTCTCTTAGAAATATATGTAATAACCTTGCATTCATTTCTCAAATAGAACCTAGGATCATAAATGAGGCCATTAATGATGAGAGTTAGGTACTTACAATGCAAGAGGAGCTCAATCAGTTTGAAAACAATAAGGTTTGGACCTTAGTTCCTAGGCCAAAGGACCATCCATCCACAGGTACCAAATGGGTGTTTAGAAACAAATTAGATGAGGATGGAAACATAACTAGGAATAAAGCTAGGTTAATAGCCAAAGGCTATAACCAAGAGGGGGGCATTGACTATGATGAAACCTTTGCCTCCATAGCCAGATTAGAAGCCATTGGAATCTTGCTTGCATATGCATCATACATGAATTTTAAGCTTTTCCAAATAGATGTTAAAAGTGCTTTTCTAAATGGTTTTATTGATGAGGAGATATATGTTGAGCAACCTCCTGGTTTTGAAAATCATGAGTTTCCAAACCATGTTTTTAAATTGACTAAAGCCTTGTATGGTTTGAAACAAGCTCCTAAAGCTTGGTATGAAAGGCTTAGTAAATTTCTTTTACAAAATGATTTTTCAAAAGGAAAAGTTGATACAATTATTTTTGTTAAAAATCATGTAAATGACATCCTTGTAGTACATGTTAGTAGTATTCCCTATAGCATATCATTTTGTATGTATCTTGTGTATATTTCATTAATAAAAGGCAATCACTCTTTTCTGTTTACATAATCTGTTTATGTGTAATTGAAAAGGTCCATTAATATTTTGTTAGAAATTCTATTCTTAAGTTATTAAGAATATGAGAGATAATATTTCTAACATAAAGTATTATAAATTAGTTCACAATCGAGGATACTTCACAAAAGGACATGACTTATCCAAAAAGATTATAATCATGTTCGTTCCCCAAGTATTAATATGAGATATAAATAAGTTGGAGTGGTAAGTCTTATGCCACATAACAAATACGATAGGCACTTATAGATGATAAGTAGGCCAAACCAGTGATGCTTATGACAAGCACGTGGAGTTTACTCTTATCAATACATTGTCATGTATCATACCAGGGCATATAATTTTTAAACCTGAGATAACACAGTTATCTTGTATATAGGTGGTTTGAGTTTGATACTGCTTTCATACTCGTACTGTGTATGGGTGTATGGGCATGCGTTGGCTCCTACTAGTTTTATATGGAGATGGGTGTTGATCAATATGGGATCCGTTACCCTAAGTAAATAGGGATAAAATCCTATGTCCATTTAATTATTCTTGATGATTCAAGTTCCTAGCCAGGACAAATAGACTTAGCCAGAAAAGAGTTTTTGACCAAAAAGTCTAATTAATCAAGAATTAGAATTAAAAGAGAACATAATATTCATAGCAAATGGAGTTTGACATTAACCATGACTCCAACTAGAATTGGAATTTTGTAACGGAAAGATTTTAGTGTATGGTGACATATGATTGAAGGTTCATTTAAGGTATTCCTTATTATTGATTGGGTGGCCATGGCATGCTATGCTAGGTGTCAACCATGGTCTATGAGATACCTAAAATTGTTTAGAGAAATCATTTATGATAAGAAAGAGTTCTAATGATATTAAGAGTTGATATCATTTCTCATTGCCAATTAGCAATGAGCCTAGTAAATCACATCTACACAAGTAAATCACCAAGTAAATTATGATTTAATTGATTAAATAAAGAGTTCAATTAATTAATTAAATAGGTTTGGTTTGCAATAAGATTGCAAAGTCCCTAGCATGACTTGAAACCAAATCTAGGTTATTGGATTTATAATATAAACAAAATGGTGAAATTAATTAATAGAGATTAATTAATTAATTAATTATAAGTGATATAAATTAATTTGAGAGAGAAATTATAATTTTGGATTTAGAACTTAAAATTGTAGATAAGGGGCAAAATGGTAAGTTTGCACATGGTGACATGTGGCACTAATTATGGAGTGCCATTTGTCCTCCATGTGATGGGAGATAAAACATGATGATTTATTCTTGGATTGACACTTGTCTTAATGAGATTGAGACAAATATAAAACAAGATTAAATGAGAAATTGACATGTGGCACCAATGAGTTGGATTTTGTCTCTTGTATATAAATGCAAGATAAGAAGAAGAAGTAATCTTCTTCTTCCTCTTCTTGTTGGCCGGCACACTAGCTCTCTCTCTCTCTTCTATTTTTCTTCCATAGATAAGTAAGAGAAAGCTTTGTTTCTCCTTGAATCAAAACACTAGGAATTGTTTCTAGTGCACAATACATCTATAGAACCTCACCTAAAGCAAAACCCCAAAAGGTCAAGTGGTTGGTAAGCAATCAAAGAGAGATTTAGGGTTGTCAAAGGATGTCTTGGTGTGCTTGTGGTGGACAAGCTAGAGGGGCAACACTTGGGGCCCTAGGAGCACCCAAAGGGAGTAAAAAGTATTGATTCAGCGCCTTGGAGGTTAGTTGAACTTCATCTCTCTTTTAATTAGCATTTAATGTGATTAAATACTAAACACCAACCCTTAATGGCAAATGAACTAATAAAGCATGTTAAAAGGTGTTTTGGCATGCCCATGGGCATTGGAGGTTGGCTAGGTGCATAATTAATATAGTATGCTAGCATGTAATCCTAGATAAATTTTTGAATTCCAACCTTCTAAGGCCCTAAATCCACACTTTCCTGCCTTCAACTTGTATCAGAGCCATTATATTTGCCATTAAGATTGATTTGGGACTCAATTGTATGGTTGGATAAGGTTTGGATGCAATTTGAATTTGGTTTAGATTGAAAAACCCTAGAAAAACGTAATTGTCACAAGAAACATGGCCTGGGCATGTCCCAGGCCACAGGCCTTGTTTTTATGGGATTGCTGGCAGGGCGTGGGCGTGTAGTGGTACACGGCCCATGCTTTTTCGCGCCTAGGCTCATGTTTCTCTTTGCCCGACAGAGACGCAAAACATGGCCTGTGTGAACTTCATGCCCCAGCCCATGTTGTAACACCCTCACTGTAGCAATTTTGTACATTGTTCTGTTCTGGTGACCGATGTCATTTTGGATAGCTAGAACATCTGAAAAAACATTTAAACTAAAGTCAAAAACCATAATTAACTCAAATATTAATAAGGAAAATTTAGGAAAAATTTTAGAAATAAAATACAACCAAGTTAAATGAGCCGGTGCCCTAGTCATGGGTAACCTAGTGGGAAGTTGCAGTCCTTGTAACTAGGAGCCCTAAACCTGGGAAAAAAATTCATAAAATAATTTTTGAGGCTCTAGAGAAGAGCCATTGAGGTTTTTATGGCATTAGAATGCCAAGAAAATGCTTAGAAAAATTTTTAGATAGGTACAGACGATTTTGGCTCAATAAGCCAAACAGAGGGCATTTTGGTCATTTTGTCTTCAGAGATGATTTTTGGCTGACTTGTCCAGTTAAGTAAATAATTATTATGACATAAAATATGAATAAATATTGCTACAAATTAAATTGAAATTAAGTAGAAAAGAAAAGAAAAAGAAAAAGAATTAAATAGGAAATTATGACATCACATGATGTCATTAGTGTGCCTCCACCCAATCACATGGTGACACATGGCAATAACTCATTTAAAATGACTAAATGGGCAGAAAATGAAAGAAAAAAAAAATCAGTTTCTTCCATTTTCCTCAGCTGGCCGAACCAGCTCCAAGGTATTCCACCATTGCCATCCCAACCAAGCTTCCTTTCCCACCATTTTACACCGTAAAATCCCTTGCTCCTTTCATTAAAAATTTTCCTTACACCTAGAGCAAGTCTTAGGCAGCAAAAAAAAAAGAGGAAAAGAGAAGTTCTCAAGCTTTGGAAATTAGCTAAATCAAGGTTAGTGATCAATTTTCTATTCCCTCTCTTAATTTATACTTAGGTGTTTAATTTAAGTAAGAAATTGTAAGTGAAATGCATGAGAATTCCTTGCATGTGAAGGAGCGAAAGTATGAAAAACATAAGTTTAGATCATTGAAATTTAAAATTTTTTATCTAGGGTCACATGCATCATGCAAGATTCATTTTTATCTATTTGAGTTCAATGATAAACAACATATTAAAACTCCTTTAATATATTTTTTGATCTATATTTGCCATTTAAGATATTAGAATTAACAGATTAATTCTTTAAAACCCTAGATTAGATCAAGAACAAGTGCACTAACCTTTTTGATGCACTTCAGTGTGTTTGGCACCTTTGGGCTGCGCCTAGGACACCAGATGTTGTTCCTCTAGCTTGTCTACACCAAGATCACCTATGGCAGCCCCTTGAACAGCTTCTAAAGCTTTTTCTATTAATTAGAAAATCAGGTTTTGCCGTTTGAGAGATTACAGATGTAAACAGGACACTAGAAATAATTTCTAGTATTTTTAATTCAACAGATTATTGGCTAATCTCTTTGAATTGATGAGAGATGAAGAAGAAAGGAGGGGAGATGTTCTTTGGGTGGTGGCACCAAAGAAGAACAACAGCTACACGTTTTACTCTTTCATAACAACACTTATATAGCTAAGTCATCACTTAAAACACTTGCCACATGTCACCTTCTGATTGGCTCTAAGTTTAATTGACCCAATCACATTGTGCCAAGTGTCAAACCTATATTTAATCTTGACTTTGATCATCTTACATGATTAAAAGACATATGACAAGCTTATGTGTAGTGCCATGTGTCACCATCTCATGGTGCCACATGTCGCCCTGTGAAATGACCAAAATACCCTGTGACTTAATTTTGAGCTCTCAACCCAAAATAATTATTTCTCTTCTTCTAATCAATTTATATCAAATATTAATTAATTAATTAATCTCTATTAATTAATTTTTCATTAATTAAATTCATATTTGAACACTTTAAATATAAATTTAACTTATAATATACATCCAATAACCTAAATTTGGTTTCAAGCCATGCTAGGGACTTTACAATCTAATTGCAAATCAAACCTATTTAATTAATCAATTAAACTCTTTAATTAAGTAATTAAATCATATTTAATTTAGTGATTACTTGTGTATGGGTATGACTTACTAGGCTCATCACTAATTGGCAATGAGACATGATATCAACTCTTAATATCATCAGAACTCTTCCTTACCATAAATGATTTCTCTAAATCATTTTATGCAGCTCATAGACTATGGTTAACACCTAGCATAGCATACCATAGCTACCTAATTAGTAAAAAGGTTTACTTTAAATGAACCTATAATCATATGTTATGTTACCATGCACTAGAATCTCTCTGTTACAAAATCCCAATTCGAGTTGGAGTCATGGTTTATGTCAAACCCCATTTTCTATGAATATTATATTCTCTTTTAATTCCAGTTCTTGATTAAAATGATTTTCTCATTAGAAACTCTTTTCTGATTAAATCTATCTATCCTGGCCAGGAAGTTGAAACATCAAGAACAATTAAATGAACATAGGATTTTATCCCTATTTACTTAGGAGAACAGATTCCATCTTGATCAACACTGTAACACCCCTATATTCGGTAGTTCATTTGACCAGTGTCTATCCAGACAGCTAGAATGCCTGAAACTATACTTAAATGTTAATAAGGAGACATGAAATGATGAAATAAATAAAAAGAAAATACAAGAAAAATTAAGGAAAGATAAAAGAGAGAAAATAAAACTAAGTTAAATGAGCCAGCAACGCAGCGATGGGTGACCAGACGGGGAAGTTACGGCGCAAGCAATAGCTAACCCCAAGACTGCAGGAAACCCTTGGAATTTAGTTTCAAGACATAATTAAAGACTTATTGAAGTATAAGTGACATTAAAAATGTCAAAGAAAAATTAATTAATTAGTACAAAGAAAAACGAGCAATAGAGAAATTGACAAAAATCGGTGTTACCGAAAAATAGAGAATACAACCTGAATAGGGGCATTGTGGTCAATTGACACCATGAGTCGCCTTTTGACTTAAATGACCACTAAAAATAAGTGACATTAAAGTTGGAAAACTCCATAAAAAATGAAATTGTAAATGAAATATATAAATAAGGAAAATTAGGGGGTAAGAATTGGAATAATTGAAAGTTGAATTAAACTAATGTTATTTCTACATTAGTGGACCACTAAGCACTTTGTAAGTCAATTAAAAATCTGTCATCTTCCACTAACTTCTGCAAAGCCATCTTCTTCCTCAAACTCTCCCTTGGCCGAACCAAAAAGCTCCCAAACTCTCCCATGGCTGTCCAAGCTCCAACCTCCATGTATCCATGATCCAAGCTCCCAATGGTTAAGGTTTCTTCATTAAACTTGACCACCACACCTTGGGCAGCACTTAGGGAACAAGAAAGAAGGAATTTGGTGGAGTTTTGAAGAAGTCTATAAGAGGTAAGTGGCCATTTCATCATCCTTTCTTTGTTAAACTTTGAGTTGATGTTGTGGTGAGTTGATTTATGGAAGAAGTTTTGAGGTTTGATGAATTATTGGTGATGTACCATTTAGGCAGCCATGAAAGTTAAAATGTTTAGCTTGTTTTTACATGTAAATGATGGGAAAGTATGTTGATTAATGTTATAAGATGTTATAGCCAATGTGTATTAAGTGTATGTAGTGATTGAGCAATTGATCTTAACGTTGAAGAAAGTATGGGAAACTTTGGTAAATTAGAGCATTTCGACAGCCTTGAGAAGGTCATGAGGAATGCTTGAATTCATGAAGATTATTTGATGAAATGTGATTTTAAAGTTGTTAAGTATGTATGTAATTTATTAGTGAAATTATATGTTATGGTTAGGAGTGATTATGTGTATATATTCTTAGAATTCGATCGGGTGAATTGGAATTGTAATTGGTGTATTGACAATAGGTTTATTACTGCCCAAATTAATTATAATGTGAAATGAGGAATGGATTTGGTACCATACCAAATCAGAATTGGTATGAAAGGTTTAAATTTGGTAAGTTGAATGTGCATTTGGTTTAGCGCCTTAAAAATGTGTTAAGGGCAGTATGTGTTTTAGGCTATAAATGGAATTGTGTGACTCCAATTGGTATGAGGCCAATTGGAGGTGAAGCTAGGCACAAAATGTGCCAACTTTCATGATGAAAGCCTACCTAAATTCTGTCCAAAAAGTGACATGAGAATTGACCAAATCCGAATTAGTGACTTTGCAAACCTGAAAATTGACCATTTGGATAGCAGTCAGTGTTTTGGCCATAACTCACTCAAAAAAGGTCCAATTGACCTGAAATTTATACCATGGATAGCTTAGACATAGAGCTACAACTCTTATGAAGACATCAAAACCCAAAAATGACCATAAGCAAATCAAAATGCTTGCACAAGTTCGGATATAAAAACTGCTAGAACCGAAAATGACCTAAAAATGACATAAGTTTGCCATTTTAGTGCAATCTGACCAGCAATATTAAAATGATCATAACTTGGTCTGGTAAACTTCAGATGACCTAAAATTTGTGGCAAAAGTTCAGTAAGACATAGACCTACAAGTTTGTAAGTCAGTCCAGAAATCGAAAACCGAGGGAACTAGGTCATCCGGTTGGGTCAAAATAGCATACCAAAATCCGATAAATTGCAATAAAATGCAATACACTTGAAAATGAATTTGGTAACATGTATCAACACTAAAGGACTATAAAATGTGACATATTGGTAACATTAAAATTTATTCCCCTAAAGTGCATTAAGGGTCAGCATTATAGGTTAACTAAGGAAAGCAATAGTATTAAATAAATTAATTATTGAACCTTATTATTAGAGACAATTTAAATGAGTACTGAAACACTTTAAATTGTGTGTTTCAGTTAGCAAAGACTCAGGGAAGGGGAAGGAAACACTGTGTCAGGGCCAAAAGGTTACTCTTCAGAGATTTGTGCACAACAGTTATTTCTTTTGAATTTTCAATTGAAATAAATTATGACAATTTATATGTTATTGTTTAAATGGTGGAAAATTTATTTGAATGATATTTGATGGATACTTATTGCTTGGAAAATATTGCAAATGGTTTGAAACCACAGCTATCATGTATATTTGATTGAATTCCTCGCTAGCTTGCATAGTGGGACGTATTGGCTTTGAATTCCCTCTCTGACTGAAGTGTTGAGGTGTGTGTCAGTTGAGGACTAATAGGATGAGTACTCATTTAATTGCTAGCTAGCTATGTTATTCCTCATTAGCCATCGGCTTTCGGGATGAATTGGACTATGGAATCATGATTAAGCTGTGTGTGTGATTTATTGATATTTATTGTGAAATGGAGTTTAATTCTTTATGACATTCATTGTCTTTTGAATTCAACTATGATTTTAAGTATCCACAATTCATATGATTTATAGTTTATGGTTTTAAATTATATTTTCTTAATGTTGTGCACCACTGAGACATTAGCTCAGCGATAGCTTTTTCATTGCTGTCACAGGTAGACAGATGGACAGAGCAGCAGAGTAGGTTGCTTGTGCTACATTTTGAGATTTCGCCGGGTATATTGAGTACACTATATTTTTGTAGTTTTTGTTATAATATATGTACTCTGTATGTATATATTGTACTGGTCTTGAGCAGTTGTAAACTAAAATTATAAATTATTTTGGTCTTTAAAAATATTGTGACATATTTCTCTTATCTCAGCTTTTGGAAACACTGGAAAATTAATGTTAAATTGAGTTGACAAATGTTGAGAAATTTATTGTGTTGAACTATTATTGGAGTTTGGGATTGAAGAAATATATTGGAAGTGCTTTTTATAGGTTTTTGAAGAACTGTTTTATTCAAAATATATATGGCACTCTGCCAAAATTTTTACAGAAATTATTGATACTCACATTTGTTATTTGGTTTCACTTCAGTTAAAAATATTTTAACACCTGTCAAAAGTGCTCACCACTGTAAAAAGAAATGAGAAAAGGTTTAAAATCCCTTGTAGTGTATTTAATGGGTTATCAGTAGATGAAGTTTGGTAATTTATTAGGTATACTATGGAATCATGTTATGCCTTATAAAGGGGTAGGGTGTGACATATTTTAGTAGTATCAGAGCTGGTTTTTAAATTCTATTTTGACCTGTAATTTGAATATTCTTTCTTCATAGTACAACTGCTCAATGTCATTGTTTGATACATACAGTACATTACACTATAAATATGCACTAACGGGAGGAAATCTCCTTGTGTTATTTATTCAGGAGGTATAATATCCTCAAATTGACTATGGAAGAAGAGGATCGTTCAGTCGATCAATCAATAGAGGCTGAGGTACAAGGGGAAGCTCCAGCCCTTCATAATGTGAGTGGATCAGCCGCACCAGCCCCCTTAGTATCGTAGTTCCCTGCTCAGTTTGCTCAGCAGATGGCTGGTAACATGCCTACTCAAGCCCCACTGCAGACACCAGTGGTACAACCACAGCCTTCAGCTAGGCAGTATGACGAGTTAATTAAATATGGGGCTACTAAGTTCAAGGGGACAGTAGATCCACTAGAGGCAGAACAATGGTTGGAGAGAATGGATAAGGTGTTCAACAAACTACACTGTACAGAGGAGCTCAGATTTGAGTATTCGGTGTCACTACTATAGGGGGATGCATATGACTGATGGAAAACCATTCCTCATAGTTTGGTGGAACCTCCAATGCTAACCTGGGATGACTTTCTGCGAGAGTTTAGACAAAAATATGTCCCAGATGCCTATGTAGACTAGAAGCTACAGGAGTTCTTAAGTCTGAAACAGGGAAGTAGGTCAGTGGCAGAATATGAAAGGGAGTTTTCCCGTCTGAGCCACTATGCAGGAAGCCTCCTTTCTACCAGCAGGGAAAGATGTAAGAGGTTTGAAATTGGCTTGAAGCCTAGTATCAGATTGCAAGTGGTCGGATTCAAACATAATAACTTCTCTGAGCTCATTTCTCAAGCACTTGAATTAGAAAAAATTGAGTCAGAAGTAGCCTCAGAGAAAAAGAAATCAGAGAAGACAGAAAAAGAAAAAGAGGGAAAGTCAGTAGATCAGAGTTCTAGTGGTCCTACTGAAAAGAGAAAGAACTTTGGGGGACACAGCAAGGGTGGTAAAAACTCCGGTAGGGGAAGATTTTCAGGATAGAGACCTCCTCCATCTGGTCAGCAAACTACTAGAAGTTCCTACCCTCCCTGCCAATGTGAAACTTGTGGAAGAAATTATGGTGGGGTATGCTATAAGGCCACAGGAGCCTATTATAACTGTGGAGGCACAGGACACTTTGCCAAAGACTGTACCAGTGCCCGTAGAGTTGGGCCACCTCCTGCTACTGCAGAAGGGTCAGTTCAAAATCCTGCCACCAGAGGTTCACAACCACCTAGCAGAGGTAGAGGCAGGGGTAGAGGTAGTCCAGCAGGCAGCCAAGGCATAATGAATCAGTCAGAGCAAAGCAGTGCTTCAGTCAGAGTCTATGCAATGAGACAGAGAGAAGAGGCTGAGACATATGATATTGTGGCTGGTACCTTCTCAAATTTTAATCAAGATGTGTTTGTGTTATTTGATCCGGGTTCTACCCACTCCTATGTGAGTGCTAGCATCATTGATTGCATTGTTGTTTCGTGTACAAAAATGAACTTTGAGGTGCTAGTGACAAGAACTCTAGGACAAGAGGTCAGGGTCAGTAGAATGTATAGGGATTGTCCTTTGGTGATCCATGGACATACTTTTCTGTCTGATCTCATTGAAATGCCCTTCAGAGATTATGATATCATCTTGGGCATGGATTGGTTAGCTAGGCATCACGCCATGATTGACTGTAGACTGAAGATAGTCACTTTTGGTCTCCCTCAGTATAGTGATGTGGTAATATACGGGGAGAGGCAATTATTGCCATCAAATATTGTTTCAGCTACACTAGCTAGAAAAATGATCAGAAAGGAGTGTGAAGCATACATGGTGCATGTGGTAGACACCCAAGTGGAGAGTCCAACATTGAGGGACATCCCTACAGTATATGAATTTCCATATGTGTTTCCTAATGAATTGCCTGGATTACCTCCAGAAAGAGAAGTGTAGTTTGAGATTAATGTTATGCCTATTGTGGATCCAATCTCTATAACACCACACAGAATGGCACTAGCAGAGTTGAAGGAGTTGAAGGTACAGTTGCAAAAACTACTTGAAAAGGAATTAATCCGCCCTAGTGTGTCACCTTGGGGAGCACCAATATTATTTGTTAAGAAGAAAGATGGCACTCTCTACTTATGTATTGACTATCGACAGTTGAATAAGGTGACAATAAAGAATAGATATCCATTGGCTCGCATTGATAATCTTTTTGATCAGTTGAAGGGTGCAGCTGTGTTCTCCAAAATTGATTTGCGATCTGGTTATTATCAGTTGAAAGTGCAAGAGCAGAGTATTCCAAAAACTGCTTTCAGAACTCGATATGGCCACTATGAGTTTCTAGTAATGCCATTCGGGTTAACTAATGCTCCAGCTGTTTTTATGGATATGATGAACACTATCTTCAGACCATACCTCGACCAATTTGGGGTGGTGTTTATTGATGATATTTTGATTTATTCGAGGAATGCAAAGGAGCATGACAGACATTTGCGGATTATACTATAGACCTTAAGGGAGAAATAGCTATACGCCAAATTATCGAAATGTAAATTTTGGCTGAAAGAAATCTCTTTCTTGGGACATATTGTGTCAGCTAAAGGGATCAAGATAGATTCCAGCAAGGTAGAAGCTATCCTTAATTGGAAGCCACCCAAGAATATCACAGAAATTCACAGTTTTCTAGGCTTAGCTGGATACTACCGCCGATTTGTGAAAGGGTTTTCTATGTTAGCTTCTCCACTGACCAAGCTGCTTCAGAAAGATGTAAAATTTCAGTGGATGGATAAATGCTAGCAGAGTTTTGATGAGTTGAAAAGGTGTTTGACTGAAGCTCCAGTCCTTACTTTACCTACCCCGGATAAAGAATACACAATTTATAGTGATGCTTCTCAAAATGGGTTAGGCTGTATACTGATGCAAGATTGGAATGTCATTGCTTATGCATCACGCCAACTGAAACCGCACGAGAGGAACTATCCGAAACATGACTTGGAGCTAGCAGCTATTGTTTTTACTCTGAAGATCTGGAGACACTACTTGTATGGGGAGAAATGCTACATTTACACAGATCACAAGAGCTTGAAGTACCTGGGGACCCAAAAGGAATTGAATTTGAGGCAGAGAAGATGGTTAGAACTAGTTAAAGACTATGATTGCTTAATTGACTATCAGCCAGGGAAAGCAAATGTGGTGGCTGACGCTTTAAGTCGCAAGACTATGGCAAGTCTCAAAGTTTCTCCTTTGTCCATGGTACATGAGTTCAAAGCACAACATGCCAGTTTGGAGATTGATGATGAGGGACAGACAGTAGTTGCATGGCATGTACAGCCAGTGTTGATTGATCAGATCAGAATGACTACTCAGAATGATGAAAAATATCAGAAGCTACTGAAAGAAGTCCAGCAGGGCAAGAAACTTGAATTCTTTGTGAGAGATGATGGTTTATTGCTACATCAGGGCAGAATGTGCGTTCCTAATGATGTGGAATTGAGACAGATCATTATGAAGGAAGCACATGAGTCTCCTTTTGCTATGCATCCTGGTGGAACTAAAATGTACAGAGGGCTAAAAAAGCATTATTGGTGGATGGGTATAAAAAGGGATGTAGCTGATTTTGTCTCCAAATGCCTAACTTGTCAGCAAGTGAAAATAGAACATCAAGTACCAGCAGGTTTGTTACATCCATTGCCAGTACTAGAGTGGAAATGGGAATGAATAACTATGGATTTTGTGATGGGACTTTCGAGGACACTGAATAGTCATGATGCAGTATGGGTTAGAGTTGATAGACTGACTAAGTCTGCTCACTTTTTGCCAGTCCGGATGGACTATAGTTTGGAGAGATTGGCCAGATTGTACATAAATGAGATTGTAAAACTGCATAGAGTGCTAGTATCAATTATATCAGACAGAGATCCTAGGTTCACTTCTAGATTCTGGGGTAGGCTTCAGAGAGCCCTAGGAACTAGATTGAACTTCAGCACGGCATTCCACCCACAGACAGATGGCCAGTCTAAGAGGGTAATTCAGATATTGGAGGATATGCTACGGGCTTGTGTAATTGAGTTTGAAGGTAGTTGGATACACACTTGCCAGTAATTGAGTTTGCTTATAACAACAGCTACTAATCAAGCATTGGGATGGCTCCATATGAAGCTTTGTATGGCAGGAAGTGCAGAACTCCCCTATATTGGGATGAAGTAGGTGAAAGAAAGATGATTGGGTCAGAAATTATTCAGCAGACAGAGGAAAAGATCAGATTGATTAGAGATCGATTCAAGACTGCATCAGACCATCAGAAGTCTTATATTGATATGAAGAGAGGCAATATTGAATATGCAGTGGGTGATAAGGTATTCCTCAAAGTTTCTTCTTGGAAGAGGATTATGAGATTTGGCAGAAAGGGAAAACTGAGTCCTCATTTTATCGGACCATATGAGGTTCTGGAAAGAGTGGGTCCTTTGGCATATCAGTTGGCATTACCTCCAGAGCTAGAAAGGATACACAGTGTCTTCCATGTGTCCATGTTAAGGAGGTACAGATCTGACCCATCCCAGTTCTATCAGTTGAAGAGATTGAGGTAAATCCAGACCTTTCATATGAAGAAGAACCCGTAGAGATTCTGGCACATGGGGTGAAGCAGCTAAGGAACAAACAGATACCCTTGGTTAAAGTGCTGTGAAACCATTATTCAGGCCAGGAAGCTACTTGGGAATGTGAAGAGGACATGAGGAGACAACACCCGTAGGTGTTCAGAGATTAAAACCAGGTAAAATTTCAAGACAAAATTTATTTTAAGGGGGGGAAAATTGTAACACCCCTATATTTGGTAGTGCATTCCACTGTTCCGATGACCAGTGTCTGTCCGGACAGCTAGAATGCCTAAAACTATACTTAAATGTTAATAAGGAGACGTGAAATGATGAAATAAATAAAAATAAAATACAAGAAAAATTAAGGAAAGATAAAAGAGAGAAAATAAAACTAAGTTGAATGAGCCAGCAACGCAGCGATGGGTGACCAGACGGGGAAGTTACGGCGCAAGTAATAGCTAACCCCAGGACTGCAGGAAACCCTTGGAATTTAGTTTTGAGACATAATTAAAGACTTATTGAAGTATAAGTGACATTAGAAATGTCAAATAAAAATTAATTAATTAGTACAAAGAAAAACGAGAAATCGAGAAATCGACAAAAATAGGTATTACCGAAAAATCGGGAATACAACCCAAATAGGGGTATTGTGGTCAATTAACACCCTTAGTTGCCTTTTGACCTAAACGACCACTAAAAATAAGTGACATTAAAGTTTGAAAAATTCATGAAAAATGAAATTATAAATAAAATATATAAATAAGGAAAATTAGGGGGTAAGAATTGGAATAATTGAAAGTTGAATTAAACTAATGTTATTTCTACATTAGTGGACCACTAAGCACTTTGTAAATCAATTAAAAATCTGTCATCTTCCACTAACTTCTGCAAAGCCATCTTCTTCCTCAAACTCTCCTTTGGCCGAACCAAAAAGCTCCCAAACTCTCCCATGGCCGTCCAAGCTCCAACCTCCATGCATCCATGATCCAAGCTCCCAATGGTTAAGGTTTCTTCATTAGACTTGACCACCACACCTTGGGCAGCACTTAGGGAACAAGAAAGAAGGAATTCGGTGGAGTTTTGAGGAAGTCCATAAGAGGTAAGTGGCCATTTCTTCATCCTTTCTTTGTTAAACTTTGAGTTGATGTTGTGGTGAGTTGATTTATTGAAGAAGTTTTGAGTTTTGATGAATTATTGGTGATGTACCATTTCGGCAGCCATAAAAGTTAAAATGTTTAGCTTGCTTTTACATGTAAATGATGGGAAAGTATGTTGATTAATGATATAAGATGTTGTAGCCAATGTGTATTAAGTGTATGTGGTAATTGAGCAATTGATCTTGAAGTTGAAGAAAGTATGGAAAACTTTGGTAAATTGGAGCATTTCGGTAGCCTTGAGAAGGTCATGAGGAATGCTTGAATTCATGAAGATTATTTGATGAAATGTGATTTTAAAGTTGCTAAGTATGTATGTAATTTATTAGTAAAATTATATGTTATGGTTAGGAGTGATTATATGTATATATTGTTAGAATTGGATCGGGTGAATTGGAATTGTAATTGGTGTATTGACAATTGGTTTATTACTACCCAAATTAATTATAATGTGAAATGAGGAATGGATTTGGTACCATACCAAATCAGAATTGGTATGAAAGGTTTAAATTTGGTAAGTTGAATGTGCATTTGGTTTGACGCCTTAAAAATGTGTTAAGGGCAGTATGTGTTTTAGGCTATAAATGGAATTGTGTGACTCCAATTGGTATGAGGCCAATTGAAGGTTAAACTAGGCACAAAATGTGCCAACTTTTATGGAGAAAGCCTACCTAAATTTTGTCCAAAAAGTAATATGAGAATTGACCAAATCCGGATTAGTGACTTTGCAAACCTGAAAATGGACCATTTGGACAGTAGTCAGTGTTTTGGACATAACTCACTCAAAACAGGTCCAATTGACCTGAAATTTATACCATTGATAGCTTAGACATAGAGCTACAAATCTTATGAAGAACCAAAACCCAAAAATGACCATAAGCAAGTCAAAATGCTTGCACAAATTCGGATATAAAAACTGCTAGAACCGGAAATGACTAAAAATGACATAAGTTTGCCATTTTAGTGCAATCTGACCAGTAATAGTAAAATGATCATAACTTGGTCTAGTAAACTCCAAATGACCTAAAATTTGTGGCAAAAGTTCACTAAGACATAGACCTACAAGTTTGTAAGTCGGACCAGAAATTGAAAATCGAGGGAACTAGGTCATCCAGTTAGGTCAAAATAGCATACTAAAATCTAATAAATTGAAATAAAATGCAATACACTTGAAAATGAATTTGGTAACATGTATCAACACTAAAGGACTATAAAATGTGACATATTGGTAACATTAAAATTTATTCCCCTAAAGCACATTAAGTGTCAACATTATAGGTTGACTAAGGAAAGCAATAGTATTAAATAAATTAATTATTGAACCTTATTGTTAGAGACAGTTTAAATGAGTACTGAAACACATAAAATTGTGTGTTTCAGTTAGCAAAGACTCAGAGAAGGGGAAGAAAATACTGAGTCAGGGCCAAGAGGTTACTCTTCAGAGGTTTGTGCACAACAGTTATTTCTTTTGAATTTTCAATTGAAATAAATTATGACAATTTATATGTTATTGTTTAAATGGTGGAAAATTTGTTTGAATGATATTTGATGGATACTTATTACTTGAAAAATATTGCAAATGGTTTAAAACCACAACTATCATGTATATTTGATTGAATTCCTCGCTAGCTTGCATAGTGGGATGAATTGGCTTTGAATTCCCTCTCTAACTGAAGTGCTGAGGTGTGTGTCAGTTGAGGACGAATAGGATGAGTACTCATTTAATTGCTAGCTAGCTATGTTATTCCTCATTAGCCATCGGCTTTTGGGACGAATTGGACTATGGAATCATGATTAAGTTATGCGTGTGATTTATTGATATTTATTATGATATTGTGAAATGGAGTTTAATTCTTTATGACATTCACTGTCTTTTGAATTCAACTATGATTTTAAGTATCCACAGTTCATATGATTTATGGTTTATGGTTTTAAATTGTATTTTCTTAATGTTGTGCACCACTGATGTAACACCCCTCCCCCGACTACAGTGTAGCCGAGCAAAGTGTACTACATTCGGTGCTGGAGCACCCTATCTTATCTTACTTTATTATTTTAGTAATTTTGAATTCGTTTAATTTAATATCAATTATTTTTCTATGGAGAAACCAGCGGAGTTTCCCCTATTTTATTAAATATTGACGTGATTTACTATTCACCTGTTTGAAAATTCAACAATAATTTCACAATAAAAATATCATTCATGTTATCATATTCATCTCACATTCAATTCTTGTAATTCGCATACTCATTTGCATATATCAATTTCATATTCATTTCCATGCATTTCCATTCATGCACAATTTATATATATAAATTCTCAAGTTTCATTAATTTACATGATTTACAGACTGATTACATAAATTCATAATTTACATGATCTACAAATTAATTACAGTTCCATAATCTATATTTCGACATACAATTCATAGTTTACGTTACAGATAATAACTAATTATAATGTACAAAATATATAATATAATCTATATGGGCCCTATCTACATGCATTGCTGAGGAGGTGACAACCTTTGACACTCTGCAGATCCGGACTCCAAAATTTATGTTTAGTATTCGCTGGGCTTTAACTTCAGTTGTAACATCCTCACTTTAGCTAGTCCGTATAGTTTACTGTTTCAGTGACCAATGTCAATCCGGACAGCTAGAATGTTTGAAATTATAAATAGACTAGAGTGAGGAGTTATAAAGAAACTAAATAATGCTCATAAAAATCAAGGAAAAATTTTAGAAATGAAATACACTAAGGTTAAACGAGCCGAAACACCAGGGATAAGTAAATCGAAGGGGAAGTGACGGTGAAGGTCGTTAGCAACCCTAGACCTGGGGGAAAAATGATAAAATAATTATTGGGACTCTAGAGAAGGGTCATTGAGGTTCTTATGGCATTAGAATGCCAAGAAAATGCTTAGGAAATTTTTCTATCGGTACACACAATTTTGGCTCGTTAAGCCAAATGGAGGGCATTTTGGTCATTTCGTCTTTAGAGATGATTTTTGGCCAACTTGTCCAGTTAAATAAATAATTTCTATAATATAAAATATGAATAAATGTTGTTAAAAATTTAATTGAAATTAAATAGACAAGAAAAGGAGAGAAAATGAAAGAAAATGGAATTATGACATCATAATGATGTCATTAAAATTCTCCCAACCAATCCAATGTTGAGACATGGCATAAGCTTATTTAAAAGAGACTAAATGGGCTGAAAAATGAAAAAAAAAAATCAAAACTCTCTACCTTCTTCTTCTTGCCGTCACCCATACCCTCCATGGCCACCATGAACAAGCTTTTCAAAGCTTGATTTCCCTAGCTTTTGTCCCACTAAACCCTATATTCCCAATATAAAAAAGTGTTCGTACACCTTGGAGAGTCTTTTGGGAGCAAAAAGAAAGGAAAAAGAAGAACTCTAGCAAGTGGGAGATCTCACTCCATTAGAGGTTTGTGACCTAACCATAGTTTTCACTTTAAATTCATGTTAAGGACTAAGAATGAGTGCAATTTACAAAGAAAATTTGTTAAATACCATTTGTATGCCAACCCATAATTTAGGTAGCCTTGATTAGGGTAAGATGGTGATGATTTTTGTAGAGCTAAAATGGTAGTGTGGTTGCCCTCAATATGTATCTCTTAAGTGGATTGATGAAATGCAATGATAATGCATGGTTTGTAAGGTTTGAGTTAGGGTTTAGGGTGAAAAATGAGACTTTGATTATATGATGATGGAAGTAGGTTTTAATGGTCACTCAGTTACCATTTGGTTCTGTTTAAATAAAAAATGAAGTGAATTGTGTAGTGGGATTTACGTTTGGTGTGGCTGCCATTGGTGACCTACAGGACTGGGCATGAGTCCAGCAGGTTTGGGTAGCAGTAACTAGAATTATAGAGGTTCAATTGGTGCAAGGCCAATTGGACATGGAACTAGACACATAATGGCACAACTTTGGTGAAGAAACCATGCCCAAAAAATCAAATCAAGTTGACCAAAAGATTACCTAATCTGGGTGACCTGCATTCTACCTAGGTAAAATGACCAAATGAATAGTGTTTAGTCATTTGGCCATAACTCAGTGTAGAAAGGTCCAATTGACCTGAAATTTTACCAGCAATAATCTGAGATATAGACCAACAACTTTCATGAAGAAAGCTAACCCAAATTATGACCATAACATATTCAAAAAGTGACTTGAAGTCAGTGCTCCTAATACTGTAGATTTGGTCAGTCCAGAAATTATGGAAAATTTTCAATCCGGCCAGTTGTGGTTTTTGGGCTATAACTTGAGATAAAAAACTCCAAATGGAGTGATTCAAAAAAAATAAATGCAACTAGACAAAATAAGGAACAACTTTCATGTTGATCATTTTGCCAAATTCTCACTGCAAAAATAACTAAGGGAATAGTAAACCCAAAGCTTGAAAACTGAAAATTCTGTCCAATTAACATTGAGCTTAAAAATGGTATTGGCAATCAATACCAACAATTTTAAAATGCAAAATGTGGTATGTTGATGATATTTAAACCAATATACCTATTGTCAATGCAAAAGTCAACATTTTAGTTGACTAATGAAATGAATAGTAGCCATAAAATTTCAATTTCAAAGAATTACATAAATTAAAAGTGTTAAATGCCCTAGTAGGCCTAATGTGATTGGTTTGGATAGGTTGGCATGCCAATAAGGTTCTGTTAGCAGTATTGCATATGGCTTCACGCCATTCTGTGTTTCATGGCCTTCCATGCCATTCTGTGATAAAATAGCCTTTGGCTATGTTGATTGAGATAATATTCTTGGGTTTCATCCCCAATAATTATTACAGCTTATTAGTTGTTCTGTTGCACACTGGGAGACACAATGTGACTGATGGTGTGATGGTCCGAGGTACTTAGTACCCAGTGCCAGTTTACCCATTTATCCAGTCCAGTTGATTAATATGGGTTACTTAGGCAATGATAATAAATTTTACCAAATTTTAATTGAATAATACTACAATAAATATAAGAAATTAAGTCTACCCAAAAATGTAAGTATACATTCTGCATACTTATTTTATTTTATTTTATTTTATATTGTCACCACTAAGCAGAATTGCTTAGCGTGTCGCTTTTGCCACGCGCAGGTACTAGAGACCTAGCTGGGGAGCCCAACAGACATCAGACCAAGTGAGCCTTCAAATCTGCATCCGGAGTCCAGAGTCATCTCACATCTGCAGTGCACATGGTAGGACGTTAGGTCTTTGGGGTGGCATTTTGTATTTTGTATTTTGTATTAGTTTTGGATTGTAACTATAAACTCTTGAAATTATTTGATTATGTAAATATATGAAATTTCATGTTATTAAAATTTTCTATATAATGTATGTGGAAAAATGAAATGTTGAGAAATATGTATAAATGTGCTTCAAGTGATGAAGTGAACAGAAAAGTTCTGAAAATAGTATTGAGATTTTGAGATTGATTTGAAATGTATATAATGGAGTTTGGATTTGGAAATTATATTGGAAGTGTTTTTAAACAGGTTCAGAAGAACTGTTTTTCCAATTTACAGCCAGCACTCTGCCGGATTTTCTATAAAAATTTCATAAAAATTCAGATTTATCAAAAATTGTAAATAAATGAATAAAAGGGATAAATTGTAATTGAAACATGAATTGGTGCTCCGGCACACTGAGTGGCATATCTTGCTCGGCTACACTGTAGACGGGTAAGGGGTGTCACATTTAGTGGTATCAGAGCATCGGTTTAGGCGTTTCTGGGCCTAGATAAAGTGCATACCATTGCATTGCATTTTTAAGTGTTGAGGTGACACTGATGTAGATCTGTTTATTTTCTTGTTTTGAATAGGATATGGATCCTGCTTTGCAAAGAGCAGTTGATGAAGAGGTGGAGAGTCGTGCTCCACCAAGGGCTGAATCTGGGGGCAGGGGAGAATCTGCTCCACCAGCAGCTGAGGCACCTGCCCAACCTCAGTTTGCGCTATTTTCAGCAAATGACTGAATTCTACCAGCAAATGATGGGGGCAATTCCACCACCACAACCACAGCCACAACCTCTACCAGCACCACAGAAGTCCCATCTGGAGAAACTGCGAAAGCATGGGGATGTAGATTTCTTTGGGAAGAGGGAGGATGATCCCATGATAGTAGAAAACTGGTTGGATAGAACCATCAGAGTGCTGAAACAGCTAAACTGCACCCCCGAGTAGAACCTGGAGGGTGTTGTGTCCCTATTTTAGGATGATGCATATCAATGGTGGGAAATAGTAACCAGTGAGGTGCAACCAAAACGGATCACCTGGGAATTCTTCCTCACAGAGTTCAGGAAGAAATATGTTAGCAAAGTGTATTTAGAAGAGCGAAGAAGAGAATTTATCAGTCTAAGATAGAGGCAATTGTCAGTGGTGGAATATGAGCGTGAGTTTATCAGACTGAGCTGATATGGGAGAGAGATAGTCCCTACAGAGGTAGAGAGGTGCAGAAGGTTTGAAGAAGGACTCAATGACAATATCAAAGTCATGATCACAGCATTGGAGATCACAGATTTTGCTAAGCTAGTAGATGCTGCATCAAAAGTGGAAAGGATCCGAACAAATGAACAAAATAAAAGGGAAAGACAACAGAAGAGGGGTTCGGGTCAGTCCAGTACATTTTATGCTCCTAGTAAGAAGAGTAAGGGTCCTCCTACTTAGAGTTCAGGACCACCACAGGGTCAGGATCAGTCTCTGGGGCCCAGACCACAGTTTACACCTAGGAGAGGCCAGTCCACACCATCAATGGGCACCTCTCCAGGGACGGTGTTAAGGGGACTAGCCCCAGCATCTTCTGCCTATCAGTACTATCAGAAGTGGCATAAGGGGGATTGTTGGCGAGTGACCGGTGCATGCTTACGGTGTGGATCTACAGAAAATTAGATCAAGAATAGCCCGAAGAGGACTACTATAGTTGCTCCAACACAAGCTGACAGACCTGCTTCAGCACCATAAAGGGCTAGGATGCCAGGTAAATCTGAGGCAGCTGGTCCATCATTGAGGCATGCATTCGAGTCAGCTGAGAGGCCAGACACTAGAGTACTTGCCAAGGCCTATGCCATCAGAGCTCAGGAGGAGCAAGATGCCCCAGATGTCATTAGGGGTACATTTTCCCTCTACAACACTTCTGTGCATGCATTGGTGGATCCAGGATCCACTCATTCCTACATTTGCATCAAACTACCCATAGAGAGGGGAGTTTCAGTAGAGGAGAGTGATTAAGACATTCTGGTCACAAATCCACTAGGCCACAGCGTGGTAGTGAATAAAGTATATAAAGGTTGCCCATTGAGGATTCAGGGGTATGAATTCTCGGCAGACCTAATTGAATTGCCCTTCCACGAGTTTGACGTGATTTTGGGTATGGACAGGTTGTCACGTCATCAGGCAATAGTTGATTGTAAATTGAAGAGGATTTCTCTAAAAACTTCTGAGGGTAATGAGATTACTATTGTGGGTAAAAGGACAGATTTCCTGTCTAATGTTATCTTAGCCATAGTTGAAAGAAGATTGATGAGAAAAGGTTGTGAAGCTTACCTAGCACACATGGTTGATACTAGGCAGGCTAAGCCAAACCTGTGTGACATACCCACAGTGAGAGACTTCCTAGATGTGTTTCCTGAAGAATTTCCTAGTTTACCACCAGAAAGGGAAGTCGAGTTTGCTATAGAGGTAATGCCGGGTACAGCACCCATTTCAATTGCTCCTTATAGGATGGCACCCACTGAATTGAAGGAGTTGAAAATTCAGTTGCAGGAGTTACTCGATAAGGGGTTCATAGGCCCCAGTGTGTCACCATAGGGTGTCACACCCTACCCCTCTGTAAGGCATAACATGATCCCGTAGTATACCTAATGAATTACCAACTCCGTCTACTGATAATCCATTAAATACACTACAAGGGATTTTAAAAACTTTTCTTACTTCTTTTACAGTGGTGAGCACTATTTACAGGAGTTAAAAACCTTTTTGAAC
The DNA here is from genome assembly GCF_030052815.1 of Hevea brasiliensis. NCBI lineage: Eukaryota > Viridiplantae > Streptophyta > Magnoliopsida > Malpighiales > Euphorbiaceae > Hevea > Hevea brasiliensis. Next base: position 32,901,350 of record NC_079495.1, on the reverse strand, counting down.
TGAAGTGATAGAACTAACACATTTGAATTATTTGGAGTTTCTGTAAAAATTTTGGCAGAGTGCCATCTGTATTTTGGATAAAACAGTTCTTCAGAAAACCTATAAAAAGCACTTCAATAGATTTCCAAATCTCAACTCAAATCCACAGTGATTTTTTTCAAAGACTGAGGTAAAAGAAATATAATACAATTTTTACAAGCCAAAATAACTCATAATTATTTTACAACTTCAATGTACAATTTTTATTTACAACTGCTCAAAACCAACAACAATATGTGCATACAGTGAACATACATTACATTACAAAATACAAAATATTGGTATACTCATTATACCCGGTAGTCTCTCGCTGGAGGTACTAGCAGCCTAGTCTGCATACATGTCTGTCTACTGCGGCCGACAATAAAAAGCTATCGCTGAGACAATGTCTCAGTGGTACACAACATTAACCAAATACAAATTTAAATCACAATTCATAATTCAAATAAATAGTGGATATTTAAGAACCATAGTTAAATTCAAGACAATACTGTCATAAGGAATTTAACACAATATCACAATAAATCACAGTAATCAAAACATAGTTAAATTCAAAAGACAGTAAATGTCAATAAGAATTTAAACTTCATTTCACAAATTATCAAATAGCATAACAACACAATTTAGTCGAATAATTTAAGAATACAGTGTTGCCAATTCATTCACAACTTAAGCCATGACACAAATTTTCGATCAATGCCACGTTGTACATCACGACAAAGCAATCACAACCCCACTAATCGAAATCAATGAGGAAGGGAGCTAGCTATATAATGAGTACTCATCCACACTCACCTCAGACTGGAAAGTCAAAGAGGGAGGAACATAATCACACTCACCCCAGACTGATAAGTCAAAGAGGGAGGAATATATCACACTCACCCCATAAATGGAGGAGGAACATAATGTGATGTCATGCCAAGTGTGAATCAAAACAATTTCAAATCATAATATTTCATACAAACCATAAATCACATTTTATCTCAAAATTTCCATTTGCAAAGTTGGAAACACAATAATTTCCAAATAATATTCCCAAAACCAAAGCAATAAAAAATTATTCATAACTCATTTCTCCAAATAAATTTGCTAGTAAAAGCAGTGAATATAAAAGTATTGTGCACGGACAAAATTTAAAACATTAACTTATAAATAATCATAATTTATTTCAATTGAAAAATTCAAAAGAAATAAATATTGTGCACAAACATAATTTAAAATAATAACAAAGAAATAATCATAATTTATTTCAATTGAAAAATTTAAAAGAAATACTTATTGTGCAAAAACACAATTTAAATCAATAACATACAATTAATCATATGAAATCTTATTCAGAGTAAAATCAGTTGAAAACTAGTTGTGCACAAGCCTCTGATGACTGTCTCCTAGTCTGGACTCAGTGTTTCCTTCCCTTTTCCTGAGTCTTTGGTAACTGAGAAACACAATTTGAAGTGTTTCAGTACTAAATTAAATTGTCTCTAATGATAATGTTCGATAAGTAATTCACTAAAGGCTATTATTTGCTTAATCACCTAATATACCGACCTTCGATGCGTTTTAGGTAAATTAGGTTTTTGTGTCATTAATATGTCACATTCGATAGGGTTTTAGGATTGGTACGTTTTACCAAACTCATTTCCTTGTTTAGTGCATTTTAATGCAACTTGCTGGATTCCGAGATACTAGTTTGACCTAGCCGGACGACCTAGTTTCCTCGGTTTTCGGGTTTCGGTCAAAACTACAAACTTGTAGATCTATGTCTTATTCCACGCGGGGCAAAATTTCAGGTCAATCCGAGTTATGTAGACCAAGTTATGGTCATTTTACTATTGCTGGTCAAATGGCATCAAATTAAGTCATTTTAGGTCAATTTGGTCAACTTTGGTTCGGCCAGTTTTTGGACCCGAAATTGTGCAAGCTGTTTGACTTGCTTATGTTCATTTCCGGGCTTTGGTGTCTTCATAAGACTTGTAGGTATGGGTCTTAACTATTCATGGTTAAAATTTCAGGTTAATTGGACCTGTTTTGAGTGAGTTATGGCCTAAACACTAACTGCTGCCCAATTGGTCAGTTTTCAGGTTTCAATTGCACTTAATCCGAATTGGTCATTTTTCAAGCTACCTTGCAAGCAGAATTTTGGCAAGCTTCCTTGATATAAGTTGGCACATTTTGTGCCTAGTTTCACCTCCAATTGGTCTCATACCAATTGGAGTCACAACTTTACACTTATAACCTAATTTATACACTGCATTCATCAATCACACAACCTGCACACAATTTGCACTTCCAATTTGGCAATCCTCCTTCTTCCAAACTCCAAATAAGCATACATGGCACTTCTAATACTCATTAAATAGTCTCAATTTCATCAAGTCATCATCAAAATTTCATCATAATTAAACAGCCCCAATTTAACATTAAAACCCTAATAGTTTTTCAATTTCAATTATACATACATTTCAACCTATATACATGTCTATATTCACTCTCAAGCATCATTCAGCAAGTTTAATCATTCAAAACCATCTAAACCTAGCTCTCCTCAAGGCTACCAGAAATTAGAAGGAGTGTAGACTTATCATTTCTCTTAAATTTCAAGAGAATTCAACTCACCTCATGAAGCTCATCAACTTTAAAGAAGGAAGGGTAGGGGTTCTTTGCACTTACCTCATATGTGTGACCCTTGCTGCCCTTGACAACTCCACTTTTTCCTCTCCTAATGGCTGCCCAAGGATTGTTCTTGATGTGAGGATAAACTTTCATGAAGGGACTTGTTGGATTTATGGCATGAAAGGGGAGAGATTAAGCTTTGCATGAAAGTTGGCTATGGAAGTTTGGAGAGAGAGATTTGAATTCGGCAATGGGTTTCAAAGGTTGAAGAAGGTGACTTGGTTAGTGGAAATTCTGTCTACCTAATGAGTTTAAATAATCCATAGTGCTCCACTAACATAATTAACATTTAAATAATCTAAATTTTAATTATTCCACATTTTACCCTTAATTCCTCTTAATTACTCCACACATTTGACTTCAATTTTTTTTTTTTTGCATTATTAAATTTTTAACACTACTAATTTTTCATGGACATTTAAGTCAAAAGTCAACTCGGGGTATCAATTGACCAAAATGCCCTTATTTGGTTTGTATTTCGAAATTTTTAGTGTTACCGATTAAATCCTTGACCCATCGATTTCTAAATTTTCGTTTTTATTTATATTGACTTACTAATTTTTCTTTGACATTTTCCAAGTGTAATATTATTTATTTTTAATGGACATTTAGGTCAAAAGACAACTCGGGATGTCAAATGACCACAATGCCCCTGTTCGGGTTGCATTCCCGATTTTTCGGTAACACTGGGTTTTATCCGTTTTTCGATTTCTCACTTTTCTTTGCACTAATTAATTAATTTTTCTTTGATATTTCTAATGATATTTATACTTCAATAAATATTTATTTGAGTCCTAAAAATATTTTCCAGGGTTCCCCGCAGTCCAGGGCTAGTCAACGGTCCATGCCGTGACTTCCCGGTGCGGTCACCCATCGCTAGGGTTCTCGGCTCGCTTAACTTGGTTACCTTTCTTTGCTATTATTTTTCCTTTGTTTTTCTTGTATTTTCTTTTCTTGTATTTCATTATTTTATGTCTCCTCACTCATAACGAAGTGTAGTTCTAGGCATCCTAGCTGTCCGGACAACACTGATCACCGAAACAGTAGAACGCACTACCGAACTTAGGGGTGTTACAATTCTCCCCCCCTTAAATAAATTTCATCGACGGAATTTTACCCCATAGCCATCTTACAATAGTCATGCGTTTATTTTCTCCTTTCTATATGATCGTATAATCTTTTTTTTTCTCAAATTTGTATAAGACTTTTAATAATCTAATACAATGTTTAATTTGTTTGGATAACACCAATCTCCTTTTACTATTATGCTGTCTAATATTTCGGTTCACGTTGCTTCTTGAATGACCCTTGAGGTCATGTTAGAATCATTCATCAGTCATTGGTCCTCTGACCATTCTGGTCCATAGTCTTCCTCACATTCATAATATTTCTTTGTTATATATGAATCAACTATTCAAATCTCTACTTCCATAACTCTTTTTATCCGTCAATATTTTATAACTTACTTTCTTTTGTACCGAACTATAACCTTTCGATATTCTAACTTTTGAGTTTTAGATCCCTAAGTAGGATTTTCAAACTTACTTCTAACAATTAAATTATGTCCTGGCATAACTATACAAAAACAGATTCCGTTGGCAACTATCCACATTTAGGTGTACTATCAGGTAGTACGTAGCTCTACACAATAATCTCAAGTTAGTACTATAATCCGCAGTTTACAGTATAAACAATCAAGAACATTGCATAGTTACTACAATACATCCCAATAGATCAAACTATCCTATCCTTTATCCTTTTCGAATTCACTAATATCCGAACTTATTCTGATTACAATATCCATTAACAATTACTAACAGTAACATCTCTGCCTTCATCTAGAGCAATTCTATTACTGTAACTTACTTTTACATCCTCTTGCTTTACATTAAATAGGCTCGCCAATTAGCTTTATAATTTATGGTGTGTCAGGAAATACTTTTCGCCGATAAACTCTTCCAAAACTGATTTCACTTATTATCACAATCCCTATCCTAAAGGACTAATCACTAATGCATCAAAATTTATTTCCCTGACCTCCTGTCCTAGCAGACTTGTTACTAGGATCTCAAAGTCCATTTTTCTACATGGAATAGCAATGCAATCAATGATGCTAGCACTCACATAAAAATGGGTAGAACTCGGATCAAATAACACAAACACATCTTGGTTAAAAGTTGAGAAGGTACCAGCCACAACATCAGATGTCTCGGCCTCTTCCCTCTGTCTCATTGCATAGACTCTGACCGGAGCACTGTCTTGCTCTGAATGTTTCATTGTACCTTGGCTGCCTGCTGGGCTACCTCTACCCCTGCCTCTACCTCTGCTGGGTGTTTGTGAACTTCTAGTGATAGGGCTCTGGACTGACCCTTCTGCAGTAGTAGGAGGTGGTCCAACTCTGCGACTACTGGTGCAGTCCTTGGCAAAATGTCCTGTGCCTCCACAGTTATAACAGGCTCCAATAGCCTTATAGCATATCCCACCATGATATCTTCCACAATTTTCACATTGGCGGGAATGGTCGGAACCTCCGGTACTCTGCTGACCAGATAGAGGAGGTTTCTGTCCTGAATGTCTTCCCCTACCAGACTTCTTGCCACCTCTGCTGTGTCCCTCATAGTTCTTCCTCTTTGCAGTGGGACCACTGGAACTCTGTTCTACTGATTTTCCCTCTTTCTCTGTCTTCTCTGATTTCTTTTTCTCAGGAACAGCTTCAGACTCAATTCTTTCTAACTCTAGAACTTGAGAAATAAGTTCAGAGAAGTTAGTGTGTTTGAAGCTGACTACTTGTAGTCTGATACTGGGCTTCAAGCTAGTTTCAAACCTCTTGCATCTCTCCCTGCTGGTAGCAAGTAAACTTACTGCATAATGGCTCAGGTGGGAAAATTCTCTTTCATACTCACCACTAACTGCTCCTGCTTTTACTTAGGAATTCTTGTAACTTCTAGTCTACATAAGCATCGTGACATATTTGTCTCAATTCCTGAGAAAGTCATTCCATGTTAGCACTGCAGTTCTACTGCATCGTGGGGAATGGTTTTCCACGATCATAAGCATCCCCGTAGTAAGGACACCGAGTATTCAAATCTGAGCTCCTCTGCACAATGTAGCTTCTTGAACACCCTATCCATCCTCTCTAACCATTGTTCACCTTCTAGAGGATCTATCGTCCCTTAAACTCAGAGCCCCATACTTCATCAATTTGTCATACTGCCTAGTAGAAGACTGTGGTTGTACCACTGGTGTCTGTATTGGGACTTGAGTAGGTACATTACCAGCCATTTGTTGAAACATTGCACCATCTATCGAGCGAATCGAGCAGAAATCTGCAGATGCAGGGCCGGTGCAAATGAACCATCGACATTAAGTAGGCCTGGGGCATCCCCTTGCACCTCAGCCTCAATAGATTGATCGACTGAACGATCACCCTCTTCCATAGTCAATTCGAGGATTTTAGATATCCTGAACTAATAACACAAGGAGATTTCCTCCCGTTAGTGCATATTTATAATGTAATGTACTGTATGTATCAAACAATGATATTGAGCAGTTGTACTATGAAGAAAGAATATTCAAGTAACAGGTGAAAACAGAATTTAAAAACTTTTCTCTGATACCACTAAAACATGTCACACCCTACCCCTCTGTAAGGCATAACATGATCCCGTAGTATACCTAATGAATTACCAACTCCATCTACTGATAATCCATTAAATACACTACAAGGGATTTTAAAAACTTTTCTTACTTCTTTTACAGTGGTGAGCACTATTTACAGGTGTTAAAAACCTTTTGAATCAAGTGATAGAACTAACACATTTGAATTATTTGGAGTTTCTGTAAAAATTTTGGCAGAGTGCCATCTGTATTTTGGATAAAACAGTTCTTCAGAAAACCTGTAAAAAGCACTTCAATAGATTTCCAAATCTCAACTCAAATCTACAGTGATTTTTTTCAAAGACTGAGGTAAAAGAAATATAATACAATTTTTACAAGCCAAAATAACTCATAATTATTTTACAACTTCAATGTACAATTTTTATTTACAACTGCTCAAAACTAACAACAATATGTGCATACAGTGAACATACATTACATTACAAAATACAAAATATTGGTATACTCATTATACCCGGTAGTCTCTCGCTGGAGGTACTAGCAGCCTAGTCTGCTGCCTTGTCTGTCTGTCTACCTGCGACAGCAATAAAAAGCTATCGCTGAGACAATGTCTCAGTGGTGCACAACATTAACCAAATATAAATTGAAATCACAATTCATAATTCAAATAAATAGTGGATATTTAAAAACCATAGTTAAATTCAAGACAATACTGTCATAAGGAATTTAACACAATATCACAATAAATCTCAGTAATCAAAACATAGTTAAATTCAAAAGACAGTAAATGTCAATAAGAATTTAAACTTCATTTCACAAATTATCAAATAGCATAACAACACAATTTAGTCGAATAATTTAAGAATACAGTGTTGCCAATTCATTCACAACTTAAGCCATGACACAAATTTCCGATCAATGCCGCGTTGTACACCACGACAAAGCAATCACAACCCCACTAATCGAAACCAATGAGGAAGGGAGCTAGCTATATAATGAGTACTCATCCACACTCACCTTAGACTGGAAAGTCAAAGAGGGATGAACATAATCACACTCACCCCAGACTGATAAGTCAAAGAGGGAGGAATATATCATACTCACCCCATAAATGGAGGAGGAACATAGTAACAGTGTCATGCCAAGTGTGAATCAAAACAATTTCAAATCATAATATTTCATACAAACCATAAATCACATTTTATCTCAAAATTTCCATTTACAAAGTTGGCAACACAATAATTTCCAAATAATATTCCCAAAACCAAAGCAATAAAAAATTATTCATAACTCATTTCTTCAAATAAATTTGCTAGTAAAAGCAGTGAATATAAAAGTATTGTGCACGGACACAATTTAAAACATTAACTTATAAATAATCGTAATTTATTTCAATTGAAAAATTCAAAAGAAATAAATATTGTGCACAAACATAATTTAAAATAATAACAAAGAAATAATCATAATTTATTTCAATTGAAAAATTTAAAAGAAATACTTATTGTGCACAAACACAATTTAAATCAATAACATACAATTAATCATATGAAATCTTATTCAGAGTAAAATCAGTTGAAAACTAGTTGTGCACAAACCTCTGATGATCTCTCGGTCCGACTCAGTGTTTCCTTCCCTTTTCCTGAGTCTTTGGTAACTGAGAAACATAATTTGAAGTGTTTCAGTACTAAATTAAATTGTCTCTAACGATAATGTTCGATAAGTAATTCACTGAAGGCTATTATTTTCTTAATCACCTAATATACCGACCTTCGATGCGTTTTAGGTAAATTAGGTTTTTGTGTCATTAATATGTCACATTCGATAGGGTTTTAGGGTTGGTACGTTTTACCAAACTCATTTCCTTGTTTAGTGCATTTTAATGCAACTTGCTGGATTCCGGGATAATAGTTTGACCTAGCGGAACGACCTAGTTCCCTCGGTTTTCAGGTTTCGGTCAAAACTACAAACTTGTAGATCTATGTATTATTGCACGCGGGGAAAAATTTCAGGTCAATCCGAGTTATGTAGACCAAGTTATGGTCATTTTACTATTGCTGGTTAAATGGCATCAAATTAGGTCATCTTAGGTCAATTTGGTCAACTTTGGTTCGGCCAGTTTTTGGGCCCGAACTTGTGCAAGCTGTTTGACTTGCTTATGGTCATTTCTGGGCTTTGGTGTCTTCATAAGACTTGTAGGTATGGGTCTTAACTATTCATGGTTACAATTTCAGGTCAATTGGACCTGTTTTGAGTGAGTTATGGCCTAAACACTAACTGCTGCCCAATTGGTCAGTTTTCAGGTTTCAATTGCACTTAATCCGAATTGGTCATTTTTCAAGCTACCTTGCAAGCAGAATTTTGGCAAGCTTCCTTCATGAAAGTTGGCAAATTTTGTGCCTAGTTTCACCTCCAATTGGTCTCATACCAATTGGAGTCACAACTTTACACTTATAACCGAATTTATACACTGCATTCATCAATCACACAACCTGCACACAATTTGCACTTCCAATTTGGCAATCCTCATTCTTCCAAACTCCAAATAAGCATACATGGCATTTCTAATACTCATTAAATGGTCTCAATTTCATCAAGTCATCATCAAAATTTCATCATAATTAAACAGCCCCAATTTAACATTAAAACGCTAATAATTTTTCAATTTTAATTATACATACATTTCAACCTATATACATGTCTACATTCACTCTCAAGCATCATTCAGCAAGTTTAATCATTCAAAACCATCTAAACCTAGCTCTCCTCAAGGCTACTAGAAATTAGAAGGAGTGTAGACTTATCATTTCTCTTAAATTTCAAGAGAATTCAACTCACCTCATGAAGCTCATCAACTTTAAAGAAGGAAGGGTGGGGGTTCTTTGCACTTACCTCATATGTGTGACGCTTGCTGCCCTTGACAACTCCACTTTTTCCTCTCCTAATGGCTGCCCAAGGATTGTTCTTGATGTGAGGATAAACTTTCATGAAGGGACTTGTTGGATTTATGGCATGAAAGGGGAGAGATTAAGCTTTGCATGAAAGTTGGCTATGGAAGTTTGGAGAGAGAGATTTGAATTTGGCAATGGGTTTCAAAGGTTGAAGAAGGTGACTTGGTTAGTGGAAATTCTGTCCACTTAATGAGTTTAAATAATCCATAGTGCTCCACTAACATAATTAACATTTAAATAATCTAAATTTTTAATTATTCCACATTTTACCCTTAATTCCTCTTAATTACTCCACACATTTGACTACAATTTTTTTTTTTTTTGCATTATTAAATTTTTAACACTACTAATTTTTCATGGACATTTAAGTCAAAAGTCAACTCGGGGTATCAATTGACCAAAATGCCCTTATTTGGTTTGTATTTCGAAATTTTTAGTGTTACCGATTAAATCCTTGACCCATCGATTTCTAAATTTTTTTTTTTATTTATATTGACTTACTAATTTTTCTTTGACATTTTACAAGTGTAATATTATTTATTTTTAATGGACATTTAGGTCAAAAGACAACTCGGGATGTCAAATGACCACAATGCCCCTGTTCGGGTTGCATTCCCGATTTTTCGGTAACACCGGGTTTTATCCGTATTTCGATTTCTCACTTTTCTTTGCACTAATTAATTAATTTTTCTTTGATATTTCTAATGATATTTATACTTCAATAAATATTTATTTGAGTCCTAAAAATATTTTCCAGGGTTCCCCGCAGTCCAGGGCTAGTCAACGGTCCACGCCGTGACTTCCCGGTGCGGTCACCCATCGCTAGGGTTCTCGGCTCGCTTAACTTGGTTACCTTTCATTGCTATTATTTTTCCTTTGTTTTTCTTGTATTTTCTTTTCTTGTATTTCATTATTTTATGTCTCCTCACTCATAACGAAGTGTAGTTCTAGGAATCCTAGCTGTCCGGACAACACTGGTCACCGAAACAGTAGAACGCACTACCGAATTTAGGGGTGTTACAATTCTCCCCCCCTTAAATAAATTTCGTCCACGAAATTTTACCCGATAGCCATCTTACAATAGTCATACGTTTATTTTCTCCTTTCTATATGATCGTATAATCTTTTTTTTTTCTCAAATTTGTATAAGACTTTTAATAATCTAATACAATGTTTAATTTGTTTGGATAACACCAATCTCCTCTTACTATTATGCTGTCTAATATTTCGGTTCACGTTGCTTCTTGAATGACCCTTGAGGTCATGTTAGAATCATTCATCAGTCATTGGTCCTCTGACCATTCTGGTCCATAGTCTTCCTCACATTCATAATATTTCTTTGTTATATATGAATCAACTATTCAAATCTCTACTTACATAACTCTTTTTATCCGTCAATATTTTATAACTTACTTTCTTTTGTACCGAACTATAACCTTTCGATATTCTAACTTTTGAGTTTTAGATCCCTAAGTAGGATTTTCAAACTTACTTCTAACAATTAAATTATGTCCTGGCATAACTATACAAAAATAGATTCCGTTGGCAACTATCCTCATTTAGGTGTACTATCAGGTAGTACGTAGCTCTACACAATAATCTCAAGTTAGTACTATAATCCGCAGTTTACAGTATAAACAATCAAGAACATTGCATAGTTACTACAATACATCCCAATAGATCAAACTATCCTATCCTTTATCCTTTTCGAATTCACTGATATCCGAACTTATTCTGATTACAATATCCATTAACAATTACTAACAGTAACATCTCTGCCTTCATCTAGAGCAATTCTATTACTGTAACTTACTTTTACGTCCTCTTGCTTTACATTAAATAGGCTCGCCAATTAGCTTTATAATTTATGGTGTGTCAGGAAATACTTTTCGCCGATAAACTCTTCCAAAACTGATTTCACTTATTATCACAATCCCTATCCTAAAGGACTTATCTCTAATGCATCAAAATTTATTTCTCGACCTCTGTCCCTAGCACTTGTTACTAGGACCTCAAAGTCCATTTTTGTACATGGAATAGCAATGCAATCAATGATGCTAGCACTTACATAAAAATGGGTAGAACCCGGATCAAATAACACAAACACATCTTGGTTAAAAGTTGAGAAGGTACCAGCCACAACATCGATGTCTCGGCCTCTTCCTCTGTCTCATTGCATAGACTCGACCGAGCAATCGTCTTGCTCAATGTTTCATTGTACCTTGTTTGCCTTGGCTACCTCTACCCCCGCCTCTACCTCTCTGGGTGGTTGTGAATTTCTAGTGATGTGGCTCGACCGACCTTCTGCAGTAGTAGAAGGTGGTCCAACTCTGCGACTACTGGTGCAGTCCTTGGCAAAATGTCCTGTGCCTTCACAGTTATAATAGGCTCCAATAGCCTTATAGCATATCCCACCATGATATCTTCCACAACTTTCACATTGGCGGGAATGGTAGGAACCTCCAGATCACTGTGACCGGATAGAGGAGGTTTCGCCCTCAATGTCTTCCCTACTGCACTTCTTGCCACCTCTGCTGTGTCCTCATAGTTCTTCCTCTTCCGGTGGAACCACCGGAACTCGTTTCACCGATTTTCCTCTTTCTCTGTCTTCTCTGATTTCTTTTTCTCAGGAACGGCTTCAGACTCAATTCTTTCTAACTCTAGAGCTTGAGAAATAATTTCAGTGAAGTTAGTGTGTTTGAAGACGACTACTTGTAGTATGATATTGGGCTTCAAGCCAGTTTTAATCCTCTTGCATCTCTCCCTGCTGGTAGCAAGTAAACTTACTCCATAATTGCTCAGCCGGGAAAATTCTCTTTCATACTCAGCCACTGATCTGTTCCCCTGTTTGGACTTAGGAATTCTTGTAACTTCGGTCTACATAAGCATCGTGACATATTTCTCTCAATTCTCGAGAAAGTCATTCCATGTTAGCACCGCAGTTCTACTGATCGTGGGGAATGGTTTTCCACTACCATAAGCATCCCCGTAGTAGGGACACCGAGTATTCAAATCGAGCTCCTCTGCATAATGTAGCTTCTTGAACACCCTATCCATCCTCTCTAACCATTGTTCACTTCTAGAGGATCTATCGTCCCCTTAAACTCTGTAGCCCCATACTTCATCAATTTGTCATACTGCCTAGTAGGAGACTGTGATTGTACCACTGGTGTCTGTATTGGGACTTGAGTAGGTACATTACCAGCCATTTGTTGAAACATTGCGACCATCTCACGAGCGAATCGAGCAGAAATCATGATCGCAGGTGGTGCAATCAACCACCGACATTATGTAGGCCTGGGCATCCTTGCACCTCAGCCTCAATAGATTGATCGACTGAACGATCACCCTCTTCCATAGTCAATTCGAGGATTTTAGATCTCCTAAACTAATAACACAAGGAGATTTCCTCCCATTAGTGCATATTTATAATGTAATGTACTGTATGTATCAAACAATGATATTGACGGCGCTTGTACTATGAAGAAAGAATATTCAAGTAACAGTGAAAACAGAATTTAAAAACTTTGCTCGATACCACTAAAACATGTCACACCCTACCCTCTGTAGGGCATAACATGATCCCAGAGTATACCTAATGAATTACCAACTCCGCTTCATCGATAATCCATTAAATACACTACAAGGGATTTTAAAAACTTTTCTTACTTCTTTTACTGGTGAGCACTATTTACAGTGTTAAAAACCTTTTTGAATCAAGTGATAGAACTAACACATTTGAATTATTTGGAGTTTCAGAAAATTTTGGAAGAGTGCCATCTGTATTTTGGATAAAGCAGTTCTTGTAAAACTCGTAAAAAGCACTTCAATAGATTTCCAAATCTCAACTCAAATCCACAGTGATTTTTTCAAAGATCGAGGTAAAAGAAATATAATACAATTTTTACAAGCCAAAATAACTCATAATTATTTTACAACTTCAATGTACAATTTTTATTTACAATCGCTCAAAACCAACAACAATATGTGCATACAAAGGAACATACATTACATTACAAAATACAAAATATTGGTATACTCATTATACTTGTAGTCTCTCATTGGAGGTACTAGCGACCTAGTCTGCTGCCTGTCTGTCTGCCTACTCGCGACAAAGAATAAAGCTATCATTTGAGACAATGTCTCAGTGGTGCACAACATTAACCAAATACAAATTTAAATCACAATTCATAATTCAAATAAATAGTGGATATTTAAAAACCATAGTTAAATTCAAGACAATACTGTCTTAAGGAATTTAACACAATATCACAATAAATCTCAGTAATCAAAACATAGTTAAATTCAAAAGACAGTAAATGTCAATAAGAATTTAAACTTCATTTCACAAATTATCAAATCGCATAACAACACAATTTAGTCGAATAATTTAAGAATATAGTGTTGCCAATTCATTCACAACTTAAGCCATGACACAAATTTCCGATCAATGCCGCGTTGTACACCACGACAAAGCAATCACAACTCCATTAATCGAAATCAATGAGGAAGGGAGCTAGCTATATAATGAGTACTCATCCACACTCACCTCAGACTGGAAAGTCAAAGAGGGAGGAACATAATCACACTCACCCCAGACTGATAAGTCAAAGAGGGAGGAATATATCACACTCACCCCATAAATGGAGGAGGAACATAGTAACAGTGTCATGCCAAGTGTGAATCAAAACAATTTCAAATCATAATATTTCATACAAACCATAAATCACATTTTATCTCAAAATTTACATTTACAAAGTTGGCAACACAATAATTTCTAAATAATATTCCCAAAACCAAAGCAATAAAAAATTATTCATAACTCATTTCTCCAAATAAATTTGCTAGTAAAAGCAGTGAATATAAAAGTATTGTGCACGGACACAATTTAAAACATTAACTTATAAATAATCGTAATTTATTTCAATTGAAAAATTCAAAAGAAATAAATATTGTGCACAAACATAATTTAAAATAATAACAAAGAAATAATCATAATTTATTTCAATTGAAAATTTTAAAAGAAATACTTATTGTGCACAAACACAATTTAAATCAATAACATACAATTAATCATATGAAATCTTATTCAGAGTAAAATCAGTTGAAAACTAGTTGTGCACAAGCCTCTGATGACTGTCTCCTAGTCTGGACTCAGTGTTTCCTTCCCTTTTCCTGAGTCTTTGGTAACTGAGAAACACAATTTGAAGTGTTTCAGTACTAAATTAAATTGTCTCTAACGATAATGTTCGATAAGTAATTCATTGAAGGCTATTATTTGCTTAATCACCTAATATACCGACCTTCGATGCGTTTTAGGTAAATTAGGTTTTTGTGTCATTAATATGTCACATTCGATAGGGTTTTAGGGTTGGTACGTTTTACCAAACTCATTTCCTTGTTTAGTGCATTTTAATGCAACTTGCTGGATTTCGAGATACTAGATTGACCTAGCCGACGACCTAGTTCCTCGCTCGGTTTTGGTCAAAACTACAAACTTGTAGATCTAAGTCTTATTGCACGCAGGGCAAAATTTCAAGTCAATCCGAGTTATGTAGACCAAGTTATGGTCATTTTACTATTGCTGGTCAAATGGCATCAAATTAGGTCATTTTAGGTCAATTTGGTCAACTTTGGTTCGGCCAGTTTTTGGACCCGAAATTGTGCAAGCTATTTGACTTGCTTATGGTCATTTCTGGGCTTTGGTGTCTTCATAAGACTTTTAGGTATGCGTCTTAACTATTCATGGTTAAAATTTCAGGTCAATTGGACCTGTTTTGAGTGAGTTATGGCCTAAACACTAACTGCTGCCCAATTGGTCAGTTTTCAGGTTTCAATTGCTCTTAATCCGAATTGGTCATTTTTCAAGCTACCTTGCAAGCAGAATTTTGGCAAGCTTCCTTCATGTACGTTGGCACATTTTGTGCCTAGTTTCACCTCCAATTGGTCTCATACCAATTGGAGTCACAACTTTACACTTATAACCTAATTTATACACTGCATTCATCAATCACACAACCTGCACACAATTTGCACTTCCAATTTGGCAATTCTCCTTCTTCCAAACTCCAAATAAGCATACCTGGCACTTCTAATACTCATTAAATAGTCTCAATTTCATCAAGTCATCATCAAAATTTCATCAAAATTAAAGAGCCCCAATTTAACATTAAAACCCTAATAAATTTTCAATTTCAATTATACATACATTTCAACCTATATACATGTCTATATTCACTCTCAAGCATCATTCAGCAAGTTTAATCATTCAAAACCATCTAAACCTAGCTCTCCTCAAGGCTACCAGAAATTAGAAGGAGTGTAGACTTATCATTTCTCTTAAATTTCAAGAGAATTCAACTCACCTCATGAAGCTCATCAACTTTAAAGAAGGAAGGGTGGGGGTTCTTTGCACTTACCTCATATGTGTGACCCTTGCTGCCCTTGACAACTCCACTTTTTCCTCTCCTAATGGCTGCCCAAGGATTGTTCTTGATGTGAGGATAAACTTTCATGAAGGGACTTGTTGGATTTATGGCATGAAAGGGGAGAGATTAAGCTTTGCATGAAAGTTGGCTATGGAAGTTTGGAGAGAGAGATTTGAATTCGGCAATGGGTTTCAAAGGTTGAAGAAGGTGACTTGGTTAGTGGAAATTCTGTCCACTTAATGAGTTTAAATAATCCATAGTGCTCCACTAACATAATTAACATTTAAATAATGTAAATTTTTAATTATTCCACATTTTACCCTTAATTCCTCTTAATTTCTCCACACATTTGACTTCAAAATTTTTTTTTTTGCATTATTAAATTTTTAACACTACTAATTTTTCATGGAAATTTAAGTCAAAAGTCAACTCGGGGTATCAATTGACCAAATTGCCCTTATTTGGTTTGTATTTCGAAATTTTTAGTGTTACCGATTAAATCCTTGACCCATCGATTTCTAAATTTTCATTTTTATTTATATTGACTTACTAATTTTTCTTTGACATTTTCCAAGTATAATATTATTTATTTTTAATGGACATTTAGGTCAAAAGACAACTCGGGATGTCAAATGACCACAATGTCCCCTGTCGGTTGCATTCAGATTTTTCAGAATAATCGGTTTTATCCGTTTTTCGATTTCTCACTTTTCTTTGCACTAATTAATTAATTTTTCTTTGATATTTCTAATGATATTTATACTTCAATAAATATTTATTTGAGTCCTAAAAATATTTTCCGTGTTTCCAAAGTCAGTAGCTAGTCAACGGTCCACGCCGTGACTTCCCGGTGCGGTCACCCATCGCTAGGGTTCTCGGCTCGCTTAACTTGGTTACCTTTCTTTGCTATTATTTTTCCTTTGTTTTTCTTGTATTTTCTTTTCTTGTATTTCATTATTTTATGTCTCCTCACTCATAACGAAGTGTAGTTCTAGGAATCCTAGCTGTCCGGACAACACTGGTCACCGGAACAGTAGAACGCACTACCAAATTTAGGGGTGTTACAATTCTCCCCCCCCTTAAATAAATTTCGTCCACGAAATTTTACCCGATAGCCATCTTACAATAGTCATACGTTTATTTTCTCCTTTCTATATGATCGTATAATCTTTTTTTTTTCTCAAATTTGTATAAGACTTTTAATAATCTAATACAATGTTTAATTTGTTTGGATAACACCAATCTCCTCTTACTATTATGCTGTCTAATATTTCGGTTCACGTTGCTTCTTGAATGACCCTTGAGGTCATGTTAGAATCATTCATCAGTCATTGGTCCTCTGACCATTCTGGTCCATAGTCTTCCTCACATTCATAATATTTCTTTGTTATATATGAATCAACTATTCAAATCTCTACTTCCATAACTCTTTTTATCCGTCAATATTTTATAACTTACTTTCTTTTGTACCGAACTATAACCTTTCGATATTCTAACTTTTGAGTTTTAGATCCCTAAGTAGGATTTTCAAACTTACTTCTAACAATTAAATTATGTCCTGGCATAACTATACAAAAACAGATTCCGTTGGCAACTATCCTCATTTAGGTGTACTATCAGGTTGTACGTAGCTCTACTCAATAATCTCAAGTTAGTACTATAATCCGCAGTTTACAGTATAAACAATCAAGAACATTGCATAGTTACTACAATACATCCCAATAGATCAAACTATCCTATCCTTTATCCTTTTCGAATTCACTGATATCCGAACTTATTTTGATTACAATATCCATTAACAATTACTAACAGTAACATCTCTGCCTTCATCTAGAGCAATTCTATTACTGTAACTTACTTTTACGTCCTCTTGCTTTACATTAAATAGGCTCGCCAATTAGCTTTATAATTTATGGTGTGTCAGGAAATACTTTTCGCCGATAAACTCTTCCAAAACTGATTTCACTTATTATCACAATCCCTATCCTAAAGGACTAATCACTAATGCATCAAAATTTATTTCCCTGACCTCCTGTCCTAGCAGACTTGTTACTAGGACCTCAAAGTCCATTTTTGTACATGGAATAGCAATGCAATCAATGATGCTAGCACTCACATAAAAATGGGTAGAACCCGGATCAAATAACACAAACACATCTTGGTTAAAAGTTGAGAAGGTACCAGCCACAACATCAGATGTCTCGGCCTCTTCCCTCTGTCTCATTGCATAGACTCTGACCGGAGCACTGTCTTGCTCTGAATGTTTCGTTGTACCTTGGCTGCCTGCTGGGCTACCTCTACCCCTGCCTCAACCTTTGCTGGGTGGTTGTGAACTTCTAGTGACAGGGCTCTGGACTGACCCTTCTGCAGTAGTAGAAGGTGGTCCAACTCTGCGACTACTGGTGCAGTCCTTGGCAAAATGTCCTGTGCCTCCACAGTTATAATAGGCTCCAATAGCCTTATAGCATATCCCACCATGATATCTTCCACAACTTTCACATTGGCGGGAATGGTAGGAACCTCCGGTACTCTGCTGACCAGATAGAGGAGGTTTCTGTCCTGAATGTCTTCCCCTACCAGACTTCTTGCCACCTCTGCTGTGTCCCTCATAGTTCTTCCTCTTTCCAGTGGAACCACTGGAACTCTGTTCTACTGATTTTCCCTCTTTCTCTGTCTTCTCTGATTTCTTTTTCTCAGGAACGGCTTCAGACTCAATTCTTTCTAACTCTAGAGCTTGAGAAATAATTTCAGAGAAGTTAGTGTGTTTGAAGCCGACTACTTGTAGTATGATATTGGGCTTCAAGCCAGTTTTAAACCTCTTGCATCTCTCCCTGCTGGTAGCAAGTAAACTTACTCCATAATGGCTCAGGCGGGAAAATTCTCTTTCATACTCAGCCACTGATCTGTTCCCCTGTTTCAGACTTAGGAATTCTTGTAACTTCTGGTCTACATAAGCATCAGGGACATATTTCTATCTGAATTCCCTGAGAAAGTCATTCCATGTTAGCACTGCAGGTTCTACCAGACTGTGGGGAATGGTTTTCCACCAGTCATAAGCATCCCCCTGTAGTAGGGACACTGAGTATTCAAATCTGAGCTCCTCTGTACAATGTAGCTTCTTGAACACCCTATCCATCCTCTCTAACCATTGTTCAGCTTCTAGAGGATCTACTGTCCCCTTAAACTCTGTAGCCCCATACTTCATCAATTTGTCATACTGCCTAGTAGGAGACTGTGGTTGTACCACTGGTGTCTGTATTGGGACTTGAGTAGGTACATTACCAGCCATTTGTTGAAACATTGCAGCCATCTCACGAGCGAATCGAGCAGAAATCTGCAGATCGCAGGGGCTGGTGCAACTGAACCACTGACATTATGTAGGCCTGGGGCATCCCCTTGCACCTCAGCCTCAATAGATTGATCGACTGAACGATCACCCTCTTCCATAGTCAATTCGAGGATTTTAGATCTCCTAAACTAATAACACAAGGAGATTTCCTCCCATTAGTGCATATTTATAATGTAATGTACTGTATGTATCAAACAATGATATTGAGCAGTTGTACTATGAAGAAAGAATATTCAAGTAACAGGTGAAAACAGAATTTAAAAACTTTGCTCTGATACCACTAAAACATGTCACACCCTACCCCTCTGTAGGGCATAACATGATCCCGTAGTATACCTAATGAATTACCAACTCCGTCTACTGATAATCCATTAAATACACTACAAGAGATTTTAAAAACTTTTCTTACTTCTTTTACAGTGGTGAGCACTATTTACAGGTGTTAAAAACCTTTTTGAACTGAAGTGATAGAACTAACACATTTGAATTATTTGGAGTTTCTGTAAAAATTTTGGAAGAGTGCCATCTGTATTTTGGATAAAACAGTTCTTCAGAAAACCTGTAAAAAGCACTTCAATAGATTTCCAAATCTCAACTCAAATCCACAGTGATTTTTTTCAAAGACTGAGGTAAAAGAAATATAATACAATTTTTACAAGCCAAAATAACTCATAATTATTTTACAACTTCAATGTACAATTTTTATTTACAACTGCTCAAAACCAACAACAATATGTGCATACAGTGAACATACATTACATTACAAAATACAAAATATTGGTATACTCATTATACCCGGTAGTCTCTCATTGGAGGTACTAGCACCTAGTCTATCGCTCTGCGCTGTCTACTCGCGACAAAGAATAAAGCTATCCTCGAGACAATGTCTCAGTGGTGCACAACATTAACCAAATACAAATTTAAATCACAATTCATAATTCAAATAAATAGTGGATATTTAAAAACCATAGTTAAATTCAAGACAATACTGTCATAAGGAATTTAACACAATATCACAATAAATCTCAGTAATCAAAACATAGTTAAATTCAAAAGACAGTAAATGTCAATAAGAATTTAAACTTCATTTCACAAATTATCAAATCGCATAACAACACAATTTAGTCGAATAATTTAAGAATACAGTGTTGCCAATTCATTCACAACTTAAGCCATGACACAAATTTCCGATCAATGCCGCGTTGTACACCACGACAAAGCAATCACAACCCCACTAATCGAAATCAATGAGCAAGGGAGCTAGCTATATAATGAGTACTCATCCACACTCACCTCAGACTGGAAAGTCAAAGAGGGAGGAACATAATCACACTCACCCCAGACTGATAAGTCAAAGAGGGAGGAATATATCACACTCACCCCATAAATGGAGGAGGAACATAGTAACAGTGTCATGCCAAGTGTGAATCAAAACAATTTCAAATCATAATATTTCATACAAACCATAAATCACATTTTATCTCAAAATTTCCATTTGCAAAGTTGGAAACACAATAATTTCCAAATAATCTTCCCAAAACCAAAGCAATAAAAAATTATTCATAACTCATTTCTCCAAATAAATTTGCTAGTAAAAGCAGTGAATATAAAAGTATTGTGCACGGACAAAATTTAAAACATTAACTTATAAATAATCATAATTTATTTCAATTGAAAAATTCAAAAGAAATAAATATTGTGCACAAACATAATTTAAAATAATAACAAAGAAATAATCATAATTTATTTCAATTGAAAAATTTAAAAGAAATACTTATTGTGCACAAACACAATTTAAATCAATAACATACAATTAATCATATGAAATCTTATTCAGAGTAAAATCAGTTGAAAACTAGTTGTGCACAAGCCTCTGATGACTGTCTCCTAGTCTGGACTCAGTGTTTCCTTCCCTTTTCCTGAGTCTTTGGTAACTGAGAAACACAATTTGAAGTGTTTCAGTACTAAATTAAATTGTCTCTAACGATAATGTTCGATAAGTAATTCACTGAAGGCTATTATTTGCTTAATCACCTAATATACCGACCTTCGATGCGTTTTAGGTAAATTAGGTTTTTGTGTCATTAATATGTCACATTCGATAGGGTTTTAGGGTTGGTACGTTTTACCAAACTCATTTCCTTGTTTAGTGCATTTTAATGCAACTTGCTGGATTTCGAGATACTAGATTGACCTAGCCGGACGACCTAGTTCCCTCGGTTTTCGGGTTTTGGTCAAAACTACAAACTTGTAGATCTATGTCTTATTGCACGCAGGGCAAAATTTCAAGTCAATCCGAGTTATGTAGACCAAGTTATGGTCATTTTACTATTGCTGGTCAAATGGCATCAAATTAGGTCATTTTAGGTCAATTTGGTCAACTTTGGTTCGGCCAGTTTTTGGACCCGAAATTGTGCAAGCTATTTGACTTGCTTATGGTCATTTCTGGGCTTTGGTGTCTTCATAAGACTTTTAGGTATGGGTCTTAACTATTCATGGTTAAAATTTCAGGTCAATTGGACCTGTTTTGAGTGAGTTATGGCCTAAACACTAACTGCTGCCCAATTGGTCAGTTTTCAGGTTTCAATTGCTCTTAATCCGAATTGGTCATTTTTCAAGCTACCTTGCAAGCAGAATTTTGGCAAGCTTCCTTCATGTACGTTGGCACATTTTGTGCCTAGTTTCACCTTCAATTGGTCTCATACCAATTGGAGTCACAACTTTACACTTATAACCTAATTTATACACTGCATTCATCAATCACACAACCTGCACACAATTTGCACTTCCAATTTGGCGATTCTCCTTCTTCCAAACTCCAAATAAGCATACCTGGCACTTCTAATACTCATTAAATAGTCTCAATTTCATCAAGTCATCATCAAAATTTCATCATAATTAAACAGCCCCAATTTAACATTAAAACCCTAATAAATTTTCAATTTCAATTATACATACATTTCAACCTATATACATGTCTATATTCACTCTCAAGCATCATTCAGCAAGTTTAATCATTCAAAACCATCTAAACCTAGCTCTCCTCAAGGCTACCAGAAATTAGAAGGAGTGTAGACTTATCATTTCTCTTAAATTTCAAGAGAATTCAACTCACCTCATGAAGCTCATCAACTTTAAAGAAGGAAGGGTGGGGGTTCTTTGCACTTACCTCATATGTGTGACCCTTGCTGCCCTTGACAACTCCACTTTTTCCTCTCCTAATGGCTGCCCAAGGATTGTTCTTGATGTGAGGATAAACTTTCATGAAGGGACTTGTTGGATTTATGGCATGAAAGGGGAGAGATTAAGCTTTGCATGAAAGTTGGCTATGGAAGTTTGGAGAGAGAGATTTGAATTCGGCAATGGGTTTCAAAGTTTGAAGAAGGTGACTTGGTTAGTGGAAATTCTGTCCACTTAATGAGTTTAAATAATCCATAGCGCTCCACTAACATAATTAACATTTAAATAATCTAAATTTTTAATTATTCCACATTTTACCCTTAATTCCTCTTAATTTCTCCACACATTTGACTTCAATTTTTTTTTTGCATTATTAAATTTTTAACACTACTAATTTTTCATGGAAATTTAAGTCAAAAGTCAACTCGGGGTATCAATTGACCAAAATGCCCTTATTTGGTTTGTATTTCGAAATTTTTAGTGTTACCGATTAAATCCTTGACCCATCGATTTCTAAATTTTTGTTTTTATTTATATTGACTTACTAATTTTTCTTTGACATTTTCCAAGTGTAATATTATTTATTTTTAATGGACATTTAGGTCAAAAGACAACTCGGGATGTCAAATGACCACAATGTCCCTGTTCGGGTTGCATTCCCGATTTTTCGTCCGTTTTTCGATTTCTCAATTTTCTTTGCACTAATTAATTAATTTTTCTTTGATATTTCTAATGATATTTATACTTCAATAAATATTTATTTGAGTCCTAAAAATATTTTCCGTGGTTCCCGCAGTCTGTATAGTCAACGGTCCACGCCGTGACTTCCCGGTGCGGTCACCCATCGCTAGGGTTCTCGGCTCGCTTAACTTGGTTACCTTGTTAGTAGTATGCCCTAGAGCATATCATTTAGTATGTATCTTATACATATTTTTGTTAATAAAAGGCATTTCCACTTTTCCGTTTACATAATATATTTATGTGTAATAGAAAAGGTCCATTGATATTTTGTTAGAAATATTATTCTTAAGTTGTTAAGAATATGAGTGACAATATTTCTAGCACGAAGTATCATAAATAGGTTAACAATCGAGGATACTTCATAATAAGGACATGACTTATCCGGAAAGATTGTATTCATGTTTGTTCCCAAGTTATTTATATGAGATATAAATAAGATGGAATGGTGAGTCTCATGCCATATGACAAACATGATAGGCACTTATAAATGATAAGTAGGCCGAACCAGTGACACTTATGACAAACACATGGAGTTTACTCTTGTCAATGTTTTGTCATAAATCATATCAGTGCATATAATCTTTAGACCTGAGATAGCACAGTTATCTTGTATATAGGTAGTTTGAGTTTGATTCTTCTTTCTTACTTTTAGTGTGTATAGGTATATGGGCTTGTGTTTGCTCCTAGTAGTTTTATATGGAGTTAGTTGTTGATAAAGATGGAATCTGTTCCTCTAAGTAACTAGAGATAAAATCCTATGTTCATTTAATTGTTCTTGATGTTTCAAGTTCTGGCCAGTGAGATAGATTTATTCGTAAAAGAGTTTCGATGAGAATATCTTTTTAATCAAGAACTAGAATTAAAAGAGAACATAATATTCATAGCAAATGGAGTTTGACATAAACCATGACTCCAGCTTGAGTTGGGATTTTGTAACAGAGAGATTATAGTGCATGGTAACATATGATTATAGGTTCATTTAAGGTAAACCTTATTACTAATTGGGTGGCCATGGCATGCTATGCTAGGTGTTAACAATGGTTTATGAGGTTCATAAAATGATTTAGAGAAATCATTTATGGTAAGAAAGAGTTCTGATGATATTAAGAGTTGATATCATGTTTCATTGCCAATTAGTGATGAGCCTAGTAAGTCACACACATACACAAGTTATCACCTATTTAAATATGATTTAATTAATTAATTAAAGAGTTTAATTGATTAATTAAATAGGTTTGGTTTGCAATTAAATTGCAAAGTCCCTAGCATGACTTGAAACCAAATCTAGATTATTGGATGTGTAGTATAAATTAAATTTATATTTAAAGTGTTTAAATATGAATTTAATTAATGAGAAATTAATTAATAGAGATTAATTAATTAATTTATATTTGATATAAATTAATTAGAAGAAGAAAAATAATTATTTTGGGTTGAGAACTCAAAATTAAGACACAGGGGCATTTTGGTCATTTTGCAGTGTGACACGTGGCACCATGAGATGGTGACACATGGCATAACACATAAGCTTGCCAAATGTTTTTTTAATCATGTAAGATGATTAAAATCAAGATTAAATATAGGTTTGACACTTGGCACAATGTGATTGGGTCACTTAAACCTAGAGCTAATCAAAGGGTGACATGTGGCAAGGGTTTAATGTGTTAACCTAGCTATTTAAGTGTTTTTATGAGAAAATAAAACACAACCAGCAGCCACACTCCTTTGTCACGCCACTTTGAGGGTTTTCATCTCTTCTTCTTCATCTCTTATCAATTCAAAGAGATTAGCCATCAATCTCTTGAATTAAGAACACTAGAAATTATTTCTAGTGTCCTGTTTACATCTTTAATCTCTTAAAAGGCAGAACTTGATTTTCTAATTAATAGAAAAAGCTTTAGAAGCTATTCAAGGACTGCCATAGGTGTTCTTGGTGTGGACAAGCTAGAGGGACAACATCTGTTGTCCTGAAGACGAATCTCAAAGGCGCAGACACGCTGCAGTGCATCAAGAGGTTAGTGTAATCGTTCTTGATTTAATCTACGGTTCTAAAATTAATCTGATTAATTTTAAAATCTTAAATGGAAAATACAGATCCAAAAACATATTAAAAGAGTTTTAATATGTTGTTTATCATTGAAATCAAATAGATAAAAAATAAATCTTGCATGATCATGTGACCCTAGGTGAAAATTTTTGAATTCAATGGTATAAACTTGTGTTTTTCACGCTTCCGTTCCTTCATACCTTTCTTTGCTATTATTTTTCCTTTGTTTTTCTTGTATTTTCTTTCTTGTGTTTCATTATTTTATGTCTCCTCACTCATAACGAAGTGTAGTTCTAGGCATCCTAGCTGTCCGGACAACACTGGTCACTGGAACAGTAGAACGCACTACCAAACTTAGGGGTGTTACAATTCTCCCCCCCTTAAATAAATTTCGTCCACGAAATTTTACCCGATAGCCATCTTACAATAGTCATACGTTTATTTTCTCCTTTCTATATGATCGTACAATCTTTTTTTTTTCTCAAATTTGTATAAGACTTTTAATAATCTAATACAATGTTTAATTTGTTTGGATAACACCAATCTCCTCTTACTATTATGCTGTCTAATATTTCGGTTCACGTTGCTTCTTGAATGACCCTTGAGGTCGTGTTAGAATCATTCATCAGTCATTGGTCCTCTGACCATTCTGGTCCATAGTCTTCCTCACATTCGTAATATTTCTTTCTTATATATGAATCAACTATTCAAATCTCTACTTCCATAACTCTTTTTATCCGTCAATATTTTATAACTTACTTTCTTTTGTACCGAACTATAAACCTTTCGATATTCTAACTTTTGAGTTTTAGATCCCTAAGTAGGATTTTCAAACTTACTTCTAACAATTAAATTATGTCCTAGCATAACTATACAAAAACAGATTCCGTTGGCAACTATCCTCATTTAGGTGTACTATCAGGTAGTACGTAGCTCTACACAATAATCTCAAGTTAGTACTATAATCCGCAGTTTACAGTATAAACAATCAAGAACATTGCATAGTTACTATAATACATCCCAATAGAAACTATCCTATCCTTTATCCTTTTCGAATTCACTGATATCCGAACTTATTCTGATTACAATATCCATTAACAATTACTAACAGTAACATCTCTGCCTTCATCTAGAGCAATTCTATTACTGTAACTTACTTTTACGCCCTCTTGCTTTACATTAAATAGGCTCGTCAATTAGCTTTATAATTTATGGTGTGTCAGGAAATACTTTTCGCCGATAAACTCTTCCAAAACTGATTTCACTTATTATCACAATCCCTATCCTAAAGGACTAATCACTAATGCATCAAAATTTATTTCCCTGACCTCCTGTCCTAGCAGACTTGTTACTAGGACCTCAAAGTCCATTTTTGTACATGGAATAGCAATGCAATCAATGATGCTAGCACTCACATAAAAATGGGTAGAACCCAGATCAAATAACACAAACACATCTTGGTTAAAAGTTGAGAAGGTACTAGCCACAACATCAGATGTCTCGGCCTCTTCCCTCTGTCTCATTGCATAGACTCTGACCGGAGCACTGTCTTGCTCTGAATGTTTCAATGTACCTTGGCTGCCTGCTAGGCTACCCCTACCCCTGCCTCTACCTCTGCTGGGTGGTTGTGAACTTCTAGTGACAGGGCTCTGGACTGACCCTTCTGCAGTAGTAGGAGGTGGTCCAACTCTGCGACTACTGGTGCAGTCCTTGGCAAAATGTCCTGTGCCTCCACAGTTATAACAGGCTCCAATAGCCTTATAGCATATCCCACCATGATATCTTCCACAATTTTCACATTGGCGGGAATGGTAGGAACCTCCGGTACTCTGCTGACCAGATAGAGGAGGTTTACATCTGAATGTCTTCCCTACTGGACTTCTTGCCACCTCTGCTGTGTCCCTCATAGTTCTTCCTCTTTCCGGTGGAACCACTGGAACTACATTCTCTTGATTTTCCCTCTTTCTCTGTCTTCTCGATTTCTTTTCTCAGAACGACTTGGACTCAATTCTTTCTAACTCTAGAGCTTGAGAAATAATTTCAGAGAAGTTAGTGTGTTTGAAGCCGACTACTTGTAGTCTGATACTGGGCTTCAAGCCAGTTTCAAACCTCTTGCATCTCTCCCTGCTGGTAGCAAGTAAACTTACTGCATAATGGCTCAGGCGGGAAAATTCTCTTTAATACTCGACCACCGATCTGTTCCCTGTTTGGACTTAGGAATTCTTGTAACTTCGGTCTACATAAGCATCGAGGACATATTTCGTCTGAATTCCACGAGAAAGTCATTCCATGTTAGCACTGCAGTTCTACTGGTGTGGGAATGGTTTTCCACGATCATAAGCATCCCCCTGTAGTAGGGACACTGAGTATTCAAATCTGAGCTCTTCTGTACAATGTAGCTTCTTGAACACCCTATCCATCCTCTCTAACCATTGTTCAGCTTCTAGAGGATCTACTATCCCCTTAAACTCTGTAGCCCCATACTTCATCAATTTGTCATACTGCCTAGTAGGAGATTGTGGTTGTACCACCGTGTGCATGTATTGGGACTTGAGTAGGTACATTACCGACCATTTGTTGAAACATTGCGACCATCTGTGAATGACGAGCAGAAAGCTGCGATGCTGCGGTGGTGCGGTGAACCAACGACATTATGTAGGCACAGGGCATCCCCTTGCACCTCAGCCTCAATAGATTGATCGACTGAACGATCACCCTCTTCCATAGTCAATTCGAGGATTTTAGATCTCCTGAACCAATAACACAAGGAGATTTCCTCCCGTTAGTGCATATTTATAATGTAATGTACTGTATGTATCAAACAATGATATTGAGCAGTTGTACTATGAAGAAAGAATATTCAAGTAACAGGTGAAAACAGAATTTAAAAACTTTGCTCTGATACCACTAAAACATGTCACACCCTACCCCTCTGTAAGGCATAACATGATCCCGTAGTATACCTAATGAATTACCAACTCCGTCTACTGATAATCCATTAAATACACTACAAGGGATTTTAAAAACTTGTCTTACTTCTTTTCTGATGGTGAGCACTATTTACAGTGTTAAAAACCTTTTTGAACTGAAGTGATAGAACTAACACATTAGAATTATTTGGAGTTTCTGTAAAAATTTTGGCAGAGTGCCATCTGTATTTTGGATAAAACAGTTCTTCAGAAAACCTGTAAAAAGCACTTCAATAGATTTCCAAATCTCAACTCAAATCCACAGTGATTTTTTTCAAAGATTGAGGTAAAAGAAATATAATACAATTTTTACCAAAATAACTCATAATTATTTTTCAACTTCAATGTACAATTTTTATTTACAACTGCTCAAAACCAACAACAATATGTGCATACAGTGAACATACATTACATTACAAAATACAAAATATTGGTATACTCATTATACCCGGTAGTCTCTCGCTGGAGGTACTAGCAGCCTAGTCTGCTTTGCCACTGTCTGTCTACTGCGGCGACAATAAAAAGCTATCGCTGAGACAATGTCTCAGTGGTGCACAACATTAACCAAATACAAATTTAAATCACAATTCATAATTCAAATAAATAGTGGATATTTAAAAACCATAGTTAAATTCAAGACAATACTGTCATAAGGAATTTAACACAATATCACAATAAATCTCAGTAATCAAAACATAGTTAAATTCAAAAGACAATAAATGTCAATAAGAATTTAAACTTCATTTCACAAATTATCAAATCGCATAACAACACAATTTAGTCGAATAATTTAAGAATACAGTGTTGCCAATTCATTCACAACTTAAGCCATGACACAAATTTCCGATCAATGCCGCTTTGTACACCACGACAAAGCAATCACAACCCCACTAATCGAAATCAATGAGGAAGGGAGCTAGCTATATAATGAGTACTCATCCACACTCACCTCAGACTGGAAAGTCAAAGAGGGAGGAACATAATCACACTCACCCCAGACTGATAAGTCAAAGAGGGTGGAATATATCACACTCACCCCATAAATGGAGGAGGAACATAGTAACAGTGTCATGCCAAGTGTGAATCAAAACAATTTCAAATCATAATATTTCATACAAACCATAAATCACATTTTATCTCAAAATTTCCATTTACAAAGTTGGCAACACAATAATTTCTAAATAATATTCCCAAAACCAAAGCAATAAAAAATTATTCATAACTCATTTCTCCAAATAAATTTGCTAGTAAAAGCAGTGAATATAAAAGTATTGTGCACGGATACTATTTAAAACATTAACTTATAAATAATCGTAATTTATTTTAATTGAAAAATTCAAAAGAAATAAATATTGTGCACAAACATAATTTAAAATAATAACAAAGAAATAATCATAATTTATTTCAATTGAAAAATTTAAAAGAAATACTTATTGTGCACAAACACAATTTAAATCAATAACATACAATTAATCATATGAAATCTTATTCAGAGTAAAATCAGTTGAAAACTAGTTGTGCACAAGCCTCTGATGACTGTCTCCTAGTCTGGACTCAGTGTTTTCTTCCCTTTTCCTGAGTCTTTGGTAACTGAGAAACACAATTTGAAGTGTTTCAGTACTAAATTAAATTGTCTCTAACGATAATGTTCGATAAGTAATTCACTGAAGGCTATTATTTGCTTAATCACCTAATATACCGACCTTCGATGCGTTTTAGGTAAATTAGGTTTTTGTGTCATTAATATGTCACATTCGATAGGGTTTTAGGGTTGGTACGTTTTACCAAACTCATTTCCTTGTTTAGTGCATTTTAATGCAACTTGCTGGATTCCGAGATACTAGTTTGACCTAGCCGGACGACCTAGTTCCCTCGGTTTTCGGGTTTCGGTCAAAACTACAAACTTGTAGATCTATGTCTTATTGCACGCGGGGCAAAATTTCAGGTCAATCCGAGTTATGTAGACCAAGTTATGGTCATTTTACTATTGCTGGTCAAATGGCATCAAATTAGTTCATTTTAGGTCAATTTGGTCAACTTTGGTTCGGCCAGTTTTTGGACCCGAAATTGTGCAAGCTGTTTGACTTTCTTATGGTCATTTCTGGGCTTTGGTGTCTTCATAAGACTTGTAGGTATGGGTCTTAAATATTCATGGTTAAAATTTCAGGTCAATTGGACCTGTTTTGAGTGAGTTATGGCCTAAACACTAACTGCTGCCCAATTGGTCAGTTTTCAGGTTTCAATTGCACTTAATCCGAATTGGTCATTTTTCAAGCTACCTTGCAAGCAGAATTTTGGCAAGCTTCCTTCATGTAAGTTGGCACATTTTGTGCCTAGTTTCACCTCCAATTGGTCTCATACCAATTGGAGTCACAACTTTACACTTATAACCTAATTTATACACTGCATTCATCAATCACACAACCTGCACACAATTTGCACTTCCAATTTGGCAATCCTCCTTCTTCCAAACTCCAAATAAGCATACCTGGCACTTCTAATACTCATTAAATAGTCTCAATTTCATCAAGTCATCATCAAAATTTCATCATAATTAAACAGCCCCAATTTAACATTAAAACCCTAATAAATTTTCAATTTCAATTATACATACATTTCAACCTATATACATGTCTATATTCACTCTCAAGCATCATTCATCAAGTTTAATCAGTCAAAACCATCTAAACCTAGCTCTCCTCAAGGCTACCAGAAATTAGAAGGAGTGTAGACTTATCATTTCTCTTAAATTTCAAGAGAATTCAACTCACCTCATGAAGCTCATCAACTTTAAAGAAGGAAGGGTGGGGGTTCTTTGCACTTAACTCATATGTGTGACCCTTGCTGCCCTTGACAACTCCACTTTTTCCTCTCCTAATGGCTGCCCAAGGATTGTTCTTGATGTGAGGATAAACTTTCATGGAGGGACTTGTTGGATTTATGGCATGAAAGGGGAGAGATTAAGCTTTGCATGAAAGTTGGCTATGGAAGTTTGGAGAGAGAGATTTGAATTCGGCAATGGGTTTCAAAGGTTGAAGAAGGTGACTTGGTTAGTGGAAATTCTGTCCACTTAATGAGTTTAAATAATCCATAGTGCTCCACTAACATAATTAACATTTAAATAATGTAAATTTTTAATTATTCCACATTTTACCCTTAATTCCTCTTAATTTCTCCACACATTTGACTTCAATTTTTTTTTTTGCATTATTAAATTTTTAACACTACTAATTTTTCATGGACATTTAAGTCAAAAGTCAACTCGGGGTATCAATTGACCAAAATGCCCTTATTTGGTTTTTATTTCGAAATTTTTAGTGTTCTGGAATTAAATCCTTGACCCATCGATTTCTAAATTTTCGTTTTTATTTATATTGACTTACTAATTTTTCTTTGACATTTTCCAAGTGTAATATTATTTATTTTTAATGGACATTTAGGTCAAAAGACAACTCGGGATGTCAAATGACCACAATGCCCCTGTTTGGGTTGCATTCCCGATTTTTCGGTAACACCGGGTTTTATCCGTTTTTCGATTTCTCACTTTTCTTTGCACTAATTAATTAATTTTTCTTTGATATTTCTAATGATATTTATACTTTAATAAATATTTATTTGAGTCCTAAAAATATTTTCCAGGGTTCCTCGCAGTCCAGGGCTAGTCAACGGTCCACGCCGTGACTTCCCGGTGCGGTCACCCATCGCTAGGGTTCTCGGCTCGCTTAACTTGGTTACCTTTCTTTGCTATTATTTTTCCTTTGTTTTTCTTTTATTTTTTTTTCTTGTATTTCATTATTTTATGTCTCCTCACTCATAACGAAGTGTAGTTCTAGGCATCCTAGCTGTCCGGACAACACTGGTCACCGGAACAGTAGAACGCACTACCGAACTTAGGGGTGTTACATGGGGAGCTCCAGTGCTGTTTGTGAAGAAGAAGGATGGAACTTTGAGATTGTGTATTGATTATCAGCAGTTGAACAAGGTAACTGTAAAGAATAAATATCCATTGCCCAGAATTGATGATTTGTTTGATCAGTTGAAGGGAGCCGGTGTATTTTCAAAAATTGATCTCAGATCAGGGTATCATCAGTTGAGGGTAAAGGACACAGATGTGTCAAAAACTGCATTCAGAACCCGGTATGGGCATTATGAATTTCTAGTGATGCCGTTTGGGTTAACAAATGCACCAGCAGCATTTATGGACCTTATGAACCGTATCTTCCATCCATACTTAGATCGGTTTGTAATGGTCTTTATTGATGATATTCTTGTGTATTCCAAGACCAGGGAAGAACATGATGAACATTTGAGGATTGTTCTGCAAACCCTGCGAGAAAAGAAGCTGTATGCTAAGCTGTCCAAGTGTGACTTCTAGATGAGTGAAATCTCCTTTCTTGGACACATAGTATCAGCTGAGGGGATTAGAGTGGATCCCAAAAAGATAAAAGTAGTGATGGAATGGAAGCCTCCTAGAAATACGACTAAGGTCAGAAGTTTCATGGGGCTAGCTGGGTATTACAGAAGATTTATGAAGGGGTTCTCTCTTATAGCTGTTCCAATGACCAAGTTGTTGCACAAGAATGTGAAATTTGGCTGGAACGACAAGTGCTAAGCTAGTTTTGTGAGGCTGAAGGCTATGTTGACAGAAGCACCAGTGTTAACACAGCCAATGTCGGGAAAAGACTTTTGTGGTCTACAGTGATGCCTCGCATAATGGACTAGGGTGTGTATTGATGCAAGAAGGGAAAGTGGTCGCCTATGCTTCTAGGCAGTTAAGGCCACATGAACAGAACTACCCTACTCATGACCTGGAGTTAGCAGCAATTATCTTCGCACTGAAGATATGGAGGCATTATTTATATGGTGAAAAATGCTACATCTATACAGACTACAAGAGTCTAAAATATTTGCCAACCCAAAAGGAGCTCAATCTTAGACAGAGGCGATGGATTGAGTTCCTAAAGGACTATGATTGTGTAATAGATTATCATCCTGGGAAGGCAAATGTAGTTGCTAATGCTTTAAGCATGAAGTCCATCACAGCTTTAAGATCACTAAATGCCTGTCTGTCCTTAGCTCAAGATGGAGCTATTTTGGCTGAGTTGCAAGTGAGGCCAAATCTGCTACAGCAGATACAAGATGGGCAGAGGGTAGATGAAAAAGTAATGGCCATTGTGGGTAAAATTTCAGAGGGAAAGGAAACTGATTATGAGGTGAAAGCAGATGGATGTCTGTATTACAGAGGAAGAGTGTGTGTACCAGATGATGTGATAGATCCTGGAGGATATGCTCAGGAGTTGTGTCATTGAGTTTGAAGGGAGTTGGGATAGATACCTCCCTCTGGCAGAATTCGCATGTAACAATAGCTACCAAGCTAGCATTCAAATGGCTTCGTATGAAGCACTGTATGGGAGGAAATGTAGAACCCCAGTGTGTTGGACTGAATTGGGCAAAGATAAGCTGGTAGGACCAGACCTGGTGAAACAGACTGAGGAGAAAGTGAAGATAATCAAAGCTAACTTGAAGGTTGCTTCAGATAGACATAAATCATATGCCGACTTGAAGAGAAAAGAGATAGGGTATGCAGTTGGCGATAAAGTGTTTCTTAAAGTCTCACCGTGGAAGAAAGTACTGAGGTTTGGAAGAAAGGGTAAGTTAAGCCATAGGTTCATTGGCCCATATGAAGTCATTGAACGTGTGGGACCAGTGACCTATCGACTAGCTTTACCACCAGAATTGGATAAAATCCATAATGTATTTCATGTTTCTATGCTGAGAAGATATCGCTCAAACCCTTCACATGTTATATCCATGGAAGAGATTGAAATCCAACTGGACTTGACATATACAGAAGAACCTGTATAGATCCTAGCT
The DNA here is from genome assembly GCF_030052815.1 of Hevea brasiliensis. Taxonomy (NCBI): domain Eukaryota; kingdom Viridiplantae; phylum Streptophyta; class Magnoliopsida; order Malpighiales; family Euphorbiaceae; genus Hevea; species Hevea brasiliensis. Next base: position 32,867,484 of record NC_079495.1, on the reverse strand, counting down.
CGGGAAGTGAAGGAACTGAGAAATAAACAAATTCCACTGGTGAAAGTGCTTTGGAGGCACCACAACACTGAAGAGGCAACTTAGGAAAGTGAAGAGACAATGAGGCAACAGTTCCCTCAACTGTTTGTATCAGGTAAATTTCGAAGACGAAATTTTTTATTAGAGGGGAAGAGTTGTAACATCTTTACTTTAGCTAGTCCGTACAGTCTATTGTTCCAGTGACCAATGTCAGTCCAGATAGCTAGAATGTTTGAAATTATAAATAGACTAGAGTGAGGAGTTATAAAGAAACTAAATAATGCTCATAAAGATCAAGGAAAAATTTTAGAAACGAAATACACTAAGGTTAAACGAGCCGAAACACCAGGGATGAGTAAACTAAAGGGGAAGTGACGGTGAAGGCCGTTAGCAACCCTAGATCTGGGGGAAAAATGATAAAATAATTATTGGGACTCCAGAGAATGGTCATTGAGGTTCTTATGTCATTAGAATGCCAAGAAAATGCTTAGGAAATTTTTTCTATCGATACACATAATTTTGGCTCGTTAAGTCAAACAGAGGGCATTTTGGTTATTTCGTCTTCAGAGATGATTTTTGGCCAACTTGTCCAGTTAAATCAATAATTTCTATAACATAAAATATGAATAAAAGTTGTTAAAAATTTAATTGAAATTAAATAGACAAGAAAAGGAGAGAATGAAAGAAAATGAAATTATGACATCATACTGATGTCATTAAAATTCTCCCAACCAATCCAATGTTGACACATGGCATAAGCTTATTTAAAAGAGACTAAATGGGCTGAAAAATGAAAAAAAAAAATCAGAACTCTCTACCTTCTTCTTCTTACCGTCACCCATACCCTCCATGGCCACCATGAACAAGCTTTTCAAAGCTTGATTTCCCTAGCTTTTATCCACTAAACCTTATATTCCCAACATAAAAAAGTAATCTTACACCTTGGAGAGTCTTTTGGGAGCAAAAAGAAAGGAAAAAGAAGAACTCTAGCAAGTGGGAGATCTCACTCCATTAGAGGTTTGTGACCTAACCATAGTTTTCACTTTAAATTCATGTTAAGGACTAAGAATGAGTGCAATTTACAAAGAAAATTTGTTAAATACCATTTGTATGCCAACCCATAATTTTGGCAGCCTTGGTTAGGGTAAGATGTTGATGATTTTTGTGGAGCTAAAATGGTAGTGTGGCTGCCCTCAATATGTATCTCTTAAGTGGATTGATGAAATGCAATAATAATGCATGGTTTGTAATGTTTGAGTTAGGGTTTGGGGTGAGAAATGAGACTTTGATTATGTGATGATGGAAGTAGGTTTTAATGGTCAATTAGTGACCATTTGGTTCTGTTTAAATAAAAAATGAAGTGAATTGTGTAGTGGGATTTAAGTTTGGTGTGGCTACCCTTGGTGACCTGCAGAACTGGGCATGAGTCTAGCAGGTTTGGGCAGCAATAACTGGAATTGTAGAGGTTCAATTGGTGCAAGGCCAATTGGACATGAAACTAGACACATAATGTCACAACTTTGGTGGAGAAAGCATGCCCAGAAAACCAAACCAAGTTGACCAAAAGATTGTCCTAATCTGGGTGACCTGCATTCTGCCTGGGTAAAATGACTAAATGAATAGTATTTAGTCATTTGGCCATAGCTCAGTGTAGAAAGGTCCAATTGACCTGAAATTTTACCAGAAATAAGCTGAGATATAGACTAACAACTTTCATGAAGAAACCTAACCCAAATTATGACCATAACATATTCAAAAAGTGACCTAAAGTCACTGCTCCTAATACTGTAGATTTGGTCAGTCCAAAAATTCTGGAAAATTTTCAATTTGACTAGTTGTGGTTTTTGGGCCATAACTTGAGCTACAAAACTCCAAATGAAGTGATTCAAAAAAAAATGCAACTAGACAAAATAAGGAGCAACTTTCATGTTGATCATTTTGCCAAATTCTCATTGCAAAAATGACTAATGGAACAGTAAACCCAAAGCTTGAAAACTGAAAATTCTGTCCAATTAACATTAAGCTTAGAAATGGTATTAGCAATCAATACCAACAATTTTAAAATGCAAAATGTGGTATGTTGATGATATTTAAACCAATATACCTGTTGTCAATGCAAAAGTCAACATTTTAGTTGACTAATGAAATGAATAGTAGCCATAAAATTTCAATTTCAAAGAATTACATAAATTAAAAGTGTTAAATGCCCTAGTAGGCCTAATGTGATTGGTTTGGATAGGTTGGCATATCAATAGAGTTCTGTTAGCAGTACTGCATATGGCTTCATGCCATTATATGTTTCATGGCCTTCCATGCCATTTTATGATAAAATAGCCTTTGGCTATGTGGATTGAGATAATATACTTGGGTTTCATCCCCGATAATTATTACAACTTATTAGTTATTCTGTTGCACACCGGGAGACACAATGTGACTGATAGTGTGATGGTCCGAGGTACTTAGTACCCAGTGCCAGTTTACCTATTTATCCAGTCCAATCGATTAATATGGGTTACTCGGGCAATGATAATAAATTTTATCAAATTTTAATTGAATAATACTGCAATAAATATCAGAAATTAAGTCTACCCAAAAATGTAACACCCCTCACCAGACTATAGTGTAGCCGAGCAAAATGTGCTACATTCGGTGCCGGAGCACCCTATCTTATCTTACTTTATTATTTTAGTAATTTTGAATTCGTTTAATTTAATATCAATTATTTTTCTATGGAGAAACCAGCGGAGTTTCCCCTATTTTATTAAATATTGATGTGATTTACTATTCGCCTATTTGAAAATTCAACAACAATTTCACAATAAAAATATCATTCATGTTATCATATTCATCTCACATTCAATTCTTGTAATTCACATACTCATTTGTATAATTTACAGACTGATTACATAAATTCATAATTTACATGATCTACAAATTAATTACAGTTCCATAATCTATATTTCAATATACAATTCATAGTTTACGTTACAGATAATAATTAATTATAATGTACAAAATACATAATATAATCTATATGGGCCCTATCTACATGCATTACTGAGGAGGTGACAACCTTTGACACTCTACAGATCCGGACTCTAAAATTTCTGTTTAGTATTCATTGGGCTTTAACTTCAGTACCTGCGCGAGAAAACAAATGCATCGCTCTAAGCATTGCTGCTTAGTGGTTCAATAATATAGCAAGAAAATAATATATAAATAAAGGTAAAAATAAACCATAGTTCGAAAAATTTAGATTTATAATTAATTTAGTTTCTAATATTAACTGTCCTCTATCCTGCCATGTTCTACTTTGGAGGTGCTAAGTTCAGAAGTTTGCATTAATAATGTTCCAGACACAAATAATCTAAAATTTGAACTTATGCTTATATTCTTATGTAAGTCACATTTGTAATGTTATTTAAGTTATAATTCTTCTACTAGTCTTTTTATCACTTCCTTGATACTTTCTAAATTGTTACAATCATTTCGAAATATTTAAAATTGTTAGAACTAATTTAATTTACTTCAGACCCTTCTAAGAAACAAATTTTTGGAGCTAATCTAATTTATTTCAGAACTTTTTATTCATTTATTTGCTTTCTAGCATTGCTAATATTCGTAACTTATTTTAATAAATTAGACTACCCAAGTAACCTACGATAGGCTAACTAAACTGGATAACGAGTCATTGGCACTGAACACCGCGGTGCCTCGGGCCGTCATAGCATGGGACGCAGAACGTCAACCACGTATACAGTCAGTATGGCTAAAAAGCCATGATAACACATAATCGGGCATTAAGCCATGAGTACGGGCATAAAAGCCATGAATATGGGCATAAAGCCATGAGTACGGGCGTAAATTCATGAATATAGGCATAAAGCCTTTCGCAGTACTGCTAAAACAATACCCTATTGGCATGCCAATCTATCCAATCTGACACACATGTCTAGGCAATACAAGGGCACATAATAACATTAAATATTAATGTATTGTGTTTTATGATTTCATTATTTCATGATAAATTTCAATTATAATTTATACATTCGTTTGATCATTTATATGATCACAATTCACATCAATTATCCTTTTATACCATTGTACTCAAAGTACTTTTTCTTTCTATAATAATGAGAACTAATGTCTCATTCATACATTAATATGGTTCATTTATTCATTCATTATGTTATTCATATTGATCACAATTCAAAAAAATAATTCACATGTACCATTGTATTCAAAACATTTTTCCTTTCTCTCTTGATGGGAACTTAATTCCCAAATGGCACTTTAATCTCATTTATACATTTAACAATATATTCATGTAAATTTCATTTTATACTTCAAGTTATATTGCTAATATATTATGAACTCCATTGGTGTTGAGAGTATAAATCTCAATTACCTATTCTAAGTAATCCATGAACATTTCATGGATTCCAAATTTCATGCCTTAATTTTATCTAACAATTTAGTTTTTATACTTTGTTTCTTTGTATTACTATTCACTCAAATTGTTGACTTTTTAATACATTATAAATTTATTGAACCTAAGTTCACCAAGATACCACATTTTGCATTCTAAAGTTGTTGGTATTGGTTGCCAATACCATTTCAAAGCTTAGTGTTGGTTATTCACAATTTTCAGATTTCAAGTATTAAGTTTACTGTTCCATTGGTCATTTGTACAGTAGGAATTTGGCAACATTGTCTTCATGAAAGTTGTTCCTTTTTGTGTCTAGTTACATTTCTTTTTTTGAAGAATCACTCCATTTGGAGTTTTTTAACTCAAGTTATGGTTATTTTACCATAACTGGCTAGATTGACCTGTACCCAGAATTTCTGGGCAATTTGGTTCTGCCAGATTTGGTAACCTAAGTTTGTTGGCAATTTGACTAGGTTATGGTCAGAATTTGGATTTGTGTTCTTCATTAAAGTTGTAGGGCTATGTCTCAGATTTCTTCTTGTAAAATTTCATATCATTCAACTTTTCTACACTAAGATATGACCATTTCAACAAACACTATTTATTTGGTCATTTTCCAGGGACAGCATGTCGGTCACCCGGATTAGGGTAACTTTTAGGTCAACTTGGTTTGGTTTTCTAGGAAGGGTTTCTTCACCAAAGTTGTGCCATTATGTGTCTAGTTTCATGTCCAATTAGCCTTGCACCAATTGAACCTATACAACTCTATATATAGCTGCCCAAACCTGCTGGACTCACAACCAGTCCTGCAGTGCACACTAGACAGCACACATAACCTCAATTCCCATGGCACAAATCATTTCATTTCCTAATCAAACACAGCCAAATGGTCACTAATTGACCATTAGGACTTATATTCTCCAACACATAAGCAAAACCCTAACTTCATGCCTCAAACCCTAGTTTTCAAATGTCCATTCATGCACATAAAAGCCATGAATACGGGCATAAAGCCACGAGTACGGGCATAAATCCATAAATATAGGCATAAAGCCTTTCGCAGTACTACTAAAGCAATACCCTATTGGCATGCCAATCTATCCAATCTGACACACATGTCTAGGCAATACAGTGGCACATAATAACATTAAATATTAATGTATTGTGTTTTATGATTTCATTATTTCATGATAAATTTCAATTATAATTTATATATTCATTTGATCATTTATATGATCACAATTCACATCAATTATCCTTTTATACCATTGTACTCAAAGTACTTTTTCTTTCTATAATAATGAGAACTAATGTCTCATTCATACATTAATATGGTTCATTTATTCATTCATTATGTTATTCATATTGATCACAATTCAAAAAAATGATTCACATGTACCATTGTATTCAAAACATTTTTCCTTTCTCTCTTGATGGGAACTTAATTCCCAAATGGCACTTTAATCTCATTTATACATTTAACAATCTATTCATGTAAATTACATTTCATACTTCAAGTTATATTGCTAATATATTATGAACTCTATTGGTGTTGGGAGTATAAATCTCAATTACCTATTCCAAGTAATCCATGAACATTTCATGGATTCTAAATTTCATGCCTTAATTTTATCTACCAATTTAGTTTTTATACTTTGTGTCTTTGTATTACTATTCACTTAAATTGTTGACTTTTTAATACACAATAAATTTATTGAACCTAAGTTCACCAAGATACTATATTTTGCATTCTAAAGTTGTTGGTATTGGTTGCCAATACCATTTCAAAGCTTAGTGTTGGTTATTCACAATTTTTATATTTCAAGCACTAAGTTTACTGTTCCATTGGTCATTTATACAGTAGGAATTTGGCAACATTGTCTTCACGAAAGTTTTTCCTTGTTCTGTCTAGTTACATTTCTTTTTTTGAATCTCTCCATTTGGAGTTTTGTAACTCAAGTTATGGTCATTTTACCATAACTAGACGGATTGACCTGTACCCAGAATTTCTGGCCAATTTGGTTCTGCCAAATTTGGTGACCTAAGTTTGGTTGGCAATTTGACTAGGTTATGGTCAGAATTTGGATTTGTGTTCTTCATGAAAGTTGTAGGGAAATGTCTCAGATTTCTTTTGGTAAAATTTCAGATCAATTGAACTTTTCTACACTGAGTTATCACCATTTGAACAAATATTATTCATTTGGTCATTTTCCAGGGACAGCATGTTGGTTACTCGGATTAGGGTAATTTTTAGGTCAATTAGGTTTGGTTCTCTAGGCAGGGTTTCTTCACCAAAGTTGTGCCATTATGTGTCTAGTTTCATGTCCAATTGGCCTTGCACCAATTGAACCTATACAACTCTATTTATGGTTGCTCAAACCTGCTGGACTCATAACCAGTCCTACAGTGCACACTGGACAACATACATAACCTCAATTCCCATGGCACAAATCATTTCATTTCCTAATCAAACACAGCCAAATGGTCACTAATTGACTATTAGGACTTTCATTCACCAACACATGAGCAAAACCCTAACTTCATGCCTCAAACCCTAGTTTTGAAACATCCATTCATGCACATACATCAATTAAACATACTAATTCATTATCACTCTACATATACACTTCAAACACCACCTCTAATCCACTTTAATCCATCAAAATAATTATAACTACTTCCCCCCATACAGCTGCCAAAATTTGTAGATGCCTAAACATGCACATATTTATTCAGTTTTCTCAATTTCCTAACATAAATAATGTTACTAGCACAAAATCTAAAAAAAAAAAAAGAGAAGAAATAGGCACTAACCCTTGTGTGAGTAGAATTTTTCCTCATCCAATCTTAAATTTCCCTTCACTTTCTTAGCTTTTCTTGGCAGCCAAACACTTCCTCAAGGTGTAAGAATAATTTTTTGTGAAGGGGCCTAAGGGTTTTGGGGTGAAAAACTTGGGGAAATCAAGCTTGCAAGACTAAACAATGGTGGAAACCCTTTCCTCTTTCTCTATACGTTTTGGATGCCCAAAGGATCAAGATGGGGGTGCATATTGGTTTTTCATTTTGTCTCTTTTTAATTAGTTTTTATCCCTTTTAATTAGTTTGTCAAGTTGTGATTAGGTGAAGAGTGTTTAATGACATCATGTGATGTCATAATTCCTAATTTCTTTCATTTTTCTTTCCTTTTCTTTTCTACTCATTTTCAATTAAAGTTCTAGCAATATTTATTCACATTTTATGTCATAATAATTATTTACTTAACTAGATAAGTCGGCCAAAAATCATCTCTAAAGACAAAATGACCAATATGCCCTCCGTTTGGCTTAACAGACTAAAATTGTCTATACTAATTGAAAAATTTTTCTAAACTTTTTCTTAGCATTCTAATGCCATAGAACCCTCAATAACTCTTCTCTAGAGTCCCAAAAATTATTTTATGAATTTTCTCCCGGGTTTAGGGCCTTTAGCTGCGAAGACCGCAACTTCCCACTGGGTTACTCATCGCTAGAGCATCGGCTCATTTAACTCGATTGTATTTTATTTCTAAAATTTTTCTTAATTTTTCTTATTATTATTTGAGTTAATTATGGCTCTTCACTTTAGTATAAATATTTTTTCAGACGTTCTAGCAGTCCGGACCGACATCGGTCACTGGAATAGTAGAATGTACGGAATTGCTACAGTGAGGGTGTTACAATTGAGACACTGGCTCAGCGATAGCTTTTTCATTATTGTCGCAGGTAGACAGATGGATAGAGCAGCAGAGTAGGCTGCTTGTGCTACAATTTGAGATTTCGCCAGGTATATTGAGTATACCATATTTTTGTAGTTTTTGTTGTAATGTATGTACTTTGTATGTATATATTGTACTTTTCTTGAGCAGTTGTAAACTAAAATTATAAATTATTTTGGTCTGTAAAAATATTGTGACATATTTTTCTTATCTCAGCTTTTGGAAACACTAAAAAATTAATGTTAAATTGAGTTGACAAATGTTGAGAAATTTATTGTGTTGAACTATTATTAGAGTTTGGGATTGAAGAAATATATTGGAAGTACTTTTTACAGTTTTTTGAAGAACTGTTTTATTCAAAATACAGATGACACTCTGCCAAAATTTTTACAGAAATTATTGATACTTAGATTTGTTATTTGATTTCACTTCAGTTAAAAATACTTTAACACCTGTCAAAAGTGCTCACCACTATAAAAAGAAATAAGAAAAGGTTCAAAATCTCTTGTAGTGTATTCAGTGGGTTATTAGTAGATGAAATTTGGTAATTCATTATGTAATACCCCAGTGTTCGGTAGTGCGTACTACTGTTCCGGTGACCAGTTTTGTCCGGACAGCTAGAATGCCTAGAACTACACTTCAAGATGAGTGAGGAGACATAAAATAATGAAATACAAGAAAAGAAAATACAAGAAAAACAAAGGAAAAATAATGGTAAAGAAATGCAACCAAGTTAAGCGAGCCGAGAACCCTAGCGATGGGTGACCGCACCAGGAAGTCACGGCGTGGACCATTGACTAGCCCTGGACCGCGGGGAACCTTGGAAAATATTTTTAGGACTTAAATAGACCCCTATTGAGGTATAAATACCATAATAAATATTAAATAAAAATTAAATAATTAGTACAAAGAAAAGTGAGAAATCGAAAAACAGACAAAACCCGGTGTTACCGAAAAATCGAGAATGCAACCCGAACAGGGGCATTGTGGTCATTTGACATCCTGAATTGTCTTTTGACATAAATGTCCATTAAAAATAAATAATATTACACTTGAAAAATATAATGAAAAATTAATTTAGGGGTACCTAATATAAATAGCAAAAGTGGGGTTCAATTTAGGTAATTAACACATTTAAAACATAAAATATAATTGATTTTGTGTAAGTGGACCACTAAGGATTATAATATACCTTAAGTGGGCAGATTACTCCACTAAAACATCATCTTCAACTTTAGAAATCTCCATTCCCGTAGATGAAAAGCTCCCAAAACCTCCATTGCCGCATGTAATTCAAGCTTCATCATCTCCTTCATTTCACCTCCAAACACCTAAGTTGCTTCATTAAAGTTTATCCCCACATCACAAAGAAGAGTTTGATAGCAATTTCAAGAAGTTTTGGTGAAGATTTGAGAAGTCTCATCCATAGATAAGTTTGAGTTTTTGATTGTTGCTTTGTTAAAGTTTGTAAGGGTGTTATGGGTGTTTGATTTATGAAGAAATTTTTGAGGTTTGATGTTGAATGGGAGTGTGTACTTTTGGCAGCCATGGAAACACCTTGAAGGCATTTTATTTGTGCTTGTAAATGGTGGATTAAAAGGTTGATTAAATATTTATGTGTATGGGAAATCATTTGGGTGATTATACTTAGTATATGTAAATGTGAAATGAAATTTGAAGCTTGGAAATAAATGGAATGTAAATGTACCATTGTGGTAGTTTTCTAACTCTTGAGGAATGCTGGAATTCATGCTTGGTTTATGGAATAATGATGTTAAAATGTGTTGGTTGTTATGGCAGTTTGAGTGCATGAATGATGGTGTGAAGTTGGACATGTAAATGAGCATGAATTGGTGATTGAATTGTTGTAAATTGAGTTGGACAAATTCTGCACTTGTTGGTGCACATTGAATGTAATTGTAAGCTGCCAAAATGACCTATAATATGTTGTAAATTATGTTTAGGTTGTGGTACAACCAGAATTGGTTTGAATGTTGAGTTTGGTGAGTGTTAAAAGTGATGCTTGATGTGTATTCAAGAATTTCAATAAGGCAGTTTGAGTTTTAGGCCTATAACTTTAATTGTGTGGCACCAATTGGTATGAGACCAATTGGAGGTGAAACTAGGCACAAAATGTGCTAACTTTCATGAAGGAAGCTTGCCAAAATTCTGCTTGCAAGGTAGCTTGAAAAATGACCAAATCCGGATTAAGTGCATTTAGGATGCGCGTAGGACACCAGATATTGTCCCTCTAGCTTGTTCACACCAAGATCACCTATGGCAGCCCCTTGAATAGCTTATAAAGCTTTTTCTATTAATTAGAAAATCAGGTTTTTCCATTTGAGAGATTATAGATGTAAACAGAACACTAGAAACAATTTCTAGTATTTTTAATTCAAGAGATTGTTGGCTAATCTCTTTGAATTGATGAGAGGTGAAGAAGAAAAGAGGGGAGATTTTCTTTGGGTGGCGGCACCAAAGAAGAACAGTAGCCACACATTTTACTCGTTCATAACAACACTTATATAACTAGGTCATCACTTAAAACCCTTGCCACATGTCACCTTCTGATTGGCTCTAAGTTTAATTGACCCAATCACATTATGCCAAGGGTCAAGCCTATATTTAATCTTGACTTTGATCATCTTACATGATTAAAAGACATATGGCAAGCTTATGTGTAGTGCCATGTGTCACCATCTCATGGTGCCACATGTCACCCTGTGAAATGACCAAAATACTCCTGTGACTTAATTTTGAGTTTTCAACCTAAAATAATTATTTCTCTTCTTCTAATCAATTTATATCAAATATAAATTCATAAATAATCTCATTTAATTAATTTCTTATTAATTAAATTTATATTTAAACACTTTAAATATAAATTTAACTTATACTATACATCCAATAATCTAGATTTGGTTTCAAGCCATGCTAGGGACTTTGCAATCTAATTACAAATCAAACCTATTTAATTAATCAATTAAACTATTTAATTAATTAATTAAATCATATTTAATTTAGTGATTACTTGTATATGTGTGTGACTAACTAGGCTCATCACTAATTGGCAATGAGACATGATATCAACTCTTAATATCATCAGAACCCTTCCTTACCATAAATGATTTCTCTAAATCATTTTATGCAGCTCATAGACTATGGTTAATACCTAGCATAGCATGCCATAGCCACCCAATTAGTAATAAGGTTTACCTTAAATGAACCTATAATCATATGTTACCATGCAATAGAATCTCTCTGTTACAAAATCCCAATTCGAGCTAGAGTCATGGTTTATGCCAAACCCCATTTGCTATGAATATTATGTTCTCTTTTAATTCCAGTTCTTGATTAAAAAGATTTTCTCATCAGAAACTCTTTTCTGATTAAATCTATCTATCCTAGCCAGGAACTTGAAACATCAAGAACAATTAAATGAACATAGGTTTTTATCCCTATTTACTTAGGGGAATAGATTCCATCATGATCAACACCTACCTCCATATATAACTAGTAGGAGCCAACACATGCCCATATACCATACACAGTATAAGTATGAAAGCAGTATCAAACTCAAACCACCTATATACAAGATAATTGTGCTATCTCAGGTCTAAAGATTATATGTACTGATATGATTTATGACAATACATTGACAAGAGTAAACTCCATGTGCTTGTCATGAATGTCACTAGTTCAACCTACTTATCATGTATAAGTGCCTATCATGTTTGTTATATGGCATGAGACTCACTATTCCATCTTATTTATATCTCATATAAATAACTTGGAAACAAACATGATTATAATTTTTCTGGATAAGTCATGTCCTTATTGTGAAGTGTCCTTGATTGTGAACCAATTTATCATACCTTGTGCTAGAAATACTGTCACTCATATTCTTAAAAACTTAAGAATAATATTTCTAACAAAATATCAATGGACCTTTTCTATTGCACATAAATATATTATGTAAATGGAAAAGTGAAAATGCCTTTTATTAATAAAAATATGTATAAGATACATACTAAATGATATGCTCTAGGGCATACTACTAACAGCATGCTCTCCTCTAAATTTCAGCAACCTTGACATGAGTTAGGGTTAGGAGAATTCTTTGATTTAAAGTAACATATTAGCTGTCCCTAGTATAAATTATATGATTAGTATAGCCATTAAGAGTAAGATGCATGAATTGAATGCTTGGTTAATTAAGATTAGGGTTTTGAAACTCAATTTTGGAAGTTGATGTAATTGAACTTAAATTAATGTTGTAATGGTCAATTAGTGACTATTTGGATGTGTATAATGAGGAATTGAAGTGAATGGTAGCTTTGGATTTGAGGTTTGGTGTGCTGCCTTGAGTGCCTTGCAGGTCTGGATGTGAGTCCAGCATGTTTGGACAGCTATAACTTGGGTTGTGTAGGTTCAATTAGTGCAAGGCGAATTGGAAATGAAATTAGACACATAATGGAACAATTTTGGTGAAGGAACTCTGTCCAGAAACTAAACATAGGATGCCTTAAAAATTGACCAAATCCGAGTGACTTACATTTTGCCTGGGCAAAATGAGCAAATGAATAGTGTTCATTCATTTGGTCATGACTCAGTGTAGAAAGGTCCAATTGACCTAAAGCTTTACTAGTAGAAAGCTGAGACATAGCCCTACAACTTTCATGAAGAAAAAAAATCCAAATTTTGATCATAACATGTCTAAAAACTAACCTGTATTCAGTGTACAAAAACTGCAGAATTGATTCTACCCAGAAAATCTGAAAAAATTACAATCCGGCCAGTTATGGTGTTTAGGCTATAACTTGAGCTACAAAACTCCAAATGGAGTGATTCAAAAAAAGAAATGTAACTAGACACAATAAGGAACAACTTTGATGAAGAACATTTGGCCAAATTCTCACCGTAGAATGGCCTAATGGAATAGTGAACTCTAGTACCCAAAACTAAAATTTTTTATTTATTCATCATTGGTTAGAAGTATGGATTGGCAACTAATGCCAACACTTTTGGGAACCAAAATGTGGTAAATTTATGTGATTAGGACTTATGTAGCTATTATGCATTGGAAAGTCAATAATTTGACCTAAATAGTAAAATGAATAGTAACCTTACATGTACTGCACATGGTATTATGCCATTGTGTGATTTTATGGCTTTTAGCCATTCTGATATTATGATGATACTTGGTCTTGTGCCTAATGTTATTACAGTTTATCAGCTGTTCTATTGCACACCGAGAGGCACTATGTGACTGATGGTGTGATGGCCTGAGGTATTTGGTACCCAATGCCAGTTTATCCGTTTATCCAGTCCAGTCATCCAGTGTAGGTTACTTGGGCAACCAAAAATGAAAGTTGATAAATTTAATGAAATAATGGATATAAAAAGTACCAAATAAATAAGACTACAAACAATTACCAAAAATTTGTCTGCATGAGACATCAATATACATTTCATATTTATTTTCTTTTAGTTCTTTTTATTTTATTATTGGCACCACTAAGCATTATTGCTTAGCGTGTTGCTTTTTGCTACGCGTAGGTACTGGAGATACGGAGCGCGATCCCAGTAGACTCCAGTTAGGGTGAGAGTCAGATCTACTAGTGTCCTGTGTCACCTCTCAGCTACAGTGCATTGGTAGGATGCTAGGCTTCATTTTGTATTTTGTGTTTTGTATCTTTGTAAACTTTGTAATTAAACTTTTATTTTTTCATGTATATTGAAACTCATGTGATTATGTATTAATGAAAGTATCTATAAATGGTGTTCATAAATGAAAATTGAGTATTTATTTATGATTTGAGTATAAAGATGATGTGAATTGAATGATTGGAAAGTTTGAGAAATTGTTGAAAATTGTTGAGACCATGTTGATGGTTATTGGAGTTTGAGAATATGGATGAATATTTGGGAGTGTTTTTCACAGGCTCCGAAGAACTGTTTTCTCCATTTTTAGCCGGTACTCTACCGGATTTTCTATAAAATTTTTGGAACCTCAAATGAATTTATAATTTCTATAAATGACTTAAATAAGTCAAATCTCTCAAATTGCATTTCATCATCATAAAGAAATAAATTATGGAAGGATAAAAATAATTAAGATAAAATATGATGTTCCGGTACATAGTGTGGCATATCTTGCTCAGCCATACTGTAGATGGGTAAGGGGTGTCACATTTAGTGGTATCAGAGCATGGTTTAGGCGTTTCTAGGTCTAGATCGAGTCTATACCATGCATTGTATTTGTAACAGTCGAGGTAACACTAATGCAGATCTATTTGTCTTTGTTATTTTGATTAGGATATGGACCCCACGTCTCAGAGGGCAGTTGAGGAGAAAGTGGAAAGTCATGCTCCACTTGCAGTGGCTGAAACTGGGGGTAGGGGAGAACCTACTCTACCAGCTCCAGCAGAGCCTGCTTAGCCTCTACAAGCCATGTTCTAGCAAATGGCTGAGTTTTTCAGACAAATAGTAGAGGTAATGCCACCACCACCACCTCTACAGCAGAAATCCCATCTGGAAAAACTGAGGAAATTTGGAGCAGTGGATTTCTTTGGCAAGAGAGAAGATGATTCTGTTGCAGTTGAGAACTGATTGAACAGAACAGGAAGGGTTTTAAAACAACTCCACTAAACCCCAGAGCAAAACCTAGAAGCTGCTGTATCTCTACTGCAAGATGATGCCTATCAATGGTGGGATACTGTGTCCAATGAAGTGCAGCCAGAATAAATAACCTAGGACTTCTTCCTCTTAGAGTTCAAAAAGAAGTATGTGGGTAGTGTATATCCGGAAGAGAGAAGAAGAGAATTTATTAACCTGAGACAGAGACAGTTCACAGTGGTAGAGTATGAAAATGAATTTATTAGACTAAGCTGTTATGGAAGGGAGATAGTCCCTAATGAGGCTGAAAGGTGTAAAAGATTTAAAGAGGGGCTAAATGACAACATAAAGATAATGATCACTACCTTGGGAATCACAGACTTCACCAAGTTAGTGGAAGCTGCAGTAAAAGTTGAGAAAGTCAGAATAAGTGAGCAGATCAGCAGAGAGAGATAGTAGAAAAGAGGCCCGGGTCATTCTAGCTCATCTCCTACACCTAGGAAGAAGTTCAAAGGTCCACCTACACAGAGTTCAAGTCAGCCTCAAGGTTAGGGTCAGTCCTAGGGGCCCAGGCCACAGTTCACACCTATGAGAGGCCAGTCCACACCATTAGTGGGCAGCTCTCCAGGGACGGTGTTCAGGGGACCAGCCCCAGCATCTTCTGCTTGTCCACACTGCTTGAAATGGCATAAAGGGGAGTGTTGGAGAGTGACGGGTGCTTGCTTAAGGTGTGGGTCGACAGAGCATCAGTTAAAGAACTGTCCACGCAGAACTGCTACAGCTACTCCAACACAAGCTAATAGACCTGCCCCTACACCTCAAAAGGGTAGGAAGTCTGGTAAATCTGAGGCAATTGGTCCATCACAGAGATCTGCATCTGAGCCAGCTGAGAGTCCAGAGGTCAGAGCACCTGCCAGAGCCTATGCCATGAAAGCTCAGGAGGAGCAAGATGCCCCAAACATTATCAGGGGTACGTTCTCCCTCTACAACACATCTGCGCATGCGTTGATGGATCCAGGATCCACTCATTCATACATCTGGATCAACTTACCCATAGAAAAGGGGATACTAGTAGAGGAGAGTGACCCAGACATTCTGGTCACTAATCCATTGGGCCATAGTGTAGTGGTGAACAAAGTGTACAAAGGTTGCCTATTAAGTATTGACCCCACAAGCTCAAAGGAGCATAGATTTTGATGATACCAAAACTCAACTAGAATCAAACTAACATTATTTTAAGTGTTGTGCTTCTCAAAGAACAAAGGAAAAGACTCAAGGATTTTATGATGGATTCGTGCTTTTGAAGAAAGGATGACATTCTAAGATAAAACAGGACGAATCAAAGGAGATAAAAGAAGAAAAGGTTACCTTCCAAAACTACATTGAAGATAAAAATTGAAGGTACATATAGAATAGAAGTTAGTTTTAACTTTTAGGATTGCTTGTGAAAAGAATTGAGGAGTAGAAGTCAATGATACTTATTTTCAATCCCTTAAAAGATTTTCTTTTTAAATATCATTATTGGCCTAAAAGTATTTGATTATGATTTGGTTTAAAGTTTTATAGCTTTGAAAGTTATGCAAAAAAGCTTTCCTGGTATGCTAACTGGTTTGCTACTTGTTTTAGTATGCTAACTAGTTTGCTACTTTTTCCAGTATGCTAACTGTCTCAACTCTGCACAACATCGCAGAAAAAGACAAAATAACGGCTATTTTCTTGAAATTCATAATTATAACGTTCAAATGAGTTCTCAAATGGTAAAAAACATTTCAAAGCTATAAATACACCTACCCTTGGCCATTTTGCACTTAATGAAAGTCTCTCCACTGTTCAAAATCATAAAAGCTTTCATTCAAAGTGCTCAAAATGTTTTTATTGCTCATCATTGGCTTATCTACTCATCTCTTCTTTATAGATTCTGTTGTATTGAGTGAGAGTGAGTTTTAAACACATTATTATCATTTATGAGAGGTAATTCAAGCACCTATAGAAGCTTGATTGTGAAAAAGTGTTTGGGATAACACTTGGTAGAAGTGTGAAGCCACTTGTAAAAGCTTTGGTGAGAATATTTGTAAAGGGCTTTTGTCTCTTGCCTTTAAAAGAGAAGAATAGTGAAGTGAAGACTCAAAGTGGGATCTTTGAGAGAGTGGATGTAGGCTAGTTGAGCCGAACCACTATAAAATTTCAGTGTTCAATTTTCTCAACCCTTACTCTTTATATTTATGCATTTCAACTTTCTGATTGATGTGCTTTTGCTGATATGAAAGTTGATACTGTTTATTGTAAACCTTGCTGCAAACTGAGAAAATTGGTTTATTGCTGAATTTGCTAACATTTGATATAATCTGCTTATTGTTTGATTTGCTGTCAATTAATATATCTGGTGTACTGCTCTGGTTGCTGTGTTGTAAACTTATCCAGATTACTGAAATTTCTACTAAATGCTAATATAATCTGTTGGATCAGCATACTGATTGCTTATAGCCTAACTTTGAATCAACTTGTCAATATAGCTGTATTGTTCATATCTCACATTAGACAATTAAGTTAAACCAAGCTGCAATTTTTCAAAGGTTTTGAGCAAGAACCGAAAAATTGTTTTTAGAGTCCAATTCACCCCCCCTCCTTCTTGGACATATTTTGGGACATCAATTTGGTATCAGAGCTTATCTCTCTTGCTTGAGGATTAAACCCCTTAGAGTGATCCATACACATGGCTAGTTCATCTAGAAACTCAACTGGTATACCTGCTCCCTTAGCTGAAGGTTATTCTATCACTAGACCACCACTTTTTAATGGCACAAATTACTCCTTTTGGAAAACTAAAATGAGAAACTTTATACAATCTGTTGACATTGATGCTTGGAGAATAATCAAAGATGGTCCTTATATTCCTTATAAAACCAGTAAAGGAACTGTACAAATTCCTAAAGCTGAAGTTGAATTTGATGATAATGATTGGAAGAAAATTTCTACAAATACTAAGCTATTAACATTCTTCATTGTGCTCTTGACATCAATGAGTATAATCATATTTCAGCATGTCAAACTGCAAAAGAAATATGGGACAAACTAGAAGTCACATATGAAGGAACTGATGTGGTGAAAGAGACAAAGGCAAACCTCTTCATCCGTGATTATGAGTTATTTGAGATGAAACCTGGTGAAACTATTGCTGAAATAAGTACCAGATTTATAGATCTTGTCAATCTTCTTAAAGCTCTTGGAAAGAGATTTGAGGAACAAGAACTCGTAAAGAAAATTTTGAGATCTATTCCAAAGTCATGGGAAGCAAAGACCACTGTTATTCAAGACACCAAGGATTTCAGAAAATACACCTATGATGAGCTAATTGGTTCTCTCATTGCACATGAAATGATCTATAAGAAAGATGAGAAACAAGGTGATCAAAAGAAAAAGAAAGGTATAGCCTTCATATCCGAAAAGGTAGATGAGGAAAAGAAAAGTGTTGCTTTTAAAGCTAGTTCAAGTGATGATTCAAGTGCTTCAAGTGATGATGATGAAGATATGGCTATGATAGTCAAAAGATTCAAAAGAGCATTTAGAAAAGGTGGAAGCAAATACAAGAAGTTCACAAAGAAATAGTTTGTTATGAGTGTAACAAACCAGGCCACATTAAGCTAAAGTGTCCTACATTGAAGAAGAAAAACAAGTTTAGAAAGGATAAAAGTAAAAAGGAAATGGCGGTAATATGAGGTGATAGTGACTCTTCATCAAATGATGAAACAAGTGACAAAGAAGTTGCAAACACTTGTATGATGGCAATTGAAGAAAAAGGCGAAAGCTCGCATATTGAAGATAGTGAAAATGAGGTAAATCTTGAACTTTCTAATGTTGATGAATTAGAACTTGCATTTATAAAGACATATGATAAATATAGATCTTTTAAAAAGAAATGCAAAATTTTTGTTCATGAAAATTATGCTTTAAGATCAGAAAATATTTCCTTGAGTATGGCTTCAAAGGAAAATGAATTTTACAAATCTCAAATGAAATTATTTAAGGAAGTTAATGATGAGCTTCAAAGATCAAAAGAAGTGTGTGAATAACTTTTTGAGAAAAAAAGAATTCTTGAAGCAAAAGTTGAATCTTTGACAAGAGATTTAACTAAATTTACAAAAGGAAAAGAAACACTTGATATACTTCTTGGGAATCAAAGATCCACAAATGAAAAATTTGGAATTGGTTATGATGGGTTTATGAAATTTGGAAAATACAAACATTATTTTGTTAAAGCTACATCTTTTTCTCAACCAAATATTACATGCTTTTATTGTAATCATAAAGGTCATATGATTAATACTTGTCCTATTAGGAAAGGAACCTTTAAGGCAAAAAAAGTATGGGTGCCTAAAGGAACCCTACCTAATATTACTAACACTCAAGGACACAAAGTTGCTTCGGTACCTAAGGACAGTTAATTGATTTCAGCTCTGCCTAAGGAGTATGCTGGAAACAGAACACTGGTACATAGATAGTGGCTGCTCTAGGCACATGATAGGAAATAAAGGCAAGTTCTCCTCTCTTACTTTAAAAGAAGAAAGTTATGTCAAATTTGGTGATAAAAGTAAAGCTAAAATTATTGGATGTGGAACTATTGGTAAAAATCCTTGCATTGAGAATGTTGCATTAGTATAGGGACTAAAATATAATCTTTTAAGTGTTAGTCAACTATGTGAATGGTTTTAAAGTCATTTTTACTTCTACACATTGTGAAATTCATGGAAATAATATTATGTTTGCTGGTGCTAGAATAGATAATATTTACCTACTTGATTTAACAAGTCTTGAAGAGAATTGTGAAACATGCTTTATGACTTCAGATGATAGTGCATGGTTATGGCATAGAAAATCAGGACATGCTAGCATGAGTACACTTGCTAAACTCTCTAGAAGGAATCTTGTTAGAGGACTTCCAAAGTTAAGATTTGAAAAAGAGTTTCAATGCAAAGCATGTGCACTTGGTAAGCATACAAAATCATCTTTTAAATCAAAAAATGTTGTAACTACATCTGGACCATTGGAGTTATTACATCTTGATCTTTTTGGTCCAATCACACCTAGAAGTCTAAGAGGTAAGGCATATACATTTGTAATTGTTGATAATTTTTCAAGATTCACATGGACTTTCTTTCTTGCTCATAAAAATGAAACCTTTGATATATTTGAAGCTTTTTGTAAAAGAACTCAAAATGAAAAAGGTTACTGTATTACATTTTTGAGGAGTGATCATGGAAAAGAATTTGAAAATAGTTTGTTTGAAAATTTCTGCTCTCAAAATGGTATTTATCATACTTTTTCAGCTCCTAGAACTCCATAACAAAATGGAGTTGTTGAAAGGAAAAACAGATCTTTGCAAGAAATGGCAAGAACAATGCTGAATGAAAACAGATTACCAAAATATTTAGGCGGAAAATGTAAATCTGACATGCTACATTTTGAACAGAGTTTCCATTAGAGCTATTTTAAAGAAAACTCCTTATGAACTTTGGAAAAGAAGAAAAACCAATATAGCATATTTTCATGTCTTTGGTTGCAAATGTTACATTTTGGATAAAAAAGACAGCAATCTCAAGAAATTTGATGCTAAATCTTGTGAAGGAATATTTCTAGGTTAATCAACAAATAGCAAAGCATATAGGATTTTCAATAGAAAAACCTTGACCATGGAAGAATCAATGCATATACTTTTTGATGATGCTAACACTTCCTTCCAAAGGAAAGATTCTTGTGATGATGAAATTGAGCAGATTCTAAATTCAAGGAATTCAAATAAAGATGAGCTTGATTCAAAACAACTAGTGGAGGATGATCAAAATGATAAAGAAGAAGAACTTCCTTGCTCTACAAATATTGAAATTCAAGAAGACTCCCAACCAAATGTGAAAGATTTACAAATTGTGGAACCTCAACATCAAGACATTCCACAAGAATGGAGGTGCCATAGAAATCATTCCAAAGATAACATTCTTGATAGTCCATCATAAAGAATGATGACAAGAGCTCAACTTAGAAGATATTTTGGTAATGTTGCTTTTGTTTCTCAATTTGAACCCAAAAATTATGATGATGCTCAAAATGATGAAAAGTGGCTTTTTGCTATGCAAGAGGAATTAAATCAATTTGAAAGAAATAAAGTGTGGAAACTTGTTCTTAAACCTAAAAAGCATTATGTTATTGGAACTAAATGGGTATTTAGGAATAAGATGGATGAAAAAGGACATGTAATTAGAAATAAAGCTAGATTAGTAGCTCAAGGATACAACCAAGAGGAAGGTATTGATTTTGATGAAACCTTTGCTTCGGTTGCTAGAATTGAAGATATTAGAATGTTGTGTGCATTTGCATGTTTTAAGAATTTCATGCTTTATCAAATGGATGTTAAAAGTGCATTCTTAAATGGATATATTGATGAAGAAGTTTATGTGGCTCAACCTCCTAGTTTTGAAGACCCTCATTTTCCAAATCATGTTTACAAGCTTACTAAAGCTCTCTATGGTTTAAAGCAAGCTCCTAGAGCATGGTATGAGAGACTTAGTAAATTTTTGCTTCAAAATGATTTTAAAAGAGGAAAAGTGGATACTACTCTTTTCATTAAGAAACTAGGAAAAGACATGCATATTGTGCAAATCTATGTAGTTGATATTATTTTTGGTGCTACTAACCATTCCCTTTGTAAGAAATTTTCCAATATGATGAAAAGTGAATTTGAAATGAGTATGACGGGTGAACTTACTTTCTTCCTTGGATTGCAAATTAAACAAATGAAAGATGGAATTTTCATAAATCAGTCCAAATACATAAAGGATATGCTAAAGAAGTTCAAAATGGAAGATATGAAAAGCATCGGAACTCCCATGGGCTCAATAGTTAAATTGGAGAGAGATGAAAAAGGTAAAGATATAGATAATAAACTCTATAGAGGTATGATTAGTTCTTTACTCTACTTGACAGCATCTAGACCAGACATTCATTTCAGTGTATGTTTATGTGCAAGATTTCAATCATGTCCAAAAGAATCTCATCTTGTAGCAGTTAAAAGAATTTTTAAGTGCCTCATTGGCACTCACAATATTGGCTTGTGGTATCCAAAATGTGAATCATTTGATCTTGTTGGTTATAGTGATTCAGATTTTGCTGGTAGTAGACTGGACAGAAAAAGCACTTCTGGAACTTGTCAATTTCTAGGTCATGCATTAGTTTCATGGCACAGTAAAAAGCAAACCTCTGTTGCACTTTCTACTGCAGAAGCTAAATATATTGCAGCTGGAAGTTGTGTTGCACAGATTTTATGGATGAAACAACAGCTTGAAGATTTTGAAATTAAATTTGATCACATTCCCATAAGATGTGATAATACTAGTGCTATAAAACTATCAAAAAATCCTGTCCAATACTCTAGAAGCAAGCACATTGAAATTAGACATCATTTTATTAGGGATCATGTTCAAAATGGTGATATTCAAATTGAATTTGTCCCTTCTGAAAAATAGCTTGCTGACATTTTTACAAAGCCACTTATGAGTAAATTTTCTGCAAAATAAGAAGAGAACTTGGTATGATTGATGCTCTTGATTAAGTTTTGATGCATTCTCATGTTTCTAAATGAAAATGAAGTGATAAATGTTGGTTTGTAGTATTAAAGATGTGTTCTGATAATTTTTGGTGCAATTTGAAAAATTCTGGGTCTGATATGATATGAACAGTATTCTGCAGAATTTGATCGCAGTGGCATACTAATTTGTTTGCTAATTTTCTTGTTTGCTAAATGCTTTACCACTGCTCCTAACTTTTCATTGGCAAACTGGCAGTCAGGTTTGATTGTACTAAAACTCTAAATTTTTTTTTCAAGCGCCTATTCTGCATGTTTAAAAAGCATATTACTTAAATACCCCTCTATTTAGAGCATTTCATCTCTATGTGTTTTAAGGGAAAAACAGACTTTTGACATATTAACTAGTGCGGGACTCAAAATTTTTTCAGAACCATCAATCTTCTCTCTACTTCTCCACTGGTACACGGTACCCGTCACTCTGCAAAAAGTCTCCAGTTATGTCTTTTTAGATTTAAAGATCAAAATTTCTTCTCTTTTCGTCGCATCGCCTCCCAAAACGCGAACGAATGCATCTTCTCTCCATTTGCTAACCATTTCGCTCGCAACTTACACAACCATCGTCTCCCTTCATCTTCCTTAAAAATTTCCAAAACCCATTGGCTTTGAATCAAATCGATTATTTCAAGTTAGAAAATCCCTAAAATCTTCTTATTCATTCCCCGCTATTTCTCTAAATCTGCCGAAAGAAATCATTCAAAGTGATTCTCGATTGAATTAAAATTTTCTGATGCATTCTCTGTCTCTACAAGTCTCAGGTATTGAATCTGAAACATTAATGGAAACGTTTTTTACATTTTTTTTTGTGTGACTATTCTGTTTGTTTCGCTTTTCGAAATTAGCTGCTAAATTTTCTTATTTTGAGTATTAACATTACGTAAAAATGTGGTATAAAACAAAATCATGAATCGGTCAGTCCTATTTTTTTTACATGACATTGTGCTCAATTGTGCTGGAAATGTGTTGACATGCTTCAAATGATTATACATTGACTACTCACATTATTAAATTTGTGAACCTAGCTTTCTCTATTCCTACTACCAAATTTTCTTCTGGTTTGGTCATGGCACGGGCAAAAGGAAAAGGCAAAGCAAAAGTCACTACATATTCATCATCTTTAGATTCCACTTATGCAAGTGTTCCTGCATCTCCTCCTCCACAAAGAGAAGCTCCTCTGGTAATTGGAACATCAAAAGAAACGCCCAAGAAAAGAACCAGTAAGCCTGTCCAAGAAAAGGGAACCAAAAAGAAAAAGACTTCAAAAGCTCCAATTATGCATATGGAAAGGGCCATTCATGAACCAAGGTATATCCATTGGCCTGCTTTTACTAAATCTCTGTTCCTTTACAATCTTTGTTTGAATATAAAAAATGGGACAGATTGTGCTCTAACACTGAAGGAGTATATGTGGACTTAGTTCAAGAATTTTATAAGAATTTAAGAGTTGATGATTCTGAAAAAGATGAATCTTTTAAGGTGAAAATGAAAGGAAAAGTCTATGAAGTGATAGTAGAAAGATTAGCCAAAGCCCTAGGAATCCCAAACAGCAGGAATAAAATCTGTTCTCACAAAGAAGTATTTGCTGTTGGCAGATTCAATAAAAGAGATTTTGAGGCTGAAGTGTTTAAAAGGGAAGTAAAAGATAATACTAGCATTACCTATGTTCACCAACACATCAAAATTCTTCATAGTTTTATCATCTATGTGCTGAATCCTAGAACTGGCAGTCCAAACTATTTAAGTACACTTGATCTCTGCATTATCTGGCATATTGTGAATCAAATTGAATTTAATCTTGCCTACTTTATGCTGAAGCAAATTATGAAATGGAAACCACCTTATAAACTACCCTATGCCCATCTTCTTAATGGCCTGTTTAGAGACTTTGGGATACCTCTGGAAACTGAGAAACTTAGAACAAATATGATCCCAATTACAAGTCTGCAAAAAGATGATGATGGCAGAAAACTAAGGTTTGAACAAGGTGCTAGTTCCAAGGATAGTGCAAGTGGTACTTTTAATGTTGAAGGAATTATGAAAGAAGTGAACAACTTAAGGGAATTTGTTGAAATTGAACTCGGAGAAATACAAAAATTTAGAGCTTTTCAAACTGTTCTTATGAATGCTCTTGATTATAAGGTTGATGGCACTTTGATGTTGATGTATAAAATTGTGGAAGAACTATTTAAAATCAAAGTTCATTTGGGTATTTCAAGCACTGAAGCTGGAGAAACTAGTATGGTTGCTACTGGTTTTGTTCCTCCAACAGAAAAAGAAG
This sequence comes from Hevea brasiliensis, assembly GCF_030052815.1. Classification (NCBI taxonomy): domain Eukaryota; kingdom Viridiplantae; phylum Streptophyta; class Magnoliopsida; order Malpighiales; family Euphorbiaceae; genus Hevea; species Hevea brasiliensis. The sequence goes on along the minus strand of NC_079495.1, from coordinate 32,842,775 downwards.
AGGAAGAAGAAGAATTTGCAGAAGAAGAAGAAGAGGAAGAATAGGAAACAGAAGAAGAAAAAGAAGAAGAGGAAGAAAAGGAATCAGAAAAATAAGAAGAAGAAGAGGAAGAAAAAGAAACAGAAGAAGAAGAAGAGAAAAAGGAAGAAAAGGAAGAAGAGGAAGAAGAGGAAACTGAAAAAGATGAAGAAGATTCTGATGATGGAAATGGTAATGGAGGCAGCAAAGAAGGAAATGGGAAGGATATGAGTGACTCAGAATCTGAGCCGGAACCACAGACTCCTGCTCCTACTGCACCTGCAAAAGAAAAGGCAAAAACATCTCAAAAGGAATAAAGAAGCAAGCAGAAAGAATAAACTGGTAAACCATCTAGCAAAAAGGCTAAAACGGGCAAAAAATCTACAGCAAAATCTGGTACTACTGCTTTGCATCGAGTTAGTTCTTTGGACCTATTTTCCCTTAACACTGGCTGCAATGGTCTTTGAAATTCTTTAGACCTTGAGTGATAAACCTGTCAAGCCAAAAAAGGTGAAGATGGCTACTCCAAGACAAATAAGAAGAAGCTCTAGGCTAAAAGGATAAATAACCATACTGCATGTTCACTGATTGAATTTTATCTGACAGTTTGTCTCTTAATTTGCTACTTAGTTTGCTATTTTTAGATTTCTGAACTTTAGTCTGTCATTTTATTTATTGTTTTGACTATTTATTCACTGCACTTAAACTGAATTTTTGTTTATATACATGTGCATGATTTCTCCCATGTTCTTTTGATGCTGACAAAAAGGGGGAGAAATAAATGAGTGATCTTGTTAGTATAACTTGTGATTGATATAGTTTGTGATTAGTATATTGTTGATTTAACTTTATAGTGTGTATATTGTGCATATTTAATTAGTATTTTAGTCACACTTGCCTAAAACTCCTTGAAACAGAAAATGCTTAAGAATATTTCATTGAAATTATTTAGGGGGAGTGATTTGTGATTAAATGTTGATATAAGCACATACATAGGGGGAGTTATTCCCACATATTCATTCATACACATACTCACACTTATCAATATTTACATGGTGATTTGATTGAGTTTTGTCATCATCAAAAAGGGGGAGATTCTTGACCCCACTAGCTCAAAGGAGCATAGATTTTAATGATACCAAAACTCAACTAGAATCAAATTAACATTATTTTAAGTGTTGTGCTTCTCAAAGAACAAAGGAAAAGACTCAAGGATTTCATGATGGATTCGTGCCTTTGAAGAAAGGATGACATTCTAAGATAACACAGGACGAATCAAAGGAGATAAAAGAAGAAAAGGTTACCTTCCAAAACTACATTGAAGATAAAAATTGAAGATACATATAGCATAGAAGTTAGTTTTAACTTTTAGGATTGCTTGTGAAAAGAATTGAGGAGTAGAAGTCAATGATACTTATTTTCAATCCCTCAAAAGATTTTCTTTTTAAATATCATTATTGGCCTAAAAGTATTTGATTATGATTTGGTGTAAAGTTTTATAATTTTGAAAGATATGCAGAAAAGTTTTCCTGGTATGCTAACTGGTTTGCTACTTGTTTTAGTATGCTAACTGGTTTACTACTTTTTCCAGTATGCTAACTGTCTCAACTCTGCACAATATCGCAGAAAAAGACAAAATAACGACTATTTTCTTGAAATTCATAATTGTAACGTTCAAATGAGTTCTCAAACGGTAAAAAACGTTCCAAAGCTATAAATACACCTACCCTTGGCCATTTTGCACTTAATGAAAGTCTCTCCACTGTTCAAAATCATAAAAGCTTTCATTCATAGTGCTCAAAGTGTTTTTATTGCTCATTATTGGCTTATTTACTCATCTCTTCTTTATAGATTTTGTTGTATAGAGTGAGAGTGAGTTTTAAACACATTATTATCATTTATGAGAGGTCATTCAAGCACCTATAGAAGCTTGATTGTGAAAAAGTATTTGGGATAACACTTGGTAAAAGTGTGAAGCCACTTGTAAAAGCTTTGGTGAGAAGATTTGTAAAGGGCTTTTGTCTCTTGCCTTTAAAAGAGAAGAATAGTGAAGTGAAGACTCAAAGTGGAATCTTTGAGAGAGTGGATGTAGGCTAGTTGAGCCGAACCACTATAAAATTTCAGTGTTCAATTTTCTCAACCCTTACTCTTTACATTTATGCATTTCAACTTTCTGATTGATGTGCTTTTGCTGATATGAAAGTTGATACTGTTTATTGTAAACCTTGCTGCAAACTGAGAAAATTGGTTTACTACTGAATTTGCTGACATATGATATAATCTGCTTATTGTTTGATTTGCTGTCAATTAATATATCTGGTGTACTGCTCTGGTTGCTGTGTTGTAAACTTATCCAGATTACTGAAATTTCTACTGAATGCTAATATAATCTGTTAGATCAGTATACTGATTGCTTATAGCCTAACTTTGAATCAACTTGTCAATAAAGCTGTATTGTTCATATCTCACATTAGACAATTAAGTTGAACCAAGCTGCAATTTTTCAAAGGTTTTGAGCAAGAAATGAAAAATTGTTTTTAGAGTCCAATTCACCCCCCCCCCCCTTCTTGGACATATTTTGGGACATCATTAAGGATTCAAGGGTTTGAATTCTTGGCAGACCTCATTGAATTACCTTTCCATGAGTTTGACGTGATTTTGGGAATGGACTAGTTGTCACGTCATCAGGCAATGGTTGATTGTAAATTGAAGAGGATTTCCTTGAAAACTTCTGAGGGTAATGAGATCACAGTTGTGGGAGAAAGGACAGATTTCTTGTCCAATGTCATCTCAGCCACAGTTGCAAGAAAACTGATGAGAAAAGGCTGTGAAGCCTACTTAGCACATGTGGTGGATACTAGGCAGGCTAAGCTAGATCTGTGTGACATACCCACAGTAAGAGACTTCCCAGATGTGTTCCCTAAAGAATTGCCTGGCTTGCCATCAGAAAGGGAAGTCGAATTTGCTATTGAAGTATTGCCCGGTACAGCACTAATCTCTATTGCTCCTTATAGGATGGCACCTACTGAGTTAAAGGAGCTGAAAATCTAGTTGCAGGAGTTACTGGATAAGGGGTTCATTTGCCTCAGTGTGTCAACATGGGGAGCTCCAGTGCTGTTTGTGAAAAAGAAGGATGGGACTTTGAGGTTATACATCAATTACCGGCAGTTGAATAAAGTGACTGTGAAGAACAAGTATTCATTACCTAGAATTGATGATATGTTTGATCAGTTGAAGGGAGCAGGAGTATTGTAACACCCCTAAGTTCGGTAGTGCGTTCTACTGTTCCGGTGACCAGTGTTGTCCGGACAGTTAGGATGCCTAGAACTACACTTAGATATGAGTGAGGAGGCATAAAATAATGAAATACAAGAAAAGAAAATACAATAAAAACAAAGGAAAAATCATAGCAATGAAATGTAACCCAGTTAAACGAGCCGAGAACCCTAGCGATGGGTGACCGCACCGGGAAGTCGCGGCGTGGACTATTGACTAGCCCTGGACTGCGGGGAACTCTGGAAAATATTTTTAGGACTTAAATAAATGTCTATTGAAGTATAAATACCATTAGAAATATCAAAGAAAAATTAATTAATTAGTACAAAGAAAAAGTGAGAAATCGAAAAATGGACAAAACTCGGTGTTACCGAAAAATTGGGAATGCAACCCGAACAGGGGCATTGTGGTCATTTGATACCCCGAGTTGTCTTTTGACCTAAATGTCCATTAAAAATAAATGATATTACACTAGGGAAATGTCTAAGAAAAAAATTAGTTAGTTAGTATAAACGAAAAATAAAAAATAAAGAAATCGGCGGTACAAGGAGTAAATCAGTAGCACCGAAAAAGTCCGAATTTGACCCGAAGAGGGGCATTTTGGTAATTTGACATCTAAAGTTGTCTTTTGACCTAAATATCCATTAAAAATAAGTAGTATTAAATTTTGGGAACCCCATGAAAAAGGAAATTAAATATGTAATGAAAATAAGAGAAATTAAGGGGTATGAGTTAGAATAATTAAAAGTTAATTAATTAAATAATTAACTTTGAGTTAGTGGAGATTAGTGGGACATATAAATAGATATAAGTGGACTGAATTTTCCACTAACCACTTCATCTCCTTCACTCCTCCATTGATGGCCGAAATGAAGCTCCCAAAAACACCATAGCCAAATTGCATGCAAACTCCCATTTCACTACCTTCAAGCCATGATCTTCACAAGTTGTCTTCATTAAAGTTAATCCTCACACCATGGGCAGTAGATAGGCAGCAAGAAGATCAAGTTTTGGTGAAGTTTTGAAGAGTTTCCAAAGTGGTAAGTATGTGTTTTTGATGATTGCTTCATTAAAGTTTGTGAGGATGTTATGGGTACTTGAATTGTGGAAAGAATTTTGGAGTTTGATGTTCTAAGGGAGATCTTTATTTGGCAGCCATGGAAACTCCTTAAGGGCAGTTTATTCCTGTATGTAAATGGTAGATTAAAGTGTTGATGAAGTGTTTGTATGTGTAGGAATAAATTGGGTAATGTATACTAAGTATGTTGTGAATGTACATTTGATTTTGGAAGCTTGGAAATTAATCCAAGGAGAGGTATGAATTGGCAGCCTAAATTGTGGACCAAAAATATGTTGCTTTATGGTTTGGTTTATGGAATATTATGGTTGAATTATGGTACTTGTTGTGGCAGCTTGTACATGTGTATAAGGGTTTGAGTTTGGACATGTGAATGAGCTTGGTTATGTAGTTAAATCGTGTGTAATTTGAACTTGGTAAATTCTGGACTATAAGGTGCATATTGAGTGTGATTATAAGCTGCCAAAGTGACCAAAAATGTATTGTGATATGTGTTTAGGTTATGGTACAAAATAGAAATGGCATGAATGTGTAACTTGGTAAGTGTTAAAAGTGTCCTTTGATGAGTAATGAACAAAATGCAATAGGGCAGTTTATGTTTTAGGCATAGAACCTTAAGTGTGTGGCTCCAATTGGTATGAGACCAATTGGAGGTGAAACTAGGCACAAAAAGTGCCAACTTTCATGAAGGAAGCTTACCAAAATTCTGCTTGAAAGGTAACTTGAAAAATGACCAAATCCGGATTAGTGCATTTAAGGTCTGAAAATTGACCATTTGGGCAGCAGTTAGTATTTTGGCCATAACTTACTCAAAACAGGTCCAATTGACCTGAAATTTTTACCATGAATAGTTGAGACATATATCTACAAGTCTTATGAAGACACCAAAGCCCAGAAATGACCATAAGCAAGTCAAAAAGCTTGCACAAGTTCAGGTCCAAAAACTGGCCGAACCTAAAATGACCTAAAGTGACCAATTTTGATGCACTTTGATCAGCAATAGTAAAATGACCATAACTTGGTCTACATAACTCAGAATGACCTAAAATTTTGCCCCGCGTGCAATAAAACATAGGTCTACAAGTTTGTAGTTTTGATCGAAACCCGAAAACCGAGGGAACTAGGTCATCCGGCTAGGTCAAACTAGTATCCCGGAATCCAGCAAATTGCAAGAAAACGCAATATACATGGAAATGAATTAGGTAACATGTACCAACCCTAAAAGGCTACAAATGTGACATATTAGTAACATTAAAACCTAATTTACCTAGAATGGATCGAGGGTCAACATATTAGGTTGACTAAGCAAATAATAGAATTCAGTGAATTAATTATCAAGCATTATCATTAGAGACTATTTAAATGAGTACTGAAACACTTCAAATTGTGTTTCTCAGTTAGCAAAGACTTAGGAAAAGGGAAGGAAACACTAAGTCAAGGTCAGAAGACAGTTATCAGAGGTTTGTGCACAGTAATTATTTCTTTTGAATTTTTTAATTGAAATAAATTATGATTATTTGTATGTTATTGTTTTAAATTGTGTTTGTGCACAATAGTTATTTCTTTTGAAATTTTCAATTGAAATAAACTATGATTAATTGTATGTTATTGTTTTAAAATGTCTTTGTGCACAATAAACCTTATTTGAGCCTTTTGTCATTGAAAAATTGATTTAGTGTGATTTATGGATATTTGAAGTTAATTATGAATTGTGTTGCCATCTTGTGAATGAAATTATGACTTTGGAAATTTATTGGATTTCTCACAAATCATTTGAATAAAATGTTTGGAATTGATTTTGTGTTCACACTTAGCATGACAGTATCACATTATCCCTCCTCCATTTATGGGGTTAAGATCATTTATTTTCCTCCCTCTCTGGTTTACCAGTTGAGGTTGTAGATCAGATGAGTACTTATTAGCTAGCTAGCCACCTCCCTCATTGATTTCGATTAGTGGGATTGTAGATTGCTTTGTCTTGTTGTACAACACGGCATTGATCGAAAATTTTGTGTCATGGCTTAAGTTGTGTATGAATTGGCAACACCGTGTTTATCAAAATTATTTGACCCAAAATTTTTCTATAATGAGCTTTGATAATTTGTGAAATGTAATTGTGCAGCATTTAAATTGTGTTATTAATTTGCAAAACGGTATTATTCAATTATTTGATCAAATTGTGTTATTGATTGACAAAATTGTATTATTCAGTTATTTGATCAAATGGTATTATTGATTGGCAAAACTGTATTATTCAGTTATTTGATCAAATTTGTGTTATATGAACTTTGTAAATTGTGAAATGGAATTGTGAACTATTTGATTTGTGAATTATCAATAAAAGATTTATGTATCGCATTTCAAATTGTTATTGTGCACCACTGAGTAAATTTTACTCAGCGACAGCTTTTTATTGCTATCGCAGGTAGACAGATTAACAGGGCAGCAGACTAGGCTACTAATGCTATATTGAGAGTTCATCGGGTATAATGAGTATACCATATTTTGCATTTGGTATTATAATGTATGTTCACTGTATGTATATAGTGTTCTTGGTTTTGAGCAGTTGTAAATTTAAAATTATACATTGAAGTTGTAAAATAAGTTGTAAATTATTTTGACTTGCAAAATTTATGATATATTTATTTTATCTCAGCCTTTGAAAATACTGAAAAATTATTGGGGTTTTGAGTTGAGAAACATATTGTGTTGATTAAATGTTGGAGTTTAAGATGGAGAAATATATTTGAAGTGCTTTTTACAAGTTTTTGAAGAACTATTTTATTCAAAATACAGATGGCACTCCACCAAAATTTTTACAGAAATTGTTAATTCTTCAAATGTGTTAGCTGTTTCACTTCAGTTTAAAATTATTTTTTTTAACACCTGTAAATAGTGCTTACCACTGTAAAAAGAAGTAAGAAAAGTTTTAAAATCCCTTGTAGTGTATTTAATGGGTTATCAGTAGACGAAGTTGGTAATTCATTAGGTATACTACGGGATCATGTTATGCCTTACAGAGGGGTAGGGTGTGACAAGTATTTTCTAAAATTGATCTCAGATCAGGGTATCATCAATTAAGGGTGAAGGATGCAGATGTGCCAAAGACTACATTCAGGACCCAGTATAGGCATTACGAGTTCATGGTGATGCCCTTTGGCCTAATAAATACACCAGCAGCATTCATGGACCTTATGAACTGTATTTTCCATCCATACCTAGATCGGTTCGTAGTGGTCTTTGTTGATGACATTTTGGTATATTCTAAGACCGGGGAAGAACATGATGAACATTTGAGAATTATTCTACAAACCCTGAGAGAAAAGAAGATGTATGTCCAAGTGTGACTTCTGGTTGAGTGAGATTGCATTTTTGGGACACATAGTGTCAGCTGATGAGATTAGGGTGGATCCCAAGAAGATAGAAGCAGTGATGGAATGGAAGCCTCCCAGAAATATAACTAAGGTCAGAAGTTTCTTGGGGCTAGCTGGGTATTACAGAAGATTTGTGAAGGGATTTTCTTTAATAGCTGCTCCAATGACCAAGTTGTTACACAAGAATGTCAGATTTGACTAGAATGACAAGTGTCAGGCCAGTTTTGAGAAGTTAAAGGCTATGTTGACAGAGGCACCAGTGTTAACACAGCCAGTGTCGAGAAAGGACTTTGTGGTCTATAGTGATGCCTCACATAATGGGTTAGGTTATGTATTGATGCAAGAGGGGAAGGTGGTCGCCTATGCTTCCAGGCAGTTAAGGCCATATGAACAAAACTACCCTATCCATGATTTAGAACTTGCAGCAATTATCTTCGCACTGAAGATATGGAGGCACTACTTGTATGGTGAAAAGTGTTACATTTACACAAACCACAAAAGTCTAAAATATTTGTCAACCCAGAAGGAGCTCAACCTTAGATAGAGGCAATGGATTGAGTTCCTGAAGGACTATGATTGTGTGATTGATTACCATCCTGGAAAGGCAAATGTAGTTACTGATACTTTAAGCATAAAATCCATCACAGCTTTGAGATCATTGAATGCCCATCTATCCTTAGCTCGAGATGGAGCTATTTTGGCTAAGTTGTAAGTGAGGCCAAACCTGCTATAGCAGATTTTAGATGGGTAGAAGGTGGATGAAAAGTTAATGACTACTATGGGCAAAATTCCAAAAGGGAAGGCAACTAACTATGAGGTGAAAGCAGATGGGTGTCTATACTACAAAGGAAGAGTGTGTGTACCAGATGATGGGGAATTGAAAGCTAGTATTCTAAAGGAGGCATACACCAGTGTTTATGCTATGCACCCAGGAAGTACAAAAATGTATCGTGACCTGAAGCTTCATTATTGGTGGCATGGTATGAAGAAGGACATAGCTGACTATGTGACTAAATGTTTGACATGTTAGCAAGTCAAGGTAGAACATCAAGTTCCATCAGGTTTGCTACAGCCTATACGCATACCTGAATGGAAATGGGATCGGGTCACCATGGATTTTGTAAGTCTACCTCTCACCCAGAAGAAGTATGATGCAGTATGGGTGATAGTAGATAGATTGACAAAGTTAGCACACTTTCTACTAGTTAGGACTGACTACTCACTGGAGAAGTTAGCAGAATTGTATATCAGTGAGATAGTTAGACTGCATGGAATTCCATTTTCCATCATATCTGATCGAGATCCAAGGTTTACATTGAGATTTTAGAAGAAGTTGCATGAATCCTTGGGTACACAACTCCACTTCAGCATAGCTTTCCATTCTCAGATGGATGGGCAATTAGAAAGAGTAATCCAGGTCCTTGAGGATATGCTGAGGAGTTGTGTCATTGAGTTTGAGGGAAGTTAGGATAGATACCTCCCACTGGCAGAATTTGCATATAACAATAGCTACCAAGCTAACATCCAAATGGCCCTGTATGAAGCACTGTATGGGAGGAAATATAGAACTCTAGTGTGTTGGACTGAATTAGGTGAAGATAAACTAGTAGGGCTAGACTTGGTGAAACAGACTGAGGAGAAGGTAAAGCTAATCAAAGCCAATCTAAAAGTTGCCTCAGATAGACAGAAATCTTATGCTGACCTGAAGAGAAAAGAAATAGAATATGCAGTTGGAGATAAAGTGTTTCTCAAAGTCTCACAATGGAAAAAAGTATTGAGGTTTGGAAGAAAAGGTAAGTTAAGCCCTAGGTTCATTGGCCCATATGAAGTCATTAAACGTGTGGGACCAGTGGCCTACAGGCTAGCTTTACCACTAGAGCTAGACATGATCCATAATGTGTTCCATGTATCTATGCTAAGAAGATACCGCTCAGATCCTTTACATGTCATCTCCATGGAAGAAATTGAAGCACAACCGGATTTGACATATGAAGAAGAACCCATACGGATCCTGGCTCGGGAAGTGAAGGAGTTGAGGAATAAGCAGATTCCACTGGTGAAAGTGCTTTGGAGGCACCACAACACCGAGGAGGCAACTTGGAAAAGTGAAGAGGCGATGAGGCAATAGTTCCCTCAACTGTTTGTATCAGGTAAATTTCGAGGATGAAATTTAAATTAGAGGGGAAGAGTTGTAATACCCTCACTGTAGCAATTCCGTACATTCTACTATTTCGGTGACTGGTGTCGTTCCGAACAGCTAGAACGTCTGAAAAAACATTTGAACTACAGTGAGAAACTATAATTAACTCAAATATTAATAAGAAAAATTTAGGAAAAATTTTAGAAATAAAATACAACCAAGTTAAATGAGTCGGTGCCCTAGCAATAGGTAACCCAGTAGGAAGTTGCGGTCCTCGCAACTAGGAGCCCTAAACCTGGGAGAAAATTCATAAAATAATTTTTGGGACTCCAGAGAAGAGTCATTGAGGTTTCTAAGGCATTAGAATGCCAAGAAAATGCTTAGAAAAATTTTTAGATCGGTATAGACGATTTTGGCTCAATAAGCCAAACGAAGGGCATTTTGGTCATTTTGTCTTCAGAGATGATTTTTGGCCGACTTGTCCAGTTAAGTAAATAATTATTATGACATAAAATATGAATAAATATTGCTACAAATTAAATTAAAATTGAGTAGAAAAGAAAAGAAAAAGAAAAAGAATTAAATGGGAAATTATGACATCACATGATGTCATTAGTGTGCCTCCACCCAATCACATGGTGACACATGGCAATAACTCATTTAAAATGACTAAATGGGTAGAAAATGAAAGAAAACAAATCAGTTTCTTCCATTTTCCTCAGCTGGCTGAACCAGCTCCAAGGTATTCCACCATTTCCATCCCAACCAAGCTTCCTTTCCCACCATTTTACACCATAAAATCCCTAGCTTCTTTCATTAAAAATTTTCCTTATACCTAGAGCAAGTCTTGGGCAGCAAAAGGAAAGAGGAAAAGAGAAGTTCTCAAGCTTTGGAAATTAGCTAAATCAAGGTTAGTAACTAATTTTCTATTCCCTCTCTTAATTTATACTTAGGTGTTTACTTTAAGTAAGAAATTGTAAGTGAAATGCATGAGAACTCCTTCCATGCTCTCCTGTAAATTTCAGCAGCCTTGACATGAGTTAGGGTTAGGAGAATTCTTTGATTTAAAGTGACACATTAGCTGTCCCTAGTATAAATTATATTATTAGTATAGGCATTAAGAGTAAGATGCATGAATTGAATGCTTGGTCAATTAAGTTTAGGTTTTAAAACTCAATTTTGGAAGTTGATGTAACTGAACTTAAATTAATGTTGTAATGGTCATTGAATGGTAGCTTTGGATTTGAGGTTTGGTGTGCTGCCTTGAGTGCCTTGCAGGTCTGGATGTGAGTCCAGCATGTTTGGGTAGCTATAACTTAGGTTGTGTAGGTTCAATTGGTGCAAAGCCAATTGAAAATGAAATTAGACACATAATGGCACAATTTTGGTAAAGAAACTCTATCCAGAAACTAAACATAAAATGCCCTAAAAATTGACTAAATTCGGGTGACTTACATTCTGTGTGGGCAAAATGACCAAATGAACAGTGTTCATTCATTTGGTCATAACTCGATGTAGAAAGGTCCAATTAACCTGAAGTTTTACCAGTAGAAAGCTGAGACATAGCCCTACAACTTTCATGAAGAAAAAAAACCCAAATTTTGATCATAACATGTCCAAAAACTGATATGCAATCAGTGTACAAAAACTGCAAAATTGATTCTACCCAGAAAATCTAGAAAAATTGCAATCCGGCCAGTTATGGTGTTTAGGCCATAACATGAGCTACAAAACTCCAAATGGAGTGATACAAAAAAACAAATGTAACTAGACACAATAAGGAACAACTTTGATGAAGAACATTTGGCCAAATTCTCACTATAGAATGGCCTAATGGAATAGTGAACTCTAGCACCCAAAACTGAAATTTCTGATTTATTCATCATTGGTTAGAAGTATGGATTGGCAACTAATGCCAACACTTTTGGGAACCAATATGTGGTAAATTTATGTGATTAGGACTTATGTAGCTATTATGCATTAGAAAGTCAATAATTTGACCTAAATAGTAAAATGAATAGTAACCTTACATGTAAAGCATGAAAATTCAATCAATAACTTGGTAATGTGCCCTCGTACACCTAGTAAGATTGGTTTGGATAGGTTGGCACGCCAATAGGGTTCAGTTAGCAGTACTGCACATGGCATTATGCCATTCTGTGATTTTATGGCTTTTAGCCATTTTGATATTATGATGATACTTAGCCTTGTGCCTAATGTTATTACAGCTTATCACCTGTTCTGTTGCACACCGGGAGACACTATGTGACCGATAGTGTGATAGCCCGAGGTACTTGTTACCCAATGCTAGTTTACCCGTTTATCTAGTCTAGTCATCCAGTATAGGTTACTTGGGCAACTAAAAATGAAAGTTGATAAATTTAATGAAATAATGGATATAACAAGTACCAAATAAATAAGACTACAAATAATTACTAAAAATTTGTTTGCATGAGACATCAATATACACACTGCATATTTATTTTCTTTTAGTTCTTTTTATTTTATTATTGGCACCACTAAGCATTATTTCTTAGCGCATTGCTTTTTGCTACGGTAGGTACTGGAGATATGGAGCGCGATCCCAATAGACCCCAGTTAAGGTGAGAGTCAGATCTGCTAGTGTCCTGTGTCACCTCTCAGCTACAATGCATTGGTAGGATGCTAGGCTTTATTTTGTATTTTGTGTTTTGTATCTTTGTAAACTTTGTAATTAAACTTTTATTTTGTCATGTATATTGAAACTCATGTGATTATGTATTAATGAAAGTATCTATAAATGGTGTTCATAAATGAAAATTGAGTATTTATTTATGATTTAAGTATAAATATGATGTGAATTGAATGATTGGAAAGTTTGAGAAATTGTTGAAAATCGTTGATGTCACACCTTATCCCTGGTAAGGCATGATATGTTCCCGTAGCGTACCTAAGGAATTACTGAACTCCACTTACCGATAACCCATTAGTTATGCTACAAAGGATTTTAAAACAAATCATAGCTTTTTATCTTATCAATTCTTTTGCGGAAAACTGTATGAGAATAGTTAAAATTACATGTAAACATTCATTGGAAATAATGATAGACTAAATATTGCAAAAGTTACATTTTCATAAGTCTCAAAGTAAAATACAAAATAGTTACAAACTCAAAATGTGATAGCAATGCAATGCTTTTAAATACAAACTGCTCAATGTCTGTACATCCATATATATAGGTACAAAATACATCCAAAGGAATCACAAGGGTATACCTAACATAAATACCCACAAACAATACCAAAATGCTGCTTTTAAGTCTCTCACTCGGTAGCCTTCTCCTTTCCCTTACCTGCGACAGCATAAAGAAGCTATCGCTGAGTATATCACTCAATGGTGCACAACTAATAACTTTAAAACTTAAGGTAAAACACAATTTGTCAAAGCATAATAAATCACATTTTTCTTAAGCATGAAAACTTCACAATAGTTCTAAGTCCATAAAGGCCATTTATTGGAATAACATTTCAAGTGAGAAATCACACTTCATAAATTACAATTCATAAAGCATTAGTGTTGTCAACATCAACACACAGTTTAGGCCATGACACAAAACCGTTATTAATGAGGGAAGGGCTAGCTAGCTAATGAGTATTCATGTAGTCTTACCCCACTAACCGTTATTAATGGGAGACATAATCAATATCAATTATCCCAAGTAGCCATTACTACTAGGGAGTTCCGAAAGGGACTGTCATGCTAACTGTGGTTTCAAAACAGTTTCCAAAAATTTCCCACTCAACAATCACATTTATAAACCAATAAACACATTTAAATTCATCATAATATCCATATAAAGGTGGCAACACCCAAATTTCTTAAATGTAAGAGAAAAACCATATTTCAGTCAAAGTAAACTTGTTCAAAGCAAACTCATTCAATTTAACACATTCCAAGCAATTTACAAGTTTAAAAACGAAGAAAAGGTTAGTTGTGCACAAACCTTCAATAATTCTCATTCCTTGTTACCTACTTCTCCTTGTCCATTCCAACTTCTTTTTCTACTGAAAATACACAAATAGAATACCTCAATAACAATCTCAATTGCTGCCAAGAACTCATTACATGCATGTCTAATGCATCCCAAATTAGCTTTGCAAATTTTTGAAAATTTTGGTTTTGGACAACTTGGTGCCCTAATATTTGAATCCAATTTTTACCTAGTTTCAATTATAATTTGGTGAGGTGTTCCTCATAAAAATTGTTCATCTAGATCTCAAATTTATTTTCCTTTTTGAATCACCTAATTTGGAGCTGTGTCGCTAAAGTTATGCCCAAAACACTATTACTATTCACGTTACTGTTTATGCAGCAAATTTAGTTCTGGCAGATTTATCGATTCAACTTCGTTCAGAAATTTGATCAAGTTAAGTCCATAATTTGATATAATGTTCTTCATACAAAATGTTCTACTGTGCCTTAGGTTTCCATTGGTTCAAGAATCGCCTAAATTGGAGTTTTCTAGAGAGAGTTATGGCCATGCAAAATTTACTGTTCATATGGTAAATCTACAATTCTGCAGGTTCAGTGATTCAACTTTGCTCAGCAATTTGATTGGGTTAAGTCCATAATTTGTCCTCAAGTTCTTCATATGAAATGTTCTACTATGTCTTAGGTTTCCATCGGTTCAAGAATCGCCTAAATCGGAGTTTTCTAGAGAGAGTTATGGCCATGCAAATTTTACTGTTCATATGGTCAAATTCTGCAGGTTCCAGATTTCTATCTCCAAGTTCAAGGCTCATTTCGGATAGCTTAAGGTCATTTTCGGGGCAAGGTATCTTCATGAAAATTCTAGCCCTATGTCTTAAGTTTCATTTCCAATTAGTTTCACACCAATTGAAGTTGTGTAGCTTAAGTTATGGGCTTTCAAACACACTGAATTCAGTGTGCAAATTCTGCCCTAAGTTCAATTTTTCATTTGTTCAATTACTTCCACTAACCAACCTCAATTCACATTTAATTTACCCAAAATGACTATAATTTAGCATTAACACATCAATGGCACTTCCTAGCATAAAACCTACAATTTTCAAACACCAAAGTTTGCGATTTCCCTAATCCTACTATTTCATTACCTCCATTCATCAACCCAATGTCAATTCAAACTAAATAAATCTCAAATGACCATAATTTAATACTACACACACCAATTTCACTCTCTAGCACCAAAACCCAATTTTTGCATGAACCCTAATCTCCCATATTTAAATTTATACACATTTCATGCAATTTCTTTTCTCTAATCATGCATACTACTTCAACTAAGCTTGATTTCATCATCATTTTCATTGAAATATATTAAACCCTAATTTTTCTCCAATTTGGCCAAAACCCTAGTTTAGGTTCCATGCATGTTTCCTTTCATTTTCTTATGAAATTTCATCATAATCTAACTTAATTTAAGGTTTGTATAACAAAATGAGCATTAAAGAACTTACCTCTTGATGACTTCCTTCCAACTCCCCAAATCTTCAATTTTCTTCTAATCTCTTGTTTCCCCTTACTTTTAAGCTCTAAATCAAATATTAATTTGATGCTCTCTACCAATTAGATGCAAAACCCATAGAGGAAAAGCAAGGAATTGAGTTTTAAGAATGGGTGTCAATGGAGAAAGAAGGAAGAAGAAGAAAGAAAGAAAGAGAGAAGGAAAGAGAGTGGGTGATAACTAAATGGGAAAGAAAGGGAGGGTTTTGTCTTCTTTTATACTTATTTATTCTTTTTTAATTCATTTAATGAATTGTCCAAAGCCCATTGGTCCCTTAAATTTTAATTAGGTCAAAAAATGGAATTTAAATTCTAGATTTTTGCCTCTTTTATTTTCTTTTCACTTTTACTCTAATTTTTCCCTCAATATTTCTTCATAATTCAATATTTTATTTAATTTAATTCACATTTTGGTCAAAAGTCAACTCTTAAAGTGAATTGACCAAAATGCCCCTCATCGGTTCATAATCCCTCTTTTTCAATATACTCGGTGGATCCTTATATTTTTGGGTCACTTGAATTTTTATTGTGTCTATCTCAATTAATTTTCTATTTATTTTTTGTCCTCAAGGTGTCTTTAAATAGTACTAGTCATGGACCAAAAATGGTACTATTCATAACTCGGAGGTTCGGGGTGTTACAGTTGAGACCATGTTGATGGTTATTGGAGTTTGAGAATATGGATGAATATTTGGGAGTGTTTTTCATAGGTTCCGAAGAACTGTTTTCTCCATTTTTAGCTGGTACTCTGCTGGATTTTTTATAAAATTTTTGAAATCTCAAATGAATTTACAATTTCTATAAATGACTTAAATGAGTCAAATCTCCCAAATTGCATTTCATCATCATAAAGAAATAAATTAAGGAAAGATAAAAATAATTGAGATAAAATATGATGTTCCGGTACACAGTGTGGCATATCTTGCTCGGCTATACTGTAGACGGGTAAGGGGTATCACATGTGTCATTTAATGTTAATAAGGTCTAGGTTGTGTCGCTTCTCGCCTTAGGCCAAGTAAGGTGTTACACGGGCCGTGTGTTCATGCAAGGGCGTGTTTTTCATAATGGGGCATGTTTTGGCTGAATTTTTAGGCTTTTTGTGTAATGGTTGTATAATTAAGGACCCAAAATTAAGCCTAGACCTAATTAAATGATTTAATTAGGATTTCCAATCATACAAATAATTTTTTGAAAATTGTTTGTATGAAATTCAATTTGGGAAAAGCTCCTAAATTTAAAATTGATTTGAATGAGATTCAAATTGAAATTCGATTGACTATGTGATATTCAAATTAATTTAACATGTATATTTATATTTAATTATTAAATGTCATTATGCATGATGGATGATCATGGACAATAAAAGACCAATGTAATTAG
Source organism: Hevea brasiliensis (assembly GCF_030052815.1). Taxonomy (NCBI): domain Eukaryota; kingdom Viridiplantae; phylum Streptophyta; class Magnoliopsida; order Malpighiales; family Euphorbiaceae; genus Hevea; species Hevea brasiliensis. Next base: position 32,825,986 of record NC_079495.1, on the reverse strand, counting down.
ATTTATTTCTTTTATTTTTCTTTAAGATGTAATAATTAATTTTATTCATAGTGGCATGTAATATAAGTGTTATGTTACTTAGGATGTAATTTCATTTATTTAAGGACTTTAAAGTCCAAATTCTTGTAAATTCACCTTGGTATGCCAAGGGTTACAATGTAATTGGATAGAAAGAAGAATAAGGAGGTCAAGAACATTAGTGGGACCAGTGGGAGGAGATCAAGATCAAGATGTTGATTACGTACTCCTTCAGCAATTCTTGTAAAATAAATGAATGAAATATACCTAGGAATGCCTTAATTCAATTCTTGGTGGCTTAAAATTGAATCCCTTAAAAAGTCCATGATCATACCATGTTATTTGTTTATCCATGTATGTATGAGCTATGTATAAATGTATGCAAATATGTGATATATGCATGCCAACTAGATAATGTGCAAAGTGAGACCATAATAGTAATTAAGCCGACCACAAAATCTTCCAAACCAATGATTAAGTTGGTAATGGTATAATTATGGTAATTATATCATGGCCCTCTATTGAGGCAATTATTTTAAGAAATTTTAAATACTTGCATTGTTAGATATGAAAAACATGGGAATGATGCATTTGTTTAAGAGATTTTCTTAAAAGTAATTGTTAAGCATGAGATGTTGTAAGTATGTAAATGCTTGATGGCCAATAATGGATGTGCCTGAGGTCATTGAAGTAATTTACATGCTTGCTGGCTCAATGGGATCAACTTAACTAATGCAAGATAAACCAATAATGGATGTGCCTGAGGTTTTGAGTATTTGAGGTCAAATAAATGATTGAGCCTCACATGAGTTGTGATGGGCAAAGAGTTGCTTACTTATAGTTTATTGTGATTCTAATAATGGATGTACCTAAGGATGATCAATAAGACTATAAGAATTCAATCACCCACTAGAAATCTATCCAACTAGGATTTCCGTTTCCTACTATGGAAGTGTAGGATTTACCAAGTTAGTGGGAGGACAAATTTAATTAAAAGACCATAATCATTTTGGTTAATAACTTGATACATATACTAATTGATCTTGTTATTTTCTACAGTAAATATTATAATAATAATAAGCACTCAACAACCACCACCATCCAATATCCTTGCGGGCATACTTGATTATAATAGGTTGACAATACCTAATCTTTATGATTGGCTTAGAAATTTGAAACTTATCCTGAATTTAGAGCATATTGGATATGTTCTAGATTCAAAGATTCCTAGTCCCTTACCTCTAGGGGCCACTCCAGAGGAATTAGAGATGTTGGACAAGTGGAAGGAACATGATATGAGAGCTAGATGTTATATGCTTGCTTCTATGACTATTGAGTTATAAAAGTAGCATGAAAACATGCAAAGTACAAATGAGATCCTTCTTCACCTACAAGAGTTATATGGTGAACATAGTAGGAATGTTAGGTATGAGATGTCTAGACAGCTATTCCGACTTAGGATGTCAGAGGGACAGAATATAAGAGATCATGTCCACAAGATGATTCGACTTATAGAGCAGTTGAAACATATTGATTTTCACATGGATTTTCAACGACAGATGGATTTGATACTTCAGACCCTACCAGAGTCATTTGAGAATTTTGTGATAAATTTCCATATGACTAAGCAAGAATGCATTCTGGCTGGCTTGCTTAACATATTGGTTATTGCCCAAAAGAATATGCCGGGCAATAATTGAAAAGAGGTAGCTTTGGTTGCATCTTCTTCTTCTATTGGAAAATCCAAGAAGAAGAAGGGCAATAAGAAAAAGAAACCTCAAATTCCTAGACCTTTCAAGAAAATAGCTAAACATAAAGGCAATACCAAAGCTGACAATGGCAAAGAAAAGTGTTTCCACTGCTAGAAGGATGGGCACTGGAAAAGGAATTGCCCAGAGTATCTTGCATCTCTGAAGGAAAAGAAAAATAAACTTTCAGAAGGTATATCTATATCTTGTTATTTAGATTTTGATGATGCTCATAGTTCATCTACAGCTTAGGTTTTAGATACTAGTGCCAGTTCTCACATTTCTTTTGATATGCAGGAACTAGCAAGCAGTAGTAGCTTGCAAGCACGAGATGTTAGACTTCGGATTGGCAATGGCTCAACTATTAAAGCTTTAGCTATAGGATCTAAATCTTTGTACATGAATGGACATGTATTGCATTTAAATAACATTTTGTATGTACCTGATGCTTTTAAGAACATCATTTCTGTATCTAGTTTGACTAGAAATGGTTATAAATTTCAGTTCACAAATGATGTTTGCAATATTTATTTTGGAAATAAATATGTTGGCTCGAGTTATATGCATGATGGACTTTTTTATTTAGATATAATAATAAATACAAATCCAATGCAAGCAATCTAAATGAATGTAATGCCATAATGAAAATCAATTCCAGTCCAAAACATCTTTCGCACTTAAGATTAAGTCACATTGCAGAAGATAGGATTACAAAGCTAGAGAAAATGGAGATTTTATCTTCATTGGGTTCTGAACCTACTCCAACTTGTGAATCATGCCTTCAAGGTAAAATGACTAGATCACCTTTTATTGGATAAGGATTAAGAGCTAAAAATATTTTGGAATTGATACATAGTGATGTATGTGGTCCATTTAAGGAAATGGCTAGAGGCGATTTTCATTGCTTTATTACTTTTGATAACTCAAGGTTTGGGTATTTGTATTTGATAAAATACAAACATGAGTCCTTTGAAAAGTTCAAAGAATTTAAATCTGAAGTAGAAAATCAAATGGGAAAAAGTATTAAAACTCTTCGATCAGATAGTAGAGGTGAATACTTAAGTACTGAATTTGATGAATACTTGAAAGAGCATGGCATTATTTCCCAGCTGACTCCTCCAGGAATGCCAAAATTAAATGGTGTATCTGAAATGAGAAATCGTACCCTATTAGATATGGTACGTAGCATGATGAGCTATAATGATATGCCAATCTCCTTTCGGGGATTTACATTAGAATCGGCTTTGCATATTCTGAATAGGATTCCATCTAAATCGGTCTCTTCCACACCTTATGAGATATGGCATGAAAGAAAACCAAGTCTTAAGTATGTTAAGATTTGGGGTTGTCTAGCTTATATTAAAAAGCTAAAGACTGATAAATTGGAAATCAAATTAGAAAAGGGTCGATTTGTTGGATATCCAAAAGAAAGTTTTGGATATTATTTTTATTTGCCTACATCATAAAAGGTTGTGGTAAGTAGCGATATCATATTTCTTGAACAACAGTTTATTCAAGATGGTGGCAAAGGAAGGCAAATAGAGTTAAAATTAGAGAATTCTGACCAACCAACAAATCAGATAGATATAGATCCATCTAGCCAACCTGTGCCTGTTGATGAAACATCTACAATAATTCCTCGTAGATTAACCAGAATATCTCACCCACTAGAGAGATATGGTTTTTTTCATAAAGATGAATAAGAGTTGTTTGCTCATGAAGAAACAGATCATGGAGATGATCCTTTAACCTATGAAGAAGCTATATCAGATATAGATCCTTCTAAATGGATTGAAGCTATGAAGTCTAAAATGGATTCCATGTATAAGAATCAAGTTTGGGATCTTGTTGACCCACTTGAAGGTATTGCACCTATAGATAATAAATGAGTTTTTAAGAGGAAAATTGGTTATGATGGAAAGGTAGAGACCTATAAAGCAAGGCTGGTTACGAAAGGGTTTCACCAAAGGCAAGGAATCAACTATGAGGCAAGGAATCGACTATGAGGAGACATTCTCGCCTGTTACCATGCTTAAATCCATTAGGATTTTGTTACCAATAGCTACATACTTTGATTATGAAATTTAGCAGATGGATGTCAAAATAGCTTTTCTCAATAGAAACATTGAGGAAAACATTTTCATGGAACAACCTAGGGGTTTTGAATCCCAAGATTGTTCCAAGTTGTGCAAGCTAAAATGATCAATTTATGGGTTAAAACAAGCTTTGAGGAGTTGGAACATCCGTTTTGATAAATCCATTAAATCATTTGATTTTGTAAAAAATGTGGATGAGCCATGTGTTTATAAGAAGGCTAGTGGGAGTGCTGTCACTTTCCTTGTCTTATATGTAGATGACATTTTATTAATAGGCAATGACATATGTATGTTAACAACTGTTAAGGTATGGTTGTCAAATATATTTTCCATGAAAGACTTTGGGCAACCAACCTATATTCTTGGAATTTACATCTATAGAGATAAAGCGAAAAGAATAATTAGTTTATCCCAAAGTCTATATTTGGAAAATGTGTTAAAAAGGTTTAACATGCTTGATTCCAAGAGAGGATTATTACCAGTAAGACATGGTATCCATCTTTCTAAGGAGATGTCTCCAAAGACACCTGAAGAAAGAGATAAAATGGCCAGGATTCCATATGCTTCAGCTATTGGAAGTTTAATGTATGCAATATTGTGTACTAGGCTGGATATCGCATATGCTATTAGTTTGACTAGCAGGTTTCAATCCAATTCAGGTTTGGAACACTGGATAGCTGTCAAGAATATCCTTAAGTACTTGAGAAGAATTAAGGGTTTATTCTTAATCTATAGAGGTAGCGACCTACAATTGGATGGTTATACTGATTCTAATTTTTAATCAGATATTGATGATAGAAAGTCTATCTTTGGCTTTATGTTCATTTGTAATGGAGGTGCAATTAGTTAGAAGAGTTCTAAACAAAGTACAACTGCTGACTCCACTATAGAGGATGAGTATATTGCTACATTAGATGCTGCAAAAGAGGCTGTTTGGATAAAAAAGTTCGTGATGGAACTTGGAGTAGTTCCTTTCATTGAGTTTTTAGTTCCTCTCTATTGTGACAACAATGGAGCAGTCATTCAAGCTAAGGAACCTCGGTTTCACAAGAAATCCAAACACATATAAAGGCGCTATCACATTATCAGAGAGATAGTTGGGTGAGGCAATATAGCCATGCAAAAATTAGCATCAGCCGAAAATCTAGCTAATCCATTCACGAAGGCTATATCACAAGCTCAGTTAGACCCACATCTTGAGAAGATGGGTCTAAGATATTGTAATGAATGGCTCTATGCTAATGGGAGATTGTTAGTAGTATACCTTAGAGCATATCATTTTGTATGTATCTTGTATATATTTCATTAATAGAAGGCAATTACACTTTTCTGTTTACATAATCTATTTATGTGTAATTGAAAAGGTCCATTAATATTTTGATAGAAATTCTATTCTTAAGTTGTTAAGAATATGAGTAATAGTATTTCTAATACAAAGTATTGTAAATTGGTTCACAATCGAGGATACTTCACAAAAGGACATGACTTATCCAGAAAGAATGTAATCATATTTGTTCCCAAAGTATTAATATGAGATATAAATAAGTTGGAGTAGTGAGTCTCATACCATATAACAAACACGATAGGCACTTATAGATGATAAGTAGGTCGAACCAGTAACGCTTATGGCAAGCACGTGGAGTTTACTCTTATCAATGCATTATCATATATCATATTAGTGCATATAATCTTTAAACCTAAGATAACATAGTTATTTTGTATATAGGTAGTTTGAGTTTGATACTAATTTCATACTCGTACTGTGTATGGGTATATGGGCATGTGTTGGCTCCCACTAATTATATATGAAGATGGGTGTTGATCAAGATGTGATCCATTACCCTAAGTAAATAGGAATAAAATCCTATGTTCATTTAATTATTCTTGATGATTCAAGTGTTAGTAGTATGCCCTAGAGCATATCATTTAGTGTGTATCTTGTACATATTTTTATTAATAAAAGGTATTTCCACTTTTCCGTTTACATAATATATTTATGTGTAATAGAAAAGGTCCATTGATATTTTGTTAGAAATATTATTCTTAAGTTGTTAAGAATATGAGTGACAATATTTATAGCACGAAGTATCATAAATAGGTTCACAATCGAGGATACTTCATAATAAGGACATGACTTATCTAGAAAGATTGTATTCATGTTTGTTCCCAAGTTATTTATATGAGATATAAATAAGATGGAATGGTGAGTCTCATGCCATATAACAAACATGATAGGCACTTATAAATGATTAGTAGGCCGAACCAGTGACACTTATGACAAGCACATGGAGTTTACTCTTGTCAATGTTTTGTCATAAATCATATCAGTGCATATAATCTTTAGACCTGAGATAGCACAGTTATCTTGTATATAGGTAGTTTGAGTTTGATACTGCTTTCATGCTTGTACTGTGTATAGGTATATGGGCATGTGTTGGCTCCTACTAGTTATATATGGAGGTAGGTGTTGATCAAGATGGAATCTGTTCCTCTAAATAAATAGAGATAAAATCCTATGTTCATTTAATTATTCTTGATGTTTCAAGTTCCTGGCAGACAGATAGATTTATTTAGAAAGAGTTTACGATGAGAAAATCTTTTTAATCAAGAACTGGAATTAAAAGAGAACATAATATTCATAGCAAATGGAGTTTGACATAAACCATGACTCGGCTTGAGTTGGGATTTTGTATGAGAGAGATTCTAGTGCATGGTAACATATGATTATAGGTTCATTTAAGGTAAACCTTATTACTAATTGGGTGGCCATGGCATGCTATGCTAGGTGTTAACCATGGTCTATGAGGTTCATAAAATGATTTAGAGAAATCATTTATGGTAAGAAAGAGTTCTGATGATATTAAGAGTTGATATCATGTCTCATTGCCAATTAGTGATGAGCCTAGTAAGTCACACACATACACAAGTTATCACCTATTTAAATATGATTTAATTAATTAATTAAAGAGTTTAATTGATTAATTAAATAGGTTTGATTTGCAATTAAATTGCAAAGTCCCTAGCATGACTTGAAACCAAATCTAGATTATTGGATATGTAGTATAAATTAAATTTATATTTAAAGTGTTTAAATATGAATTTAATTAATGAGAAATTAATTAATAGAGATTAATTAATTTATTTATATTTGATATAAATTAATTAGAAGAAGAAAAATAATTATTTTGGGTTGAGAACTCAAAATTAAGACACAGGGGCATTTTGGTCATTTTGCAGTGTGACACGTGGCACCATGAGATGGTGACACATGGCATAACACATAAGCTTGCCAAATGTTTTTTAATCATGTAAGATGATTAAAATCAAGATTACATATAGGTTTGACACTTGGCACAATGTGATTGGGTCACTTAAACCTAGAGCTAATCAAAGGGTGACATGTGGCAAGGGTTTAATGTGTTAACCTAGCTATTTAAGTGTTGTTATGAGAAAATAAAATACAACCAGCAGCCACACTCCTTTGTCATGCCATTTTGCAGCCCTCCCTCTATTCTTCTTCATCTCTCATCAATTCAAAGAGATTAGCCATCAATCTCTTGAATTAAGAACACTAGAAATTGTTTCTAGTGTCCTGTTTACATCTCTAATCTCTTAAAAGGCAGAACTTGAATTTCTAATTAATAGAAAAGGCTTTAGAAGCTGTTCAAGGGCTGCCATAGGTGTTCTTGGTGTGGACAAGCTAGAGGGACAACATCTGGTGTCCTGAAGATGAATCTCAAAAGGCGCAGACACGCTGCAGTGCATCAAGAGGTTAGTGTAATCGTTCTTGATTTAATCTAGGGTTCTAAAATTAATCTGATTAATTTTAAAATCTTAAATGGCAAATACAGATCCAAAAACACATTAAAAGAGTTTTAATATGTTGTTTATCATTGAAATCAAATAGATAAATATAAATCTTGCATGATGCATGTGACCCTAGGTGAAAATTTTTGAATTCAATGGTATAAACTTGTGTTTTTCACGCTTCTGTTCCTTTAATTGATATCAGAGCCACTATATTTGCCATTTAAATTGTTGATTATATGATTTAATTGTGTGATTTGATCATGAGATGATTGATCCATTGCTGGTTGCAATGGAGGTGTGGCGGCATGATTGAAAATCACCATCAATGGTGCACATGGTTTGGCTTCCATGGGTGGTTCAAGGTTTGGCTTTTAATTCTGCAATTGTTGTATGATCTAAGGCCTATTCTTTGACTAATTAAAGTGTTTAATTAGTAGTTTTAATCACACAATTAAATTATGATTCAAATCAGAATTTTAAAAATTGTTTGAATGTGATTCAAATCTGAATTTTAAAAGTTGTTTGAATGCGATTCAAATCTGAATTTTTAAAGTTGTTTGAATCATATTTAAATCTGATTTTTTAAAATTGATTGAACAAAATTCATATCTGATTTTTAAAAAAATGTTTGAATGTGATTCAAATATGATTTTTAAAAAAATGTTTGAATGTGATTCAAATCTGAATTTTTGAAGTTGTTTGAATGTGATTCAAATCTGAATTTTTAAATTTGTTTGAATGAGATTCAAATCTGAATTTTTAAATTTATTTGAATCATATTCAAATATGGATTTTTAAGTTGAATATGAGATATTCAATTTAATTTAAGTATGTATGTTTTATTTAATTGTTAAATAGTGATATGCATTATGGATGATCATGGACTATAAAAGACCAATGTGATTGGATTTATTTCTTTTATGTTTCTTTGGGATTGTAAATTAATTAATTTATTTTAATTTATTTTGGGCATGTATTATTAAGTTTGTAATAATTTTTGGGTTGTAATTTCATTTATTTAAGTTCTTGTAAATTCGCCTTGGTATGCCAAGGATTACTATGTAATATTGGATTGCAAGAAGTTCAAGGAGGTCAAGAGCATTGGTGGGACCAGTGGGAGGTGTAACACCCCTCACTCGACTACAGTGTAGCCGAGCAAAGTGTGCTACATTCGGTGCCAGAGCACCCTATCTTATCTTACTTTATTCCTTTCATATTTTGATCTCATTATATTTTAATATTAATTATTTTTCGACGGAGAAACCAGCGGAGTTTCCCCTATTTTATTACCAGTTGACGTAATTTACTATTTACCTGTCTGAAAGTTTCAATAATATTTTACAAATAAAATCTCATCATTTATTTCATAACCATCTCATAATTCACATCTCATTCATATATCTCATTCATGCTCAAATCACATAAGTAAAATTTTCAAATTTCTTTAATTTACATAATTTCATAATTTACATGATATATAAATTAATTACATATGAAAAAGCTAATTTATTAAATTACATTACATTTCTATTAATTACCTGCTCATAATCTACATTATAATACAATATCTAGCATTTTATACTAAATACAAAATATGATCTATATGGGCCCTATCTACATGCATTGCTGAGGAGGTGACAACCTTGAATACTCCAGCCACTTCTGCAGATCTGGACTCCAAAAATCTTAATCAAAGTACTGTGAGAAACAAATCCATCGCGCTAAGCATTGCTGCTTAGTGGTGCAATAATAGAACAAGAAAATAAAATATACAAATAAAGAAAGAAAGAAGCATAATTTGAATATTTAAGAATCAATTTAATTTAATACAATGTGTCTAATATTAATTATCCTTTGTTCTAATTTGTTCCGCTTTGGAAGCGTTTAATTCCTAAATTCACAGAGATAATGTACAATATACAGAATTAATAAAAATACTCAATTTATATTCATATGGAAATAGAAGGTACATTTAAAATATTTAGTTAAGTTATACCTATTTTTGCAACTCTTTTATCATTTTATTTAACAATTTTTATGTGATTTGGATCATTTCATAATTCTAACTAATTCTTTTGAAGTCTTATTAACTCATTTATTTGATTTCTAATATTTTTAATTACTAATAGTCTTAATTTATTTCAATAGATTACACTGCCCAAGTAACCTACGACAGGCTGACTAAACTGGATAACGGGTCATTGGCACTGGACACCGCGGTGCCTCGGGCCGTCATACCATGGGACGCAGAACGTCAACCACGTATGCAGTCAGTATGGCTAAAAATCCATGATAACACATAATGGGGCATAAAAGCCATGAATGTTGGCATAAAGCCATGAATACGGGCATAAAGCCATAAATATAGGCATAAAGCCTTTCGCAGTACTGCTAAAACAATACCCTATTGGCATGCCAAACTATCCAATCTGACACACATGTCTAGGCAATACAAGGGCACATAATATCATTAAATATTAATATATTGTGTTTTATGAGTTTATTATTTCATGATAAATTTCAATTATAATTCATACATTCATTTGATCATTTATATGATCACAATTCACATCAATTGTCCTTTTATATCATTGTGCTCAAAATACTTCTCCTCTCTACAATAATAAGAACTAATGTCTCATTCATACATTAATATGGTTCATTTATTCATTCATTATGTTATTCATATTGATCACAATTCTAAACAATGGTTCACATGTACCATTGTATTCAAAACATTTTCCCTTTTCTCATTTATACATTCAAGAATCTACTTATGTAATTACAAATTTTATATTTCAAGTTGAATTATTAATATTTTATGAATTCCATTTGTGATGGGCATATAAGCCCTAACTATCTATTCACATCAATTAGGTGACTTATTTTTCATGTTTCAAGTAATCCATAAACATTTCATGGATTTCAAATTTATGGCCTTAATTCCTTTTTAACAAATTTGATTAGGATGCATAGTCTACATTTGTCATACAATTCTAAGCATTTAAGCTTAGAATTGGTTCTAGGTTTTCATCTTAATTTACTAATCATTTTGATTACTATTCACCTTACTAGTCAACCAAAATATTGACTTTTTCATACTTAGTGGATATATTAATTCTAATTACACCAAGATCCCACATTTTGAATTTTACATTTGCTAGTATTAATTGCCAATTGCAATTTAAAGTCCCCTAGATGCATTTCTAATTTCAAATTTTGAATTTCAAGTTTTGGTGTCACTATTCACCTCATTGGTCAACAAAAATGTTGACTTTTGGATAGAAAATAGGTACATTGGTTTTGACACTCCAAACATACCACATTTTGCATTTAAAACTTGTTGGAAGTGATCACCATTACCATTTCTAAGCCTAACACTAAGTGGCAGAATTTTCAGTTTTTGTACCATAAGTTTACTGTTCTATTAGGGACTGTTATAGTGGAAATTTGAGGAAATGGTAAACATGAAAGTTATTCCTTATTTTGTCTAGTTGAATTTCCTTTTTTGAATCACTCCATTTGGAGTTTTGTAGCTCCAGATATGGTCCAAAAACCACAGCTGGCCGGATTTCAATTCTGCAGAATTTACCAAATCTACAGTACCATGAACAGTGACTGCCACTGCCATTTGGGTTAGGTTCTGGTCATAATTTGGGATAGGTTTCTTCATGAAAGTTTTTTGTCTATGTCTTAACTTGTTGCTGTAAAAATTTCAGGTCAATTGACCATTTCTACAGTGAGTTATGGCCAAATGAACAGTTACTGTTCATTTGGTCATTTTTGCAGGTGCTGTTGCAGGGTATCCGGATTGGGGCCAACTTTTGGTCCACTTGCTTTGGTCTTTTGGGCATGGTTTCTTCAGAAAAATTGTGCCATTATAAGTCTAGTTTCATGTCCAATTGGTCAAACACAAATTGGACCTACACAGCCAAAGTTATGGCTGTCTAAATGGGCTGGAATCACAGCCTCATTGCTGCTGTCTCTAGGCAGCCTTCCCATTTCAATTTGCCATACATTAGCTCACTTCAAATTATGATTAACTTGCCTCAAATGGTCACTAATTGACCATTAAAATGTTCATTCACCATTACCTAAGCAAGGTCCAAGTTTCTATTCAAAACCCTAACCCTAATTGACCAAGCTTCCAATTCATGCATCCCACTCCTAATTTGCTATACTAATCATATAATTTATAAGAGGGGCAGCAATATGTCACTTTAAACCAAAGATTTCTCCTAACCCTAACTCATGTCAAGGCTGCCAAAACTTCATGGAATATAACCATGCTTCATTAATTCAATTTTTGTCAAATTTTTAACTTAACTTAGCTCAAATTCATGATTAGAAAGATGTAAAAGCAAAAGTTATGGCACTAACCTCTTTGGTGATTTTCTAAGCTTGTTCACACCTCACTTTCTTCCACTTTCTCTTCTTCTAATTGCTGCCCAAGTCTTGCTCTAGTGGTAAGGGAAATTTTTAGTGAAGGGAGGACAAGGTTTTGAGGTGGTTTGAAGTGGGAAATGAAGCTTAAGGGAGCTTTAATGGTGGAACCTCTTCTCTCTCTCTCTCTCAACGTTTTTTAGGCTGCCCAAAGGTTGAAGATGCAGATTGGTTTTTCAAATTTTTGGTCACTTTTATCTCTTTTAATGAGTTTAACAAATTGTGATTGGTGGATAGGTTTTTAATGACATCATATGATGTCATTATTAGGTATTTTCTTTCATTTTCTTTTCTTTTCATCTCTACTCATTTTCAATTTAATTTTTAGTAATGTTTATTCATATTTTATGTCATAATAATTATTTACTCAACTGGACAAGTCGGCCAAAAATCACCTCTGAAGGCGAAATGACCAAAATGCCCTCCGTTTGGCTTAACGGGTCAAAATTGTCTGTACCGATTGAAAATTTTTTCTAAATATTTTCTTGATATTCTAATGCCATAGGAACCTCAATGACCCTTCTCTGGAGTCCCAAAAATTATTTTATAATTTTTCCCCGGGGTCTAGGGCTCCTAGTTGCGAGAATCGCAACTTCCCACTGGGTTACCCATCGGTAGGGCACCGGCTCGTTCAACTTTGTTGTATTTTATTTCTAAAATTTTTACTAAATTTTTCTTATTAATATTTGAGTTATTTATGGTTCCTCACTTTAGTTTAAATATTTTTCCGGACGTTCTAGCGGTCCGGACCGACACCGGTCACCGGAACAGTAGAATGTACGGAGTTGCTACCGGGAGGGTGTTACAGGAGGAATTCAAGATCAAGTGTTGATTATGTACTCCTTCAGCAACTCTTGTAAATTGAATGAATGAAATGCACCTAGGAATGCCCTGAATCAATTCTTGGTGGCTCAGAATTGAATCCCTTAGAAAGTCCATGATCATACCACATTTACTGCTTATCCATGAATGCATGTGATGTATGGGAATGTATGAAATTATATGATATATGCATGCTACATGGATATTGTGCAAAGTGAGACCTTAATAGTAATTAGAATGACCATAAAATCTTCCAAACAAATGATTAAGTTGGATATGCTATAATTAAAGTAATTATAACATAGGCCCTCCATTGGGGCAATGTAACACCCTCCCGATAACCACTCCGTACATCCTACTGTTCCGGTGACCGGTGTCGGCCCGGACAGCTAGAATGTCCAAAAAAATATTTAAACTAAAGTCAGGAACCATAATTAACTCAAATATTAATAAGAAAAATTTAGTAAAAATTTTAAGAATAAAATACAAACGAGTTAAGCAGTAGGTGCCCAGCGATGGGTAACGGAGGAAGTTGCGGTTCTCGCAACGAGGAGCCCTAGACCCGGGAGAAAAATTATAAAATAATTTTTGGGACTCCAGAGAAGGGTTATTGAGGTTCCCATGGCATTAGAATGCCAAGAAAATACCTAAAAAAATTTTTCAATCGGTACAGACAATTTTGACTCGTTAAGCCAAACGGAGGGCATTTTGGTCATTTCGCCTTCAGAGGTGATTTTTGGCCGACTTGTCCAGTTGAGTAAATAATTAATATGACATAAAATATGAATAAACATTACTAGAAATCAAATTGAAAATGAGTAGTGGAGGAAAGGAAAGAAAATGAGGAAAAAAAAGCTTAATTATGGCATCATGGTGATGTCATTAAGGAAATTTGGACTAATCACAATTAAGCCATCCTTTGACCAACAAATAAAAAGACTAAATGAAGACTAAATAACTAAAAATTTCAGCAGCCCCTCCTCATTCTCTTACCAGCCGAAACCCTAGTGTACCCAAACCACCATTGACAACCTAATCAAAGCTCAATTCCCTCCTTTATTTCACTCTAAAACCCATAAGTCCCTTCATCAAAAATTAATCCCACACCTAGACAAAGCTTTTGGCAGCCAAGGAAAAGAAAGAAAGTGAAGTTGGGGCTTTGGAAATTCTACCCATTCAAGGTTAGTGCTACACTTTCATTCTCCTTCTTTTAAATCTTAGTTAGAACATCATTTTGAGCTAAGAAATTTTAAGAAATTGAAGTAAATTATATGTGTCATGGTACCTCCAATTTTCAGCAGCCCTATGAAAGTATGAGGTTAATTGTTTTAATAAATTTAGAGTGGCTAGAAATAATGGTTAAGGTATTAATATACATGGACATTAAACTAAGTATGCTAATTAAGGTTATGAGTAAATTGATTTGGATATTAGGGTTTGGAAAGGTGAAAATGTGACTTGGTTTATTAAACTGTTAAAGAACAATCTAATGGTCAATAAGTGACCATTTGAGGTATGTTGAACACAATTTGGACTGAAAAATGGTATGGCAAAGTCAAGGTATAAACTGCCCTAGGACAGTAGCATAGGGACTGAAAATTCAGTCCCTTTGCACTACCATAACTTGGGCTGTGTTAGTCCAATTGAAGTTTGGCCAATTGGACATGAAACTAGGCTTATAATGGCACATTTTTGCTGAAGAAACCATGCCCAAAAGACCAAAGCAAGAGGACCAAAACTTGGCCCCAATCCGGATACCCTGCAGCTGGTTCTGCAGAATTGACCAAATGAATAGTAACTGTTCATTTGGCCATAACTCACTGTAGATTTGGTCAATTGACCTGAAATTTTTACAGCAACAAGTTAAGACATATACAAACAACTTTCATGAAGGAACCTACCCCAAATTATGGCCAGAACCTAACCCAAATGGCTATGGCAGTCACTGTTCATGCTACTGTAGATATGGTATTTTCTGCAGAATGCAAATCCGGCCAGCCTGGGTTTTTGGGTCATATCTGGAGCTACAAAACTCCAAATGGAGTGATTCAAAAAAAGAAATTCAACTAGACAAAATAAGTAACAACTTTTAGGTTTTACATTTCTTCAAATTCCCACAGTAACAGTGTCCAATGGAACAGTGAAGTTGACTCACCAAAACTGAAAATTCTGCTTGTGTTGAGTTACACTTTGAAATGGTATTAACACTTAATGCCAACAAGTTTTAAACACCAAATGTGGTATGTTGGGAGTGCCAAAGTCAATGTACACAATTTTATTCTAAAAGTCAACATTTTTGTTGACCAATGATGAATAGTGACACCAAAAATTTGAAATTCACAAATTGAAGAATTTAAAAGTTTCAAATGCCCTAGTATACCTAACAAGATTGGTTTGGATAGTTTGGCATGCCAATAGGGTTCAGTTAGCAGTATTGCACATGGCAATATGCCATTCCGTGATTTCATGGCTTTTAGCCATTCTGACTTTATATTGAGACTTGGCCTTGTGCCTAACATTATTCTGACTTGTTGTTACATTGCTGCACACCGGGAGATGCATATGTGACCGATGGTGTGACGGCCCAAGGTACTAGGTACCCAGTGCCAGTTTACCCGTTATCCAGTCCAGTCGTCTAGTGTAGGTTACTTGGGGCAACCAAATGAATAAAAGTGAACAACGTTAACGAAATAATGGATATACCAATACCAAACAAAGAAAGCATACACATTCTATACACATTCATTTTCTTGCTATTTTCTTCTATTATATTATTGCACCACTAAGCATTATTGCTTAGCGCGTTGCTTTTGCCACGCGTAGGTACTGGAGATCCCGATCGTGAGCCCGATGAGACGGTAGGTGAGTTCATCCTGTAGATCTGCACGATGTCCGTGTCACCTCACTACTGCGATTGCATTGGTAGGGCACTAGGTGTCATTTTGTCATTTTGATATTTTGCGTGATTTTTACTTTCTCATATGTTTTTGAACTATTGTAATATATTTTGATGTTCATGTAAATAATGAAAGTTATGACTATGAATGCAAAAATTTGAGCATGTATTTATCGCTTGTATATGAGAAATGGATGTTTGAGAAGTGAAAAGATTATTGAGAATTGAAATTGAGAAATATTGTT
The DNA here is from genome assembly GCF_030052815.1 of Hevea brasiliensis. Classification (NCBI taxonomy): domain Eukaryota; kingdom Viridiplantae; phylum Streptophyta; class Magnoliopsida; order Malpighiales; family Euphorbiaceae; genus Hevea; species Hevea brasiliensis. The sequence continues at coordinate 32,809,908 of NC_079495.1, read as the reverse complement.
GAGATTTTGGATATTGGAGTTTGAGATGATGAAATACAAATATTGGAAGTGTTTTTAACAGTTCAAGAAGCTATTTTCTCCATTTTTAGCCGATACTCCGCCGTATTTTCTTTAAAATCTTCGGAACCTCAAATGAATAATGCTTTTGATAAATGGTTAAAATAAATCATATTTCATAAATTAACTTCAAAAGCATGATATAAATGAATTGAGGAATATTAGAGTGTGCCAGTACACCGTGTGGCATTACTTACTCGGGTATCTTGTACGGGTAAGGGTGTCACATTTAGTGGTATCGAGCACGGTTTAGGCGTTTGGGCCTAGATTGAGTCCATACCATGCATTGCATTTGTAAGAGTCGAGGTGACACTAACGCAGATCTGTTTATCTTTCTTATTTTGAATAGGATATGGATCCTTCATCTCAGAGAGCCGTTGAGGAGGACGTGGAGAGTCATGCTCCACTGCGGCAGTGAGGCTGGGGGCATGGGAGAATCTGCTCCGCCCGGCTCAAGCGAGCACTGCTCGGCCTCCACAGGCCATGTTCCAACAAATGGCCGACTTCTTTAGACAAATGGCCGGGTAATGCCGGCACCACCACCACCACGGCTCCACGCAGTAATCACACTGGAAAGGCTAAGGAAGTTTGGGTGTGGACTTCTATGGCAAGAGAAGATGACTACATTGCGGTAGAATTGGTTGAGCAGAGCAGTGAGTACTAAAACAACTCCACTGCACTCGAGCAAAACACGGAAGTCGCCATCTCTTTCTTGCAAGATGATGCATATGAGTGGTGGGACACCGTGTCCAGTGAAGTGCAGCCAGAAGCTGTAACTTGGGACTTCTTTCTCTCTGAGTTCAAGAAGAAATATGTGGGTACTGTATACCTGGAAGAGAGAAGAAGAGAATTTATTAACCTGAGGCAGAGACAATTGTCGGTGGTGAGTATGAGAAAGAATTCGTCCGATTAAGCCGCTATGGAAGGAGATAGTCCCAAATGAAGCTGAAAGATGCAAGAGATTTGAAGAGGGACTAAATGACAACATCAAGATCCGACTCCGCCTTGGGAATCATAGAATTTACCAAGTTAGTGGAAGCTGCAATAAAGGTGGAAAAAGTAAGAATTAGTGAACAGACCAGAAGGGATAGACAGCAGAAGAGGGGACCAGGTCAGTCTAGTTTCTCTCCTGGAAGAAGTTTAAGGGTCCTCCTGCACAGAGTTTGGGTCAGCCACAGGGTCAGGGTCAGTCTCAGGGGCCCAGGCCACAGTTCACCCCTAGGAGAGGTCAGTCCACACCATCGGTGGGCGCTCTCCAGGATGGGGTTGAGGACCAGCCCGGCATCTTCTGCGTGTCCACACATCGAGAAATGGCATAAGGGGGAGTGTTGGAGAGTGACCGGTGCTTGCTTGAGGTGTGGGTTAGCAGAGCATCAGTTGAGAAACTGTCCACACAGAACTACTACTGCTGCTCCAACACAAGCAAACAGACCTGCTCCTGCACCACCAAGGGGTAGAAGGTCCGTAAATCCGGCGTGGGACCATCTCGAGGCTGCATCCGAGCCAGTGAGAGGCGGATAATGCACCACCTGCCAGAAATTATTCCTTGAGAGCTCAGGAGGAGCAAGATGCCCCGGACGTCATCAGGGGTACGTTCTCCCTCTACACTACACCTGTGCATGCATTGGTGGATCCAGGATCCACTAATTCATACATCTGCATCAATCTACCCGTTGAAAGGGGGATACTGGTAGGGGAGAGTGACCAAGACATTCTGGTCAATAATCCATTGGGTCACAGTGTGGTAGTGAACAAGGTATACAAGGGTTGCCCTTTAAGGATTCAGGGGTATGAATTCTTGGCAGACTTGATTGAGTTGCCTTTCCATGAGTTTGACGTGATTTTGGGAATGGACTGGTTGTCACGTCATCAGGCAATAGTTGATTGCAAATTGAAGAGAATTTCTTTGAAAACCCCTGAGGGTAATGAAATTACAGTTGTGGGTGAAAGGACAGATTTTCTGTCTAATGTCATCTCAGCCACAGTTGCAAGAAGAATGATGAGAAAAGGCTGTGAAGCCTACCTAGCACATGTGGTGGATACTAGGCAGGCTAAGCCAAACTTGAGTGACATACCCACAGTAAGAGACTTCCCAGAGGTATTTCCTGAAGAGTTGCCTGGTTTGCCACCAGAAAGGGAAGTCGAATTTGCTATTGAGACACTACTGGGTACAGCACCCATTTCCATTGCTCCTTATAGGATGGCACCCACTGAATTGAGAGAGTTGAAAACTCAGTTGCAAGAGTTGTTAGATAAGGGGTTCATACGCCCCAGTGTGTCACCATGGGGAGCTCCAGTGCTGTTTGTGAAAAAGAAGGATGGGACTTTGAGGCTATGTATTGATTACCGGCAGTTGAATAAAGTGACTGTGAAGAATAAATATCCGTTGCCTAGAATTGATGATCTGTTTGATCAGTTGAAGGGAGCAGGAGTATTTTCTAAGATTGATCTCAGATCAGGGTATCATCAGTTGAGGGTGAAGGATGTAGATGTGCCCAAGATCGCATTCAGACCGGTATGGGCATTATGAGTTCTGGTGATGCCCTTTGGCTTAACAAATGCACCAGTGCATTCATGGACCTTATGAACCGTATCTTCCATCCATACCGGATCGGTTCGTAGTGGTTTTATTGATGATATTCGGTGTACTCCAAGACCGAGGAAGAACATGATGAACATTTGAGGATTGTTACGCAAACCTGCGGAAAAGAAGTCAGATGCTAAGTTGTCCAAGTGTGACTTTTGGTGAATGAGATTGCATTCCTTGGACACATAGTGTCGGTGATGGGATTAGGTGGATCCCAAGAAAATAGAAGCGATGATGGAATGGAAGCCTCCCAGAATACAAGAGGTCGAAGCTTCTTGGGGCTAGTGGGTATTACGTAAGATTTGTGAAGATTTGTGAAGGATTTTCCTAATAGTGCTCCAATGACCAAGTTGTTACACAAGAATGTCGATTTGACCGAATGACAAGTGTCAGACCAGTTTTGAGAAATTGAAGGCTATGTTGATAGAGGCACCAGTGTTAACACAGCCAGTGTCCGAAAAGGACTTTGTGGTCTATAGTGATGTCTCACATAATGGGTTAGGGTGTGTATTGATGCAAGAGGGGAAAGTGATCGCCTATGCTTCCGCATGCTAAGGCCACATGAACAGAACTACCCTACCCATGATCTAGAGCTTGCAGCAATTATCTTCGCACTGAAGATATGGAGGCATTACTTGTATGGTGAAAAGTGCTACATTTACACAGACCACAAGAGCCTGAAATATTTGCCAACCCAGAAGGAGCTCAACCTTAGACAGAGGCGATGGATTGAGTTCCTAAAGGATTATGACTGTGTAATTGACTACCATCCAGGGAAGGCAAATGTAGTTGCTGATGCTTTGAGCAGAAAATCCATGACAGCTTTGAGATCATTGAATGCCCGTCTATCTTTGGTTCGAGATGGAGCTATTAGGGCTGAGTTCAAGTGAGGCCAAACTGCTCTGGCAGAATCTTGGATGGGCAAAGCGGATGAGAAGTTAATGGCTATTATGAGCAAGATCTCGGAGGGAAAAGCAATCGACTATGAGGTGAAAGCGGATGGGTGTCTGTACTACAAAGGAAGGCGTGGGTACGGATGATGGGGAATTGAAGACCAGTATTCTAAAAGAGGCACACACCGGTGTGTATGCTATGCACCGGGAAGTACAAAGATGTATCATGATCGAAGCTTGATATTGGTGGCCTGGTATTAAGAAGGACATAGATGATTATGTTACTAAATCCTAGACATGTCATCAAGTCAAGGCAAAACATCAAGTTCCATCGGGTTTGCTACAGCCTATACGCATACCTGAATGGAAATGGGATCGGGTCACCATGGATTTTGTAAGTGGCCTACCTCTCACCCGGAAGAAGCATGATGCAGCATGGGTGATAGTTGATAGATTGACAAAGTCAGCACACTTTCTCGCGATTAGGATGACTACTCACTAGAGAGGTTAGCGGAATTGTATATCGTGAGATAGTTAGGCGCATGGAATTCCACTTTCCATCATATCTGATCGAGACCCAAGATTTACATCGAGATTTTGGAAGAAGTTGCATGAATCCTTGGGTACACAACTCCATTTCAGCACAGCTTTCCATCCTCAGACGGATGGGCAATCCGAAAGAGTAATCCAGGTAAACAATTGAAACCAATGAAATTGATACAAATATTGAATTGAAATGATAACAATAACGTGAAATATATGTCAGGTCCTTGAGGATATGCTGAGGAGTTGTGTCATTGAATTTGAGGAAGTTGGGATAGATACCTCCCATCGCAGAATTTGCATACAACAATAGCTACCAAGCTAGTATCCAAATGGCCCCGTATGAAGTCTTTGTATGGGAGAAAATGTAGAACTCGGTGTCTTTGGACTGAATTGGCGAAGACAAGCGGTAGGGCGGACACAGTGAAACAGTGAGGAGAAGGTAAAATCAATCAAAGCCAATCTCAAAGTTGCCTCAGACAGACAGAAATCTTATGCCGACCTGAAGAGAAAAGAAATAGAATATGGGGTTGGCGACAAAGTGTTCCTCAAGGTGTCACCATGGAGGAAAGTATTGAGGTTTGGAAGGAAAGGTAAGTTAAGCACTAGGTTCATTGGCCCATATGAAGTCATTGAACGTGTGGGTCCAGTGGCCTATAGGCTAGCTTTACCACCAGAGCTGGACAAGATCCACAATGTGTTCCATGTATCCATGCTCAGAAGATACCGCTCAGATCCTTCACATGTCATCTCCAGAGAAGAAATTGAAATACAGTGATTTGACATACGAAGAAGAACCTCTACGGATCTTGGCTCGGGAAGTGAAAGAGTTGAGAAACAAGCAAATTCCATTGGTGAAAGTGCTATGGAGGCACCACAACACCGAGGAGGCAACTTGGGAAAGTGAAGAGACGATGAGGCAACAGTTCCCTCAACTGTTTGCATCAGGTAAATTTCGAGGACGAAATTTAAATTAGAGGAAGAGTTGTAACACCCTCCCGATAACCACTCGTACATCCTCTTTATTCGGTGACGGTGTGGCTCGGACAGCTAGAATGTCGGAAAAATATTTAAACTAAAGTCGGAACCATAATTAACTCAAATAATAATAAGAAAAATTTAGTAAAAATTTTAAGAATAAAATACAAACGAGTTAAAAGATCCTTTGCCCAAGCGATGGGTAACCAGAGGGAAGTTGCGGTTCTCGCAACGAGGAGCCCTAGACCCGGGAGAAAAATTATAAAATAATTTTTGAGACTCCAGAGAAGGGTTATTGAGGTTCCCATGGCATTAGAATGCCAAGAAAATACCTAAAAAAATTTTTCAATCGGTACAGACAATTTTGACCCGTTAAGCCAAACGGAGGGCATTTTGGTCATTTTGCCTTCAGAGGTGATTTTTGGCCGACTTGTCCAGTTGAGTAAATAATTAATATGACATAAAATATGACTAAACATTACTAGAAATCAAATTGAAAATGAGTAGTGGAGGAAAGGAAAGAAAATGAGGAAAAAAGCTTAATTATGGCATCATGGTGATGTCATTAAGGAAATTTGGACCAATCACAATTAAGCCATCCTTTGACCAACAAATAAAAAGACTAAATGAAGACTAAATAACTAAAAATTTCAGCAGCCCCTCCTCATTCTCTTACCAGCCGAAACCCTAGTGTACCCAAACCACCATTGACAACCTAATCAAAGCTCAATTCCCTCCTTTATTTCACTCTAAAACCCATAAGTCCCTTCATCAAAAATTAATCCCACACCTAGACAAAGCTTTTGGCAGCCAAGGAAAAGAAAGAAAGTGAAGTTGGGGCTTTGGAAATTCTACCCATTCAAGGTTAGTGCTACACTTTCATTCTCCTTCTTTTAAATCTTAGTTAGAACATCATTTTGAGCTAAGAAATTTTAAGAAATTGAAGTAAATTATATGTGTCATGGTACCTCCAATTTTCAGCAGCCCTATGAAAGTATGAGGTTGATTGTTTTAATAAATTTAGAGTGGCTAGAAATAATGGTTAAGGTATTAATATACATGGACATTAAACTAAGTATGCTAATTAAGGTTATGAGTAAATTGATTTGGATATTAGGGTTTGGAAAGGTGAAAATGTGACTTGGTTTATTAAACTGTTAAAGAACAATCTAATGGTCAATAAGTGACCATTTGAGGTATGTTGAACACAATTTGGACTGAAAAATGGTATGGCAAAGTCAAGGTATAAAGCGCCCTAGGGCAAGACATAGGGACTGAAAATTCAGTCCCTTTGCACTACCATAACTTGGGCTGTGTTAGTCCAATTGAAGTTTGGCCAATTGGACATGAAACTAGGCTTATAATGGCACATTTTTTCTGAAGAAACCATGCCCAAAAGACCAAAGCAAGAGGACCAAAACTTGGCCCCAATCCGGATACCCTGCAGCTGGTTCTGTAGAATTGACCAAATGAACACTAACTGTTCATTTGGCCATAACTCACTGTAGATTTGGTCAATTGACTTGAAATTTTTCAGCAACAAGTTAAGACATATACAAACAACTTTCATGAAGAAACCTACCCCAAATTATGGCCAGAACCTAACCCAAATGGCTATGGCGATCCTTTATTCATGCTACTGTAGATATGGTATTTTCTGCAGAATGCAAATCCGGCCAGCCTGGGTTTTTGGGTCATATCTGGAGCTACAAAACTCCAAATGGAGTGATTCAAAAAAAGAAATTCAACTAGAGAAAATAAGGAACAACTTTTAGGTTTTACATTTCTTCAAATTCGCACAGTAACAGTGTCCAATGGAACAGTGAAGTTGACTCACCAAAACTGAAAATTCTGCTTGTGTTGAGTTACACTTTGAAATGGTATTAACACTTAATGCCAACAAGTTTTAAACACCAAATGTGGTATGTTGGGAGTGCCAAAGTCAATGTACACATTTTTATTCTAAAAGTCAACATTTTTGTTGACCAATGATGAATAGTGACACCAAAAATTTGAAATTCACAAATTGAAGAATTTAAAAGTTTCAAATGCCCTAGTATACCTAACAAGATTGGTTTGGATAGTTTGGCATGCCAATAGGGTTCGATTAGCGATTGCACATGGCAATATGCCATTCCGTGATTTCATGGCTTTTAGCCATTCGACTTTATATTGAGACTTGGCCTTGTGCTCGACATTATTCTGACTTGTTAGCTACATTTGCCTGCCGGAGATGCATATGTGACCGATGGTGTGACGGCGAGGTACTAGGTACCCGGTGCGGTTACTCGTTATCGATCCGATCGTCTAGTGTAGGTTACTTGGGGCAACCAAATGAATAAAAGTGAACAACGTTAACGAAATAATGGATATACCAATACCAAACAAAGAAAGCATACACATTCTATACACATTCATTTTCTTGCTATTTTCTTCTATTATATTATTGCACCACTAAGCATTATTGCTTAGCGCGTTGCTTTTGCCACGCGTAGGTCCTGGAGATCCCGATCGTGAGCCCGGTGAGCGGTAGGTGAGTTCATCCTGTAGATGCACGATGTCCGTGTCACCTCACTACTGCGATTGCATTGGTAGGGCACTAGGTGTCATTTTGTCATTTTGATATTTTGTAGCAGATTTTTACTTTCTCATATGTATTTGAACTCATGTAATATATTTTGATGTTCATGTAAATAATGAAAGTTATGACTATGAATGCAAAAATTTGAGCATGTATTTATCGCTTGTATATGAGAAATGGATGTTTGAGAAATGAAAAGATTATTGAGAATTGAAATTGAGAAATATTGTTGAGATTTTGGATATTGGAGTTTGAGATGATGAAATACAAATATTGGAAGTGTTTTTAACAGGTTCCGAAGAACTGTTTTCTCCATTTTTAGCCGGTACTCCGCCAGATTTTCTTTAAAATCTTCGGAACCTCAAATGAATAATGCTTTTGATAAATGGTTAAAATAAATCATATTTCATAAATTAACTTCAAAAGCATGATATAAATGAATTGAGGAATATTAGAGTGTGCCAGTACACCGTGTGGCATTACTTACTCGGGTATACTGTACACGGGTAAGGGGTGTCACAGGCAATTATTTTAAGAAATTTTAAATAGTTGCATGAGATGCAATTAATTTAAGAGATTTTCTTAAGAATAATTGTTAAGTATGAGATGTTGTAAATATGTAAATGGTTTGGTGGCCAATATTGGATGTACCTGAGGACATTAAAATTATTTGCATAATTACTGGCTCAATGGGATCAACTTAACTAATGCAAGATAAGTCAATAATGGATGTACCTGAGATTTTGAGCATTAGGGGCTAGGTAAAGGATTGAACCTCACATGAGATGTGATGGGCAAGGAGTTGCTCACTTATAGTTTATTATAATTCCAATAATGGATGTACCTGAGGATGATCAATAGAATTATAAGAATTCAATCACCCACTAGAAATCCATCTAACTAGGATTTCCGTTTCCTTCTTTGGAAGTGTAGGATTCGCTAAGTTAGTGGGAGGACCAATTTGATTAAAAGACCATAATCATTTTGGTTAATTACATGATACATTTACTAATTAATCTGGTTATTTCTGTAATTAATTTTCTGATAAAAATGAGCACAAAACAACCACCACCATCCAATATCCTTGCAAGCATACTTGATCACAATAGGTTGACTGGACCTAATCTGTCTGATTGGCTAAGAAATTTGAAACTTGTCCTGAACCTTGAACATATAGGATATGTTCTAGATTCAAATGTTCCTGGTCCCTTACCTCCAGAGGCCACACAAGAGGAACATGATACTTTGGACAAGTGGAAGGAGCATGATATGAGAGCTAAGTGTTACATGCTTGCTTCCATGAGTAATGAGTTACAGAAGCAACATGAGAACATGCAGAGTGCGAGTGAGATCCTCCTTCACCTACAAGAGTTGTATGGTGAGCACAGCAGGAATGCTAGGCATGAGATATCTAGACAGTTATTCCGTATGGGGATGTCTGAGGGACAGAATGTTGGGGATCATGTCCACAAGATGATTCGGCTGATTGAGCAGTTGGAACATCTTGACTTCAACATGGATTTCCAACTACAGACGGATTTGATCCTTCAGTCCCTTCCTGAGTCTTTTGGGAATTTTGTGACAAATTTCCATATGACTAAACAGGAATGCACCTTAGCTGGTTTACTCAACATGCTGGTTATTGCCCAAAAGAATATGCCAGGCAATAAAGGAAAAGAGGTAGCTTTGGTTGCATCTTCTTCTGCTGGAAAGTCCAACAAGAAGAAGGGCAATAGGAAAAAGAAACCTTTGATTCCTGGTCCTTCCAAGAAAATAGTTAAACAGAAAAGGAAGACTAAAGCTGATGGAGGCAAAGGAAAGTGTTTCCACTGCCAACAGGAAAGTGTTTCCATTACCAGTAAGAAAGTGTTTCCACTGGCCAGAGTATAGCAATCTAAATGAATGCAATGCCATGGTGAAAACCAACTCAAGTTCAAAATATATTTGGCACTTAAGGTTATGTCATGTTGCAGAAGATAGGATTACAAAATTGGAGAAAATGGTGATTTTGGTGGTTGTTCTGTGCTCATTATTATCAGAAAATTTAACCGTAGAAAATAACTAGATTAATTAGTAAATGTATCATGTAATTAACCAAAATGATTATGGTCTTTTAATCAAATTGGTCCTCCCACTAACTTAGTGAATCCTACACTTCCAAAGTAGAAAACGGAAATCCTAGTTGGATGGATTTCTAGTGGGTGATTGAATTCTTAAAATTCTATTGATCATCCTCAGGTACATCTATTATTGGAATTACAATAAACTATAAGTAAGCAACTCCTTGCTCATCATATCTCATGTGATGTTTAATCCTTTACCTAGCCCCTAATGCTCAAAATCTCAGGTACATCCATTGTTGACTTATCATGCATAAGTTAAGTTGATCCCATTAAGCCAGTAATTATGCAAATAATTTTAATGTCCTCAGGTACATCCAATATTGGCCACCAAACCATTTACATATTTACAACAACTCATGGTTAACAATTATTCTTAAAAAAATCTCTTAAATTAATTACATCTTATGCAAGTATTTAAAATTTCTTAAAATAATTGCCTCAATGGAGGGCCCATGTTATAATTACTTTAATTATAGCATTTCCAACTTAATCATTTGTTTGGAAGATTTTATGGTCATCCTAATTACTTTTAAGGTCTCACTTTACACATTATCCAATTAGCATATATATATATCATATACTTGCATACATTCTCATACATCTTATGCATTCATGGACAATAAATAAATATGGTATGATCATGGACTTTTCTGAGGGATTCAATTCTGAGCCACCAAGGATTGAATCAGGGCATTCCTAGGTGCATTTCATTCATTCATATTACAAGAGTTGCTAAAGGAGTACATAATCAACACTTGATATTGAATTCCTCCCATTGGTCCCACCAATGCTCTTGACCTCCTTGTTCTTCTTGCAATCCAATTACATAGTAATCCTTAGCATACCAAGGCGAATTCACAAGAACTAAATAAATGAAATTACAACCCAAAAATTATTACAATATTAATAATACATGCCCAAAATAAATTAAAATAAATAAATTAATTTACAACCAAAAGAAACATAAAAGAAATAAATCCAATCACATTGGTCTTTTATAGTCCATGATCATCCATCATGCATATCACTATTTAACAATTAAATAAAACATACATACTTAAATTAAATTGAATATCTCATTAAATTGAATATCTCATATTCAACTTAAAAATCTAGATTTGAATATGATACAAACAAATTTAAAAATTCAGATTTGAATCACATTCAAACAAATTTAAAAATTCAGATTTGAATCACATTCAAACAACTTTAAAAATTCAGATTTGAATCACATTCAAACAACTTTTAAAATTCAGATTTGAATCACATTCAAACAACTTTTAAAATTCAGATTTGAATCACATTCAAATAACTTTTAAAATTCAGACTTGAATCACATTCAAACACCTTTAAAAATTCAGATTTCAATCACATTTAAACAACTTTAAAAATTCAGATTTGAATCAAATTCAAACAACTTTTAAAATTCAGATTTGAATCACATTCAAACAACTTTTAAAATTCAGATTTGAATCAAAATTTAATTGTGTGATTTAAAACTCTAATTAAACAATTTAATTAGACATAGGATGACCTTTTATATCATACAACAATTGTAAATTAAAAAGCTTAAACCTTGCGCACACCATTGGTGACCGCAAAGTGTGCGCACCAATGGTGTTCATCACCAAGCCGCCACCTTTCTTTGCAACCAACAATCGATCTATCATCTCATGATCATATCACATAATTAAATCATATAAACAACAATCTAAATGGCAAACATAGTGGCTCTGATACCAATTGAAGGAGCGAAAGCATGAAAAATATAAGTTTAGATCATTGAAATTCAAAATTTTCATCTAGGGTCATATGCATTATGCAAGATTTATTTTTATCTACTTTATTTCAATGATAAACAGTATATTAAAACTCTTTTAATACATTTTTGGATCTACATTTGCCATTTAAGATTTTAGAATTAACAGATTAATCCATTAAAACCCAAATTAGATCAACAACAAGTGCATTAACCTTTTGATGCACTGCAGTGTGTTTGGCACCTTTGGGATGCATCTTTAGGACAACAGATGTTGTCCCTCTAGCTTGTCCACACCAAGATCACCTATGGCAGCCCTTTAATAGCTTCTAAAGCTTTTTCTATGAAGTAGAAAATCAAGTTTTGCCTTTTCAGAGATTACAGATGTAAATAGGACACTATAAACAATTTTAAGTATTTTTAAATCAAGAGATTATTCGCTAATATCTTTGAATTGATGAGAGATGAAGAAGAAGAGGGGAAAGGGTAGCCAAGGGTGGTGGAACAAAGAGAGAATAGCATCCCACACGTTTTACTCTTTCATAACAATACTTATATAGCTAGGTCATCACTTAAAACCCTTGCCACATGTCTCCTCCTTATTGGTTCTAGGTTTATTTGACCCAATCACATTGTGCCAAGTGTCAAACCTATATTTAATCTTGATTTTAATCATCTTACATGATTAGAAGACATATGGCAAGCTTATGTGTAGTGCCATGTGTCACCATCTCATAGTGCCACATGTCACCCTGTGAAATGACCAAAATACCTCTGTGAAGTAGAAAATCAAGTTTTGCCTTTTCAGAGATTACAGATGTAAATAGGACACTATAAACAATTTTTAGTATTTTTAATTCAAGAGATTATTCGCTAATATCTTTGAATTGATGAGAGATGAAGAAGAAGAGGGGAAAGGGTAGCCAAGGGTGGTGGAACAAAGAGAGAATAGCATCCCACACGTTTTACTCTTTCATAACAATACTTATATAGCTAGGTCATCACTTAAAACCCTTGCCACATGTCTCCTCCTTATTGGTTCTAGGTTTATTTGACCCAATCACATTGTGCCAAGTGTCAAACCTATATTTAATCTTGATTTTAATCATCTTACATGATTAAAAGACATATGGCAAGCTTATGTGTAGTGCCATGTGTCACCATCTCATGGTGCCACATGTCACCCTGTGAAATGACCAAAATACCTCTGTGCCTTAATTTTGAGTTCTCAACCCAAAATAATTATTTCTCTTCTTCTAATCAATTTATATCAAATATAAATTAATTAATTAATTAATCTTTATTAATTAATTTCTCATTAATTAAATTCATATTTAAACACTTTAAACATAAATTTAACTTATATTATACATCCAATAACCTAGATTTGGTTTCAAGTCATGCTAGCGACTTTGCAATCTAATTGCAAACCAAACTTATTTAATTAATCAATTAAACTCTTTAATTAATTAATTAAATCATATTTAATTTGGTGATTACTAGTGTATGTATGTGACTTACTAGGCTCATCACTAATTGGTAATAAGACATGATATCAACTCTTAATATCATCAGAACTCTTTCTTACCATAAATGATTTCTCTAAATCATTTGATGCACCTAATAGACCATGGTTAACACCTAGCATAGCATGGCATGGCAACCCAATCAGTAATAAGGTTTACCTTAAATTAACCTATAATTATATGTTACCATGCACTGGAATCTCTCTGTTACAAAATCCCAACTCAAGCTGGAGTCATGGTTTATGTCAAACCCCATTTGCTATGAATATTACGTTCTCTTTTAATTCCAGTTCTTGATTAAAAGATTTTCTCATCAGAAACTCTTTTCTAATTAAATCTATCTGTCCTGGCCAGGAACTTGAAACATTAAAACAACTAAATGAACATAGGATTTTATCCCTATTTACTTAGAGGAACAGATTCCATCTTGATCAACACCTACTTCCATATATAACTAGTAGGAGCCAACACATGCCCATATACCCATACACAGTACAAGTATGAAAGCAGTATCAAACTCAAACCACCTATATACAATATAACTGTGCTATCTCAGGTCTAAAGATTATATGCACTGATATGATTTATGACAATACATTGACAAGTGTAAACTCCATGTGCTTGTCATAAATGTCACTGGTTCTACCTACTTATCATGTATAAGTGCCTATCATGTTTATTATATGGCATGAGACTCACCATTCCATCTTATTTATATCTCATATAAATAACTTAGGAACAAACATGAATACAATCTTTCTGGATAAGTCATGTCCTTATTATGAAGTAGCCTCGATTGTGAACCTATTTATGATACTTTGTGCAAGAAATACTGTCACTCATATTCTTAACAACTTAAGAATAGAATTTGCAATAAAATATCAGTGGACCTTTTCTATTACACATAAATATACTATGTAAATGAAAAAGTGAAAAATACCTTTTATTAATAAAACATGTACAATATACATACTAAATGATATGCTCTGTGGCATACTACTAACAACTTGTACTGTGTATGGGTATATGGGCATCTGTTGGCTCCTACTAGTTATATATGGAGGTAGGTGTTGATCAAGATGGAATTTGTTCCTCTAAGTAAATAGGGATAAAATCCTATGTTCATTTAATTGTTCTTGATATTTCAAGTTCCTGGCCAGGACAGATAGATTTAATCAAAAAAGAGTTTCTGATGAGTAAAATCTTTTTAATCAAGAACTGGAATTAAAAGAGAACATAATGTTCATAGCAAATGGGGTTTGACATAAATCATGACTCCAGCTCGAATTGGGATTTTGTAGCAGAGAGATTCTAGTGCATGGTAACATATGATTATAGGTACATTTAAAGTAAGCCTTATTACTAATTAGGTGGCCATGGCATGCTATGCTAGGTGTTAACCATAGTCTATGAGGTGCATAAAATGATTTAGAGAAATCATTTATAATAAGAAAGAGTTCTGATGATATTAAGAGTTGATATCATGTCTCATTACCAATTAGTGATGAGCCTAGTCAGTCACACACATACACAAGTAATCACCAAATTAGATATGATTTAATTAATTAATTAAAGAGTTTAATTGATAAATTAAATAGGTTTGGTTTGCAATTAGATTGCAAAGTCCCTAGCATGGCTTGAAACCAAATCTAGGTTATTGGATGTATAATATAAGTTAAATTTATATTTAAAGTGGTTAAATATGAATTTAATTAATGAGAAATTAATTAATAGAGATTAATTAATTAATTTATATTTGATATAAATTGATTAGAAGAAGAGAAATAATTATTTTGGGTTGAAAACTCAAAATTAAGTCATAGGGGTATTTTGGTCATTTCATAGGGTGACATGTGTCACCATGAGATAGTGACACATGGCACGAAATATAAGCTTGCCATATGTCTTTTAATCATGTAAGATGATCAAAGTCAAGATTAAATATGAGTTTGACACTTGGCACAATGTGATTGGATCAATTAAACTTAGAGCCAATCAGAAGGTGACATGTGGCAAGGGTTTTAAGTGATGACCTAACTATGTAAGTGTTGTTATGAAAGAGTAAGATGTGTGGCTGCTATTCTTCTTTGGTGCCATCACCCAAAGAACATCTTCCCTCTCTTCTTCTTCATCTCTCATCAATTCAAAGAGATTAGTCAACAATCTCTTGAATTAAAAATACTAGAACTTATTTCTAGTGTCTTATTTACATCTGTAATCTCTCAAACGGCAAAACTTCATTTTCTAATTCATAGAAAAAGCTTTAAAAGCTGTTCAAGGGCTGCCATTAGTGATCTTGGTGTGGACAAGCAAGAGGGACAATATCTGGTATCCTAAAAATGCATCCCAAAGGTGCCAAACACACTGCAGTGCATCAAAAGGTTAGTGCACTTGTTCTTTATCTAATCTAGGGTTCTAATGGATAAATCTGTTAATTTTAAAATCTTAAATGGCAAATGTAGATCCAAAAATATATTAAAAGAGTTTTAATATTCTGTTTATCATTGAAATCAAATAGATAAAAATAAATCTTGTATGATGCATGTGACCCTAGAAGAAAAATTTTGAATTTCAATGATCTAAACTTGTGTTTTTCATGCTTTCGCTCCTTCATAGCATTCTTGCTATGTTCACATACAAATATTGTAGGTAAAGAAGGATCTCACTTGCACTCTATATGGTCTCATGCTGCTTCTATAAATCATTACTCATAGAAGCAAGCATGTAACACTTGGCCCTCATACCATGCTCCTTCTACTTGTCCAAAGTGTCATGTTCCTCTTGAGTCGCCTCTGGAAGTAAGGGACCAGGAACATTTGAGTCTAGAACATATCCAATACGTTCTAGGTTAGGACAAGTTTTAAATTTCTTAGCCAATCAGAAAGATTCGGTCCTGTCAACCTATTGTGATTAAGTTTGCTCATAAGGATATTGGATGGTGGTGGTGTTGAGTGCTCATTATTATCAGAAGAATAACTGCAGAAAATAACTAGATTAACTAGTAAATGTATCAAGTAATTAACCAAAATGATTATGGTCTTTCAATCAAATTGGTCCTCCCACTAACTTAGCGAATCCTACACTTCCAAAGTAGGAAACGGAAATCCTAGTTGGATGGATTTCTAGTGGGTGATTGAATTCTTATAGTTTTATTGATCATCCTCAGGCACATCCATTATTAGAATTACAATAAACCATAAGTGAGCAACTCCTTTCCCATCACATCTCATGTGAGGTTCAATTATTTACCTAGCCCCTAATGCTCAAAATCTCAGGCACATCCATTATTGACTTATCTTACATTAGTTAAGTTGATCCCATTGAGCCAGTAAATATGCAAATAATTTTAATGTCCTCAGGCACATCCATTATTGGCCACCAAACCATTTACATATTTACAACATCTCATGCTTAACAATTATTCTTATAAAAATCTTTTAAATTAATTGCATGATATGCAAGTATTTAAAATTTCTTAAAATAATTGCCTCAATAGAGGGCCCATGATATAATTACCTTCATTATACCATTTCCAACTTAATCATTTGTTTGGAAGATTTAGTGGTCGTCCTAATTACTATTATGGTCTCACTTTGCATATTATCCAATTAGCATGCATATATCATATACTTGCATACATTCCCACACATCTCATGCATACATGGATAAACAATAAATATGGTATGATCATGGACTTTCTAAGAGATTCAATTCTAAGCCACCAAGAATTGAATCAGGACATTCCTAGGTGCATTTCATCCATTCATTTTACAAGAGTTGCTGAAGGAGTACATAATCAACACTTGATCTTGATTTCCTCCCACTGGTCCCACTAATGCTCTTGACCTCCTTGATCTTCTTGCAATCCAATTACATTGTAATCCTTGGCATACCAAGGCGAATTTACAAGATCATGGACTTTAAAGTTCTCAAATTAATGAAATTACAACCTAAATTATTACAACACTTATAATACATGCCACCAAAAATAAAATTAATTATTTTAGAACCTAAACAAAAATAAAAGAAATAAATCCAATCACATTGGTCTTTTATTATCCCTGATCATCCATCGTGCATATTACTATTTATCAATTAAATAAAACATACATACTAAAATAAAACTAAATATCTCATATTCAACTAAAAAATTCAAATTTGAATCTCATTCAAACAAATTTAAAAATTCAGATTTGAATTTCATTCGAATAAATTTAAAATTTAGATTTGAATCTCATTCAAATAAATTTAAAAATTCAGATTTGAATCTCATTCAAATAAATTTAAAAATTCAGATTTGAATCTCATTCAAACAATCGAATCAAGATTTAATTATGTGATTAAAATTCTTAATTAAACAATTTAATTAAGCATGGTCCTAATTATAGACCTTAGATCATACAACAATTACATGATTGAGCCCATAACCAAACGCACCATTGGAAGGCCCAAAAGCATGCGCACCATTGGAACTCAAAAACATACCACCACCATTGATGATTTCAACCAGCAATAGATCAATCAATCACACAACTAAATTTCAATAATCAATCTAAATGGAAAATATAGTGGCTCTAATACCAATTGAAGGAGCAGAAGCATGAAAATTGTTCATTAGAGCATTGAATTACAAAAATTTTCTTCTAGGGTGACATGCATCATACCACATACTTTATGTGCCTAATTAATTTCAATGTTCAATTGCATATTAAAACACTTTTAATATGTGTTAGGATCTATGTTTGCCATTCAAGATTGTGAATTAACAAATTAATTCATTTAAACCCTAGTTTAAATGAGGAATTAGAGCACTAATCTCTTTAATGCATAATGAATGTGATTAGCACCTTTAGGAAGTACCTAGGACCCCAAGTGTTGTGACTAATGGGTAGCCCCCAATTTGCTTCTCAAGCCTTTGCCAATCAATTATAAATTAGGTTCTTACCTTTAGAGAGGTTATATGTGTGTATAGGACACTAGAAACAATTTTTAGCAATTTTAATTCAAAGAATTTAGGCAATTCTCTTTGAATTGATGAGACAAGATGAAGAGAGGAAAAGGAGGAAGAGGTGCCGCCACCTTTGAGAGAAATAAGAGTGTTGGTGAAGGAGCGGAACATGAAAAACACAAGTTTAGATTAATGAATTCAAAAATTTTTCATCTAGAGTCACATGCATCATACAAGATTTATTTTTATCTATTTGATTTCAATGATAAACAGCATATTAAAACTCTTTTAATATATTTTTGGATCTACATTTGCCATTTAAGATTTTAGAATTAACAGATTAATTCATTAGAACCCTAGATTAGATCAAGAATAAGTGTACTAACATTTTTGATGCACTACAGTGTGTTTGACACCTTTGGGATGCGCCTAGGGCACTAGATATTGTCCCTCTAGCTTGTCCACACCAAGATCACCAATGGCAGCCCCTTGAACAACTTCTAAAGCTTTTCTAATCAATTAGACAATCAGGTTTTGCCTTTTGAGAGATTACAAATGTAAACAGGATACTAGAAACGATTTCTAGCATTTTTAATTCAAGAGATTGTTGGCAAATCTCTTTGAATTGTTGAGAGATAAAGAAGAAGAGAGGAAGAGGTAGCTAAGGGTGGCGGCACCAAAGGGAGAATGAGTAGGTTTTTTTTATCTTTTCTTTTTCATCCTTTCCCTTATATAGCTAGGTCACCACTTAAAACCCTTGCCACATGTCACCTTCTGATTGGCTCTAGGCTTAATTGACCCAATCACATTGTGCCAAGTGTCAAACTCATATTTAATCTTGACTTTGATCATCTTACATGATTAAAAGACATATGGCAAGCTTATGTGTAGTGCATGCGTCATCATCTCATGATGCCATATGTCACCCTATGAAATGACCAAAATACCCCTCTGTCTTAATTTTGAGTTCTCAACCCAAAATAATTATTTCTCTTCTTCTAATCAATTTATATCAAATATAAATTAATTAATTAATCTCTATTAATTAATTTCTCATAATTAAATTCATATTTAAACACTTTTAAATATAAATTTAACTTATATTATACATCCAATAACCTAGATTTGGTTTCAAGCCATGCTAGGGACTTTGCAATCTAATTACAAACCAAACTTATTTAATTAATCGATTAAACTCTTTAATTAATTAATTAAATCATATTTAATTTGGTGATTACTTGTGTATGTGTGTGACTTACTAGGCTCATCACTAATTGGCAATCAGACATGATATTAACTCTTAATATCATCAGAACTCTTTCTTACCATAAATAATTTCTCTAAGTCATTTTATGCACCTCATAGACCATGGTTAACACCAAGCATAGCATGCCATGGCCACCCAATTAGTAATAAGGTTTACCTTAAATGAACCTATAATCATATGTTACCATGCGCTAGAATCTCTCTGTTACAAAATCCCAATTCGAGCTGGAGTCATGGTTTATGTCAGATCCCATTTGCTATGAATATTATGTTCTCTTTTAATTCCAGTTCTTGATTAAAAAGATTTTCTCATCAGAAACTCTTTTCTGATTAAATCTATCTATCCTAGCCAGGAACTTGAAACATCAAGAACAATTAAATGAACATAGGATTTTATCTCTATTTACTTAGGGTAACAAATTCCATCTTGATCAACACCTATCTCCATATATAACTTGTAGGAGCCAGCACATGCCCATATACCTATACATAGTACAAGTATGAAAGCAGTATTAAACTCAAACCACCTATATATAAGATAACTATGCTATCTCAGGTCTAAAGATTATATGCACTGATATGATTTATGACAATGCATTGACAAGAGGAAACTCCATGTGCTTGTCATAACTGTCACTGGTTCGACCTATTTATCATGTATAAGTCCCTATCATGTTTGTTATATAACATGAGACTCACCATTCCATCTTATTTACATCTCATATAAATAACTTAGGAACAAGTATGATTACAATCTTTCTGGATAAGTCATATCCTTATTGTGAAGTATCCTCGATTATGAACCAATTTATGATACTTTGTGCTAGAAATACTGTCACTCATATTCTTAATAACTTAAGAATAGAATTTCTAACAAAATATCAATGGACCTTCTCTATTGCACATAAATATATTATGTAAATAGAAAAGTGAAAATGCCTTTTATTAATAAAACATGTACAAGATAAATACTAAATGATATGCTCTAGTGCATACTACTAACAATCTCCCACTAGCACTAGAGCCATTCATTACAATATCTTAGACCCATCTTCTCAAGATGTCGGTCTAGCTGAGTTTGTGACGTAGGCTTCGTGAATGGATCAGCTGGATTTTCAGCTGATGCTATTTTCTACATGGCTACATCACCTCGCCCAACTATTTCTCTAATGATGTGGTAGCGCCTTTCTATGTGTTTGGATTTCTGGTGAGACCTATATGACCGCTCCATTGTTGTCACAGTGAAGTGGAACTGCTAACTCAATGGAAGGAACTACTGTAAGTTTTGTCACGAACTTCTTTATCCAAACAGCTTTCTTTGCAGCATCTGATGCAGTAATATACTCAGCCTCGGTAGTGGAATTTGCAGTCGTACTTTGTTTGGAACTCTTCCAACTGACTGCATCTCCATTACAAATGAACACATATCCAGAGGTAGACTTTCTATCATCGATATCTGATTGGAATTCAGAATCAGTATAACCATCCAATTGCAAGTCTCCACCTCCATAAATCAAGAATAAATCCTTAGTTCTTCTCAAGTACTTAAGGATATTCTTGACAGCTATCCAGTGTTTCAAACCTAGATTGTTTTGAATTCAATGATATAAACTTGTGTTTTTCATGCTTTCGCTCCTTCAATTGGTAGTGATAAACAACATATTAAAACTCTTTTAATATGTTTATGGATCTGTATTTGCCATTCAAGATTTTAGAACCCTATATTAGATCAAGAACAAGTGCACTAACCTCTTGATGCACTGCAGTGTGTTTGGAACTTTTGGGATGCATCTTTAGGACACAAGATGTTGCCCCTCTGTCTTGTCCACACCAAGATCACCTATGGCGACCCTTGAATAGTGTCTGAAGCTTTTTCTATTAATTAGAAAATCAAGTTTTGCCTTT
The DNA here is from genome assembly GCF_030052815.1 of Hevea brasiliensis. Lineage (NCBI taxonomy): Eukaryota > Viridiplantae > Streptophyta > Magnoliopsida > Malpighiales > Euphorbiaceae > Hevea > Hevea brasiliensis. The sequence goes on along the minus strand of NC_079495.1, from coordinate 32,788,742 downwards.
TAAGAGATTAAAGATGTAAACAGGACACTAGAAACAAATTCTAGTATTTTTAATTCAAGAGATTATTTGCTAATCTCTTGGAATTGATGAGAGATCAAGAAGAAGAGAGAATGGCAGCCTCAAGGGTGGCGGCACAAAGGGAGGCAGCAGCTGGTTGTAGTTTTTCTTTTCATAACAACACTTATATAGCTAGGTCAACACTTAAAACCCTTGTCACATGTCACCTTCAGATTGGCTCTAGGTTTAATTGACCCAATCACATTGTGCCAAGTGTCAAACCTATATTTAATCTTAATTTTAATCATCTTATATGATTAAAAGACATTTGGTAAGCTTATGTGTAATTCCATGTGTCACCATCTCATGGTGCCACATGTCACCCTAGGAAATGACAAAAATACCCCTGTGTCTTAATTTTGAGTTCTCAACCCAAAATAATTATTTCTCTTCTTCTAATCAATTTATATCAAATATAAATTAATTAATTAATCTCTATTAATTAGTTTCTCATTAATTAAATTCATCTTTAAACACTTTAAATATAAATTTAACTTATACTACACATCTAATAACCTAGATTTGGTTTCAAGTCATGCTAGGGAGTTTGCAATCTAATTGCAAACCAAACCTATTTAATTAATCAATTAAACTCTTTAATTAATTAATTAAATCATATTTAATTTGGTGATTACTTGTGTATGTGTGTGACTTACTAGGTTCATCACTAATTAGCAAAGAGACATGATAACAACTCTTAATATCATCAGAACTCTTTCTTACAATAAATGATTTCTTTAAATCATTTTATGCATCTCATGGACCATGGTTAACACCTAGCATAGCATGCCATGGCCACCCAATCAGTAATAAGGTTTACCTTAAATGAACCTATAATCATATGTTACCATGCACTAAAATCTCTCTGTTACAAAATCCCAATTCAAGCTGGAGTCATGGTTTATGTCAAATCCCATTTGCTATGAATATTATGTTCTCTTTTAATTCCAATTCTTGATTAAAAAGATTTTCTCATCAGAAACTCTTTTCTTATTAAATCAATCTGTCCTGGCCAGGAACATGAAACATCAAGAACAATTAAATGAACATAGGATTTTATCCCTATTTACTTAGAGGAGCAAATTCCATCTTGATCAACACCTACCTCCATATATAACTAGTAGGAGCCAACACATACCCATAGACCCATACATAGTACAAGTATGAAAGCAGTATCAAACTCAAACCTCCTATATACAAGATAATTGTGCTATCTCTGTTAGTAGTATGCCCTAGAGCATATCATTTAGTATGTATCTTGTACATATTTTTATTAATAAATGGCATTTCCACTTTTCTGTTTATATAATATATTTATGTGTAATAGAAAAGGTCCATTGATATTTTGTTAGAAATATTATTCTTAAGTTGTTAAGAATATGAGTGACAATATTTCTAGCACAAAGTATCATAAATAGGTTCACAATCGAGGATACTTCATAATAAGGACATGACTTATCCAGAAAGATTGTATTCATGTTTGTTCCCAAGTTATTTATATGAGATATAAATAAGATGGAATGGTGAGTCTCATGCCATATAGCAAACATGATAGGCACTTATAAATGATAAGTAGGCCGAACCAATGACACTTATGACAAGCACATGGAGTTTACTCTTGTCAATGTTTTGTCATAAATCATATCAGTGCATATAATCTTTAGACCTGAGATAGCACAGTTATCTTGTATATAGGTAGTTTGAGTTTGATACTGCTTTCATACTTGTACTGTGTATGGGTATATGGGCATGTGTTGGCTCCTACTAGTTATATATGGAGGTAGGTGTTGATCAAGATGGAATCTGTTCCTCTAAGTAAATAGCTATAAAATCCTATGTTCATTTAATTGTTCTTGATGTTTCAAGTTCTTGGCCAGGACTGATAGATTTATTCAGAAAAGAGTTTCTGATGAGAAAATCTTTTTAATCAAGAACTCGAATTAAAAGAGAACATAATATTCATAGCAAATGGAGTTTGACATAAACCATGACTCCAGCTTGAGTTGGGATTTTGTAACAGAGAAATTATAGTGCATGGTAACATATGATTATAGGTTCATTTAAGGTAAACCTTATTACTAATTGGGTTGTAACACCCTAAGTTAAGTGTTTCTCTGCTCAGGTGAAGTCTTTTGTCAGGACAGCAGTTCTCTTGCTCAGTGACACAGTTCTGTCGGAATGGGTAGGATGTCTAGAACCGTACTTCAATATGAGTGAGGAGGCATAAAATAATAAAATACAAGAAAAGAAAATACAAGAAAAACCAAGGAAAAATCATAGCAAAGAAATGTAACCGAGTAAGTGAGCCGGGAAACCTAGCGATGGGTGACCGCACTGGGAGGTCACGGCGTGGACCGTTGACTAGCCCTGGACTGCGGGGAACCCTGGAAAACATTTTTAGGACTTAAATAGACCCTTATTGAAGAGTAAATATCATTAGAAAGATCAAAGAAAAATTAAATAATTAGTACAAAGAAAAGTGAGAAATCGAAAAACAGACAAAATATGGTGTTACCGAAAAATCGGGAAAACCACCCGAACAGGGGCATTATGGTCATTCGACATCCCGAAGTGTCTTTTGACCTAAATGTCCATTAAAAATAAATAGTATTACACTTAGAAAATGAAATGAAAAATTAATTTGGTGGTACCTAAAATAAATAGTGGAAATAATGGGTTAAATGTGGATTATGGGAAAGTTAAGTTTATAATATGATTTAATTCTTCTTAGTGGACCACTATAGGATTAATTTAATATTGAAATGTGGCTGATATGGTCCACTCACCATCTGAAATTCCATTTTCCTCATATTCTCTCAAGAATGCCGAATTGAAGAACACAAAACCTCCATGGCCGTTTTGGGCAAAGCTTGATCCATCCTCCATTTTCAACTCCATTCACTTAGCTTCTTTCATGAAAAATGGTCTACACACCACAAGGAAGATATTGATACCAATTTTGGGAAGTTTAAGCAAGGTTTAACAAGCTCCAAGCATAAGGTAAGTTCATAATTTTGAGAATTTCTTTGTTAAAGTTTATGTGCATGTTATGGGTATTAGTTTGGTGAAGGAAAATTTTGAGTTTGATGGGTTATTTTTGTTGTCATTTTGGACAGCCATGGTCACGTTTTTGATGAGGAAATTGTGCATATAATTGTTGAGAAATAATGTTGTTCATGGTGAGTTAGTAACCTAGTGATTTAATGCATGTATATATGGTGAATTATGCACTTTGATGGGAATTAGCATATGGTATGGCAATGTGATGTTGATGAGTGATTTGTGGCAGCTTGTGGACACTTGAGAAATGGTGTATATTGAAGGAAGTGTGGGCAGCATATTGACCTAGAAGGATGGATGTTATGTATGTAAATTAATGTTGTAAAGTGTATGTAAAGTTTGTAATGTTTAGGTGTATTTGTAATGGTACTTAGAATTATAATTGTGAATTATATTTGGTGTGTTAAGGGTGATTGGAATCTGCCCAAAATAATGCAAATGTAATGTAGAAAATGTTGTTGGTAATGTGCCAAAACAGTTTGGTAGGGTATGGAAGTGAACCTTGCAAAGGTAAGTGTGTGTTTGAAGTTTGGGTGTGTAATGCATAGTGAGGGCAGTGTATATTTTGGCCTATAACCTTGAATGTGTAACCTCAATTGGTATGAGACCAATTTGAGGTGAAACTAGGCACAAAATGTGCCAACTTTCATTGAGAAACCATGCCAAAATTCTGCTTGCAAGGTGACCTAAAAAAAAATGACCAATTCGGATTAGATGCAATTAGGACCTGAAAAATGACCAATTGGGCAGCAGTGAGTGTTTAGGCCATAACTCACTCAAACCAGGTCCAATTGACCTGAAATTTTGACCAAGAATAGTTAAGACCCATACCTACAAGTCTTATGAAGACACCAAAGCCCAGAAATGACCATAAGCAAGTCAAACAACTTGCACAAGTTCGGGTCCAAAAACTGGCCGAACCAGAATTGACCACTTTGACCTAAAATTGACCTAAAATGGTACCATTTGACCAGCAATAGTGTAATGACCATAACTTGGTCTACTTAACTCGGATTGACCTGAAATTTTGCACCGCGTGCAATAAGACCTAGATCTACAAGTTTGTAGTTTCGACCGAGACCCGAAAACCGAGGGAACTAGATCGTCCGGTTAGGTTAAACTGTCGAATCGGTAAATTTGCATTAAAATGCACTAAGTAAGGAAATGACTTTGGTAAAACATACCAAACCTAAAACCTATCGAATGTGACATATTAACGACACTAAAACCTAATTTACCTAAAACGCAACGAGGGTCGGTATATTAGGTGATTAAGCGAATAATTGAGTTCAGTGTACTATTTACCAAACACCATCGATAGAGATAGTTTAAATTTGTAATCAAACACTACAAATTGTGTTTCTCGATTAACAAGGACTCAAAGAAAAGGGAAAGAAATCTTGAGTCAAGACCAGGAGACAGTCATCAGAGGTTTGTGCACAACAACTGTTTCTTTTGAATTATTTTCAATGGAAATAAATATTGATTATTTGTATATCATTATTTTAAATTGTGGAAATGTGTTTGAGGAATATTTATTGATTGAAAAATATTGTGAATGGTTTGAAATCGTGAAAAATGGTTTGAATGACATTGATGGATACTTATTGATTAAAAGCATTAGAAATGGTTTGAAACCACAGCTATCATGTATATTGATTGTATTCCTCTCTAGCTTGTCTAGTGGGATGAATTGAATTCTCTATGGCTGAAGTGTTGAGGTGTGTGCTGTTGAGGACGAATAGAATGAGTACTCATATTTTGCTAGCTAGCCATGTTATTCCTCATTAGTCATCGACTTTTGGGATGAATTGAATACCTCATTAGCCATCGGCTTTTGGGATGAATTGAATTATGGATCATGATTAAGAGGTGTGTGATTTATTGATGTGCACTATCAGATTGTGAAATGGATTTAAAATCACATTGACCTATATTGTCTATTGAATTCAAAACTGATCTGAATTATGGAAAATTATTGTGATATTGAGAAATGGAGTTTAAATTCTTGTTGACAATTATTGTCTTGAATTTAATTATGATTTTAAGTATCCACTATTTACATGACTTATGAATTGTGATTTAAATTGGATTTGGTTAATGTTGTGCACCACTGAGACATTGTCTCTGATAGCTTTTATTGCCGCAGTAGAGAGACAGACTAGGCTGCATATACATCCATGAGGGATTACCGGTATATTGAGTATACCGCTTTTGCTTTTTGTAATCAGAATGTATGACCTCGTATGTACATATTGTTTTGGTTTTGAGCAGTTGTAAATTAAATTGTACCTTGAAGTTGTAAATTAATTATGAGTGTTTTGGATTGTAAAAGTTGTATTATATTTCCTTATCTCAGACCTTTAAAAATTTCTATGGAATTGTGTTGATAAATTGTTGTGTTGAGAAATGTATTGGAGTTGAGATTTGGAAAAAATTATTGAAGTGCTTTTTTTACAGGTTTTCTGAAGAACTGTTTTGTCCAAAATACAGATGGCACTTTGCCAAAATTTTTACAGAAATTCCAAATAAACCAAATGAGTTAGTTATTTCACTTCAGTTCACCGAAGTCTTTAACACCTGTAAATAGTGCTCACCACTGTAAAAGAAGTAAGAAAAGTTTTTAAAATCCCTTGTAGTGTATTTAATGGGTTATCAGTAGACGGAGTTGGTAATTCATTAGGTATACTACGGGATCATGTTATGCCTTACAGAGGGGTAGGGTGTGACATGTTTTAGTGGTATCAGAGCAAAGTTTTAAATTCTGTTTTCACCTGTTATTTGAATGTCCTTTCTTCATAGTACAACTGCTCAATATCATTGTTTGATACATACAGTACATTACAGTATAAATATGCACTAACGAGAGTGAATATTCTTGTGTTATTGTTCAGGAAAGCTAAGATCCTCGCATTAAATATGGAAGAGGGTGATCGTTCAGTCGATCAGTCTATTGAGGCTGAGGTGCAAGGGGATGCCCCAGCTGTACAAAATGTCAGTGGTTCATCAAAGATTCCTCGCTCGATTCGCTCAGTAGATGGCTGCAATATTCCAACAAATGGCTGGTAATGCACCTACTCAAGTCCCAATTCAGACACCCGTGGTACAACCACAGTCTCCTATGAGACAGTATGATAAATTGATGAAGTATGGGGCTACAGAGTTCAAGGGGACAGTAGATCCTCTAGAAGCTGAACAGTGGTTAGAGAGGATGGATAGGGTGTTCAAGAAACTTCATTGTACAGAGGAGCTCGACTTGAATACTCGAGATCCTTACTACAAGGGGATGCTTATGATGGTGGAAAACCATTCCCGTAGAACCTGCAGTTGACTGAATGACTTCCTCGGAATTAAATACATCCTCGATGCTTATGTAGACCGAAGCTACAAGAATTCTTAAGTTTGAAACAGAGGCGATCGGTGGTGAGTATGAAAGAGAATTTTCCCGCCTTAGCCATTATGCGGTGAGTCTACTCTCTACCAAGGAGAGATGCAAGAGGTTTGAAACTGGCTTGAAGCCCAGTATTAGAGTACAAGTGCTCGGCTTCAAACACACTAACTTCTCTGAACTTGTTTCTCAAGCCCTAGAGTTGGAAAGAGTTGAGTTTGAGACTGCTCCTGAGAAGAAGAGGTTAGAGAAGACAGAGAAAGAGGGAAAATCAGTAGATCAGAGTTCCAGTGGTCATACTGGAAAGAGGAAGAACTATGGGGGACATGGCAGAGGTGGCAAGAAATCTGGTAGGGGAAGATATTCGTGATGAGACCTCCCCTATCTGGTCAGCAGAGTACCAGAAGTTCCTACCCTCCCCGCCAATGTGAAACTTGTGGAAAGAATCATGGTGGAATCTGCTACAAGGCTATTGGAGCCTGTTACAACTGTGGAGGCACAGGACACTTTGCCAAGGACTGCACCAGTAGTCGCAGAGTTGGAACATCTCCTACTGAGCCACGTCACAAGCTCACAACCACCTAGCAGAGGTAGAGGCAGGGGTAGAGGTAACGATAAAGAAATGTAACAAGACAGTGCTCGATCGAGTCTATGCCATGAGACAGAGAGAAGAGGCGAGACGTCGATGTTGTGGCCGGTACCTTCTCAACTTTTAACCGTAATGTATTTGTGCTATTTGATCCGGTTCTACCCATTCTTATGTGAGTGCTAGCATCATTGATTGTATTGTTCCATGTACAAAAATGGACTTTGAGGTGCTAGTAACAAGTCCGCTAGACAGAGGTCGTGGTTAATAGAATGTATAGAGATTGTCCTTTGGTGATCCAAGGACACACTTTCTGTCTGATCTCATTGAAATGCCCTTCAGAGATTATGATATCATCTTGGGCATGGATTGGTTAGCTAGGCATCATGCCATGATTGGTGAGATCGAAGAGTCACTTTTGGTCTCCTCGATGCTGATGTGGTGATACAAGGAGAGGCGGCTATTGCCATCAAACATCATTTGCACTAGCCGTAAAAATGATCGTAAAAGGGTGTGAAGCATACTTGGCACATGTGGTAGACACCCAAGTGGGGAGTCCAAAGATTGAAGGACATCCCTACAGACATGACTTTCGGATGTGTTTCTGATGAATTGCGATTACCTCGAAAGAGAAGTGCGATTTGAAATTAATGTTCGCTGGTGTGGATCCAATCTCCATAACGCCATACGTAATGGCACCAGCAGAGTTGAAGGAGTTGAAGATATTACAAGAATTACTTGAAAAGGGCTTCATCCGCCCTAGTGTGTCACCTTGGGGAGCACGGTGTTGTTTGTTAAGAAGAAGGATGGTACTCTCCGCTATGCATTGACTACGAGCGGTTGAATAGGTGACAATAAAGAACAGATATCCATTGCCTCGCATTGATGATCTGTTCGATCAGTTGAAGGGTGCAGCAGTATTCTCCAAAATTGATTTGCGATCTGGTTATCATCAGTTGAAGGTGCACGAGCAGAGTATCCCAAAAGCGCTGAGAACTTCGGTATGGCCACTATGAGTTTCTAGTAATGCCATTCGGGTTAACAAATGCTCCAGCTGCTTTTATGGATCTGATGAACACTCTCTTCAGACCGTATCTTGATCAATTTGTGGTGGTGTTGATTGATGACATTTTGATCTACTCGAGGAGTGCAGAGGAGCATGATAGACCTCTGCGGATTGTGCAGACTTTAAGGGAGAAAGCTTGTACGCCAAATTGTCGAAATGTGAATTTTGGTGAAGGAAATCTCCTTTTGGGACATGTTGTGTCACCGAAGGGATCAAGGTAGATTCGAAGGTAGAAGCTATCCTTAATTGGAAGCCGCCAGAACATCACGTAAATTGGCTTATTGGATATTACCGGTTTGTGAAGGGATTTTCTATGTTATCTTCTCCATCACCAAGCCGCTTGGAAAGATGTAAAATTTCAGTGGACTGATAAATGTCAGCAGAGTTTTGATGAGTTGAAGAGGTGCTTAACTAAAGCTCCAGTTCTCACTTTACCTACTCCGGGTAAAGAATACACAGTTTATAGTGATGCTTCTCACAATGGGTTAGGGATGCAAGATCGAATGTCATTGCTTATGCATCACGCCAGCTGAAACCGCATGAGAGGAACTACCCAACACATGATCTGGAGTTAGCAGCTATTGTTTTTGCTCTGAAGATCTGGAGACACTATCTGTATGGAGAGAAATGCTACATCTTCACAGATCACAAGAGCTTGAAGTACTTAGGCACCCAGAAGGAATTGAATTTGAGGCAGAGGAGATGGTTAGAACTCATTAAAGATTATGATTGCTTAATAGACTATCAGCCAGGGAAAGCAAATGTGGTGGCTGACGCCTTAAGTCGCAAGACTATGGCAAGTCTCAGAGTTTCTCCTTTGTCCATGGTATATGAATTGAAAGCATGCCGCTTTAGAGGTTGATGATGAGGAGTTGCATGGCATGTACGTGTTGATTGATCAGATCAGAATGGCTGCACAGAGTGATGAAAAATATCAGAAGCTGCTGAAAGAAGTTCAGCAGGGCAAGAAACCTGAATTCTCTGTGAGAGATGATGGTTTATTGCTACATCAGGGCAGAGTGTGCATTCCTAGTGATGTGGAATTGAGACAAACCATTTTGAAGGAAGCACATGAGTCTCCATTTGCTATGCACCGGTGGAACTAAATGTACAGAGGGTTGAAAGAGCATTCTTGGTGGATGGGCATGAAAAGAGATATAGCGAATTCGTTTCCAAATGCCTAACTTGTCAAGTAAAGGCAGAACATCAAGTTCTGGTTTGTTACATCCTTTGTCGCAGTGGAAATGGGAACGAATAACTATGGATTTTGTTACAGACTTCCAAGGACACAGAGTAGTCATGATGCAAGATGGGTTATAGTTGATGATTGACTAAGTCCGCTCACTTTTTGCCGATTCGGATGGACTATAGCCTGAAAGATTGGCGATTGTACATATATGAGATTGTAAAATTGCATGGAGTGCAGTATCAATTGTGTCCGACAGATCCTAGGTTCACTTCTAGATTCTGGGGTAGTCTTGAGAGCCCTAGGAACTAGATTGAACTTCAAAGACAAAGATTCCACCCAGCATGCATGATGGCGAGAGGGTTATTCAGATATTTGAGGATATGCTACGGGCTTGTGTGATTGAATTTTAAGGTAGTTGGGATACACACTTACCTTTGATTGAGTTTGCTTATAACAACAGCTACCAATCAAGCATAGGGATGCCTCCATATGAAGCTTTGTATGGCAGAAAGTGTAGAACTCCCTTATGTTGGGATGAAGTAGGTGAAAGGAAGATGATTGGACCGTAAATTGTCCACAGACAGAGGAAAAGATCGATTGATCGAGAGATAGACTCAAGGCTGCATCAAGTCCTATGTTGATCCGAAAAGAAGAGATATTGAGTATGCAGTGGGTGCTAAGGTATTCCTCAAAGTTTCTCCTTGGAAGAGGATTATGAGATTTAGCGCGTAAAGAACCGAGTCCTCGTTTCATCGGACCATATGAAGTTCGGAAAGAGTGGGTCCTTGGCATACCGGTTGGCATTACCTCGAGCTAGCAAGGATACAGTCTTCCATGTGTCCATGTTAAGGAGGTACAGATCGACCCATCTCATGTACTATCAGTTGAAGAGATTGAAGTAAATCCAGACCTCTCATATGAGGAAGAACCCATAAAAATTCTGGCTTATGAGGTGAAACAGCTGAGGAACAAACAGATACACCTGGTTAAAGTGCTGTGGAACCATCATTCAGGCCAGGAAGCAACTTGGGAACGTGAAGAGGATATGAGGAGACTCTTGAGAGACTAATGCTGTAAAATTTCGAGACGAAATTTATTTAAGGGGGAGAATTGTAACACCCTAAGTTTAGTGCGTTCTCATCGCTCGGTGACGATCTTTGTCCTAGGATGTCTAGAACCGTACTTCAATATGAGTGAGGAGGCATAAAATAATAAAATACAAGAAAAGAAAATACAAGAAAAACCAAGGAAAAATCATAGCAAAGAAATGTAACCGAGTAAGTGAGCCGGGAAACCTAGCGATGGGTGACCGCACTGGGAGGTCACGGCGTGGACCGTTGACTAGTGGGAACGGAAAACATTTTTAGGACTTAAATAGACCCTTATTGAAGAGTAAATATCATTAGAAAGATCAAAGAAAAATTAAATAATTAGTACAAAGAAAAGTGAGAAATCGAAAAGCATAAAATATGGTGTTACTGAAAAATCGGAAAACCACATTATGGTCATTCGACATCCCGAAGTGTCTTTTGACCTAAATTTCCATTAAAAATAAATAGTATTACACTTAGAAAATGAAATGAAAAATTAATTTGGTGGTACCTAAAATAAATAGTGGAAATAATGGGTTAAATGTGGATTATGGGAAAGTTAAGTTTATAATATGATTTAATTCTTCTTAGTGGACCACTATAGGATTAATTTAATATTGAAATGTGGCTGATATGGTCCACTCACCATCTGAAATTCCATTTTCCTCATATTCTCTCAAGAATGCCGAATTGAAGAACACAAAACCTCCATGGCCGTTTTGGGCAAAGCTTGATCCATCCTCCATTTTCAACTCCATTCACTTAGCTTCTTTCATGAAAAATGGTCTACACACCACAAGGAAGATATTGATACCAATTTTGGGAAGTTTAAGCAAGGTTTAACAAGCTCCAAGCATAAGGTAAGTTCATAATTTTGAGAATTTCTTTGTTAAAGTTTATGTGCATGTTATGGGTATTAGTTTGGTGAAGGAAAATTTTGAGTTTGATGGGTTATTTTTGTTGTCATTTTGGACAGCCATGGTCACGTTTTTGATGAGGAAATTGTGCATATAATTGTTGAGAAATAATGTTGTTCATGGTGAGTTAGTAACCTAGTGATTTAATGCATGTATATATGGTGAATTATGCACTTTGATGGGAATTAGCATATGGTATGGCAATGTGATGTTGATGAGTGATTTGTGGCAGCTTGTGGACACTTGAGAAATGGTGTATATTGAAGGAAGTGTGGGCAGCATATTGACCTAGAAGGATGGATGTTATGTATGTAAATTAATGTTGTAAAGTGTATGTAAAGTTTGTAATGTTTAGGTGTATTTGTAATGGTACTTAGAATTATAATTGTGAATGATATTTGGTGTGTTAAGGGTGATTGGAATCTGCCCAAAATAATGCAAATGTAATGTAGAAAATGTTGTTGGTAATGTGCCAAAACAGTTTGGTAGGGTATGGAAGTGAACCTTGCAAAGGTAAGTGTGTGTTTGAAGTTTGGGTGTGTAATGCATAGTGAGGGCAGTGTATATTTTGGCCTATAACCTTGAATGTGTAACCTCAATTGGTATGAGACCAATTTGAGGTGAAACTAGGCACAAAATGTGCCAACTTTCATTGAGAAACCATGCCAAAATTCTGCTTGCAAGGTGACCTAAAAAAAAATGACCAATTCGGATTAGATGCAATTAGGACCTGAAAAATGACCAATTGGGCAGCAGTGAGTGTTTAGGCCATAACTCACTCAAACCAGGTCCAATTGACCTGAAATTTTGACCAAGAATAGTTAAGACCCATACCTACAAGTCTTATGAAGACACCAAAGCCCAGAAATGACCATAAGCAAGTCAAACAACTTGCACAAGTTCGGGTCCAAAAACTGGCCGAACCAGAATTGACCACTTTGACCTAAAATTGACCTAAAATGGTACCATTTGACCAGCAATAGTGTAATGACCATAACTTGGTCTACTTAACTCGGATTGACCTGAAATTTTGCACCGCGTGCAATAAGACCTAGATCTACAAGTTTGTAGTTTCGACCGAGACCCGAAAACCGAGGAACTAGATCGTCCGGTTAGGTTAAACCAGTGTCAAATTTGCATTAAAATGCACTAAGTAAGGAAATGACTTTGGTAAAACATACCAAACCTAAAACCTATCGAATGTGACATATTAACGACACTAAAACCTAATTTACCTAAAACGCAACGAGGGTCGGTATATTAGGTGATTAAGCGAATAATTGAGTTCAGTGTACTATTTACCAAACACCATCGATAGAGACAGTTTAAATTTGTAACTAAACACTACAAATTGTGTTTCTCGATTAACAAGGACTCAAAGAAAAGGGAAAGAAATCGAGTCAAGACCAGAGATACCATCGAGGTTTGTGCACAACAACTGTTTCTTTTGAATTATTTTCAATGGAAATAAATATTGATTATTTGTATATCATTATTTTAAATTGTGAAAATGTGTTTGAGGAATATTTATTGATTGAAAAATATTGTGAATAGTTTGAAATGTGAAAATGGTTTGAATGACATTGATGGATACTTATTGATTAAAAAGCATTAGAAATGGTTTGAAACCACAGCTATCTTGTATATTGATTGTATTCCTCTCTAGCTTGTCTAGTGGGTTGAATTGAATTCCCTCTATGGCTTAATTGTTGAGGTGTGTGCCTGTTTAGTAAGAATAGAATGAGTAATAATATTTTTGCTAGCTAGCAATGTTATTCCTCATAAGTCATCGACTTTTGGGATGAATTGAATACCTCATTAGCCATCGGCTTTTGGGATGAATTGAATTATGGATCATGATTAAGTGTGTGTGATTTATTGATGTGCACTATGAGATTGTGAAATGGATTTAAACTCTCATTGACATATATTGTATTTTGAATTCAAAACTGATCTGACTTATGGAAAATTATTGTGATATTGAGAAATGGAGTTTAAATTCTTGTTGACAATTATTGTCTTGAATTTAATTATGATTTTAAGTATCCACTATTTACATGACTTATGAATTATGATTTAAATTGGATTTGGTTAATGTTGTGCACCATCGAGACATTGTCTCGTGATAGCTTTTATTCTTCGCAGTAGAGAGCAGACTAGGCTGCATATACATCCCGAGGGATTACTGGATATTGAGTATACCGCTTGCTTTTGTAATCAGAATGTATGACACTGTATGTACATATTGTTTTGGTTTTGAGCAGTTGTAAATTAAATTGTACCTTGAAGTTGTAAATTAATTATGAGTGTTTTGGATTGTAAAAGTTGTATTATATTTCCTTATCTCAGACCTTGAAAAATTTCTATGGAATTGTGTTGATAAATTGTTGTGTTGAGAAATGTATTGGAGTTGAGATTTGGAAAAAAATTATTGAAGTGCTTTTGTTTTCAAGAACTGCTTTGTCCAAAATACGATGGCACTTTGCCAAAATTTTACAGAAATTCCAAATAAACCAAATGAGTTAGTTATTTCACTTCAGTTCACCGAAGTCTTTAACACCTGTAAATAGTGCTCACCACTGTAAAAGAAGTAAGAAAAGTTTTTAAAATCCCTTGTAGTGTATTTAATGGGTTATCAGTAGACGGAGTTGGTAATTCATTAGGTATACTACGGGATCATGTTATGCCTTACAGAGGGGTAGGGTGTGACATGGGTGGCTATGGCATGCTATGCTAGGTGTTAACCATGGTCTATGAGGTTCATAAAATGATTTAGAGAAATCATTTATGGTAAGAAAGAGTTCTGATGATATTAAGAGTTGATATCATGTCTCATTGCCAATTAGTGATGAGCCTAGTAAGTCACACACATACACAAGTTATCACCTAATTAAATATGATTTAATTAATTAATTAAAGAGTTTAAATTGATTAATTAAATAGGTTTGGTTTGCAATTAGATTGCAAAGTCCCTAGCATGACTTGAAACCAAATCTAGATTATTGGATGTGTAGTATAAATTAAATTTATATTTAAAGTGTTTAAATATGAATTTAATTAATGAGAAATTAATTAATAGAGATTAATTAATTAATTTATATTTGATATAAATTAATTAGAAGAAGAAAATAATTATTTTGGGTTAATAACTCAAAATTATGACACAGGGGCATTTTGGTCATTTCACAGTGTGACATGTGGCACCATGAGATGGTGACGCATGGGATTACACATAAGCTTGCCAAATGTTTTTTAATCATGTAAGATGATTAAAATCAAGATTAAATATAGGTTTGACACTTGGCACAATGTGATTGGGTCACTTAAACCTAGAGCTAATCAAAGGGTGACATGTGGCAAGGGTTTAATGTGTTAACCTAGCTATATAAGTGTTGTTATGGGAAAAATAAAACAAAACCAGCAGCCACACTCCTTTGTCATGCTACTTTGAGGGTTTTTATCTCTTCTTCTTCATCTCTTATCAATTCAAAGAGATTAGCCATCAATCTCTTGAATTAAGAACACTAGGAATTGTTTCTAGTGTCCTGTTTACATCTCTAATCTCTTAAAAGGCAGAACTTGAATTTCTAATTAATAGAAAAGGCTTTAGAAGCTGTTCAAGGGCTGCCATAGGTGTTCTTGGTGTGGACAAGCTAGAGGGACAACATCTGGTGTCCTGAAGACGAATCTCAAAGGCGCAGACACGCTGCAGTGCATCAAGAGGTTACTGTAATCGTTCTTGATTTAATCTAGGGTTGTAAAATTGATCTGATTAATTTTAAAATCTTAAATGGCAAATACAGATCCAAAAACATATTAAAAGAGTTTTAATATGTTGTTTATCATTGAAATCAAATAGATAAAAATAAATCTTGCATGATGCATGTGACCCTAGGTGAAAATTTTTGAATTCAATGGTATAAACTTGTGTTTTTCACTCTTCCGTTCCTTCAATCTCAGGTCTAAAGATTATATGCACTTATATGACTTATGACAATACATCGACAAGAGTAAACTCCATGTGCTTGTCATAAGTGTCACTGGTTCGACCTACTTATCATGTATAAGTGCCTATCATGTTTGTCATATGGCATGAGACTCACCATTCCATCTTATTTATATCTCATACAAATAACTTGGGAACAAACATGAATACAATCTTTCTGGAAAAGTCATGTCCTTATTGTGAAGTATCCTCGATTATGAACCTATTTATGATACTTGTACTAAAAATACAGTCACTCATATTCTTAACAACTTAAGAATAATATTTCTAACAAAATATCAACGGACCTTTTCTATTACACATAAATATATTATATAAACAGAAAAGTGCAAATGCCTTTTATTAATAAAAACATGTATAAGATACATACTAAATGATATGCTCTAGGGCATACTACTAACAATCTCCTACTAGCACTAGAGCCATTCATTACAATATCTTAGAGTACACAGCATTGCATACATTAAACTTCAAATAGCCGAAAAATATGGAATCCTGGCCATTTTATCACTTTCTTCAGGTGTCTTTGGAAATATCTCTTTAGAAAGGTGGATACCATGTCTCACTGGCAACAATCCTCTCTTTGAATCAAGCATGTTATACCTTTTTAACACCTTTTCCAAGTATAGACTTTGGGATAAACCAATTATTCTTTTCGCTCTATCTCTATAGATGCAAATCCCAAGAATATAAGTTTCCTCCCCTAAGTCTTTCATGGAGAATGTATTTGACAACCATACCTTTACAATTGTCAACATACCTGTGTCATTACCCATCAACAGTATGTCATCCACATATAAGACAAGGAAAGTGATAGCACTGTCACTAACCTTCTTATGTACACATGGCTCATCCTCATTTTTGATAAAACTAAATAACTTAATGGCTTCATCAAAATGGATGTTCCAACTCGTCGAAGCTTGCTTCAACCCATAAATGGATCGCTTTAGCTTGCATAACTTGGAACCATCTTGGGATTCAAAACCCCTAGGTTGTTCCATGAAAATGTTTTCTTCAATGTGTCCATTAAGAAAAGCTGTTTTGACATCCATATGCCAAATCTCATAATCATAGTATGCAGCTATTGCTAATAGAATCCTAATTGATTTAAGCATGGCAACAGGCGAGAAAGTCTCCTTATAGTTGATTCCTTGCCTTTGGCGAAACCCTTTCACTACTAGCCTTGCCTTATAGGTCTCTACCTTTCCATCAGAATCAATTTTCTTCTTGAAAACCCATTTGTTCCCTATAGGTACAATACCTTTAGGTGGGTCAACAAGATCCCAAATTTGATTCTTATAAATGGAATCAATCTCGAATTTCATAGCATCAATCCATTTTAAAGAGTCTATATCTGATATAGCTTCTTCATAGGTAAGTGGATCATCTCCATAATGTACTTCTTCATGAGTAAACAACTCTTGTTCTTCTTCATGAGGGAAACCATATCTCACTGGTGGGTGAGATACCCTGGTTGTTCTACGAGCAATAGCTGTAGATGTTTCATCAATGGGTGTAGGTTGACTAGATGGATCTATATCCATCTGATCTGTTGGTTGGTCAGAATTCTCCAATTCTAACTCTATTTGCCTTCTTTGCCTCCTTTTTGAACAAACTGTTGTTCAAGAAATATGGCATCTCTACTTACCACAACCTTTTATGAAGTAGGCAAATGAAAATAATATCCAAAACTATCTATTGGATATCCAACAAATCGACCCTTTTCTGATATGGTTTCCAATTTATCAATGTTCAGCTTTTTGATATAAGCTGGACAACCCCAAATCTTAACATGCTTAAGACTTGGTTTTCTTCCATGCCATATCTCATAAGGTGTGGAAGAAACTGATTTTGATGGAATCCTATTCAGAATATACAAAGCTGATTCTAATGCAAATCCCCAAGAGGAGATTGGCATATCAATATAGCTCATCATACTACGTACCTTATCCAATAGGGTACGATTTCTCCTTTTAGATACACCATTCAGCTGTGGTATTCCTAGAGGAGTAAGCTGGGAAACAATGCCGTGCTCTTTCACGTATTCATCAAATTCAGTACTCAAATATTCACCTCCACGATCTGATCGAAGAGCTTTAATACTCTTTCCTGTTTGATTTTCTACTTCAGATTTAAATTCTTTGAACTCTTCAAAGGATTCATATTTGTATTTCATCAAATACAAATACCCAAACCTTGATTTATCATCAGTAAATGTAATAAAGTAATGAAAACCGCATCTAGCCATTTCCTAAAATGGACCACATACATCACTATGTATTAGCTCCAAAATATTTTCAACCCTTAGTCCTTATCCAACAAAAGGTGATCTAGTCATTTTGCCCTGAAGGAAAGATTCACAAGTTGGAGTAGGCTCAGAGCCCAATGAGGAAAGAATCTCCATTTTCTCCAGTTTTGCAATCCTATCTTCTGCAACATGACATAACCTTAAGTGCCAAATATATTTTGAACTTGAGTTGATTTTCACCATGGCATTGCATTCATTTTGTGTTTGTCATTATTATCCAAATAATAAAGATCATTATTCATATAACTAGAACTAACATATTTATTTCCAAAATAAATATTGCAAACATCATCTGTGAATTGAAATTCATAGCCATTTCTAGTCAAACTAGATATAGAAATGATGTTCTTAAAAGCAACAGGTACATATACAATATTATCCAAATACAAAACATGTCCTGACATATAAAAAGATTTAGAACCTATGGCTAAAGCTTTAACAGTTGAGCCATTGCCAATCCAGACTCTAACATCTTGAGAATGCAAGCTTCTACTATTTGCTAGCTCCTGCATATCATAAGAAATGTGAGAACTAGCACTAGTATCTAAAACCCAAGCTATAGATAAACTATGAGTATCATCAGAATCTAAATAACATGATATGGACATACCTTCTGAAGGTCTATCTTTCTTGTTCTTCAGAGAAGCAAGATACTCTGGGCAGTTCCTTTTCCAGTGCCCATCCTTCTGGCAGTGGAAACACTTTCCTTTGCCTCCATCAGCTTTAGTCTTCCCTTTTTGTTTAGCTATTTTCTTGGAAGGACTAGGAATCTGAGGATTTTTTTTCTTATTGCCCTTCTTCTTGTTGGACTTTCCAGCAGAAGAAGATGCAATCAAAGCTACCTCTTTTCCTTTATTGCCCGGCATATTCTTTTGGGCAATAACCAGCATGTTGAGTAAACCAGCCAAGGTGCATTCCTATTTAGTCATATGGAAATTTGTCACAAAATTCCCAAAAGACTCAGGAAGGGACTGAAGGATCAAATTAGCCGAATCATCTTGTGGACATGATCCCTAACATTCTGTCCCTCAGACATCCTCATGCGGAACAGCTGCCTAGATATCTCATACCTAGCATTCCTGCTGTGCTCACCATAGAACTCTTATAGGTGAAGGAGGATCTCACTCGCACTCTGCATGTTCTCATGCTGCTTCTGTAACTCATTACTCATGGAAGGAAGCATGCAACACTTAGCTCTCATATCATGCTCCTTCCACTTGTCCAAAGTTTCATGTTCCTCTTGGGTGGCCTCTAGAGGTAAGGGACCAGGAACATTTGAGTCTAGAACATATCCTATATGTTCAAGGTTCCGGACAAGTTTCAAATTTCTTAGCCAATCAGATAGATTAGGTCCTGTCAACCTATTGCGATCAAGTATACTTGCAAGGATATTGGATGGTGGTGGTTGTTTTGTGCTCATTATTATCAAAAAATTAACTGCAGAAAATAACTAGATTAATTAGTAAATGTTTCATGTAATTAACCAAAATGATTATGGTCTTTTAATCAAATTGGTCCTCCACTAACTTAGTGAACCCTATACTTCCAAATAGAAAAACGGAAATCCTAGTTAGATGGATTTCTTGTGCGTGATTGAATTCTTATAATTCTATTGATCATCCTCAGGTACATCCATTATTGGAATTAAAATAAACTATAAGTGAGCAACTCCTTGCCCATCACATCTCATGCGAGGTTCAATCCTTTACTTAGCTTCTAATGCTCAAAATCTCAGGTACATCCATTATTGACTTATCTTGCATTAGTTAAGTTGATCCCATTGAGCTAGTAATTATGCAAATAATTTTAATGTCCTCAGGTACATCCAATATTGGCCACCAAACCATTTATATTTTTACAATATCTCATGCTTAACAATTATTTTTAAGAAAATCTCTTAAATCAATTGCATCTTATGCAAGTATTTAAAATTTCTTAAAATAATTGCCTCAATGGAGGGCCCATGTTATAATTACTTTGATTATAGCATATCCAACTTAATCATTTGTTTGGAAGATTTTATGGTCATCCTAATTACTATTAAGGTCTCACTTTGCACATTATCCATTTTGCATGCATATATCACATACTTGTATACATTCCCATACATCTCATGCATTCATGGATAAACAGTAAATATGGTATGATCATGAACTTTCTAAAGGATTCAATTCTGAGCCACCAAGAATTGAATCAGGGCATTCCTAGGTGCATTTCATTCATTCATTTTACAAGAGTTACTGAAGGAGTACATAGTCAACACTTGATCTTGAATTCATCCTTCTGGTCCCACCAATGCTATTAACCTCCTTGATCTTCTTGCAATCCAATTACATAGTAATCCTTAACATACCAAGGTGAATTTACAAGAACTTAAATAAATGAATTACAACCCAAAATTATTACAAAATTAATAATACATGCCCAAAATAAATTAATTAATTTACAATCTCAAAGAAACATAAAAAAAATAAATCCAATCACATTGGTCTTTTATAGTCCATGATCATCCATCATGCATATCACTGTTTAACAATTAAATAAAACATAAATACTTAAATTAAATTGAATATCTCATATTTAAATTAAAAATCCAGATTTGAATATGATTCAAACAAATTTAAAAATTAAAATTTGAATCACATTCAAACAAATTTAAAAATTCATATTTGAATCACATTCAAACAATCTTAAAAATTCATATTTGAATCACATTCAAATAATTTTTAAAAATCAGATTTGAATCACATTCAAACAATTTTTAAAAATTCAGATTTGAGTATTATTCAAACAACTTTAAAAATTCAGATTTGAATATGATTCAAACAACTTTAAAAATTCATATTTGAATCCCATTCAAACAACTTTTAAAATTTCGATTTGAATCACATTCAAACAATTTTTAAAATTCAGATTTGAATCAAAATTTAATTGTGTAATTTAAAAATCTAATTAAACAATTTAATTAGATATAAAATAAACATAATTATGAGCATTAGATCATACAACAATTGCACAAACATTGCCCAAACAATGTGCACCATAAGAAGTGCTCAAACCATGAGCACATATGGAGTCTTCATCAAGCCGCCACCTTTATCATTACAACCAGCAATGGATCTATCATCTCATGATTATTCCACATAATTAAATCATATAATCAATAATCTAAATGGCAAATATAGTGGCTCTGATACCAATTGAAGGAGCGGAAGCATGAAAAACACAAGTTTATATCATTGAATTCAAAAATTTTCTCCTAGGGTCACATGCATCATGCAATATTTATTTTTATCTATTTGATTTCAATGATAAACAACATATTAAAACTTTTTTTAATATGTTTTTGGATCTGTATTTGCCATTCAAGATTTTAGAATTAATCAGATTAATTTTAGAACACTAGATTAGATCAAGAACAAGTGCGCTAACCTCTTGATGCACTGCAGTGTGTTTGGAACCTTTGGGATGCGTCTTTAGGACACCAGATATTGTCCCTCTAGCTTGTCCACACCAAGATCACCTATGGCAGCCCTGGACAGCTTTTGAAGCTTTTTCTATTAATTAGAAAATAAATTTTTTCCTTTTGAGAGATTAAAGATGTAAACAGGATACTAGAAATAATTTCTAGTATTTTTAATTCAAGAGATTGTTTGCTAATCTCTTCGAATTGATGAGAGAGGAAAAAGAAGAGAGAATAGTAGCCTCAAGGGTGGTGACACAAAGGGAGGCAGCAGCTGGTTGCAATTTTTCTTTTCATAACAACACTTATATAGCTAGGTCACCACTTAAAATCCTTGCTACATGTCACCTTCTGATTGGCTCTAGGTTTAATTGACCCAATCACATTGTGCCAAGTGTCAAACATATATTTAATCTTAATTTTAATCATCTTACATTATTAAAAGACATTTGGTAAGCTTATGTGTAAAGCCATGTGTCACCATCTCATGGTGCCACGTCACCCTGTGAAATGACCAAAATGCCCCTATGTCTTAATTTTGAGTTCTGAACCCGAAATAATTATTTCTCTACTTCTAATCAATTTATATTAAATATAAATTAATTAATTAATCTCTATTAATTAATTTCTTATTAATTAAATTCAAATTTAAACACTTTGAATATAAATTTAACTTATACTATACATCCAATAACCTAGATTTGGTTTCAAGTCTTGCTAGGAACTTTGCAAT
Source organism: Hevea brasiliensis (assembly GCF_030052815.1). Taxonomy (NCBI): domain Eukaryota; kingdom Viridiplantae; phylum Streptophyta; class Magnoliopsida; order Malpighiales; family Euphorbiaceae; genus Hevea; species Hevea brasiliensis. The sequence continues at coordinate 32,766,878 of NC_079495.1, read as the reverse complement.
CTAAACCAAACTTCACAAGTTAGAGTAGGCTCAGAGCCCAATAAAGATAGAATTCCCATTTTCTCCAGTTTTGCAATCCTATCTTCTGTAACATGACATAAGCTTAAGTGCCAAATATATTTTGAACTAGAGTTGATTTTCACCATGGCATTGCATTCATTTAGATCACTTGCATTCATCTTGTGTTTGTCATTATTATCCAAATAATAAAGACCATCATTCATATAACCCGAACCAACATATTTATTACCAAAATAAATATTACAAACATCATCTATGAACTGAAATTCATAGCCATTTTTAGTCAAACTAGATATAGAAATGATATTCTTAAAAGCATCAGGTACATATAAAATATTATCCAAACACATAACATGTCTAAACATTTAAAAAGATTTAGATCCTATGGCTAAAGCTTCAATAGTTGAGCCATTGCCAATCCGGACTCTAACATCTCGAGAACGCAAGCTGCTACTATTTGCTAGTTCCTGCATATTATAAGAAATGTGAGAACTGGCACCAATATCTAAAACCCAAGCTGTAGATGAACTATGAGTATCATCAGAATCTAAATAACAAGATATGGACATACCTTCTGAAGTCGTATCCTTCTTGCCCTTCAGAGAAGCAAGATACTCTGGGCAGTTTTTTTTCCAGTGCCCATCCTGCTGGTAGTGGAAACACTTTCCTTTGCCTCCATCAGCTTTAGTCTTCCCTTTCTATTTAGCTATTTTCTTGGAAGGACCAAGAATCTGAGGTTTCTTTTTCTTATTGCCCTTCTTCTTATTGGACTTTCCAGCAGAAGAAGATGCAATCAAAGCTACCTCTTTTCCTTTATTGCTCAGCATATTCTTTTGGGCAATAACCAGCATATTGAGTAAACTAGCCAAGGTGCATTCCTGTTTAGTCGTAAGGAAATTTGTCACTAAATTCCCAAAAGACTCAGGAAGGGACTAAAGGATCAAATCTGTTTGCAGTTGGAAATCCATGTTAAAGTTAAGATGTTCCAGCTGCTCAATGAGCCGAATCATCTTGTGGACTTGATCCCCAACATTCAGTCCTTCAGACATCCTCATACAGAACAGCTGTATAGATATCTCATACCTAGCATTCCTGCTGTAGGGGAAGATTCTCAGGGCAAAGGCCACCTAGATTCGGACAACAGACATCTAGGGGTTCCTTTCCTGCTCGTACCTGTGAAACTTGTTGCAGGAATCATGGAGGAGTATGTTATAAGGCCATAGGAGCCTATTAAAACTGTGGTGGAAGTGGGTACTTTGCTAGAGATTACACTAGTGCTCGCAAGTCTGGGCCGCCTATCACCACTGAGGGATCTGTTCAAGGTTTTACTTCTAGAGGACAACAGACAGCTAGTAGAGGCCGAGGCAAGGGTAGAGGTAACACTTCTAGCAGCCAGGGCACAGCGAGCCAACCAGAGCAGAGTGGTGCATCAGCCAGGGTGTACACCATGTGTCAGAAGGATGAAGATGAGTCATTAGATATTGTGGCTAGTACTTTCTCTATCTTTGCTAGAGATGTATATGTGTTGTTTGACCCTGGTTCTACACATTCTTATGCTAGTGCCAGTATTGCATGTTCTGTTGCCATTCCTTGCTTGAAAATGGATTATGATGTGCTAGTAACTAGTCCCTTAAGACAAGAGGTTAGGGGGAACAAATTGTATAAAGAGTGTCCTTTGGTGATCCAAGGACATACATTCCTGTCAGACTTAATTGAAATGCCCTTCCGAGATTATGATATCATCTTGGGCATGGATTGGTTAGCCAGGCATCATGCCATGATCGATTGTAGACTGAAGACAGTCACTTTTGGTTTTCCAGAGTATGCAGACGCAGTGATACTCGGGGAGAGGCAGTTATTGCCATCCAACATCATTTTAGCTACACTTGCTAGAAAGATGATTAGAAAGGGATGTGAAGCTTATCTAGCTCATGTGATAGACACCCAGGTGGGGAGTCCAGATCTTAAAGATATTCCTACGGTATGGGGTTTTCCGGATGTCTTTCCGGAAGAATTACCGAGATTGGCTTCGGAAAGAGAGGTGTAGTTTGAAATTGAGACTATGCCTAGTGTAGAGCCAATCTCCATCACTCCTTATAGGATGGCACCTATTGAGTTGAAAGAGTTAAAGGTGCAATTGCAGGAATTGTTAGATAAGGGTTTCATTCGCCCTAGCGTGTCACCTTGGGGAGTACCAATATTATTTGTGAAGAAAAAGGATGGTACTCTCCACCTATGCATAGAGTACAGACAGTTGAATAAGGTGACCATAAAAAATAGATATCCTCTGCCACGGATCGATGATTTGTTTGATCAGTTTAAGGATGCAACTGTATTTTCCAAAATTGACTTGAGATTGGGCTACTACCAGTTAAGGGTGCAGGAGCAAAGTATTCCTAAAACTGCCTTTAGGACTCGGTATGGCCACTATGAGTTCTTGGTAATGCCATTCAGGTTGACTAATTCTCCAGCTGCTTTTATGGGCCTGATGAACACTATCTTGAGGCCATATTTGGACCAGTTTGTTGTGGTGTTCATTGATGATATTTTGGTGTACTCAAAGAATGTAGAGAAACACAATAAATACTTGAGGATAGTATTACAGACTTTGAGGGAGAAGTAGTTGTATGCCAAACTATCGAAATGTGAGTTTACATTTTTGGGGCATATTGTATCTGCAGAAGGTATCAAGGTGGATCCTAGCAAAGTAGAAGCCATTCTTAATTGGAAGCCACCTAGAAATGTCACGGATGTTCAGAGTTTCCTTGGTTTAGCCGAGTATTACCGAAGGTTTGTGAAGGGATTCTCCATGCTATCATCTCCACTGACCAAGCTACTTAGGAAGAATGTAAAATTTCAGTGGACTGATCGGTGTCAGGAAAGTTTTGATGAGTTAAAGAGGCATTTAACTGAAGCTCCAGTCTTAACCTTGCCCACTTTGGGTAAGGAGTATACCATATACAGTGATGCTTCTCATAACGGATTGGGCTGTGTGTTGATGCAAGATAGGAATGTCATTGCCTATGTTTCACGCCAGCTTAAACTGCATGAGAGGAATTATCCTACACATGACTTGGAGCTAGCAGCCATTATCTTTGCCTTGAAGATCTGGAGACATTACTTGTATGGGGAGACATGTTATATATACATAGATCATAAAAGTTTGAAGTACTTGGGGGCATAAAAGGAGTTAAATTTAAGGCAGAGGATATGGTTAGAGCCGATAAAAGATTATGATTGTTTGATAGACTATCAGCATGGAAAAGCTAATGTTGTAGCTGATGCTTTAAGTCACAAGACTATGGCTGGTTTGAGGGTTTCTCCATTGTCCATGGTGCATGAGTTAAGGGCATTGCATGCTAATTTGGAGATTAATGAAAATGGTTAGATGGTAGCTACTTGGCAAGTGAAGCCAATGCTGGCAGAACAAATTAAAGCAGTTACACAGAAGGATGATAAGTATATGAAGTTAATGGAAGAGGCTCAGGATGGTAAGAAACCAGAATTATTAGTAAATGATGAGGGCTTGTTGTTATATAAGGGCAGAATGTGCATTCCTGAGAATGTTGAATTGAGGCAGACCATTTTAAAGAAAGCACATGATTCACCATTTGCAATGCACCCTGGTGGAACCAAAATATACAGAAGTGTGAAAGAGCACTATTGGTGGAGAGAAATGAAGAAAGACATTATAGAAAATGTTGCCAAATGCCTAACTTGTCAGCAAGTAAAGACAGAACACCAAGTGCCTGCAGGGTTGCTACAGTCGTTGCCAATTCCCGAGTGGAAATGGGAAAGAATCACTATGGATTTCGTGATAGGACTTCCACGTACAAAAAAGAATCATGATGCAGTTTGGATTATTGTTGATAGATTGACCAAGTTTGCACACTTTTTGCCAGTGAGGATGATTACAGCCTAGAAAGATTGGCCAAAATATACATTGATGATGTGGTGAGGTTACATGGAGTGCCAGTGTCTATTGTGTCGGGCAGAGACCCAATTTTCACTTCTAGATTCTGGGGTAGTCTCCAAAAAGCCCTAGGAACTAGATTGAACTTCAGTACAGCATTCCATCCACAGACAGATGGCCAATCTGAAAGGATCATTCAGATTTTAGAGGATATGCTCGGGCCTGTGTGATTGAGTTTGAAGGGAGTTGGGACACACACTTGCCTTTAATTGAATTTGCCTACAATAATAGTTATCAATCAAGCATCGGGATGCCTCCATACGAAGCACTTTATAGAAGAAAGTGTAGAACTCCCTTGTGTTGGGATGAAGTGGGTGAGAGGAAGTTGATTGGCGTAGAATTAGTGCAGCAGACGAAAGAAAAGGTTAAGCTTATTAGAGATAGACTCAAAGTTGCAACGGATAGACAGAAGCCCTACATTGACCTAAAGAGAAGAGATATTCAGTACAGTGTGGGTCACAAGGTGTTCTTGAAAGTTTCCCCATGGAAGAGGATCATGAGGTTTGGTAGAAAGGGGAAACTAAGTCCTCGCTTCATTGGGCCGTATGAGGTTCTAGAAAGATTTGGTCCATTGGCATACAGACTTGCATTGCTTCCAGAATTGGAAAAGATTCACAATGTCTTCCATGTCTCCATATTGAGGAGGTACAGATCAGACCCCTCTCACATTTTGCCAATAAAGGAGATTAAGGTGAATCCAGACCTGACATATGTTAAAGAGCCCATAAAAATCTTGGCACATGAGGTGAAACAGCTAAGAAACAAGCAAATACCTCTAGTGAAAGTGCTATGAACCATTATTCAGGCCAGGAGGCTACATGGGAGCATGAGGAGGACATGAGGAGACAACACCCACAACTATTTAGAGACTGAGACTAGGTAAATTTCGAGGACGAAATTTATTTTTAAGGAGGGGAGAATTGTAACACCCCAAACCTCCTAGTTATGAATAGTACCATTTTTGGTCCGTGACTAGTACTATTCAAAGACACCTTGAGGACCAAAAATAAATAGAAAATTAATTGAGATAGACACAATAAAAATTCAAGTGACCCAAAAATATAAGGACTCGCCGGGTATATTGTAAAAGAGGGATTATGACCCGATAAGGGGCATTTTGGTCAATTCACTTTAAGAGTTGATTTTTGACCAAAATGTCAATTTAATTAAATGAAAATAAAATATTGAATTATGAAGAAATATTGAAGGAAAAATTAGAGTAAAAGTGGAAAGAAAATAAAAGAGGCAAAAATCTAGAATTTAAATTCCATTTTTGACCTAATTAAAGTTAATGACTTATGGGCTTTTGACAATTAAACTTAATTATTTAATTAAAAAGGAATAAATAAGTATAAAAAAAGGCAAGTCTCCTTCTTTCCCTTCTTCCATGCCACCACCCATCTTCCCTCTCCCTCTCTTTTCTTTTCTCTTCTTCTCCAATCTTCTTCCATCATTGTTTTCCCTTCTAAGTCTTGATTCACTTCAATTCCCTTCATAACTTCCATAGCCCACTAAAAGAAAACATCAAAGAGATCTTTGATTGAGCGATTAAAAACAAGAAGAGCAAGATTTGGAAGAGATTGGAAGTGGGAAAAATCATCAAGTGAGGTAAGCTCTCTCTTTCATGCTTAATTAACCAAATATGCTTTGAATCAA